>NC_065537.1:62858130-63515971 GCF_932294415.1 Quercus robur
AATTTACTTAGATAACGTCCGTCCATTTCCGTTTGATGACCTTTTAAAATCTATTCTGGCTGTTATCCCATTCATTAAAACCTAATTTTCCAACCCACTCTCTACAAATTCATTGTATTGGACTTATTGAGCTTGGATTCAATCATACCTTGGGCCAAGGATCCAAAACGCGTCCTTACAATACCAATTAAAGGGAGTAAGGAAGTCAATTTCGTATTAAAAGCCATTTTGGTTTAGTTAAAAGAACGATATACTTTGGTACTGGTTAATACCGGTATATCGCTTTAGAGTTACCGCTATATATATATATATATATATAATTTTTCTTTTCTTATTTTCCTATAGTATTTTAAATCCCATGTCTTTGAGTATATTAGGCCCAATTCATCATCAATTTTATCCTTTTATAATTGCCTAGTCAATTAGAACAAAACTTATTTATAGTATTTTAGGTGCTGTTTTTTAGGTTTCCCTCTTAAAATTTTGTCATGTGACCATTTAACTAAAAAATACACTTTCATTTCATGAGAAAAAAGCCACATAACAAAATTTTAAGAGGGCCTAAGAAATGGTTTGTTTGAATGGAGGGGTGAAAAAGTGGGAGGATAGAAAATTGTGAGAGGATGGAAAAGTGAGAGAATAGAAAAGATTTTAATTTCCCTCATTTTTGTTTGATTGGGAGTGAAAAAATGGAGAGATGAAAAAGTGAGTTTATATAAATTTACGCATATACCTTTATTAAAATATGATGCCCAATTAAAACAAAAAATGTGATAAACAACCAAAAAAATCATGTCCATAGAAAAAACTGAACAAACCTGACCCAAAAAGAAAAAAGAAAAAAGAAAAAAGAAAAAAGAAAAAAAAAGAGGTAGGCAACGCCTGCCCAGTAAATCAAAAGGGAGGGAAAAAAAAAGGGCAGGGGCAGGGGCGGGCAACGTCTAGGTGAAAAAAGAAAAAAAAGAGAAAGAAGGCAACCAGGAGGAAAAAAAAAAGAAAAAAGAAAAGGTTGTGAAGAAATGAAACGTGTATTTGCATATGGTCATTTTCGTCTAAAAACGGTGTTTAATTTTTTCCTTCAATTTTATCTTTATTTTGGAAAGAAAATTTTTTGATAGATTCCGAAAGAAAACACCTGAACTCTACACTATTTATTTTCCTTCTCCTTCGTCTTCACCTAACTAAATATATTCATAAAAGTTTTCCATTTATTTCTTTTCCAAGGTCTTCCATCTTTCCTATTTCAGTCAAAAAAACACACAGTAGCCTTGTTCAGTCCATTACATATAAATCAAAATTGTCTAATTATTATATTTTAAAAAATAATAATAAACCTTGGAACAAGTGTAAAAGGCATAGACTCCACCTAACCCACGTGAATTCTGAATATAATTCAATGCCTAACATTAATTTTAACTCTTACCAAAGCTACAAAAATGCGTTTTCATTTTATTTGATGGGAGGATAGAATATGACAGAATCTTAAGAAAAAAAATTTAAGAAATAATACAGTACTTAAATCTTTTCCAATTCATTATATATAAATCTAAATTATCTAATTATTATATTTGAAAAAATAACAATAAGCCTTAGAACAAGTGTAAAAGGTATAGACTCCACCTAAGTTACGCAATGGAGTAAATTTCGGTATGGCACAATGACGAAGTTCCAGGGAAGCCCACCACTGCATCATGCCCCCGTTCTATTAATCTGCGTCTCAATGCAATTTTTGAATCGTGTGGCCGTTAAGCTGTGTTTATTATTATTTTTTAAAGTAACGTGTGACTTTGATAAAAGTTAAGTTAAAACTAGGCATTGAATTCTAATCAGAATTCACGTGGGTAGGGGACCCATATTTGTTAAAACGTTGCTCACTTTCTAATTAAGAAGAAAAGCAAAAGAAATGTTGGTTATAAATTGACAGATCTTATTTGCGTACCTGAGTTACAGCTTTAATCTGGTTGCTAGTGATTTCAAATTCAAGCACACCCATCTCCTGAAGTTTTAGAAGCACATCAACTAGATCATCATGATCACCACCAGCAGGTTCATGTTTGCTGGCTGAAATGGTAGTACTTCTTTTCATCTTATGCTCATTGATTATTTCATCAAGAATCTTGTCTAGCTTTTTGTGCAGTTTCTCCAATGCAGGCCTCATCCCAGTAAGGAAGCTAAGGAACTTCAGTGATGGGAACAAATCAGGCACATCAAAACCTCCACTGAGATTAAACGATTCCTTGATTAATGATAACAATTCTTGTTCATATTTGCACTTCTTCCCAATTGCTGCTCTGGAAGTTATACAATATGAGGTGGTGAAGATTTTCTCACTAAGATTGATTGGAAGTCCCTGTGACAAGGAAATGGATTCAATAAGATTCCATACCTCTTCTTCTCTTATTGTCTTAAATGACCGGACTCGCTTGGGACTTAGGAGCTCAAGAACACAAATCTTTCGCATTTGTCTCCAATAATCACCATAGGGAGCAAATACAATACTTGAATTATCATAGCCCACAATTTCAACAGCAAGAACACTTGGCCTATTTGCAAAAGCAGCATCATGTGTCTTCAGAACCTCTTCAGCTACTTTTGGTGATGAAATAATTATAGCCAACACCTCACCCAGCTGAAGTTGCATAATGGGTCCATATTTCTTGGCTAAGTCTCTCAAGGATCGATGTGGTAGAGAGAAAACAAGCTGGTGCAAATTCCCTATAAGAGGTAGTTTCCATGGCCCAGGAGGCAATTTATGGATTTGGCCTTTGGCTTTAGATCTCTTCCAACAAATAACCAGGATAAACAGGAAGGAGAGCCAAGTGAAAAGAGAAAACTGTGGAACTTGGAGCATTGTGGACAAGACAAGTAGAGTTGCTCTTATCTTTGGCCTTTGGTTTTGTAATCATAGAGTCAATTAGGGGTGTGTATGGTTTGGTTCGGTCGGTTTTGGAGAGGTTTTTTGCACCGCATCTAGCTATAAGGTGCGGTTTCACCCTATGCTTGACCGCACCTTACTTTTGGAAGGTAAAAATCGGTCTACACAAGGTGCAGTTAATTTTAGTGGCTTGGTGTGGTTCGTTCAGTTATATGGGCTGGACTCTTATGTGGCTGAGTGCAAAAGAAAAGAGAAAAAGGGTTGGTGGGAGCTTGGAAATCTGAGATTGAGAGGTAAACACTACTAATTGTTCAGCAGGATTATGGTTTGGAAGAAACATTATGTGGTTGAGAGCAAAAAAGAAGAGAAAAATGGTTAGGTGAGAGCCTAAGATTTTGAGATTGAGAGGGAAGAAAAATGAAGGTGGCTAGTGATTGATGAGTGACTGAATTCTAAGTCTGAGAGGTGGGACCGTGAGAGGAGCAAAAGTCTAAAGACTATAGAGGAGAAATGAGATTATGAGATTAGCTGAGTTTGAGTAGGAGACAAACTCGAGATAAAAGACGTGTGTGGCTGAGATCAAAAGAGAAAAAAAAAAAAAAAATATCTTGCACAGTGAATGACTCCATCAGTGACTCAAACAGTGACAATATGGCATCGTTTTTTATTTTTATTTTTTATATTTTTATTTCAAAAAATGCAAGTGGCAAGACAGTGAATCAATGACTAATACATGAGGCATTTTTTTTAAAAATATTTTTTCTTTTCAAAAAAAGCAAGTGGCAAGACTGTAACCCATAGGGCTATACGGGTTTTTTTTTTTTTTTTTTTTTTTTTTTTAATATATATATTTTTTCAAAAAATGCAAGTGTGAAAACAATAGAGTCACTAGACAAGACCACTCACACTCAGTGATGAGACTATTTGGCTATTCCTCCTGACACACATTTTTGATTGAGAAATGTAGCCTCACCCACACACATTACGTTCTTTTTTAATTTGATTTTTTTTTTTTTTTTGATAAGAACGTTAGGCTTGTTCATGGTCATGGATAAGAATTCAATAATTTTTTTTGGACCTGTTCATGGATGAGAACTTTAGGCTTAGGCAGCCTCTTTTCTTTAGCTCTTCTTAGAACGGTATTATATTTATACACACACACACACACACACACACACACACACATATATATATATAACATGATTGAGTCAGTTCGGTCTTCATAGGTGTGCACATCTCGACGCCGATGGCCGCATCGGTTCGACATCAGTACTGAAGATCTACCGCTGACCATCGTGCTGGAAACCTTTGGTGGAGCCCTAAGCGGGGTGGGGCGGTGCGGTCAAACCAGTTCTGTCGATGTCGGTATATCCATGAACAGGCCTAGAGTCAATGAACAATATGCTACACCTCATCTATATATATAAAAAACGCGAATGCTCTGATGCATTAGTAGCTATAGTGCCCTTTTGGTTTTTTCAATTGACACTGTAGCTACAGTGCCTAAAGTTTTTTTATTTTATATATATATATATATATATATATCTATGAGCTGGCATATATGTTATTATACTGACACAACAAATTTTACAATATTTTCCCAATTATTGAGATGTGCTGATGCGTTGTAGTTATAGTGCCCTTTTGGTTTATTCAATTGGCACTGTAACTACAATACCTAAAGTTATTTATTAATTTTTTTTTTCAAGTAATCGGTTTTTTTTTTTTTTTTTTTTAATAATTATATGAGCTGGCATATATATTGTTATACTGATACAACAAATTTCACAATATTTTCAAAATTATTGAGGTGCGTTGTTGTGCTGTAACTACAGTGCCCTTTTGGTTTATTCAATTGGCACTGTAGTTATAGTGCCTATTTTTTTTTTAAAATTTTATTTTATTTTAAATATTTATATGAGTTGACATATATATTGTTATACTGACACAAAAAATTTCACAATATTTTCACAATTATTGAGGTGTCAATTTATTACAAGTCGATATAAAATAATAAAATATGAGACTGTGACCAACCGCAACTGAAAATAAATGTTTTGAGAAAATATTACAACACTTATTTTTCTCACAATATTTTCACAATTGTTGAGATCTCAATTTCTTATTGATCAAATAAAAAAATTGCTAAGAATACAACATTTTAACATTAATTTCACAACAAATCATAGGTAAGCTATTATTGATGGATAAAAAAGTGATATCAGTTGTGGGTCCACTTTAAAATCAGTAACAATTTGCCATTTAGAATTTGTTATGAAAATATTATGGAGATTACATTTCTATAAAATAAATAATAATATATCGGACCGAAACTTACCACGATTGAAAATAAAGGTATTGTGAAAATATTGTGACATTTTGTTGTATTGCTAAACTTCTTTTTTGGTTTAGTCAAATTTCGTGAGCATAAATTCACTGTTTCACGCACAAATTTCTCCTGTTGGTTTTTTGTTTGTTGTTGTTGTTGTTTTTTATTTTATTTTATTTTATTTTATTTTTAATGCATAGTTTAAAGTGCTTGTCCCAATTAAAACCCAATAAAAATTTACCACCTATGATTTGTTATGAAAATGTTGTGGATGTAACATTACTCTAAAATAAAATTATAAAATATCATACCAAGGCCCACCATAGCTAAAATAAAGGTATTGAGAAAATATCGTGACATTTATTATGTTCTTGATTTTTTTTTTTTTTTTTTTTTTTTTTTTTTTTAGCCAATTTGTTGAGTCAAAATTCATAGTTTTACATATAGTTTTGTTGGGCTGACTTTTTTTTAACACATTTTTTAAAGTAAAAAACACAGCATACCAACAAAAAAGAATTATGGAAAAAAGTACTTTTCCCATTTATGTTTGGGGTAGTTTCATCCCTCAACAATAATGTTGAATAATTTCCACCTTTATATTTTGTAGACAAGTATATAGTTCCTATTGTTACTTTCTTAGTTAAACCCTTACAAAATCTTATGATTCCTAGAATATTTTATTGCGCAATATCTAAAATTACTAAATTTTAATGTTCCAAAAATTTTCTTCGTGTATTTTGAGTTTTTTGTGTTAGTCATACTTAAAAAGTAAAAATAATGTGTATTGTATTCTATTTCTTACCTAGAGAGTACTAATATATTAGTGGTTTAAATCTTCTAGATTTATAATTTTATCTAAAAGAAACTTCAATGACATATATCTTTTGTTATTTTGTAAATTTTTTTTTCCTTCTTAAAAATGTGTTCATTGAAAATTAAGTAAGCTAAGTATTGTAGTTAGGATCATAAAATAAAATGATAAAGAAAGAAGTATGAATAACAAAATATTCATTGCAAATGATTGTAGGTATTTAATTTAATGAAGAGTTTCAATTGTAGCATATGTCATCATTTGATGCAAAATTTTAAATATTGTGACAATGTTTTATTAAAATTTAGTTGTTTATTGTTGAAAGATGATGACATTTGTTATCATTCTTAATTAGTTGAATTTTTTTGTGAGTAGATACTATCTTTAGTAAATAGGTTCTAAGAAATGAAAAAGTATTTTGTATCAAATAATACCATGTCATCCGTATCAAAATCCAATAAATGAGAGATACGTGTGTAAAAATAACTATCCACTAACATGTGTCTTTCAATTATTATTGGGTTAATTATTTTTTACTGACATGTCTCACACTTATTTGATTTTGATACTGCTGACATGGTATCATTTGATACTAAATACGTTCTCGTAATAAATTATCATATTAAATAGATAACCATTCATTAAATAACTATTCTAAATTTAAATACATGGTTTGATACTACTTCAAAAAACAATCATATCTTAAATTTTCTCACTCAAGGGGCAGCACGTGCCTTGCACGTGCAACCCTTACTAGTTTTCTTAAAATTTGTGGATGCTAACTAGCGGCATAGCATTATGATTAATTAACATTGAGCGGAGTGTGAGTCTGTATCATAGTTTTTAATTGATTGCCATTTGATTTCTTTCTAATTAATCAACAATTTGGAATTTAATATATCTTCCTCTAAATTACTGGTTCTAAAAGTCAAAATTAGATTCTTCTCGGAAAAAAAAAAGTCAAAATTAGATAGCTTTGTATATGCTAATTAATGCATATGTGACATCATATGCTTTCTATTTTTTTATTTTTATTTTTATTTTTATTTTTATTTTATTTGTAAGTATTCCACCCCACACTTTTAGTGTAATGGTCACTCCACAAGTATAAGTGCTTGTGGGGTGTAGGAGGCAAGAGTTGGGGTTCAAATTTCTAAAAGGGAGCTTCATACACATATACACTTAGATTAGGTTAGAGTAGAATTTTTATCTTTTATATATAAAAAAAGTATTTTAGTCTATCTATTGCAAGTCTCCTATCACATTTTTCAACGTATAAGAATTAGTAACTCAGTCCAATTTTATGTGCTGAATGGGAATGTCAAAGGAATTTTGGTTGTCCAAAATACTTGCCAGTCAAGTGACTAAAACATGACCCACACCTTACATATATATCCTCACTACTTTAGCAATTTCATAAATCTATATAATATCTAAAAGTTGAAGTGTAGTATTTTAATACTCTTGTTAAGTCATATCTATATAACATTTCAGTCTATTTAAGTCTACTTCGATTCATTTGGTCCACTTCAATCCATTTGGTCTACTCGGTCCATATCAGTCCACTGTGGTCGATTTGGTCTACTTCGGTCTAATACTCGAATTCGGTCCATTCTATCCTCTTTGGTCCATGCGGTTCACTTTGGTCCATTCAGTCCATTTTTGGACTATTTGAGCCTTAAATTGATTCTTTTTTCAGGTTGTATTTTTCAATTTTGGGCTCAAAAAATCATTTTTTATATCTTAATCTTTAGATTAAAATTATGAAATTTTATTTTATTTGTGCCAAACTCTTTAATTTTTGGTCAAAAAATACAAAAAAAAAAAAAAAAGAATTAGAAATTAGAGATATAAGCCCTAAAAAAGAAAAAATATATATTCACAAGATTACCTTAAAATTTGAGTTTTAATAATATAGACATTATACTTATATTTGTAAAGAAAGAAAAAAATTGCTACAATTTTAAACTTATATAATTATTTAAATTGAATATAACATGTTACATATGTTCCATGGAATGGTGTATATATTTTTTTTATAGATATTCTTGAATATGTTCAAATTAGTTAACTGATTATAATATTTAATAACATTTTCTTCATATATATATACATATGGCTCAAACAAGCTAGGCCCTGTTAGAATAGAGAGTTTGAATGCAACGACCCAATACAATTAATTTGTTATAGAAAGGGTTTGCGAGGTCAACCTTGGTTTACTTGTATGGTTTAGCTGCTATATTAATGAAGAAAAAACATCAAGTGATTCTTAAAAAAGAAGCAGATTTTGGGAACAACACTTCCACGGGTGAGGCTGAGGAGGAATTGTTCATATAATATTTTGTCTCGGTTATAGGGTAATGTTGCACAAAGTATGTTTTCTCTTCCCCCTCCCCCTCCCCCCCCCCCCCACCCCATCTTGGAGGGGTTTTCTTTCTTTATATAGCTGATTAAATTGCATCATTGCCCTCCACTTGTATAGTCACAGACCTTCCTTTGGATGCTTGTTCCATTAAGGTTTTGCTAGAGGTGGTAGAATGTGTTGCAAGCTGTGTAGATGGTTACTTTATCTAGATATTTCCCTTTTTCTTTGTTTGTACATCTCTACTGTCTTCTTCGGTATTTTGTTTTTTGGTGCAAGTGGCCTGCCCTATGCCTCTCGAGGAGCGCTCACTCCTTTGCCTTACCCTCGGGCGATCGGCCTCTTTGTCCCTTATTCTCAGGTTCTCATTTACATGTTGGTTCAGGACTAATGTGGGGATGGGCTCTTCCACCTCCTCGGATTGGGCCCATGGGCTCTATTTTGTACTCGGATCTTATCCCTCCCACACACACACACACATAAAACTATTTATGGTTGTTAAACGTAGAATATATTATGGTTCATTATATAAAATTTATAAAAATAAAAAATACTTTTAAATAACACAGACACTATTTAACCTACAAATTTTTCATTATATTTTTTTATAAAATAATTATATTATATTTTTCCACTTATTGCATGGATTTGCGACTAATTTATAGTTTATATTAAAGTGTGAGGGACTAAAACATGACCCACACCTTTGTTCATTTGAGGATTGGCATTGGATAGAAGCATAATACCTTTTCCACATAGTTAGATAAAGAAAATAAACGTTCCTAAAAAAAAAAAGATAAAGACAATATAGATACTTGTTAGGGTCATACATTTTGTAATTGGCTAATCCTTTGACAAAATGCACATTATTTGTAATTGGGTAGATCTAAGATGAGTTTAGTACTTCAAGAAACATGTTGTTCAAGTCAAGTATTAAAGACATGAAGATTGATCCAAGAAACAAGTGAAGAAAAACTGCTCATTAATTCTTGATAGATAGCTGTTATCGAGACTTAATTCGAAACTCGATAGATAGCTCGACACTAAGCTTATGTGTATGTGTAAGGTTTCTTTTCTCACAACCCTAGACATATATAAGGCTTATTTTAAAAGCCGTCACATACGGATATAGTGACCAAGTGCTTAATTTCTCTATAAGAAGTTACTGTGTTTGTATGCAGTTGAGTTTTGTAACCAAGTACTTCTTGATCTTCATTGTTGATGAAGTGAAGAACTTTGCAACCAACAACAACCATTTAGGTTGCTAGAGTTAGTCACGTACTGGGATTTGTGCAAAGAATTAGTTACAAATTGGAGGTTTGTGCATCAAGGGAAAGAAGGCTATTACAAGATCAAGTCCAATTGGGTATTGGAGCGAATGTTCAACTGTAGGTTGGTATTTCAGGATAGGCCAAGGTAGTTGGTAAGATTTCTTATACTTGTAACCATTTGATTGTTGATTAGTGGATTCTTGAGAGTGATGATCTTAAAATCACCTGGTGAGGTTTTTGCCTTGCGAGGTTTTCCTCATTTGTCAACAAATCATCGTGTTAAATTTATTTTCTACTGCATTTAGAATTTTTGGTGATTTGTTGATGCCTCCATGATTTGCATGCAATTGAACCTAATTAATTAACTTGAATAATTGAATTAATTAACCAGGGTTAAGCTATCTTAACCCAACAATACTTAGCATTAGAGACTTGTTTCTATCATCCCCAGCATAAAGGCTACATATATAGTCATGTTTGAATCTTGATGACCAAGATCACCACTTGAGAATCTGAAGACAGTCACAAGAGAGTAGCCAATTCTTCAAGGGATGGGCCTAAATCTTGTATTTCAAACTAGAATTATATGGTCTACCTGAGCCCAAAACACTTGAATTGAATCCTTTGAAAGAAGCACATCTTTGACATCCAAACACGTAGAAAATCATAGAGAATGGGACCAATGAATGAACAAAAGAAAACGAGAGCTTGGAATTCTTGAAAACTATTTTGAATGAACAATGCAAAACATAGTTTGTTTATCCTATTTACAAGGAAAAATTCTCTATTTTGTAAAATTAGAGTCCAGAACTGAATAAAATAGGATAATTTTGCCTATGGGTGCTTGATGACTGAGGATGAAGTTGAAGAGTTGCAACATTGGTGTAGGAATGCCATGGGCCATGGGCCATGGGCCCGAGGAGGAAGGTCACCTGAGGAGAGGAAGGGATGAGTCGAAGTACACTGAGGCATTCCAAGTGGGAATGAGGATCTAAAGAGAGAGAGTCAGTGGTTATAGGGGAAATTTCTAGTTTGGAGTAGCCTGTCGCCTTCGCATTAAATGGTGGGTGACAGTTTTATCAGCTGCATTGATGAGGAAGTGACCTGAACAGTGTAAGTCACAGCTAAGCAAACTCCTTCCACCACCTTCTTCAGAGGTAGAAAGTGACAAGTGTCATGAGAGAAAGCTAGTTAGGTAGGGATGGATGGTTCAGATGTGAAGAAATAGAGGAGTACATAAGAAAGAAGGGGTTTACAGAAAAAAGGGATTTGAACACAAGTATCAAAGCACAAAGAAAAAACGAAGAAGAACACACAGAGAATCCAGAATGAGAAGAGTCAACAATCATAATTCTTATGTAATTGAGGCCTCCTTGGGCCAATCAGTATTGACAAAGTAGTTCTTCCCCATAATAAGATTGGCCTTTTCTTCCTTATTTTTCTCCTCAGGCGGAGTCCCAGCCTCAATTCTTAATGGGCTTGGGCCGCTGGTTCTTTTGGTCCCTACATTGCTAAAATGCTATTTAAATGTGGATCAGTGGATGTTAAGGAAGATGATACAAAGCCATGGGTAGAACTCACATTTGCAAACCGGCTTGCATGGGGAGGTTGCTTAAGAACTTATACACACGTGTTTAAGTTTACACTTAAGCAATGTGGGACAGCAAGATTATAACAGAAGAGGAGCAAATTGAGGGACCTAAACCTAGGAGAAGGCATGTGAGATAACATGACCTTAACACTAAATAAAGGGGCACCACGCATAAAGCTTCTCTAATTAAATTATTCTTGTTCCCCATCTTATAATCCATGATTATTTTTTTTCCTGATCTTGATTATGCCAAAAATAGTGGTGAAGTCCTTTGGAGTAGGGATTATCTCATCAATACATGGGAAATAGAAATTATTTTTGGTAGCCCAAAATCTTTCCTTGGAAAACACAAATAAAGGGCAGATCCTTGTAATCTTGAATAGAAGTAGAGGGGAATTTGAAATCTAGATGTTGGAAACACCAATAAATATTGGTTGAACTACAAAACTTTTGGCAAAGATGTGAACTTAAAAGGGAAAAGATATTGCTTCTCTAATAAACGATGTATTTTCAATTATGAGCTTAATTATAAAACCACGAAAATTACAGCAAATGTCTATTCGCCTACAAATGCTATAGAGGATTAGAATTGATATTGTTTCAATTATTATGGAAGCCATGAAAATTACAGCAAATGTCCATATTTTTTCGAAGGTACGGTAATCAACGTTTTGGAACAGGGTTTAAGAGGCCTAACTGGAGAAAACGAAATAAAGGAAAACCTAATGACCATTTTCCTTTTTTTGGAAAGAAAAGTATTTTAGTTGAATTGAATAGACACGAGGAGTTTGTGATGTGCCTTATGTTGGAAACTCTTTCTCTTTTCTTTGTGTTTGATCCTTAAAAAAGAAAATGAAGAAAAGAATAGGCACAAGGAGTTAAGGACAGCTAACCGGTAGTCATGAGGGAAAAATTTTTATGGTACTAGATTGGAAAAAAATATAAAAAACCAGAAGAGATGCACAAAAAAAGTCTCATGTGGTCGATAAGGAATTTAAAGTTTAATTCCTACTCAGGGGCGGAGTCAGGAATTTTTGTTTGGGGGGGCCAAGTTGCAACATTAATATATTTATCAAGACAACTCCATACACACACATAAATACACATGCTTTTTTTATTATATACACACACTTTTTTATTTGATAAGTTATATATATACACACATAAATACACACACTTTTTTATTTGATAAGTTGTCTCTATAACTATTAGACCATTTTTTGTTTTTAATTATCATTGGACTAATTCAAATACTTAGAGGGGGCCAACTCTTATTTTTGTAGACTAAATTTTGAAAACATTAAAATAATTATATATATATTTAAAAAAATTTCAAAATTTGGGGGGGGCCATGCTTCAACATGGCTCCGCCCATGTTCCTACTTATATAAAAAACCAATAAATATCTTAATCTAATAGTAATAAAAAATCATTTTAGAGCAGATATCGTAAAAGTGAAATATAGGGTAGCATGCATGTTTTATTCAGTCAAAATTAAGAAGAAGTAAAAAAAAAAAAAAAAAGGATGCATGTTTTACACGGCTACTAAAAGCATGTGGGTTTACAGATTGAAATTTGATTCTCTCCGATGGTCACGCTATAGGAACATTTTCGGTCCACCATTGGTCCTTAAGAAAACAAGAGCACACTAGAATCACGCTTGCGGTCTATTTTAAAATGATACAGTTTTAATTTTACCAGCAAAAATGAAATTGTATGGTTTTAGCTACTTTGTCCATTCGTCAAGAATGCATTACAGTCCTAAAATTTTTATAAACAATATGAGGCTTTAGCATAAACAATATGCATTTTCCCCTTTTATTTTTATAAAAAAAATTGAGAATTTATTTATTTAATTATATAGGAGTAAACTGCAAATTACAGTCTTAAAATTTGAGAGTGTTTTGATTTTAAACACTGAAGTTTCAGAGATTTAAAGTTAGGGAAATACAAATCCTAATTTTTTTTAAGCTCAGTTGAAATAAGTTTGAATATGATCCTCTTAATATTGCTTTCATAATATTTTCACAATAAAAGTTAATAGACATGTTGTCTCTGGTTTTGTAAAATTGTTGTGTGTCGGCTCAAGGTACTGTGGGGCCTAAGGCGAAAATTTTAAGTGAGGTATATTCTTATACTTTGAATATTAATAGAATATTTATTTAAATTTTTTTTATTTTCATTTAAAATATATTTTTTAGGAAAAAAATTACAAATTAAAACAAATCCATCGCATTATTCAATGGCTATACAACTAAAATAAACACTATTTATTGAATGAAGTAACCAAATACTAAAAAATTATGATTGAAAATTTTAATATAGTTATATATTTGATATTTCTAAATAGAATTTGAGTATAAATTTATTTACTGGTGTAAGATTAATGAGTTCTTTTAATATTTATGTGTGAGAGATTAAATGATTTATCCATCCAATGAAAATATTTTTCTTTAATTGGTTTTTCTTTGATAAAAAGCAACTACTTTTTATTTATTGGTGAATGTTTAGCGTTTAATTAATACTTATATTGGTAAGGAACATCTCTATTAGTAAAAATTTAGGGGCCTTTTTTCATTGGGGGCCTTAGGCGGTTGCCTATTTAGCTCACCCATTGAGCTGGCACTGGTAGCACTACTCTTAAAATATTTAGTTTTATAAGAAAGGAAAAAAAATGTTTCAAAATTTTGCTTATTCGTTAAAAAAAGAAAAACAAAAAAACTCTCTTTGAGACTCTAACTTACTTTGGCATTAACAACAAAAAAAATATCTATATTTTGTGTTTCTTTCCTCATTCTGTCTTTCTCTCTTCTATGGTATTTCAAAAGGTTTGATTAATGCATATTGTAAAGAAAGTAACCTGATTTCCCTCAAAAACTTCACATGCAACGTAATAAACTTCCCTTCTAACAGTATTCTGCCAAATGACTCACAGAATTCATCATGATTTGGGTTCGGGTCCGAGTAGTATTTGTTAATTAAAAATAGATTATAATTAATTAGTGTAAAATTATCATAAAAAATAATAATGTATAATTTAATTAAGACTATGCCCAAAGGCCCCAAACACATTCTATTGCAAGTCTCTAGCGGGTTTTGCAATCTATGATCGTCAACTTAACTGCTTAATTAAAAAAAAAAGTTTGCCCTGTCCTCTAGGTTCTTTTTGGAAATGGAACAAGCCCAGTCCCATATTATCGGATCAGGATGGAAGCCCAGTCCAATATTTTATGCCCACAAACAAGCCCAATTTACACCCACGCAAGCGATAATTCTCAGATATAAGTCAAAGTCCAAGCAAAAAAAAAAAGAAAACCAAGCAAAAAAAAAAAAAAAAAAAAAAAAAAAAAAAAAAGAAAGATATAAGTCAAAGTCAATAATGCAAAAAACACAATTTTTTTTTACAAACTGCAGAAGTGGCATGGTACACGTAACACATTAATGGTCAGATTTTAAGTTTAAAAGTTCACCCCAATCAATTTTCTAAAATTTTATCCATTTGTTTGGAATGAGTTGTTGGATGTCGCTATATCATCAATATTTTAAAGAGATAACAAAATAGTGACAATCAAAATTTGTGTAAAACAATGATAACATAACAAGTATAATCTACTTAAAGAGATAACAAAATAGTGACAACCAAAATTTGTGTAAAACATTGATAACATAACAAGTATAATCTACTTTCATGGTAGAGTTACCTAAGAATTCTATACAATACTAGTCTGTCCAAGGAGTGGCAATTAGGTACAAATCATTCCTTCGCCTGCAAGATAATCCGAAAGACTCGGACATGTCAAGTTCTTCTAGATTGATTTTAGTGGGGAGCTTCCAAGTGAAGTGATGCAGCAATTGAGAAAGAACAAGTTCAACATTAGCAAGAGCAAATGATATAGAACTTCAAAGTGGATTTGTTGTGCGAAGAGTGCGTTATGACCCGTGGCCGCCTGCCTGGTGGGGGCGGGTCCTCCGTTGTGGGTAAACGGGAAACCCGACTCTACGAACCTGAGGAAAGGCTGCACAGCAGTAGTCGGTGCGTTAAGACCGGAGCTTTTTGTAGTGCTAGCAGGACCCAACCTAAAAAAAGGGCATAAAAACGCCTTGTCTAGGTTGGAGCTATGAACCTTATTATTTTGAAAAAGGGAAGGGGCTTTTTCAGCTGGTGCGCAGGAGCGCACTTCCGTTTTCCCTTTACTAGTAGGGGGTCCCGTGGTTCCTATGCCGCCGCGTTTCCCGGTCCTTTTCTTTTAGTGCTTCGACCCGAAGCGATCCTGCGGGTAATGAGAAGCTTAAAAAATGAAGCCCATTTCTTTGAAATCCCACTAAATGAAGATCAATAATGGGCGGAAAGGCTTTACACAAGACCACAGAGCGAGAGAGAGAGCCTTCACTTACCTGCTTAACCGTGCCCTCCTATCGTACCTATATCCCCTTTCCTTCAGTTACATCCAGTCTCAGTTCTGCTTCCAAGTGCAATAAGACTTTTTGAGCTTCACTCCTTAATAAAACCCCTGGAACTTCCAAATGGAATGAATTCAAAGTTGGTCCCTTTAAAATCAACAGAGGAACCTTGAAATCTCTCAGGATGAAAGCAATCTGCATCAATCCAGTATGCAGGATCTCTACCAATAGCCCATGCATTAATGATTACTTTTGTGTTGCTTGGTATCTCATACCCATTAATTTCACATTTTTCTCTTGATTCTCTTGGGTACAAGGCACCAGGAGGGTGTAATCGCAAAGTTTCCTTCACAGCTAATTTCAAGTAATCTAGTTTTTGAATGTCTGTTTCATCAACGTTTCTCCTCCCTTTAAGGATTTGTCGCACTTCGTTTTGTGCCTTCGCCATAACTCTTGGGTTTCTCAATAATTCTGACATTGCCCATTCTATTGTAGATGCTGAACTCTCACTTGCTCCAGAGAAAACATCCTGTAAATAAAGGTTGAATCATAAGACAATATTAGGAAATATAGGCTAGCTTCATAATTTGTAAACAAAAAAAAAGGTATTCCGTAGTCTCTAGTTACGATTTTCTTTTGAATTCCAAATTCAATGACCTGAATCTTGATTTATTATTTGTACAAGAAATTAATTCAAGAGATAAATTGCTTCTGAAACCATCATACTACACAATCCTGTGTTTTTGACTAGACAAACTACCACTCTCAAAGAATATAATGGCAAAATACATGTTCATGACCTCCTGTTGCGTATGCAAATGAGATTTCATAAGGGTCCTACTAAAGTATTGAAAGTGTCTCAACTCCCTATAAAAAAAACCAATCAATTGCAATAGAAAATAATACCTTAACAGGTGCACAAAGACGCCAATTAAAGGGACCCATATTTGTTAAAAAGTTGCTCGCTTTAAGAAGAAAAGTAAAAGAAATGTTGGTTATAAATTGACAGATCTTATTTGCATACCTGAGTTACAGCTTTAATCTGGTTGCTAGTGATGTCAAATTCAAGGTCACTCATCTCCTGAAGTTTCAAAAGCACATCAACTAGATCATCATGATCACCACCAGCAGGTTCATGTTTGCTAGCTGAAATGTTAGTACTTCTTTTCATCTTATGCTCATTGATTATTTCATCGAGAATCTTGTCTAGCTTTTTGTGCAGTTTCTCCAATGCAGGCCTCATCCCAGTAAGGAAGCTAAGGAACTTCAGTGATGGGAACAAATCAGGCACATCAAAACCTCCACTGAGATTAAACGATTTCTTGATTAACGATAAGAATTCTTGTTCATATTTGCACTTCTTCCCAAATGCTGCTCTGGAAGTTATACAATATGAGGTAGTGAAGATTTTCTCACTAAGATTGATTGGAAGTCCCTGTGACAAGGAAATGGATTCAATGAGATTCCATACCTCTTCTTCTCTTATTGTCTTAAATGACTGGACTCGCTTGGAACTTAGGAGCTCAAGAACACAATCTTTCGCATTTGTCTCCAATAATCACCATAGGGAGCAAAGACAATGCTTGAATCATAGCACACAATTTCAGAAGCAAGAACACTTGGCCTATTTGCAAAAGCAGCATCATGTGTTTTCAGAACCTCTTCAGCTACTTTTGGTGATGAAATAATTATAGCCAACACCTCACCCAGCTGAAGTTGCATAATGGGTCCATGTTTCTTGGCTAAGTCTCTCAAGGATCGATGTGGTAGAGAGAAAACAAGCTGGTGCAAATTCCCTATAAGAGGTAGTTTCCATGGCCCAGAAGGCAATTTGTGGATTTGGCCTTTGGCTTTAGATCTCTTCCAACAAATAACCAGGATAAACAGGAAGGAGAGCCAAGTGAAAAGAGGAAACTGTGGAACTTGGAGCATTGTGGACAAGACAAGTAGAGTTGCTCTTATCTTTGGCCTTTGGTTTTGTAATCAGAGTCAACGAACAATATGCTACCTCGTTTTCTTAAAATTTGTGGATGCTAACCAGTGGCTTAGCATTATGATTTATTAACATTGAGTGGAGTACGAGTCTGTATCATATTTTTGACTAATTGATTGCGATTTGATTTCTTTCTAATTAACTATTTGGAATTTAAGTTATCTTTCTCTGAATTATTGTTTCTAAAAGTCAAAATTAGACAGCTTTGTATATACTAATTAATGTGCATGTGACTTCATATGCTTTCCGTTCTTTTGATTTGTAAGTATTTTACTCTGTCTATTGCAAGTCTCCTATCTCGTTTTTCAACGGATAAGAAGCAGTAACTCAATCAATTTTACACGCTGAATGTGATAATATATAATAAAAATTAGATTAGAAGATAACATAGAGTATGGATATTATAATCTAGCAACAAGACAAAAACAAAAATGACTGAACACAGTAGTAGGTCATCCAAACAAGAGGACTAATTCAAATAAGACACCAATTCTTCCTGTGTACAGGTTTTGTAACTTTTGTTTTATTTATGGGAAATGAGGTAACTTTATTAAGAAAAAAATAGATACAAAGTATTTTGAGTCACAACGGATGCAATTAATATTGAATTTTTCTCGTTTCAAGTTACAAACTGTGGGGCCCGATAGTTTATGGGCCAGGCCCATTTGCTCGTGGGGAGCCCGCAAGCCCAAGCTGAAAAAAGTCGTGGCCCAAGCTCAAAAGTATAAGGCCGAGGATGGCCCAGATGTGCAGCCGAGGACGGTTTAGTCCTCGGCAAGCCTAAAGCTCCCTTGACAAAAAGGGTAAAAGAGAGCTATAAGAACAAATCCATAAGAAGATCTAAAATATCTCGGGAAAGTTGTCCTTAATACCCTTCACTGATAAGACTTTACACCTAACAGAACCTGATTTTTAAGCTTTATTAACCCTCCCCAACAATTCTGGGATTAGATTGACGGGACAAATATCAGTCCTGAAAAAGTTGACCCTACACGTGGACGAGGGACAACAAACGTAGGCTAGTATAAAAGGTAAGGTAAACTAATTAGAAAGGGGATCCCATCTCACTTCCTGGGAAAAACTCCAGGGATGAGAATGCCCGGATAATATATGTACACCACCATGAAAAACCCATCGCCAGGTAACCGGAGAAAAACATTAAGTGTTCCTCGGACCTTATCCGAGGAGTCCAATCCATCAAGTTATAAAGTTGTGGGGCTTGGAAATCCAGGCTGAAGCCTTTCCTTATCTAAGCTCCTTAAAATCTGGTTTGGACCAACGCCCTGTGACCAAACGCTAGCCTTTCAAGCCCACTCTCTACAAATTTTATTGTGAGGGATCCTTCACGTGCGAGCTCAACGTCATTGTTGGGCCGTTTGAGAAACGTGTCCCTACAATTGGCGCCGTCTGTGGGAAGGCTTGCGCGTTGGCACGGGTGGCGCATGAGTCAGCTCTCTAGCAAGCAGAGATTCACAAGTTTTTCCCATCTCCGGCTACGTGCAGTGGTTGCTCCACCATAAGTTTCTGCTAGGGGCTACGCCTTGCACTGCTAACGGCGCGGGCAGCTTTAGGGGCTTCCGGCCTCAAGCCAACTCTCCCCTCCCTGGCCTAGGGGCTAACCTTCGAAAAATAAATAAGTATAGAGAAAGAACTACTTAAAAAGAAATCTTACAATTTTGGACAGAACCAAGGCCTTGTATGGTCCTCGGACCCAAGCCTATGGGGAAACCAAGTACAAAAAAGATATCTTACAAGTTTTGGACAGAACCAAGGCCTTGTATGGTCCTCGGACCCAAGCCTATGGGGAAACCAAGTACAAAAAAGATATCTTACAAGTTTTGGACAGAACCAAGACCTTGTATGGTCCTCGGACCCAAGCCTATGGGGAAACCAAGTACAAAAAAGATATCTTACAAGTTTTGGACAGAACCAAGGCCTTGTATGGTCTTCGGACCCAAGCCTATGGGGAAACCAAGTACAAAAAAGATATCTTACAAGTTTTGGACAGAACCAAGGCCTTGTATGGTCCTCGGACCCAAGCCTATGGGGAAACCAAGTACAAAAAAGATATCTTACAAGTTTTGGACAGAACCAAGGCCTTGTATGGTCCTCGGACCCAAGCCTATGGGGAAACCAAGTACAAAAAAAGATATCTTGCAAGTTTTGGACAGAACCAAGGCCTTGTATGGTCCTCGGACCCAAGCCTATGGGGAAACCAAGTACAAAAAAGATATCTTGCAAGTTTTGGACAGAACCAAGGCCTTGTATGGTCCTCGGACCCAAGCCTATGGGGAAACCAAGTACAAAAAAAGATATCTTACAAGTTTTGGACAGAACCAAGGCCTTGTATGGTCCTCAGACCCAAGCCTATGGGGAAACCAAGTACAAAAAAAAAAAATATCTTGCAAGTTTTGGACAGAACCAAGGCCTTGTATGGTCCTCGGACCCAAGCCTATGGGGAAACCAAGTACAAAAAAGATATCTTACAAGTTTTGGACAGAACCAAGGCCTTGTATGGTCCTCGGACCCAAGCCTATGGGGAAACCAAGTACACAAAATAAAAACCACAAGTTTTGGACAGATCCAAGGCCTTGTATGGTCCTCGGACCCAAGCCTATGGGGAAACCAAGTACACAAAATAAAAATCATAAGTTTTGGACGGAACCTAGGCCTTGCATGGTCCTCGGACTCAAGCCTATGGGGAAACCAAGTACTCAAAAGCACAATCGGAGTTCCCTACTTCCCAGTCGATTGCTCGGATGAATTATTTAGAGATTCAGCCTTGGACAGTATTCACGCGCTTATCACAGAATATTCAACTGTTACCCCGGTTAGTTTCCTAAGTTTGACTTACTATGAATTATCGGTATAATGCCTGGTAGTATTGGTAGATTAGAGTTAGTAAGATTATGTTTCAAGGTATCTTGCTCTAAATATTCTCGAAGAAACACACACATGGAGCACACCCATTCACAAAGTAGTGTTGCCAAAAGATCAGTACTCAAAACATGTAAATAGATTTCTATTTTTACTAAAACAAAGAAATAGTACAGCGTACAATGAAAAGCTGGAATCAGTTTGTGTCAAAGCTCACTACATAACCAAAAAGAAAGGAAGATACAAGAGAATAAGATAAAGCCGAGGAAGTAGATCAGAGGAGAGGTTAGCTACAGCTCCAAGACCTTGTTCTTCCTCAATGCTTTCACATGCCCACAACTCAAACAGCAAAAGAGACCCAACTGGAGCCTGACACCGCTGAAGGAAAGGTGCAGGGAGTTGGAAGTTGAGGGGCTTTCTCTAAATATTTGCCTGCCACAAGGCAAAGGCGCTGATGGCGGAGAATCTTTCTTCTGACACACCAAAGTTCTGGCATGAACAGAACCTGCTTCGGATTTTGACTAAAAGGAGGAGAGACATCCTTTCCCCTCGATCGAAATGGAGTATTCTCTTGAACTTATGCTTCCTGTGCCCATACCTCACCATTTTGAGTCTCAGGAGGGCACGGCGCTTCCGTGGCGGAGAGAGTTCCTTCTTCCCAACCCTCGCCTCAAACATGTTGTGCTAAGGGAGGACAACACTGAATATAGGAGTTGTGATTTGGGGGGAAATTGAAGGAGCTGTGTGTATATAAAGCAACTCTCTCTCCCTCCTATTTATTTGAAAAGACAAGGTGATGGCAGTCAACTCACGCAGCGTCCCAAAGAACGCTACAGACAAAATGGCTCTGGCCCAACTTCCAACGTCAACTGCAACCACAAGATTAAAGGGGCCTCGTAAAGGCGCACCTCGAACACTGGGACATCAAAAGTACCGCGTGGCCAAAGACTGCATAAATACCTCTTAATTCGTGGGCCTAGTGAATTCGCGGCCCAGGCCCGTTCTGCATAAGGGCCCAGGGACTATGGCCCACGCCGAGGAGTAGCCGCTGCCGAGGGAACCCTCCTGCTCGGCGCCTCGTGATATACTTGAAGGAAGGGAGAAATTGAACCAAAAAAGTTTTGGACAGAACCAAGGCATTGCATGGTCCTCGGACCCAAGCCTATGGGGAAACCAAGTACTCTAAAAAAGTTTTGGACAGAACCAAGGCACTGCATGGTCCTCGGACTCAAGCCTATGGGGAAACCAAGTACTCTAAAAAAGTTTTGGACAGAACCAAGGCACTGCATGGTCCTCGGACTCAAGCCTATGGGGAAACCAAGTACTCTAAAAAGTTTTGGATAGAACCAAGGCATTGCATGGTCCTCGGACCCAAGCCTATGGGGAAACCAAGTACTCTAAAAAAGTTTTGGACAGAACCAAGGCATTGCATGGTCCTCGGACTCAAGCCTATGGGGAAACCAAGTACTCTAAAAAGTTTTAGACAGAACCAAGGCATTGCATGGTCCTCAGACCCAAGCCTATGGGGAAACCAAGTACTCTAAAAAAGTTTTGGACAGAACCAAGGCATTGCATGGTCCTCGGACTCAAGCCTATGGGGAAACCAAGTATTCTAAAAAGTTTTGGACAGAACCAAGGCATTGCATGGTCCTCGGACTCAAGCCTATGGGGAAACCAAGTACTCGGACGGGAAGGTCCTCGGCTCAAATACTGAAAAATGTTAAGGCCAGTATGTTAAGATGGCAAAATGACCCCCTATTCAATAGCCTAAGGAAACTGTTCGTTTTGCGGATGACATGTCCTCGGATGGTTATTCCTTACACCGTATCGAATACTCAGTCCTCATCTTGGCTAATTTTGAGGTAAGTGTCGTCCCTCCCTGGTCGGCATTGCTATGTCAAGTAATTCTGTTAAAGTTATGGTGGAATCTTTTTATTAGCAAATATTTTGGCCTTAGTTGTCATTGATTCAAATGCTATACTATTGTGCCGAGCAGTGTTATCAAATTTATTAAAACATATAAACAGAACATGCGAAGTAGAATAACAATAACTTTTATTAATATGAAAAATTATTACAACGTACAAAGAAGGGCTTAAGCAAGCCTATACAAAAAAAGAGAAAATGAATTGCTAAAGCAATAATAGCATCCGCAATACAGATCAGTAAACGGTCAAATGTCCTTTAAACTCGCCTTCAAAGTCTCTCCAATCTTTGCCTCAATACTGCTCATATCAGGAGAAGAACCTTCTTTAGAAAAGGGTGAAGGAGAAGGAAGAAGAATTGGAACACATGGAAGCGCTTCAGCAAGCTCTTGTCAGCAAGGAGTGCAAAGGAAAAAGAAGATGGAGGACATGAGCAGAAGATGGAGGAGATGAATGAAGAAGATGGAGGACATGAGTAGGAAGGAGGAGAAGAAGAGAGAGAGGCAAAGGGGGGTGCCAGTGAACAAAGAGAGGAAGAAGCAGGGGCACTTAGTCCCTGCCCCAGTCCTGACTCCTAACACGCTGGCGCCATGTTAGATATGCTCGTGAGAGAGCGGACGGTGGTGATAATGGATGTTTTCGACTCAGTCACACCGAAAGTGAGATGTGACGAGTCCCTGCTTCGGATTTTGGCTAAAAGGAAGGGGAGACAAATCTTGAGTCTCCACCATCCTTGCCCTGACCGAGCCATCTCAAGCTTTATTAGGACATGGCGTTTCTGGGAAAGGAATGGTTTATTCATGGCTGACTACTATGGTGAACGTATTATTGAATAGGGTATAACCAGAAGGAAGAAATGAACTCTGGGAAGAGCCTGGGGGATTCAGATATGAGAGAATCACCTTTTGTCTTCTCTTTTTATATAAGGGACGAAGAAAAGAGTACATAACACATTCAGATCCCCAGGGAAACCTACAAATAAGAATACGCCGTCTCGTTCTCCCACACCATCAATAACCGTCAGATCTGGGAGGCCTCGTAAAGGGAGGATATTAAAGACGCGCCTTGAATACCCAAACGGCATAAGGGCAACGTGCGCAAATTAAGGGGAACAGCTCGTAGACCGGTACATTCCTTGGGCATGTGAAGAGTCACCCGCGTCCTTCAAGGGCTGAAATGAATGGGCCACAATAAAGGCTCAACATTACCAAAACCCACCTTTCCAACCAAGATGTTGGACAGCAGGGTTTTGAGGGGCTATTGTGGGGCCCGATAGTTTATGGGCCAGGCCCATTTGCTCGTGGGGAGCCCGCAAGCCCAAGCTGAAAAAAGTCGTGGCCCAAGCTCAAAAGTATAAGGCCGAGGATGGCCCAGATGTGCAGCCGAGGACGGTTTAGTCCTCGGCAAGCCTAAAGCTCCCTTGACAAAAGGGGTAAAAGAGAGCTATAAGAACAAATCCATAAGAAGATCTAAAATATCTCGGGAAAGTTATCCTTAATACCCTTCACTGATAAGACTTTACACCTAACAGAACTTGATTTTTAGGCTTTATTAACCCTCCCCAACAATTCTGGGATTAGATTGACGGGACAAATATCAGTCCTGAAAAAGTTGACCCTACACGTGGACGAGGGACAACAAATGTAGGCTAGTATAAAAGGTAAGGTAAACTAATTAGAAAGGGGATCCCATCTCACTTCCTGGGAAAAACTCCAGGGATGAGAATGCCCGGATAATATATGTACACCACCATGAAAAACCCATCACCGGGTAACCGGAGAAAAGTATTAAGTGCTCCTCGGACCTTATCCGAGGAGTTCAATCCATCAAGTTATAAAGTTGTGGGGCTTGGAAATCCAGGCTGAAGCCTTTCCTTATCTAAGCTCCTTAAAATCCGGTTTGGACCAACGCCCTGTGACCAAACGCTAGCCTTTCAAGCCCACTCTCTACAAATTTTATTGTGAGGGATCCTTCACGTGCGAGCCCAACGTCATTGTTGGGCCGTTTGAGAAACGTGTCCCTACACAAACGTATCTAGATCGACCCATGGTGCCAAGGCACCTTGCCTATTAAGATTATTTTAATTCTCTGATTCCTTTTTTTATCAGCATCTAATTTTTTTTTTCAATTTTTTATTACCTTGTTATGTTGGTTAGTTAACAAATTAAGTTGGACGTCGTATCTTTCTTATGTTTTAATTTCTCAAGCATCTCATGCAAATACAATTCGAGGTCGGCTTTCCTCGTCCGTTTGGCCTTGGAAATATTCAAAGTCTAGAGTAAAAAGAAACAATTTCGTTTAGGGAAAGATGCTCTCCATTAAAGATTGCACCCTTCATTTTCGTCATGTTGTTTGTTTTAATACATGGAAATGATAAAGTCTCTAATTACTTATATCATGCAACTTGACCGCTACGCTATTAGGGTTTAGATTTTAGGGTTCAAAGTAGTGGAAATTCTAGGATTTTTTTTTTAAATTTTAAATTTTATTTTTTAAGATAGTTATTATGAAACTTAAATTATATAAAATCTAATAAAAAGGGAATTTGAACATCACAAAAAAAAAAAAAAAAACACGAATATATAAATATGCGTGTCGGAAGTGAGACTATTGGGTCTGACCTCACTTGGGCTCACAACTTACTTGTAATGTGGGTTTAGGATTTCCTATTTCGGGTCATTCTTGGCACAGAGACTCAACGTAGTTTCTCCTCTTTCTCTCTCTCTCTCTCTCTTTCTGAATCACTCTTTTTCTCTACTCTCTATTCTCTTGAGAACCCTTCAACAACCATTTCCCCTTCCTTCTTCTCATATTTATAGCTCTAGATTAGTGGAGGGGTCATGATTATTGCCATAGTTAGTGCAATTGGGGGTCCAATATCATCAGTTGTAAGTGGATGGTTAGGTGGGAGTGGAATGTGGCGAATGTGGCCTTGGAACTTGGTTCCAACTCAAGTAGGAATGCTCGGCAGTGATGTTTTCTAGGTGCTACCGGGCATGCTATGGTGTGTTCGGACGTTAGTCTTTCTTTATTATTCCGGAATGGTTTGCCGAGCAGGAGTCAAGTGATGAAACTTGGGCCTGCAATTTGTGCGGGTTGGGTAAAAACAGATTGGGGATGTGGGCCATGCTGCTGGGCCTGAATTCAAGGCCCAAATAGAACTGGGTACCTCAGTACCGTACATTAGCCCCCCCTTAATTCATGCTTGGCTATCGGGAAGAATCAAGGAACCCAAAAGGCATTCATGTTTGAGGAGATCAACAGGTAGAGATTTGGGTGGTTACGGAAACCCATTAATGCGCTCTCAAAAGGCACACTATTCCGAGTCGCTAGGCTCAGTTGTCATCATTATCTGACGGTTCGTGAACCGAGGCGGCGCGCGTGTCAATTGTCATTGGCATCCGTGGAGTTTTTTCGCTAATTGTGCCTCATTATTGCTGATTGAACGTCTCTCTCTCCTCTTTGGCCTCTATAAATAGTTCATCACGAAACTTATTTTCACTTTTTCACTCCCTACTTCCTGAGTTTTCTCTTTGCCGAGCATTCATCTGTGCGCTTACTCACCAGTCCAGAGACCCTTTCTTTTCTAGAGCCCTAAGTAAGTTTTCTACCTCCTCGTTTTACTTCAGCTTCTTTCTTTAAGTTTCTTCCTTCAATATTAGACTTTAAAATGGGTTTCGCCTTTCTTCTGGATACTGCTGTGTCTTTAGCCACATTTAGGCAAAAGTTTGACATCCCCGATAATGTCGAAGTGGTGTACTGTCACGAGAGCGAAATTGCTCTCCACAGAGGGCGAGGTACTGCTTTCTTCCCTTTAATGGCGATTCTAGAGGGTAGGGTTAGGTTTCCCGTGGACCTTCTCTTAGTCAATGCACTTAAGTATTATGGGCTGTGCCCCGACCAACCCTCTTCTAATTTTTATCGGGTAGTTAGTTGTGTCAGTAGGTTGAACCATACATTCGATTTACAATTGGACCACCATAGATATAAACCACATGTACAGTCTTTGTGGGAATAAAAATACCAACTATTACTTAAAAGTTAGAGATACAAAGGTACGACTGATATCATGCCTACTTGACTTGAATAGGAATTCAGTCGGGGAGTTTGTCTGGGTGTGCAGTAATTGGTTTGTCGGAGAAATTCCCTGCCCCCTCTCATGGTGTGAAGTGGGTTCGTATTGATCTCTATCTTAATTGCCTTTCTACTTATGGTAGTTTTTTTTATTTGGACACTAACACTGTATCTCACCTCCTTGTATGCATATATATATATATATATATATATATGTATTTTTTTTTTCTTGCAGCTAGTAAAGTGTTTGTCCCAGATATCAGGACAGTCCATGTCAAGGACCTGAATTTTGTACTTCGGTCTAAGATATACGTTCATTGGGACGGAAGCTCCGAGCATCCCATCTAATTCTCAGAGTTGAACCGGTCTATTCCACCTGGCAGTCCTTCAAACAAGCACTTTTGGTTGACAGTCCCCTCTTGTCATACATTGACGTTCGGCATGCGAATTTTCTTCCGCCGAGATTTACAGTGGGAGAAGCACGGGACCTTGGTCCACGATATACCTGTTCGGACGAGCTAGCACCGTTGCGGGACGAATCGGCAGAGCGTGTGTCCTAATGCCTCCATGAAATTGCTCACGCGGCTGTCGAAGGCAGGGATCCCGTCCAAGCAGAGCCCGCACAACTTGAAAAAGCTGTCGAACCCGAGGCTCACGTGCAAGATCCCGTCCAAGCTAAGTAAGCAGTTGTTGATCTTACCACCTCTCTTGATATTGAATCTGACTGTGGTGAAGACATGGTGACTCGAAAGACCATGACCATTGATCGGTTCATGCAAGGGGTAAGGCAGACCACATAGCAGCAACCACCTTAGGGCTGAGGTCAGACACCTCCTCCCCAAACAGGGCGAACCCGAAAGAGGCAGCGTGTTGCCGAGAACACTTCTACCGTTTTGGGGGATGCAACAACCTGGAGTCCCCCTAGGCCGTCCGGCGGTATTATTATCCAAGAGCCGCAGATACAAGTCAATGTGAGTGTGGTGTCCTCTTCACAGGCTGCGCAGGTGTGGCAGCTAAAGTTTCAGTTAGACAGCAAGCCACTCCCAGCGAACGCTTGTGTACGGGTTTGGGACAACGGTGAAGGGGGTTGTGTTGCCCAAAGTTTGGCGCACGGCCTCCTTCTGCTCGAGGACGTGCATGCCTTTGAAGAGGGGACAGAGGAATTCATGGGGAGAAGGCTTCAGTGGCACACTATTGCGGTAATCTTTCATTTTTTTGAGTTGTTCATTAACCCTATTTTATAGGCAAAGCTGAGAATTCTCATTATGCATTATCATGCTACTGATTTTTACTTAAAAATGGATGAAGCCACATTCATACTTGTTGAAGCACTAGGACTGTGTTTTTAGACATCTATAGGTATGGATTCTTGACTAGTGGTGGCAATTTGTATTCGCATGTCGGGTTCGTGTCGTGTCGACTCATGAGTATTAGACTATATGAGTCAATCCTAACTCAATATGTTTATTAAACGGGTCAGGATTCCTCAACCCTAACATAACCCATTTATAAACGGGTTAGTCGTGTTGACTTCTTTATCAGATTTTATCAACATGAAAAAAAAGTAATTTTAGTATTAACCAAATTGATAAGAATTTTGAAAAACCAAACAAATAAATATTTTTAATATAGAATTCAGAACTAACAAGTAACTGCATTACAAATAATCATTCAAAACTAAAACATATCTCAATATCGCAAGTAATCAATCATAATATGTCAAAGAAAATAAACTACAACAACTATTAAGTTTATATATCTAGGGTTTAAAGGGTATATTGGAAAAATGTCGGGCTTTGTTAATGGCTAGCAATGACATGGGTGGCTATTTGTGTCACAATTCATGGAAGGATTAGTTAGATTAATTTGCATAATACCTCAAAAGATCTAGTCAAGTTATAATTAGTGTTTTTCTGTAATAACTTGTATGGTCATGATTTACTTAATAAATACATGACATGAAATTCAACATAAATAGCATAATACACAATTATATGGTCCAATCAAACCTATACAATCTGAAGTCTTATAATTTGAATGGATTTTGGGTAGCGTGGATGGGGGGATTCGACTCGATGTTATGGATTTTTGGGCGTTGTAGGTTCTGAATAGCAAATGGGTCTTAGGAATTTAAATTGGCCAACAATGGGCTGGCTGCCTGTGATTCTTGATATTGATGATGATAATAGGATACATGTTTATTTTTATTTTAACCAACAATTATTGTGGTGGTTGTTTTGGGTTTTTGTCAATTGATCTAAGGTTTGGTTGATTTGGATTTTTGTTGAACCATGTTGGGATTGTTTACTTGGGTTTTCAATGTTGGGATATATCCCTCTCTATGTGTGAATTAAATTAAATATAACCCAAGCAATAGAGAAAATAGAAATCTATGGAAGCGATAAAAATATATACCAACAAGAATACCAAGAAATTACATGGAAAACTCTCTAGCGTAGAGGGAAAAACCATGGGGCAAATCCACTCAATCCACTATGATAAAATAGATATTACAACACTTAAGTTGTTGGGACATATGTGGAAAGTGTTAGAAACATATGTGATGTAAATTGGCTAATCTTTTGACAAAACACGTTTTACTTGTAATTGGGTAGATTTAGGATATGTTTACTACTTCAAGGAACAAGAGTTCAAGTTTAGTATTGAAGCCATGCAAGTCTGTCCAAGAAAAAAGTGAAGAAGTGCTGTTCATCAAAGCTCGACAGAATCATATCTATCGAGGTTTAATGTTGAAGCTTGACAGAAGCTTGACAGCAGTTGTATCTGTCGAGAATTACGAAATTAGAATTTCTAGATCTAATTTCACACATATCCATGAGTATTTTTGCAGGGTTTCTTTTCTCACAACCTTGGACATGTATAAGGATTAATTTAAGGGTTGTCACAAGATGATGCAAAGTGATTATACATGCATATTGTGATCGGAGACAATTTGTCCTATTTCATCTTTCTCTCTGTAGAAGCTACTATGTCTTTGCGCTGAGGGTTTTGTAACCAAGGAGTTTCTTGATCTTCATTGTTGAATGAATTGAAGAACTTTGCAGCCAACATCTTCCTCAAGTTGGTGTGTTAGTCACGTACTGGGATTCGTTCATCATTGGTTAATTACGTACTGGGAGCCTTGCATTGAAAGGAGAGATTGCCGCTACATTATAAGTCCAATTGGGTATTGGGGTAAGGGTTTAATTGTAGGTTGTAAATATTAGGTACTAGGATTCCTTTTACATGTAACCGCTTATTTCGATAATAGTGGATTCTCAAGAATGGTGACTTTAAATTCACCCGATGGGGTTTTGCCTCTGTAGTTTTCCTCATTCGTAAACAAATCACCTGTGTCAAATTTATTTTTCACTACATTTAACTTAGTTGGTGATTTGTTTGTGCTACCATGCTCATTGCATGAAATTGAATCTAATTAATTTTACTTGACTAATTAATTGATTAATTTCCTAAAGGGGTTAATACATTTTTGGCCTATCACAAGTTATACCCAAAACTTGAGTTCACAATAAATTGGGAAAATACAATAATACCTCTAAGAACAAATACAACCTCACCACAAAAACCCAGTAGCAAGATTTTCTACTCTGAATACTTCAACTTTTTGTGGTTGTAGCACCCAAATAATCGTCCTAGAGTAAACCCCAATTTATCTTCCTTGTGTGTCTACAACAAAAGAAAACTTACATTTTTTTTTTTCACTCAGAGCCACACAAATCACTATTCTTTTTCTTTCAATCGGCTTCAAATTTGTATTTCACTCTACAATCTCTCTGTATCATGAAACCACACTATTCCTATTTACGTTAAGAATAGTAGTCTTGGACTTCTTGTGCAATACATACACCTATTTCTAATTGAAATAGGTTTCCTTCAATGCTTGCATGGCAAACTCAACACAAGTCCTATATGGGCTAGACTTCAAGGTGCCGTGCATCTCCCAACATTCAATTGGTCATAATTGTTAGAATCGCAATTTGGATCTTTAGGATCTTACTATTCCAAAAAGAGTAGGATCGCTAAGCTTGTAGAATTGGTGGTAAGATTAGTACAATTGGCTGGGATTGACAAGATCATAGGCTATGGTTGAATTGTTTCAACCAAAAAAAAAAAAAAAAGTTCAAAGGATCCTCGATCCTAATCATATGTTATTTTCTATTAGTATTTTGTGTGTCTACAACAAAAGAAAACTTACATTTTTTTTTTTTTCACTCAGTGCCTCACAAATCACTATTCTTTTTCTTTCAATCGGCTTCAAATTTTCATTTCACTCTACAATCTCTCTGTATCATGAAACCACACTATTCCTATTTACATTAAGTGTGCATTTGGGAGGCGCGTTTTGCGCTTCCCAGACTCACGTTTGTGTTTCTGCCCTCTTTTTTTTTTTTTAGCCGAAAAGTTTGACTTTTCAACCAATTTTCAGCCACATGTGGATCCCGTGCACTGTTCACGGACCCACAAATTTCACTTTTCAACAACTTTTTCATTAAAAATGGGTCTCACATTACTATTTACACATTTAAAAATTATTTTGCTATAGTATTTTTCAGTTTTCAGTTTTCAGCTGTATCCAAACGGACCCTAAGAATAGTAGTCTTGGACTTTTTGTGCAATACATACACCTATTTCTAATTGAAATAGGATTCCTTCAATGCTTGCATGGCAAGCTCAACACAAGTCCTATATGAGCTAGACTTCAAGGTGCCGTGCATCTCCCAACATTCAATTGGTCATAATTGTTAGAATCGCAATTTGGATCTTACTATTCCAAAAAGAGTAGGATCGCTAAGCATGCAGAATTGGTGGTAAGATTGGTACAATTGGCTGGGATTGATAAGATCATAGGCTATGGTTGAATTGTTTCAACCAAAAAAAAAAAAAAAAAAAAGTTCAAAGGATCCTCGACCCTAATCATATGTTATTTTCTATTAGTATTTTGGGCCTATTTCACTCGAGCTAATCTTAAAAGTGCTAGGCACTTAGGCAAGAGTTATTATCATCATCATCATCATCATCATCATTATTATTATTATCTATGGGGGATGGTTTTAAGTAAAAGGAACTGGCCCAAATTGGTGTTTAGCTATTTTTTATTGGGTCATATTAACGAGTGCCCTTAGAGCAATAGTTAGCAGTCTATTTTAAGAAAGTTTTGACACCACTTTTGTAGGAAATAAAAAAAACTGTCAAAACATTAATTGCTTTTTTTTTCCTATAAAAATTTTCTTTAAATAGATTGTTAACCAATATCTTAAGGGTATCTATTATCATTTCCCTTTTTTTAACCCCGAAATTCCAAATAAAAAAGACGAGAAGGGAAAACTCTTCCAACTCCAACTAATAAGCTTTGCAAATCCACTTTCCTTCAAAATGCATTTCTCTCTCTCTTTCTCTTTTCATTTTTTTTTTCTTAAAGCTTTTTGGCTTGGGTGTATTTTAAAGTAATTGGTGTTTATATTTCGCGACTTCTATATTGGCATTGTTTATTTCTCTTTGCTTGGCTTGCTTTCAGCCTTCCATCTTTCTATTTTGGTGAAATTGATGGATTGTGTAAAAAGGTTCAAATTTCACATTATGTAAATTATGCTAAATGGGTATATGCTTGCTAATTCAAATTTATATAATGTTAGTTATATATATATATATATATATATATTTGTTTTGAGAAACTATAATGTAAGTTATTCTAAATGGCTTTAATCACTACTTGCATGCCTCATTTTTTATTATTATAAAGAATTTATGTGCAAAGCATATGGGTAGACTTGGTTGTAGTGTAGATGTAGTTAGGGCTATCTAGATTGATCCAAATGCTCGACCCACCCGAAAAACTGATCGGATCCGACCCGACTACTCTGGTGGGTCTTCACCACCAGAAACTGATTTCGGCGGGTCGGTTTCGGTTTTCCTCTCAAAAAACCCGAACCGACTGAAAGATTTTCAGTTTCTGGCCAAAATTTCCAGATTCCAGTGTATATTTTTCAGAATCCGGCGAAGAAACTCAGATTTCAGCGATAGTTTTCCAGATTTCAGCTATATTTCCCTTAGATTCGGTGAGATTTTGAACGGATCTAGCGAAATCTCATTGAATCAGGTGAGATTTTCGTTGAATCTGGTGAAATCTCATAGAATTCGATAAGATTTTCGCCAGATTTGTGTTTTCTTCACCGTTTTCTTGCCGTCTTCTCAAATCTATGACTTCGATCGACCCGCCTGCCACCCGTTGATGGTCTAAACCACCTGACCCAATTACTCTGGCAGGTCGACGGTAGGTGCATTTTTTTCTCACCCAATTCCAGTGGGTCGATTCCAGGTTGGGCACAAACCCGACTTGGACTGACCCTTGGACAACCCTAGATGTAGTTAATACTTCTTATACAAGGTAATTAAAATTTTAATAATAAACATCATATTGATCTCACATGATCCTTTATTATATATCGAGACTCACTTAACACAGAAAGAAAATCAAGGCAAAGTTGGAACTTGGAAGATAAAACCGTTCTTTTCCAACATTATCATGGTCAATTTTCTTTTGAAGTAAAACTATATATCGTAGTCAATTGTTCAAGAGAAACACACTAAATAAAGTGAAGCATCCAAGGTAAGGGAATTTTGATGGTTAAGGTTAACAAGGACTTTGTTTGATATTCCATTAATCTCACTTCCCCCAAAGACCCTATCAAAATCAAACACATCTTGCTTCTATTCTTATAATTATAGTAAAAATAATAAGCAAAAATATAATTATAAAAGAAAATAATATATGGTTATATTTGTGGGGATCCTATTTTTATTACTAAATGTTTGTATAGAGCGTATTGGTCTTGGAAATCTCCAATTGTGTGTTGTGTGTGTTTGTAGAGTCACCACTTATTTTATTAAGGAAAAAAGAAAAAGAAAAAAAAGAAAACCATATCTAAATAGACATATATATTTTTTAAAATATGATATTGAAGTACATCATTGGATTAAAAGAGAATAAGATTACATGGCTTTAGTTCTAGGTACAATCGAAGAATATAGAAAATTACTAAATTTTTATTTTTTTAATCTTTGTTACATCTACAAGGTAGAAAATTACATGGCTTTATTTTTGGTAATAATCTAGAAACTAAAGCAAAAATGATAAGGAAATGATTTTCAACCTAGAGATTTGAACTCGGAAGCTAAGTTATAAAGATAGGAAGGTGTTTGGTATTCATTCCCCTCGATCCGTGGATTGGTCTTTGAGATATTGACGGTGATGAACTTGTTATGCACTTAATTTACTCAACACGTTGTAATGCATGTTTACATGAACATAATTATAATATTTTAAAAATAAAACAATAATTATTCCCTAGTCTAATGTATGATCATTTGAATATAAATATAAATATAAATATATATATATATATATATATGAGTTGCGTTCAAGTTATATTTACTGTAACTCTAAACAATGTTATATCATTCAATAACTTGTTATGAAATTCATATTTTGAAAATCTCACCGTTGAATTATATGTTTTATATGCTCTTAACATTCATGCCAGTTAGATGTTATTTACCATTCGATCTATAAACTCATCTCTTATACATTATTTTAAACTGCAAAAACTTGAATTTAAACAATTAATTGATGATATGACTATTAATCTTTAATCACCTTCAAAGTTTGCAAGCATAGAAAATATATGAAGATAATGTAATCTAACGATGTATTTATCAAAATTCTCATCCAATTAAAAAATATTGAGTGATGTAACATTGGTCAAAATTATACTAAGTAACTTAAACTCTCTCTCTCTCTCTCTCTCTCTGTGCACATTGTCCGTTAAACAGTTTGATGGTACTTTTAAGGTTAGCTTGACTCCTTACTTGTGTAGCCTTCTTATTTACAAATCTTCCACCTGACTTTCTTATGGTGACTTGATCTTATGTCGTTTGAATGACATTTCTACTTGGTTGTGTGATGACCTTAATTTCATTTTAAAGTGATGCTTATTATGTTCATCAAATGGTTTGAATGATAAAAGATTTATTCTAAATCAATTAAATTCTAAATCTCTCTCTCTCTCACACACACACACACATATATATGATTTATAATTTAATTGGTTTTAGTCTCTTCGGTTTTTGCACCTAATAATTCACTTGTCACAAAAATTAAAAACTTAGATAAACATGTGGCAAAAAATTAGACTCTAATTGAACTCCAATTTACAATCTAATTGGATTTGGATTTTTCAATTTATACAATTAATAATTCACTTGATACAAAATTAAAAATTAAATAAGACACATGACGCAAAAGAAGAATTTTTTTTTTTTTTTTTTTCAATTGTGAGTTATTTCAAAAGGAGACTTTTCCATGAATACATATTATGAACTAAGTAACTTTCAATTTTTAATAATTTCTTTGCTGTCTACTTGCTTCCACTTTAGCGACTTTCTTGTTTGGAATATAAAATTTAGAACTATAATTAGACTTTCAAATGAGTATGTGATGAGGCACGAGCCGACAGTCACAATATATTTGATAAGAGCACTAAGTTTTTTTTTTTTAAAATAATATAAAAAAGTTATTGGTTAAAAACAATTATACAAAATTCATGTTAGTATATATGAAAGTCAAATAATCTTACCATTTGTTAATTAAAATACAACATAAACAAAGCTTAAGAGCATTCGCACTGGCACTTGGATATGCCAAATGTAAGCTCTAATTTACAATTCAGCCCAAAAGCAGCCCATATCCGGATTGGTAAACATAGGATATGCCAAATTTTTTTGGCATAATTTGGCATAGTGCTATAGTGCCATCTCAAATATAGGATGGCACTGTAGCAAATTTTCTACATCACAAATTATTATTTTAATGGTACTGTAGCTACTTTTTAAAAATATATGATGGCACTGTAGCAACATTATATTATTTTAATGTTAGTAATAAATCAAATGAATGTTTAGGGAAGATAAAAGGAAATACACTCTAAAAAATGGGAAAAGTTTGCCATTTAACATTATTTTTGGAACAATCTAGTTAGTTGTCAAGTTTGTAATACTATTTTGCAAACTAACATTTTGAGGCTTTGAAACTCAATTTTAGTGAAGGAACTTGGGTCTCTAAGTCTAGAGTTGCAAGTGATGACAATTTGATTTGAAAGAAAAAAATATAATGTGAAACTAAGTCTCTCCTGTTGAAGAAAATTTAGGTTTTTGTGTGCTAGGTATGGGTTTGTCTTCTTCTTCTTCATCTTTTGGGTTCTTCTTCTTCTTCTTGATCTTCATTTTTAGGTCTTCTTCTCCTTGGTCTCAGTTCGCTTCTTACCCACGCTCTATGGAACTCGAGTCTTAAAGACTTGAGTTCCACATGGAATATTTATCCACATTAGCTTGGAACTTGAGCCTTTAAGGCTCGAAATGCTACTTTGCTAAAATGTTTTAAAAACATGCCAACTAACTAAATTGTTGCTAAAATCATGTCAAATGGCAAATTTTCCCCTAATTTTTATTATTATTACTAGTGTGTAGCCCGTCAGGGTTGGAGCCAAGACTTGGAGTTAGAGGGGGCAAAAGTATAAACAATTTTTTTTTTTTTGAAACTCCAAATAGATGTTCATTTAATAAACCATTAACAAAGAAAAATACACAGAATTATTATGTCACTATATGGTTAATATTCTAAAATCATTACACACAATAGACAAGCACTATGCACACAAGCATTCAACAACTAACTAATAAATTATAAAGTTGCAAATAATCTCTTTAATTATTTTCCTATAAAAAAAAATCTCTTTAACGTTTTAAAAGACGCTAAACTAATAAACAAAAACACTAATAGACAAAACTACAATAAAATGCACAGGACATCATAGGGGTTGTGGGTATAGGAGTTGACGTGTTGTGTTTATCAGTCACAAGAGATGACAACTTTTTAATTTATAGAACAATATAAATTTTGGGCTTTATTAAAGAGAGAAAGACAGGGATAGGGTCAGAATTTTACCTCTCTCTTTGACTCTTTCTCTCTAGTTTCTTCTAGTCTCTTATTTGTCTCTCTGTCCCTACTCTCTTTTAGTTTTCTTCACAAGTCACAACACTGTCAACACATGATTAAATCTAAGTTAATCAAGCAAGGATTCAATATGAGAGGGATACCTCTGCTTCTGCTATTCTGCTGCAGACCTACAGTGCCACTTTCGAACTCCTCTGCGTTCTGTTGTAAGTTTGGTTTTCCTTTCTTTTCTTTTTTTTTTTTTTTTTTTTTTTTTTGAATGGCTTAGAAATCTCCTTCTTTTTCCCTTGTGTCTTGTCATAAATTAGGTGTTTCCTACTCCTTGGCTAGTTAATTCTCTAGTTAGAATTGGCTTTGATTTTTTTTTTTTGGCTCGTGTTTGTTTTGGGGTGTTGTTTGGGCTTAATTTTTGTTGTTGGGCTAATATTTTTTATATAACTTTTAAAAATATCAACAATACCAATTATACTATTCAAATTATACATGGTATTAGCTTACACTTTTTTTAAAACCATATATTTCTAAAATATATAATGGTTTCTCATTTAGAGCATTTACTAGAGACGGCAAACGGGTGGGTCGAGTCAGGTTCAGGTTGGGTCAATTGGGTTGTAGGTCAAAAATGGGTTCAGGTAAAAACGGGTCATTTTATGTGGGTTAGAAACATGTTGGTTTGGCTTGTATTTTTCGCATGAAATTTTTTTAAAAGAAAAGAAAAAATTTTCATTTGCCATTTAGAAAATCACACTTATGAATGTTTCTCATATATGTCTATAATTGTAAATATGTGTTTTTAACTTTATTGTAACCAGATTATCTTAGTGTGGGTACCTAAGGCATGCTTGGCAACGTCCTAGGCATTCAAGCAACGTTCTTGGCCATCCTCGGCATACTTTGCAACGTCCTTGGCATGCTTTGCAACCTAGGCGTCCCACATCGAAGGAAACCCCCCCACCCCCACTTTCTGCCTTATAAGCTGTGAAGTAAAGGGAGTAGTGTACCACCAAGCATCTCTGTGATCACAAGAGGCTTGGTGGTACACTACTCCCTTTGCTTCACAGCTTATAAGGCAGAAAGTGGGGGGGGGGGGGGTTTCCTTCGATGTGGGACGCCTAGGTTGCAAAGCATGCCGAGGTCAACCAAGGACGTTGCAAAGCATGTCGAGGACGTTGCAAAGTATGCCGAGGACGGCCAAGGACGTTGTTTGAATGCCGAGGACGGCAAAGGACGTTGTCTAAATGCCTAGGACGTTGCCAAGCATGTCTAAGCATGCCTTAGGTACCCACAATAAAAGGGCCCTTTTATTGTAAAAGGGCCTATGATCGAGTCAAGTCGGTTAGCAAATTCTATTCCGTTTTGCCATGTCTAGCATTTACACCAGTCTTTGTAAAATAAAGAAGACCCACATTTTGCCCAATCAACCCCCAAAACCTCGCACGTTAGTCTATGTATAATTACGTAAAATTCATCCACAATTACAGTTTGTATGTAAATTTGCATTGACGCTATTTATTTTACATTTAAGTTTTTATTCTTTCATTACATATCCTAAGGATAGAGGAAGATAGTGGGTAGTGAATGTTTTATATGAAGAAAGATAAATAATTAAGAAAAAGAGAAAAATTAATATTTCAATGAAATAAAGTTTAGAATAAATAATATGATGTTAGTATTTTTTAAACGTGGCTATATAAAATAAAAAATATAGGTTCTTAAACTAAAATAAACATAAACTTTTTGCATAAGTTTATGTGAATGCTATTCCATGGCAGAATGGCAGATGCAACATCTCTAATAAGTTTATCATGGCCAGCGGTTCTTCATGAAAGTAGAATAAGTCCAGTCCCATTTTATTCTTTACTTTTTGCTGAGAGCCCATATTATTCTAAAACTTAAAAAAGTCCAGTCCCATACTATTTTATTAACATTTTGGGCCTATCTCACATGGGCCAATATTAAAAGTGCTGGACTCTTAGGCTTAAGTAAAAAAAAAAAATGGAGGACGGTTTTTAGGAGATGGGAAAACGCTTCCAACACCAGCTAGGCGTTGAAAATTCACTTCCCTTCTTCGGTATGTATTTCTCTCACTCTCTCACTCTCTTTACCATTTTTTGTTTAAGCTTTTTTGGCCTGGGTGTGTTTTTAAGTAATGGGTATTTTTATATTTCGGCATTGGTTATTTCTCTTTGCTTGACTTGCTTCCAGTCTCCCACGTTCTATTTTGGTGAAATTGATTGGCTGTGTTAATGGGTTCAAATTTCACAGTGGAAATTGTGCTAAATGGGTATATGCTTGCTGATTCATATTCATATAAACTTAGATATGCTACAAGGGTATATGCTTGCTGATTCATATTCATAAAATGTTAGATATGCTACATGGGTGTATGCTTGCTGATTCATATTCTTATAATGTTAGATATGCTAAATGGGTATATGCTTGCTCATTTAATATATAAAATTTTTAATTTTTTTTTCATGCTTATTTTGTTCCCAAACAGGCAAAATAAGTATGAAAACATATATATATATATTTTTAATTTATTTATAATTTTTTTTTCAGAACATGGGCTGTCATTGCTCATTTGCTCTATCAATGAGTTGGGTTTTTTCTTTGTAAATATAAGCATAAGTTGTTTGGGTTGCTACCTTGAGTTGTGTTAATTTCTTTGGATTGATATCTAACTGATTGTTGGTAGATTTTGTTGTTGCAATCAGCTGTTTAGATAATTTGTGTTGAAAAATAATGCATCTCTTTAGTTATTATATATGTGGGGATCTAGGGTGTACAACTACACTATATTGATTCGAAATTATGTCTTTTCATAGACAATTTAAGAATTATAATAATTATAATAATTATTCAAGATACATAATCACTTCCAAATGTTTTCTTTTTCACTTATGATTTGATATGTGAGATCCATCCACTGATTTATTTTTAGTATCTTGATTCTAACAACCTTGCAAGCTATGCATCATAACCAAAAATTAAATTTTGGAAAATTGTAGAGAATTTGGGGAAACAGTTGAAATGTTGGTTAAAATGTGCAAAAAGTATAGAGAGATTGTTGCTGCCCTTTTTTTTTTTTTATTTTTTATTTTTTTTATATTGAATTATTTCATTAAAAACAAGCTAATTTTTTAAAAATTGTTGATTTTTCTTTGAAAAAATTCATTTTAAAATCTAATTATCCGAGCTTTTAATTTTTAAGATAATCTTTTTTTATTTTTATTTTATATATTTTTGGGATGGAGATTATAGCCACTCCCCACCTGAACATTGTGGGTAATGTGCGTTTTGGGTCGACAAATTTGTAGTCCACAAGTATTCTACTTTTTTTCTTTTTTTTTGGCTAAACATCCACATGCATTTTGCTCATTACTAAAATTTGAATGAATTTTAACTCATGGAAGAAATGAATAATTTACCGCCTTCATTGATGATTTTTCAAAATATACACTAAACGAAATTTGCCTTTGGCTGCTGGCAAAAATGCTATAATAGGTTAAGTAGTAATGTGAGAACCATGACCCGAGGGGACTGAATTTTTTGGATATCCCCCACTTGACAGTGAGTCTCATAATGAAGACTTAACTAACAATGTTCATCCTCTAGAGGGATGTACAATGGAGTTGCCGCTTGATTTATTCTAATCAAGAAACTCAAATGAAAATACATCTTATTAAAAATGAAATTCATAACTACATTTCCTCAATAATGGTGAAAATAGAAAATTACATTCCTCCTTTCCCTAGTTACAATTTAAGATAGAAAATTACAACAATTAAATTCCTAGTTACAAAGTAAGAAAATGAGAAGAAAATCAGATTACCCAAGCCAAATCCCCAACCATTATCTTTTAAACCTCCACATGTACTTGCTGATGAAACTCAGTTACCATTGATGTTGTAAGCCTATGATAGTATGGCTCACTTGCTCTGTGGAACCATCTCAAGTTTTAACACAGTTTAGCTTGGAATTGGATAAAGGGGGCAAATGTTAATTAATTTGAGAATTTGTGGGGACAATGTTATATCTGAAAGATTGGGTTTTTCAAATTCAATTTGACCATACCTCCAAAGTGATAATGTAATTTACCCATTTATTTTTTGTGTTCTTTCATTCTTTGTGTCAATTCTTATTTATGAAATGGATAAGTACAAGTTTTTGTGGCCCAGATAAAAAGATCTTTTATCTATGTATATACTATAGCTATATGTACAGTTTAAAACTTTTCAATCTTGTGGGGGCGTGCACCCACAAGGATTAAACTCTTATTGGCTGTTCAATTGTGAGAAATCAACTAAAACATAAAATTGCTGAATAAAGTGAGGACAAGAGAGAAATAGTGGCGCCAGAACTTGTTGGCAACAAGGCAACAAGGCTTGAACTATTATTGGATGGTCAATTGTCATAAACATAAAATCAACTGTTACATAAAATTGCTTAATAAAGTGGACATAAAAGGAGTGGTCGTACGTTAGCAGTTGGAAAGTACTTCCTTTATTTGGAGAGCAAAAATAGCTATGTTCAAACGTATCTCACACACACACATACATAGATGATCTAGGAGCACAGATTTTTCACAGTTGATCTGTTGTGATTGATATAAAACAAAATTTGTGTTACTAGTAGAATCATATGGAAATAATTTTCCTTCAATCATAATTTATTAGATTCTCAAGTTGTAAATATATACAATTTGCATCCTGAGTTATCCCTTTTGATCCCTTTGAAAATGTGATAGGCACCTGCAATAGATGAACAGATTAATACAGAAGGAACAGACGGCAGTTGATGTAAGTGACATGCATAATAGATAAAATAAAGCTGTTTAATTTGGCCTCTAGCACCAATAATTCTGATTAAAACTTAATATTACTACAAAATTGGACCTTTAAAAAATATAAGGAAACAGTCATACCTCAAATAGCAAAGAATCAAGATTTGATACAGAATCAACACAGTGTTAATTATAAAGCTAAAACCACTAGCATATTTAGCCTCCACAAATGTTAAAAACCAAGGTGCAGTATATTGTTCTTTGCAAATCTTTGCTGTATTATTGTTCCTTATTGTCCCATGAATACTAAACCTTTGCCTTAAAATAAGAGTTTCTGTACTTGTTCCCAATGCTTCAAGTTCCCCCCTTTCCTCTTTTTACTTGGCTCTTCTTCTTGTTTATTCTGGTTATTTACTGGAAGAGATCTAAAGCCAAAGGCCAAAGCCATAAGTTGCCACCAGGGCCATGGAAACTGCCTCTTATTGGGAATTTGCACCAGCTATTTTTCTCTCTACCACATCGATCTTTGAGAGACTTAGCCAAGAAATATGGACCTATTATGCAACTGCAGCTGGGAGAGGTCTTAGCTATAATCATTTCATCACCAAAAGTAGTCGAAGAAGTGCTGAAGACGCATGATACTGCTTTGGCAAATCGGCCAAGTGTTCTTGCCATTGAAGCTATGTCCTATGGTAATTCAGGTATTGTCTTTGCTCCCTATGGTGATTATTGGAGACAAATGCGAAAGATTTGTGTCTCAAAGCTCCTGAGTGCCAAGCGTGTCCAGTCATTTAGAAGAATTAGAGAAGAAGAGGTGAATAATCTTGTTGAATCCATTTCCTTGTCAGAGGGAGTTCCAATCAATCTCAGTGAGAAGATCTTCTCCTCAACATATTGCATAGCTTCCAGGGCAGCCATTGGGAAGAAGTGCAAATATGAAAAAGAATTCATATCATTAATCCAGGAAACGTTTACTCTAAGTGGAGGTTTTGACTTACCTGATTTGTTCCCTTCACTAAAGTTCCTTGGCTTCCTTACTGGTATGAAGTCTGCGTTGGAGAAAATACAACAAAACTTGGATAAGATTCTTGATGATATAGTGAATGAGCATAAGATGAAAAGAATTGCCACGTCAACCAATAAACATGAACCAGGTCCAGGTGATGAAGACGGTGACGATGATCTAGTTGATGTGCTTCTCAAACTTCAGGAGATGGGTGAGCTTGAATTTAGTATCACAAGCAATCACATCAAAGCTGTTACTCAGGTATGCAAATAAGATCCATCAATTTATTTTCCCTTTTCTGCTTGTTTCTGTTTCTCTTCTTCTTCTTAATTATTAAATGAGCAGCGTTATACAAATATTCTTTAGGCAAAAAAAAAAAAAAAACCATTATATAAAGGTTATCAGATTTATTGTTTTACTACATATAGACTAAAACATATTCTTGTTTTCTTTGATTTTTCTTTTTAGTTTATTTAGTTTATATGCTTATTTACAATATTTTAAAGTGAAATTGTTAGACAATACAACTATACGTTGTGTGTGTGTGTGTGTGTGTGTGTTTGTGTGTGTGTGTGAGAGAGAGAGAGAGAGAGGGAGAGAGAGGATTTGAACCTCCTATGGTATCAGTCAAAATATTAATTGGTTTTTATGTTCATGTGCGTAGAAAAAATCAACATCTTTAAGAATTTGGAAGAAAAATGTGTAACATACTACGAAAAACATGCTCTGAGTAATTATCAAGCCAGCTTATTCTGCTTAATATTAAAAATGCATACACTGTTTATTCTGCTTAATATTAAAAATGCATACACTGTGATTACAAATGGAGTTACTTTTCAGGACATCTTCACTGGAGCGAGTGAGACTTCAGCATCCACAATAGAATGGGCAATGTCAGAATTATTGAGAAACCCTAGAGTGATGGAGAAGGCACAAGCCGAAGTGCGACAAGTTCTACAAGGGAGAAGGAATCTTGATGAGACATACATTCATAAACTAGATTACTTGAAATTAGTTGTGAAAGAAACACTACGACTACATCCTCCTGGTGCCTTGGTTCCAAGAGAATCAAGAGAAAAATGTGAAATTAATGGGTACGAGATACCAAGCAACACAAAAGTAATCATAAATATATGGGCTATAGGAAGAGATCCTGAATATTGGATTGATGCTGATTGTTTTTGGCCAGAGAGATTCCATGGTTCCTCTATTGATTTGAAAGGGACAAACTTTGAATTCATTCCATTTGGAGGTGGTAGGAGAATATGTCCAGGCATGTCATTTGCTCTTGCAATTGTTGAACTTGTTCTTTCTCAGTTACTATTTCACTTCAATTGGAAACTCCCCAATGACACCAAACTTGAAGAGCTTGACATCTCTGAGTCTTTGGGATTAACCTGTAGGAGAAGGAATGATTTGTATGTAATTGCCACTCCTTGGGCTTCTCTTTTTAATTGAAAGACAGTGAATAACAAAGGACAGTGAATAAGTAATACCTCTTGTTGCAAATGATTGGATGTATTTATAAGGTACCAATTCTCTTACTTGTGCGAATAAAACTAAGTTTGGATATATAGTATTTTATTTTGATAGTATAATTGTTCTTGATCTTTGGCATTGGAAACACTGTAGTTCTCGTGTCAATTATGACCTGGCTTCTGTCCTGTCTCCCTGATCCTGTAAACGGGACTGGGGCTTTTGCCCCACTCTAAAACAAGGCAAAGTTGAGCTGATAAGGAGGTAAGACATGATTGCAAGACCCACTAGAACCTTGCAATTATAAAATATGACTGGGCATCTTCATAGAAAAATTATACATTAATTCATGTCAATCTGATTTTAATTAACAAAAACCCAAAATCTGAATCAGTTTTGAATTCCCCCAACTCATATCTGATTAGGATATCCTCATGCCTCTCGCAAAATATCAGGTTACTCAAATTCCACCTGCTACCATCTCTTAATTAGTTGATCGATGCAATTCTCATGCCCTATAATGCAACATGAGTTTAGGAAAAATTATTAGGTATTTCGAGAGTATGGTGAAGTGCTGGTCCCTCCTCTCATATTCATGGTGGATCTCACCATTCAATTAATGAGATCCATGATGAATGTGAGAGTAGGAAAGTATTCCAAGAGTACCTAAGAATTATTCTTAGTTTAGCAGCTATTGAAAAGACATTTATCATTAGAGTTTAATATTTTAATTTCGCATTACATTTTTTTTTCCTTCCTTTAACATGTTTGGTTATAGCTACCTCTTTTGAAAAGTTGTAATGCGCATCTTGAGGTACATGATATGCAGTTCAGTCCACAAGTATTTTGACTTACTCCTTTATTTTATCATTGTTATAATTTTTCAAATGGCTTCAATGTCCTAATAATGCATAAGGAGCATAGGAAAATTTGTTGTTTGTTGAAAATGGCTCAACCGTGAGATGAAATCAGTTTTACAACACACAATTTCATGATATTGTGAGTTGCAGTGGCAGTTTCATTAAATCATAATAAATGTAGTCATTCAACAAATTATTGAATATTACACAAATTAGTACAATCAAATTAAGAGTGGAAGAGAGAAATATTTAGAAGCTGAATTTTTGGAAATGCTTTCTCCCTTGAGAAAGAAACTCAATGTGCCCTAGCCCTTAGGTTCTTTGGCTCCACTACGAGCTTTGCTTCCGGGCTTTTCTTCAAGATCTACGGTTTCCCTTGATTGGCTATAATGGCTTTTAGGTAAATTTTAGGTAAATTTTTGGAAGAGAAATGATATGTCCACAATATTTTCATAATACTTTTACAATAAATTTTAAGTGACAGGTTGTTACTGATTGTTATTGTTAAGGCAAAAAAGTAACTTTAGAGCATCTCCAATAGAGCATGCATAGCTAAAATATAGAGAGTGAAACTGGAAAAAAGAGGAAAACTGTGCTCCAACAACCTCTCTAAAACCAGTTTTTTTTTGCTCATGAACAATAGCTCATCAAGTCTGATGAGCTACTGTTCATTCTTCAAATCTTTTTTTCTATTATAATAATTAGGTGTTGAATAAAAAAAATGTTGGAAGATGTGTAGTTGTTAAAAAAAGAATAAATAATGAATGAAGAAATAATATTTAAATGAGACAAAGAATAAGATAGAGAGTCTGTTGGAAAGTGTATTTGAAAAAGTGGGTAGATAAAGGTAAAAGTCACTGTTCATTCTCCAAACAGTACAAAAATTTGCTGATTTTGCTGGAGATGCTCTTAGTGTTAGGTTTAAATTTGAATCAATAACAACTAATCATTTATGATTTTTTGTGAAAATATTGTAAATGTAACACTTCTCATTTTTAGAGAGCAATTGTATATATATTTTTTTCGAAGAAGCAATTGAATATTTTGTATCTCATTTGTATTATTGTCCATCCCTAATTTGTCTGAATAGATTTGGTTTGCACAATTTTCTGTAAGGATTAATATTCATTTTTTCATGATTTCATGGACCAATAAAAGCACAAATAATGATATTTTTTTTCAAAAACAATTGAACTTAATGCAACTACGTCTTTGAATTTAATTGAAAAACCTAATATATAATATAATTAAAGAACTGTACCTCATTTTTACTTTGTGTATGAATTTTCTTCTTTTAATACTTCTTATATTCTAGCTTGTACTTTTGGAACAGTTTCTTTAAGGTAAATGGTCTAGTTTATTTAATAAATTCCACTACTCAATATTAAAAAAAAAGAAAAGAAAAGAGAGAAATGATTATACAATGAAAAAAAAAAAAAAAATCAAGGTTTTGAATGACAAGAGTTTTGTAGCTCAATTGACATTTATTGGTATATCCGATAAAAACGTCTAAGGTTTAAATACCTCATCCCACATAGATGCAACAATTGATTGAAAAAAAAATTCAACTCTTATTTGATGCTCTTAGATCATAAATATGTTTGATCTCTCTCTCTCTCTCTCTCTCATATGATGAGACTTCGGGTAAGAATATTGAACTATTAATAATTTGTCCCAAGTTGGGAATTATTTATGATTTAAAGGATAGTGGAAATCGTGGCTCCAATGAAATTAGCACTTGAAATCATGATTCCACCTAAAATCATTACTTGGAGATGTGAGACATGATTTCAGTGCTTCCTTGACTTACAAATAGTATTAATAATAATAATTGTAAAAATAAATCCTTACACCAACCTTTACAATACAAATTATTGAGTAGATGACACCTCATACTTGCACACTTCACAATTTAATTGATCCTTATGTCGTATGCCCTCTTCTTGGGAAGATATCTCATAAGATGGTCTCATAAGGTATCTCTTTTGTAATATATATTGCAAGAGAAATATTTTATAAGACCGTTTTATAAGATAATTTTTTCTTTCCTCTGGAGATTAAGATTTACTAGAGTTAATATGATGTTGAAATATAGTGCAAATATGAAAAAGAACTCTTAACACTAATCCAAGAAACGTTTGATTGTAGTGGAGGATATGATATGCCTGATTTGTACCCTTCACTAAAGTTCCTTGGTTTTCTTACAAGAACCAAGCCCACATTTTGAAAATGAATAGAAAAACAGACAACATTCTCAATGATATAGTCAACGATCATAAGAAGAAAAGAACTTCCACTTCAGCCAGAAAATGTGAAGAAAGTGATCATGATGATATGGGCCAAAATGGCCATATAGCACTATTTAGCAATCATGCCTTTGTTAACCTTTGGTTCATGGTTTCTTTGTTTGTTTTGTTTTGTTTTTTTTTGGTTTTGTTTGTTTGTGTGTGTGTGGGGTTTTTTTTTTTTTTTTTTTTTTTTTTTTTTTTTTTTTTTTTTGGGTTTAAATGAAAAAATTGCAGAAGAAACCATTTCGGACTGAAATACATTTTTCGTTTGAAATGGCAGAGGTACCTTTCGAAATGGTCCAGTATTTAGAGCGAGACGAAACAAGTGGTGTTTTTGTACCAGAGTGAGTTTCGGAATGTAAAATACCGGCCGGTATGAAACGGTATTGACTCCCTTGATATGATGTGCCTGATTTGTACCCTTCACTAAAATTCCTTGGTTTTCTTACAAGAACCAAGCCCACATTTTGAAAATGAATAGAAAAACAGACAACATTCTCAATGATATAGTCAACGATCATAAGAAGAAAAGAACTTCCACTTCAGCTAGAAAATGTGAAGAAAGTGATCATGATGATATGGGCCAAAATGGCCATATAGCACTATTTAGCAATCATGCCTTTGTTAACCTTTGGTTCATGGTTTCTTTGTTTGTTTTGTTTTGTTTTTTTTTTTTTGGTTTTGTTTGTTTGTGTGTGTGTGTGGGGTTTTTTTTTTTTTTTTTTTTTTTTTTTTGGTTTAAATGAAAAAATTGCAGAAGAAACCATTTCGGACTGAAATACATTTTTTCCTTTGGAATGGCAGAGGTACCTTTCGAAATGGTCCAGTATTTAGAGCGAGACGAAACAGGTGGTGTTTCTGTACCAGAGTGAGTTTCGGAATGTAAAATACCGGCCGGTACGAAACGGTATTGACTCCCTTGATATGATGTGCCTGATTTGTACCCTTCACTAAAATTCCTTGGTTTTCTTACAAGAACCAAGCCCACATTTTGAAAATGAACAGAAAAACGGACAACATTCTCAATGATATAGTCAACGATCATAAGAAGAAAAGAACTTCCACTTCAGCTAGAAAATGTGAAGAAAGTGATCATGATGATATGGGCCAAAATGGCCATATAGCACTATTTAGCAATCATGCCTTTGTTAACCTTTGGTTCATGGTTTCTTTGTTTTTTTTTTTTTTTTTTTTTTTTTTTGTTTTTGTTTTTTTGTGTGTGTGTTTGGGGTTTTTTTTTTTTTTTTTTTTTTTTTTTGGGTTTAAATGAAAAAATTGCAGAAGAAACCATTTCGGACTGAAATACATTTTTTCGTTTGGAATGGCAGAGGTACCTTTCGAAATGGTCCAGTATTTAGAGCGAGACGAAACAGGTGGTGTTTCTGTACCAGAGTGAGTTTTGGAATGTAAAATACCGGCCGGTACGAAACGGTATTGACTCCCTTGATATGATGTGCCTGATTTGTACCCTTCACTAAAATTCCTTGGTTTTCTTACAAGAACCAAGCCCACATTTTGAAAATGAACAGAAAAACAGACAACATTCTCAATGATATAGTCAACGATCATAAGAAGAAAAGAACTTCTACTTCAGCCAGAAAATGTGAAGAAAGCGATCATGATGATATGATTGATGTGCTTCCGAAACTTCAGGAAATGAGCGAGCTTGAATTAAATATCACAAACAACCACATCAAAGAAGTCACTCTAGTATGCAAATAATAATAATAAGTTAAATCAAGCAATTTATCACCAGCGTCTCTTTTTTTGCTTTATATATATTTTTTCTTCTCTATTAGTAACTAAGCATCTTTATACTAATGTTATGTTTAGAAGTTTTGAGGGAGAAGAGCATAGAGGGGAATAGTGGGGAGGAGAGTAAAGCATAATGGTTATCTTTCATCTTATTTAGATGTTTTTAAAATTAAAGGGGAGGGGAATAATTAGCCTTTTCATAGTTTGTAATTTTGTTAATATGGTAAGGGTAAATTTGGTAATTCATTTGGTCAAGCATTTCTATGCTCTACTCTCCCTCCAAATCTCTTCAATTTGGGGGAATTAAAAATGAGGGGTTAAAAGTAGTTAGAACCCCTCCAAATCTCTCCCTTCTTTCTTAAAAAACATCCAAACAAGGTAACTTACTCTCTACTCCCCCTCCATCCAAACAAGCTATAAGGTGTTCATGGTTCGGTTATAAATTTGTTACCGTACCATAGGGATCGGTTATCCCTTTGCTGGCTTTGATTATAATCACTAGAGGTCAATTCTCCGGCCTTCATTGGTGCGGTTTTCCTACACCAGGGGTGTCTTTGTTCAATTGGCTTTATACAAATATTTTTACAAAGATTCTTTACTCCATAAACAAAAGTGGTGAAGGATTAGAGGTACATGTTTTCATGTATTTCGCCACACTATAATTTTTGAGTGGTAGACCTTTTAAGTTGTAAGCCAAATAGACATTGAAAGCTCGAATTTGTGTGAAAACACAAGAGCTATTTAGACCTCCCAATTAATAAATACAGCTCGGTTGATTTTACTCTAACTTAAACTAAGTGCGGAATAGAGTAAATGTGAGCGAACAAACAATATAACTATTCTAAGCCATATTTATCAAATATCAGCAATAAAATGAAAGCTAAAAGAGTAGGGAAGAATCATGCAAACACAAGATAACACCCCTATGTGTTATCCAAGTGGTAAATTGATCCATCAGAGAATGAGTTGGAGTACATGAATAACAAAAGACCCTCCAAGCCTAGTCTACCTCATAAACTTGAACCCTCCAAGCTCTTGCTGCCAATTGACTTGATGAAACATTGTCTTCTCTAGCTCTTCGGATCATGCAGTTCAGCCCGATTGTATCCACCAAACAAATGGCTTCTTCCAATACTTCCCAGCAGCACCAAAACCTCACCTTACACTCAGGATAGGTGTGGGGTTTAGGCTATCAACCTCTCAAGGATTTGGATATGGAGAGGTAGGAGTTGAGGAAAACCATAATAGATTGTGTAGAGGATCGTGGGTATGACAATTTCTAACTCTCAAGGGTTAAGGCTAGGGTTTTCTCTCTAAAAAGCACTCTACTTAATATGTGGTAATGTGAGTATATATAGTGTGGGTAAATAAATGGTGTATCAGATATGACAAAATAGTAAAACAGAATATTTTGCGGATATCTCACGAGAAGGCCTTACCAGCGAAATACTCGCGAAAACCAGCGATCACCATCTGTCATGACTCTTCGCATTCCAGTCATGTGCTGAGCACATGGCTTCACTTCGCGGGAAGGCTTCTCGTGAGCTACTCGCGAAAACTCCTTTGATCTCCAATTTATCTTGAGTCTTCACACTCTCTCTTACACACAACACATACAATGAAATCCCACGTAAAATACAGGGTATATAAGATTGAACAAAATTACAATTAAATTTGACATGAAATTAAAGTCAACACAAAATAATTGTAAATCACAACTTTACAGACATGATTGTGTATTGCCACAAACAATTTTTCTCGACATAAATTTCATGTACATGTAACAATAATCAACATCAAAGTCACACAGTATTAGGTATTTTGAAGGAAAACACTCAACGTAATTGTAATTTAACACATAATTTTTTAGGAGGTCTTCGTTGCAGGAACTGGGACTACAGCAACTACAATCGAATGGGCAATGTCAGAATTATTGAAAAACCCAAAGCTAGATTACTTGAAATTAGCAGTAAAAGAAACTTTGTGATTACAAACCCCCACCCCCCCCCCCCCCCCCACCCCTTTCTTCTACTTTTTTATTTTTTAGGGGGAATGTAAGCACGTAACATGTTTTATTACGAAAACCTAGCAATATCAGCTAGGACAATAGGAAGTAAAGGTGGTGGAACATCCTCTATCTACATAACAAAATCTAAAATACATAAAGCAAATGGAGCTAACTTACGAGCAACCCCCTGGTGCCTTGATCAAAAGAGAATCAAGAGAAAAATGTGAAATTAAAGGGTATGAGATACCAAACAACACCAAAGTAATCATTAATGCATGGGCCATAAGGAGAGATATTGAATAGTGGATTGATGCTGATTGCTTTCTCCCAGAAAGGTTCCAAGGTTCTCTAATTGATTTTAAAGGGTCCAACTTTGAATTCATTCCATTTGGACGTGGTAGAAGGATATGTCCAGGCATATCATTTGCGCTCTTGCAAGTAATGACACACATTGAATATAGGGCAGCAAATATATTATTTGGGGGATATTTGAAGATAAAGTGATAAGGTGGTTAATTGTACTTTGATTATTTAGGTTATTTAAATTAAATAACAAGCTGATCATGAGAGTTATTAGTTAGCGAAAGTTGTTATTGTGTTTGGTGTGTAACATATTTTCAAGAAGTATTCATCTTTAAGTTGTTTATATATTATAGGGAGTGTTGGTATCGAGAGTGTCCTATTTAAATAATGTATTTGTTGAATGAAATAATTATGGGGAAGTCCGAAGTTTATTCAAGTTCAATTATTTTCAAGTTTTGATTTGCCCCAATGAAAAATTGAGACCCGAGTGCACACAACTAAGAAAGTGACGCTCAGATTCAAAGAAGATGTGAATACAAGTATCCGTGCTATATATTTAAGCACTATACACACATGCATAAGCATATATTCAGACAGAATTCCAAAATCCCTATGAACCCTAGCTAAATCTACAGTGTGCTATTTTTAAAAGACACGCATTGAATAATTTGAAACATACAAAAGGCACAAATTAAAACAATGGGAAATCATTAACTCTAAGCTAAATTATACATAATTTCATGAACATTAAATAAGACCTAATACCAAACATGTAAGAAATTGAATTATATAGTGAATAATAATCATTAATAGAATTTAAATTTGAAATTTTCTTATCAAGCCCTAATATAATTACAACACGACAATAAATTAAGTAAATTAAAAGAGATAATTTTTCTTGAGAATTCTAGAAACCACAACACAAATTACAACTTCAACAAATTCGCTAATATACTAAAGGGAAATCACAAAATGGTTAAAAAAAAATCTTTTTTTTTTTGATAAACTTCAATATATTAATCAAAAGGAAACAGACAAAACTAGGGCATCTTCCAAACAAGTAGAAGCCAAATCGGCTGGAAGATTGCCCGGCAACAAACAGAAAGAACTTAAACAAGCAAGAGCGTACTTTGCTGTAGCATGGGCTGCAGCGTTTCTGCTTCTATTAATCCAAAAGAAAAAAACAAGAAGAAAATGAATTTGCAAAACAGTTGATGTCAAAAACCTTAGCTGAGATTGACCATCTGGGGTTGCCTGCACAATCCAAAATAGCATCAATGCTGAACTTTGAGTCGCTTTCCACTATGATATTCCTCCAATTCTCCCCAAAAGCAAGGTGCAGAGCCCACAAAATTGCTTCAGTTTCAGCGAGAAGGGGGGAACATAATGGTATGATTTTAGTCTAGACCTTTACCACAGCCCCAATGTTGTCTCTAGCTATGACTGCTAATGCTGCATTGGATTGGGAAAGAGCTGCATCAACATTCAACTTGATGGCGCCCACAGGAGGCGGCGACCATTTTGCATCATTTTTTTCAGGAGAGGGAGCCTTTAAAAGGGAAAAAACTCAACAGTATTCGCTGAATTTTGCATTAATTCTCAACCTGGCTGCCTGCAGATCAACGGGACCTTTATGATGGAGAGCCTCATTTCAGATGAACCAAATTTCTTCCACAGTGATTGCCATGTTAAGAGAAACACGCCATAACTCAAGGCCTTGACAGGGGGCAGGGGGAAGTGGTTCTAGGATTGCCTTTATCAAGTCACTAGGACTTTCCAAATGAGCTTCCTCTGATTTGTAACCCCAACAAGCTGAGAACCAGAGTGCTTTGGCAACTTGGCATTTGGAGAAAAGGTGAGAGACCGATTCAATCTCCTGATTACAGAGCACACAGCTTGGGTCAGAAATATCCATCCGACTCATCAGGTTTTCCCTTGTGGGAAGGGCATTGGCAGCTATTCTCCATAAGAGCATTCTTAGCCTTTCCGGCCCTCTAATTTTCCAAATTTTGCTCCAATTCACATCAGTAGTGTCCTGTGCTGGGTAGCTTGACATCAACTCTTTGTATGCAGATTTAACTGAGAAACTCCCTTTGGGGTCAAGAATCCAAATGAGTTTGTCTGGTCTAGGCCTTGACGGGATGGGGATAGATAGAATGGCTTCTGCAGAACTGGGATTGAACAAGTTGTGAACCAAAGATGTTTTCCAAGTGTGGAGCTCATGATCAATGAGATGTGCTACCTTCATTGGCAATTGGGCTGAAGACTCAACCCGCGATGAAGGTATGAAATTATGGACCCAAGGCACCCAAGGGTCCAGCCATATGTCCACAGATTCTCCATCCTCAATTAGGAAACAAGCTCCTTTCTTTACTACTACCCTTGCTCCCTCAATTGCTTTCCAAATTGGAGAAGCGTACTTTGTTGCTTCAGCCCGGAGCCAGTCCTCTTTAACCTTGTACTTCGCTCTAAGGATTCTCAAACAGAGACTATCCCTTTTAGACGCCACCATCCAAGCCAACTTGGCCAGTAGAGCAGAGTTGATACTTTTTGATTTTTTGAAGCCTAAGCCTCCAGCACTTCTAGGGCAGCATAGTTTTTCCCAAGCTTTCCAAGCCATAAATCTGCCCTCTCGCTGATTAGGCTTCCACCAAAACCTTCTAGTCATTGAATCCAAATTGTCGCAAACTTTATTTGGGATATTGAAAGTGGACATGGTATATATGGGGATAGTTTGAGCCATAGAGTTAATGAGAGTCTTCCTCCCTGCCCAAGAAAGACATTTGCTTCTCCATCCTGTGAGTTTTGCTTCAAGCTTATCTTGGAGAAAAGCAAAATCCTTTGACGGTGCTCTAGACAAGAACATCGGTGCACCCAGGTAGATTGCTTCCTTCTTTAAGCTTTTTACTTGAAGAATGCTCTTAATCGACCTACGCGCATGACTATAGGAGTGCTTTGAGAAATAAATCCCTGACTTGTTTCTAGTAATGGATTGCCCCGACCATCTACAATATTTCTCCAAAGATTTCACTAAGCTTTCTGCATCCTTGCTAAATGCCTTTGAGAACAAAACAACATCATCAACATACATGACATGCGAAATGGTTGGGCCGCTGATACTTGTCTTGATGCTAGCAACATTTTTAAGCTTAAGCTCATGTTCAATTAGTCTGGATAAGACTTCTTGCCCCAAGATAAACAAATACGGCGACAGAGGGTCGCCTTGCCTCAGCCCCCTGCTCGGCTTAAAACATTTAGATTTTCCCCCATTAACCATCACTTCAAAAGTCACTGATGAAACACAAAAATCATTTGAAAGTTTTCTCCTCTCTTCAAATTCCTATCCTTTCTTTGGCCAAAAGTCTATTTAGAGGAAAAAAAAATATCTATGATTTTCCCCTACTTCTTAAAACCCTAAATTTAACTATTAGAAATTGTTTTTCTTATCTAATGTGGTCCCAATTATATCATACACTGATATCATAAAATAAAAAAGACGATAAAAAAATATTTGGAAAAATTCGTGAAAAGATGGCTTTGAAGAATTTTTGTACATTAAAACGTCATATCTTATCATTATATTTTATTTCCAAAAGAAGTCAAACTAGTACTCATTTCAAAGCTTTGGGTGTCAAACTAATACTCATTTCCCAAGCCTATTTCTTATGAATTTTCATACTCAAAAATTATTTTTATCATTAATTTTTAAGATTATGATATCTATTTTTGATATAATCGGAACTGTAAGATTAGATAAAAGAACACTAGTTGTTGAATTTAATTAGGGTTTTAAATGTAATAAAAAACAAGTGAAACTAGGGTTTCTGTATCTAAAACACTCTCATATCTTCTATTGATAATATTCTTTGAAGACACTTAAGATCCAGTAATGTAGAAGTTGTTGCCTCATACTAGTCATTAAAGGTGCTAGATATCTAAATCTTTTATGGGATTTTGAAGTCATGGACTAGAGATTTACGTAGCAACAGATTTCTATTAGAGACATTTGAGAGATTCACAGCTCAATTTGGTAGCTGTAGTTAGATTTTCAACGAATAAGGTTATTTTGATTGTAAATCTTTACCTGATAGTGGATTTGTTCATCTTGGGATTAGTCCTCTTAGGTTTTTTCTGTGAAACTTGTTTGGTTTTATTGGGGTCATTATATCCTGTGTTATATTTATTTTCCACTATGCATGATATTGATGTTTGTTTGATTAACATAAGGCTTTCACAATAGACCTAGTTAATAACTTGGCCTTGTGGACGCCCAAACAATTTCTTAAATAGAACGGCCTTTGTGAGAGGGCTTATGTTTTTTGGTTTATTGCACATTGGGTCATTGGCAACTTGACTCTTTGTGTACACGTGTCATTTGGGTGAGGTGTGTGTGTGTGTCCCTTTTTCTTATTTTTATTTTAGGAGTCGCCACTAACCATTGGTTTTGTATTAGGTGTGATTGGTCACCTATTTATCTAATTCTTTTTAAGTTACCTAATTAACTATACCAATTTTAAGTGTTTATTAATTAAGGTAAACCAAAAGTCTTGAACCAAAAATCTTGGATTTGGAAGTTCGGTTACATGTAGGGAAGGTATTAGGCACCCCACACCACCTATCCAAAGGATAGTACCCCATTTTAATTTAATTCTAACTTTATCTTTTTAGTGAAGAAATAAGATACTTGGCAATTTGTTTTTTGAAAACGTTTTGTACTACACACACACACATAGCATGTGAGAAGCATTTTACCATGTTGCAAGAAATAATATATACGATGTCATGTGAATATTTATATACTATATATTTAACATGTGGATACTTATATGCCATATATTTAGCATGATTATTTCCAATGTGACTATTTACAATGTAAAAACAAAAGAGACAGAGTAGGAAGAATAACACATTGTTGTCATCCACTACATTTTTTTTCTCATTTCTCACGCAAAAAACACAATTGGTAGAAATATTAGTGCCGATAAAAAGGAAGGAATCATGTACACTTGATTGGTGCCTATTGGTTTAATGAAATTGAACCATAGGTACAAATCTCTAAAAGATGCAATTCTAAGAAAGAAAAGATTTAAAACAACAATGCTTGGGTGAAAAGATGAAAAGTTTAAAAACTTACCTAAAAAGAAATGCAAAAATTATTTTGAGAAAGAGATTGCTTGAAAAAAAAAAAGAGTTATTTAAAAAAAAAAAAGTTTGCCCATTTTCTTTGTAAAATACTTAAAAGATTTTTTTTCATAGAAAGGACGCCATTAAAAAAAAAAAAAAACACGTTGGCTTTAGAGAAAAGAGGTTGGAAAAACAATTATTTTTTTTTTTTTTGAGAGAGAAAAATTTTCATTTATTTTCAAGAAAATAGATTTTAAGTTTTGTTGGTAACCAAGGATTTTCTTCCCTTTTTTGTGGATAGAGTAAAAAGAGTGTAAAAACTTTTTTATTTCGAGAAAAGGGTTTAGATGTTTCAATTGGAAACCATGGTTTTTTATCAATTTTTAAAAGATATGACAAAAGGTTTTCTTTTGAATAAGAAAGTTTTGGGTTTTGAAAATTTTTGGTGAAACCAACAACTTTTTAAAAAGGATTTTGAAAAAGAGTTGATTTAGAGAAAAAGGGTGTCCATGGCTTTTGTTTTTTAAAAAAAGATTTTGTTTTGAAAATCGTTTTGCAAAAATACCTATTTTGAAAGAAAAAGAATTTTGGGGAAAAGGTTGATTTAAAAAAAAAAAAAAAATGTTTCATGGGTTTTTCCTTTAAAGAAAAGGGTTTAGATTTAAAAATTCCATGATTTTTATTTTGATGATAAAGTTTTTAAGAAAAAAGAGTTTGTTTTGAATATATATATATATATATTTTGTATAACAACACCAATTCCAAAAAAGAAAAGAAAAGAACATTGGAGGAAATGGTTAGTTGAAAAAGTTTCAAGGGTTTTTCTTTTAAAGAAAAAGGGTTTGGATTTAAAAATCCCATGATTTTAATAAAAAAGGTTTTATTGAAAACCTTTTTTGTAAAAAAAAAAAAAAAAATTGGACAAAAAGAATTTATGAAGGAATTGTTTTAAAAAAGGTTTCCATGGGTTTTATTTTTAGAGAGAAAAGGTTGGATCCAAAAATCTCATGGTTTTTATTATTCTTGAAGAAAACATGGTGTAGGAAAATTATTCCCTTTTCAAAACTTTGCTTATTCAAAGTTTGAGAGAAGCTACCAATCTCTCTAGTTGGTATTTACGCTAATTTCCATAACTAATTTATTTATGTTGATATTTAGATGACAAGTCTTTTTTAATATACGATGAATTGCTATTAGAATGTAGCATAATATGTATGGATTGAAACATTACAAAATATACTAGTTAAATTAAAAAAAAAAAAAACTACTATTGACATTAAAAATGCCATATCAGCTAAAAAAAACAAACACAAAATCAACTTGTTCTCTCTCTCTTTCCACTGATCTCTCTCTATTCTTTTTTCTTCTTCATTGTGGGGATTTTGACCAATTTAGATGATCAAGACCTGGGAAGCACGGGTATGTCATTTTGGTCGCTACACTCGTGTGTCGTGTTGGACACATCAGGACATGGCATGTAGCCTGGATATGGCTGCATGCGTGCCTGTAACAATTTTTTTTTTCTATGCGGCCCAATATCCCGAGATGCTTCCCGATATGGCATGATATGGTCCGATACATGGCCAAATATGGCCTGATACTGCTCGATATATGGCCTGATACCCTAAAATCTCACAGCTCTCTCTTAATCTCTCCTTCTCCTCTCTGAGTCTCTAACCCATGGCTTCTCACAACTCTCTCTCTATCTCTCCTTCGTCTCATTGATCCACAGCATTAAGCCTCTCTCTCGATCTCTCCTTTTTCTCTGCATTTCGTCCCCTCCTGGGCTTCCTTCATTTCTTATATATAATTTTTCTTTTTTGGTTGTCCGCCCATTTGGCTTCTATTATTATTATTACTAGTCGCTAACCTGTGCGATGCACGGGAAAGCTACCAATTTTTTCCAAATGATGTGACATTAGCTATTGGAATTCAGCATCAATTCTCTAGAAAACAAAGCAAAACTCACAATTCACCAATGTATCTAAAAAGACCCTTCACAACTGATTGAGTTCCGTTTACTTGTGCTTCACTGTTTTTCTCTCCTCAACACCTAATTAGAAGCTTAATTAAAATTTTGAGAATATAATCCAACATGCAAAACCCAAAAATGTCCCTAAAAAATCACAAACTTGGTCATCCATAAAAAATAAAAACAAATCTGGGCATCAAATAACTAAATATAAGTTTAATTCCTCTCTGTTTCAATTTCAAACCAAATTGTGCATAAAAGCAAAAAAAATTCCTTTGTTCCAATACGTCTTTAGTATCAAAATCACAAATTCATTAAAACCAAATTGTGCATAGAAAATCTTAGAGATTGAAAGACAACTTTAAAGTGTTTTTTGTATCTTTTTCCTTTGTTGCTTTGTAGTAGTCCCTGAATATGCCCTTTTGTTTTCCTGGAGTACAGATGTTGGTGTGAGTTGCACATTGGTTTGAACATCAAGTTTTTGAAATTTTGTACAATCACCATCTTCTTCAATTGATAAGTTGTTGCTACAAATAGAAAAAAGAATCCAAATTTGCAAACAGAACACTATAAAATACTATGATATTAAAACTCCAAGCATAAAAGTAGATTTAATATAATACTAATTTACCTCACAAACAACATAGATCTTTTCTTAGGTTTCAGTAGTAAAACTTACCACTATCAAAGTATTTGTATTTGCACATGTCTAGTAATTACGCAATTTACACTTGGTCATTCAATATGTGAGATGAGACCAAGGTACATTTTTCATAATATTTCCCCTGGTTCAACTTATTTCCTTTTTCCTAATCCATGTTTCTAAATATGTATCAATTTTCACATGGGTCTCATCATTCACTATGTGAGCTGAAAAAAAAAAAAAAAAAAAAAAAAAAAAAAAAAAAACAAAACCACATTAACAATGTTTTCACAGGTTCATCCTATTAACTATTACATAATTGGGAAAATAGTAGAGGGGGGGGTCATCAACCTCAAATGTGCCATTTACAACATCTCCATATTGTCCAATGCATTGGGCACAACAATTTTACACACCAATACACTGCATTGCTGCCCATTAATTTCATATATATAATATATCCCAAACCAAAGTCAGATCCCAGGATTACAAAAAACCCAGATATATATTTTCAACCCATAAACAGGGCAAAACCCAAGTGGGGGACTTCCATTGAATTTGGTTCAACTTGCAATGAGAGGAATAGGATGATGACATTAGAATTTAAAAGGCTAGATATCAAACTAAAATTGGAAAAACTATTAAGGAATTGGGACAAAAGAGCTGTAAGTAGTATTGATTCAACTTTTCACTTTGGTCAACTACAACAGAGCTGTCAAGATGTTTAACCATTAATTAATTAACTTATCTTCATTGCTAATAATGAAAGATTCAATAGCTTCAAGATGTTGAAATTTTATTTTTGATAGATCAATAAAAGTTTATAGTTCCTTATAGATAAATTCCATTAATTAGAGGTGTGTAACTAAAACAACTAAAATAATTTAAACTGACAGGACTCCAACAAACCTTCGATTTTACCCAAAACCCTTTTCATAGATCCACCTCAACTTCACAGAACATACCAACTAAGAGGACCAGTCTACAACAAACCTTTCATATAGTTATATTAAAGTCTGTTGAAGTTAAAACGGAAAAAATATGAAGCTATTTTATCAAACAATTTGCATGCATATAGCAAAAGGAAAAATTTGAGAGAGGGAGAATGAGGTGGTTTTCTAGAGACTCTATACCCATCTAATATTCATGTAGACAAAAAGAAAACTATTAAAAGAATAAGGAGAAAAGAACATAAAAAGGACAAAATACCTTGAGATATAATGAGATTGGGTGAGTCTTGAAAAAACCATAAATCTAATTCATTGTGCAATGGATGAAACAAAACAATTAAGCTGAAAATAATATAAAAGGGGGAATTTGTAAAGCTTGCTGTTAATTTGCTGTTACTCATTGTAAATTTATTTAAATTAAAAAAAAAATTAAAAGAATGGCATGAATGTATGTTCTTCTGCAAAAAATCCTAATTCAAAGCCTAAGATTAACCTAGATACCTATATCAAAACTAAGCCAACCAAAACCTATATAACGCACAATTATTTATTTATCTAAATTACTGGTAGTGGTTTTAGGAATATGACATTGACGGAATGGTGTAATGATAACAGGTGGTGGCTTTCGTAGGGGCGACCCTCAGATTTCTCTATGAACCTTAGAGACTCTGTCTCTCTCTTAATTTTGTCTCAAATTTAAACAATGTAAGTAGAACTATCTCCAACAGAGTTGTTTTTAGAACCCATAAGATGATTAACCAAACAACATAGTGAAGAACAAATAAAAAATAAAAAATCAAGAGCATATCTGAAACCTTAAACATGATTTATTTTAAAGAATTTCACATTCCAAAAATTACATACCCAAACCTAAGCCTAAATCAAATTCAATTCGATCAAAATCCCTAAGCCTAAATCCTATTTAAACGATAAAATTTTAAGACAAATAAAAAAACCTTACCAGTAAAGGTTTTGACATGGTGACAGAATGGTAGAAAAGAAGAAACCACACATATAAACCACAAATAATCAAAGCCATACTTCTAACAACAAAATATACCAAAGAAGAAAATGTTATTGAAAATTAATTTATATCTATGAAAAGAAACATATATATACAGCAATTTCTTCATCACAAGTAGTGAACGGAATACTACAATATACTATGATATTAAAACTCCAAGCATAAAAGTAGATTTAAAACAACAACTTCAGCAACTTCCACACAAAAACAATTTAAATTGACCAATGGCTCAGTTTCCACACAAAAACATATATTCAAATTGATTATCTAAGTGTGTGCACAAAAAATACAATCAATCAACTCTAGAATACAAAATAGGCTGGGGTAAAAAAATAAACCATAGCTCAGTTTCCACACAAAAACATATAACTAAAATTCAAAAAAAAGTTAAGAAATCCACACTAAAAATAGGCTGCGGTAAAAAATAAACCATAGCTCAGTTTCCACACAAAAACAATTCAAATTAACCAATAGCTCAGTTTCCACACAAAAACATATAACTAAAATTCAAAAAAAAAAAGTTAAGAAATCCATACCTTTAACTCTGATTCGAATGGAGGAAAAGAATGAAGAGAAAGGCAATAGCAATAAACTTAGAAATTGAACAGCGTGAAAAAAAAAAAAGCATCATGAAAGGTTTATATATATAGTTATAGAGTGCTAATAGTTATAGAGTTTGGAATCAGACAAAAAAAAAAAAAAAAAAAAATATATATATATATATATATATATATATTATATAGGTTTATAAGATAATACCTTTGGGCCAGTCTCGACGGGCTGGGTCGGTTGTATTGCCAACCGACATAGTTGATGGGCCATGGGTTGGATGAGACCCACGACAAATGGGGCTTCGTTTTTGTTCTGAGGAAGAGTGGAAACTGAGCGAAGTGGATTTGGGTGAGATTGATGGTGTTAGGCAAATCGGTGGTAAGGAAGGAGATATCGGATGCGATGGTGAGTATGGTGGATGCGATACCGTTGTCGGTGGTCTAATGAAGGAGATCGATGGTCTTAGGCAAATTGGTGGTCTGAGGAAGGAGATATTGGATGCGATGGGAAAGGCAGAGGATTGGGAAAGCCAAAGCATCGTGAAAGGGAATGGGAAAGGACGTTGCAATGCCGTCGTCGGTGGTCTAATGAAGGAGATCGATGGTCTGAAGAAGGTTGATGATCGATGGTCGATGGTGGAAAAGCCAGAGGATTTGGAAAAGCAGAGCATCATGAAAACCATCTTGAAAGGGAATGGGAAAGGGCTTTTTTTTTTTTTTTGGTTTTGGTTTTATTGTTTTGTTTTATTATTATTTTTTTAATACTGTGCTTTTTGTTTATTATTTTTTTTGGTTTTGGTTTTATTTTTTTGGTTTATTATTATTATTTTTTCTAATATTGTGCTGACATGGAAAATTGTGGGAGATTCAAAAATTTCGGTTTTATATATATATATATATATATATAGGATTTTACTAATGTGTGCCCTTAGGGCACACATTAATTTCCATTATTAGAAAAAATTTTCTCAAGAATTGAAAAAGTAATGACAGCTTTTTCAATTTCCAAGAAAATGTTTTCAAAAATAGAAAATTTAATGTGTGCCCTAAGGGTCCAAGGATTATTGAGCATTCTTATCTTATTTTAAAAAAAATATAATTGCCATTTTTTCGCGACGCATCCGCACCATGAACCCGAAAATGCACTTGGGCCATTACTAATTTTCGCCAAGAAATACTAAGCGGTTGAGCCAGTACAAATGTAACAATTCATATTGACAGGTGATCGATTGAACCAAATAATGTTGAGGTGACGTGAAGACATCGACTAAAAAATATCCGTTGAATTGCCAAAAGTATGTCGGCTACCAATAATGACATATATAGGACAATCAACTGACATGCTAATAATATATTAAATCATGAAGCATCTTTGTAGTGCTTAATCCATGTAGGTATCTAGGTGCTAGAGTAGAGGAGGAGCTAACAATCAACTGTAGAATGTTCCTTGTATATCAAAGTGGGCATGTGATGCTTGTTCGATATATAATCCATGCGTAGCATGTTCCTTGTAGAATTTTTGCTATAGTGGGCATCAACAATAGGCTAACTATCAACTGTATATCAAATTGGGTTCATGTGATGCTTATTGCTTAATCTATGTAGGTATCTAGGTGCTAGAGTGGAGGAGCATGAATTTTTTTTGTTTGCTGCAATAGGTTGTGATCAAATTTTGCAACTTAGATTCTAATAAATAAAGGTAACATAGAAACAAAGTGTTTCATGACAACATGGGAGTTGACCCAACTGTTTTGGTCAGGGAAACTAATAAAGTTTTTGAAGTCACTATGGAAATAACCATGTATGCTGGAATTCATCCCCTCCTAGACAGATTAAAGTCAACTTCGATGCAACAGTTAAAGAATCCTACGTAGCTTTGGCTACAGTCTGTAGAAAAGCAGATGACAGTGCCTCCCATATTTGGACACAAATCACATACAAAGATAATTCAGTCTTGGCAGAGGCAATGGCAAGACTTTTTGCTATAGATAATGGTATTAAGATGGGCTTCTCTAGGGTGATCTTTGAAGGAGATGCAAAATTGATCTTGTTGCCATAGGTGGAACCAAATAGCGAACCTCATTGGCAGGCATCCTCATCAACAAATCATCATGGATGATATTTCCTAACTTTAATTTGTAATAACATATTTGATTGGAAATTTTCTGCTGTAAAAAGAGACATTTGAACTCTCAGCCTCATTCTGTTGGACAATGGGAGTCCTTTTTGTAAGTGAGAGAAAGAGTTGGTTAGAATCTTTCCCCTTTATAATTTCTGATGCATCTTGGGTGACAGCTTCAGTTTTATTTTATAGAAAATTGTTGAACAATAAACTGTCTAAAACTGCACGATTTTAAATGAAATTACAGTCAACTCCTACAAATCAACTAATTAATGAACACAATACAATAGAATTTGCTTAATGACCGTGGCCTTCTGAAATAGTTATAATAAAAGCATCAAGTTGTGATCCTAGCATTAGAAACAGATTACACAAATCAGGGTGTTAGTTGTAGAATTTCTTAGCTAATAATTGAGATCTTATTTAGTTAGATGAGATTATCATTTTAGGGGTACAGTCCAATACAATCAACGTAACACAAACCCTTTAACAAACAAAGCACTAAAAACACACTCTATTACCACCGCAGGGTATGGTTCGGTGGAAGAAGTTCTCGTATTATTTCATATGAAATTTGGCAGAAATTAAGTGATTCAAGTAATAGTACTTCAATAAATGTGTTATACCCATGATGATAGTTCCATTAAGGTCTCAATAATACACATAATACTACTGATTACTATCATGTGGTGTGGGATCATAAGTTCACACCAAGGATCTCTATTTAACCTTTAAAAAAATAAAAAACTCTATTTAACCATTAAAAAAATAAAAAATGAAGACAAACACGTTATTGGGTTATTTATCACTGTAGCAAACAATAGATGTTTGATTAGGCCTCTAGCACCAATAATTTAGATCAAACATATTCAAATACAGAATCCACCTACTGTTAATTATAAAGCTAAAAGCCTAAAACCACTAGCGTGTTTAGCCTCCGAAAATGCAAAGAACCGAGCTAGGTGCAATATATTGTTCCTGCTTGCATCTTTTTGATCCATGAATACAAAACCTTTGCCTTACAATAAGATTTTCGGTACTCGTCCCCAGTGCTCCAAGTTTTCCCCTTTCCACGTTTTACTTGGCTCTTCTTCTTGTTTATACTGGTTATTTACTGGAAGAGATCTAAAGCGGCCAAGGGCAAAAGTCGCCACCAGGGCCATGGAAACTACCTCTTATAGGGAATTTGCATCAGCTAGTTTTCTCCCTTCCACATCGATCTTTAAGAGACTTAGCCCAGAAGCATGGACCTACTATGCAACTACAACTGGTTGAGGTCTTGGCTATAATCATTTCATCTCCAAAAGTAGTTGAAGAAGGGCCGAAGACGCATGATACTGCTTTGGCAAATCGGCCAATTATTCTTGCTGTTGAAGTTATGTCCTATGATAATTCAGGTATAGTCTTTGCTCCCTATGGTGATTATTGGAGACAAATGCGAAAGATTTGTGTCTCAAAGCTCCTGAGTGCCAAGCGAGTCCAGTCATTTAGCAGAATTAGAGAAGAAGAGGTAAATAATCTTGTTAAATCCATTTCGTTGTCAGAGGGAGTTCCAATCAATCTCAGTGAGAAGATCTTCTCCTCAACAAATTGTATAGCTTCCAGGGCAGCCATTGGGAAGAAGTGCAAATACGAAAAAGAATTCATATCATTAATCAAGGAAATGTTTACTCTAGGTGGAGGCTTTGACTTACCTGATTTGTTCCCTTCACTAAAGTTCCTTGGCTTCCTTACTGGAATGAAGTCTGCCTTGGAGAAAATACAAAAACATTTAGATAGGATTCTTGATGAAATAGTGAACGAGCATAAGATGAAAAGAAGTGCCACTTCAACCAATAAACATGAGCCAGGTGATGATGACGATGACGATGATGACCTAGTTGATGTGCTTATCAAACTTCAGGAGATGGGTGAGCTTGAATTTCGTGTCACAAGTAACCACATTAAAGCTGTTACTGAGGTATGCAAATAAGATCGATCAATTTATTTTCTCTTTTTTTTATTATTATTTTTTTATTTTCTTAATTATTAAATGAGCAACGTTATACAAAAATTCTTTAGGCAAAAGAAAAAAAGAAAAAGAAAAAACCATTATATAAGGGTTCTTGTTTTCTTTGATTTTTCTTTTTAGTTAATTTAGTTTATATGCTTATTTACAATATTTTAAAGTGAAATTGTTAGACAATACAACTACACTTCTACTTAATAGCTTGGCCCATAGCTTTGACAGCCAAAAATTATATATGTATATATATGGATATGTAGATATATAATTAATGTGTGTGTATTAATTGGTTTTTGTGTATGTGGGATTCGAATTCAAGTTGATGATAAATGACTTCTGCTTGTAATAGCGCTTCACATCTCATATATTTCCCCTGAAATTCTTCAACCCAAAAGAATGAGATGGGCTAACATCCTTTGGCGCTTTGTAATTGCTTTTGTTTGATATATATACACATACATATATATATATATATATATATACACACACACTAGAAAATAGTTTTTAGAACAGACTATTTGAAACAAATACAATGGAGGATTTTGTGTGTCATAAACAATTTATCTCTCGATATTAATTTCATGTGCACAAAAAGAAATCAACATCTTTAAGAATTTGGAAGAAAAATGTGTAAGATACTATCAAAAACATTCTCTAAGTAATTACCAAGCTAGCTTATTCTGTTTAATATTAAAAATGCATACACTATCTGATTGCAAATAGAGTTACTTTTCAGGACATCTTCTCAGCAGCAAATGAGACTTCAGCTTCGACAATAGAATGGGCAATGTCAGAATTATTGAGAGACCCTAGAGTGATGGAGAAGGCACAAAACGAAGTGCGACAAGTTCTACAAGGGAGAAGGAATCTTGATGAGACATACGCTCATAAACTAGATTACTTGAAATTAGTTGTGAAAGAAACACTACGACTACATCCTCCTGGTGCCTTGGTTTCAAGGGAATCAAGAGAAAAATGTGAAATTAATGGGTATGAGATACCAAGCAACACAAAAGTAATCATAAATATGTGGGCTATAGGGAGAGATCCTGAATATTGGATTGATGCTGATTGCTTTTGGCCAGAGAGATTCCATGGTTCTTCTATTGATTTTAAAGGGACCAACTATGAATTCATTCCATTTGGAGGTGGTAGGAGGATGTGTCCTGGCATGTTATTTGCTCTCGCAATTGTTGAACTTGTTCTTTCTCAATTACTATTTTTCACTTCAATTGGAAACTCCCTAATGACATCAAGCTTGAAGAGCTTGATATGTCCGAGTCTTTGGGATTTACCTATAGGAGAAGGAATGATTTGTTTGTAATTGCCACTCCTTGGGCTTCTTTTTAATTGAAAGACAGTGAATAATAGGGATGTAAATGTATAATACCCCTTGTTACAAATGATTGGATGTATTTCTAAGGTACCAATTCTCTTTATTGTGTGAATAAAATTAGGTTTGGATATATAGTATTTTAGTTTGAGAGTATGATTGTGCTTGTTCTTTGGCATTGGAAACTCTGTAGTTCTCTTGTGCCAATTAGACCTGGCTTCCGTCCTGACTCCGTGATTCTATAAACAGGATTGGGCCTTTTGCTCCACTCTAAAATAAACAGGGCAAAGTTGAGCTCTTAAGAAGCCAAGACATGATTGCAAGACCCACTAGAACCTTGCAATTATAAATCACGATTGGGCATCTTCATTAAAAAAATTATACATTAATTCATGTAAATCTGGTTTTAATTAACAAAAACCCTAACCTGAATCAGTTGTTTTGCTCCTACTCTTGGCTTTTGAGTACTAGCGTTTTTCTTCAATATCTAGAGTTTCCCCCTATGAAGCATGGGTGCGTTTCGGGACTCAATTGCGGGTGCGGGTGTGGGTGCGGGACTCAGCAATTTTTGAAAAAGGTAGGTGCAGGTGCGGCGAGACTCGGCGATTAAAAAATTATTAAAAATATTTTTATTTATATTTTTAATATATTGCTAAGCATACTTTTTCACATTATACAAACATATACTAAATTTAAGAGTAATAGTAGATAATAATTAAAACATGATGTTCATAAATTAAATACAACCCACAAGATTAAAACTAAAACATTCCATGATGTTCGGAAATTAAAATACAACTCATAAGTTTGAAACTAAAACAAAATACAAGATAATTAACAAGACAATCAATAAGAAAATCAAACACCAGCATCATCATCATCAAGATCAATAGCTTCACTTCAAACTTCACTTTCACTAGTAGTAACACTAGTGTTAGCATTCCCAATAACCATGGCCTCCAACTCTGGCTCATCAAGTGTAAGGGCTGCATTCTTAAGAATTCTAGCTCCTCCATGTATGTCGCTCTCATTCCAAGAGTCTCCTGCAATATCCCACATCTTTGTTGCTGTATTTACGTCATCCTCATTGCGCTTTGACAAGAGTCGAAGATTAGAATGCACATATACCAAATCTTCAACGCGTGCAGGAGCCATTTTGTTTCTTTTTAAGGAATGAATGAATTTGTATGTGCTCCAATTCCTCTCAGCACATGAGGATGACCAAGGTTGTCCAAGAAGTTTAAAGGCAAGGGATTGAAGAGTTGGAAAGGTGGAGCCATGGTATTGCCACCAAACCATAGGGAGTGAGGCCCGCCTATCTGTCAAGGCATCTAGTGAAGGAAACCTCCCTCCTGAAAATGCAGCAAACTCAAACTTCACCACCTTTAATTCATTCTCATCTTCAAAGTATCGATCCAAACACTTGCTCATTTCCATAGAAATTTCATGATCCCGATGTGTAGAGATGTGTTTTGGATTCTCCGAAAGCTATTCAATGGAGTAATACCTAGTTAAAGATTAAAAAACAAATATAGATGAAACGTGTGTTTTACTAGAAGGGGGAACTAAGGAAAATAGAAAATAAATGTACTTACTTAGGATTTAAGGAATGAGCCAAGCAATGTATTGGTGTACAATTTTTAGTCCATCGATCAATGAGTATATCATACACCACACTCCAAAATGAGCTATACTCATCATCCTCCAAGCCTTCGTGCCAATATATTGCTGCCTTTACCTTCTCTATCATTGAATCCCACATCTCATACACAAGATGAAGACAAGGCCTATCTGTGCCGTCTACTCATAGCATATCAAGGATATAATCAACTTTATCCCACCAAAGATCATTTAGAATCATATCTTTCACCTTTTGAGCTTTTCCAACATCATCCTCCCTATAAGAAGCCCATTGCTCACTAATAGCCATGGCTTGAAGGCATCTTTTTATCAACTTCAACCTTTTCAGCATTACAACAATCGAAGCAAATCTAGTATCAGCAACTTGGAGCAGTTTTAATGGACAAAATTCATTAAACATTGCCAACCTCATTGAATGGTTCATAATGAAAACACGTATGAAGGATGCATCATCAGCAATACGTGTAATCCAACTACATTCCTCATATGTAACTTCATTCTTTTCAGTGTTTTTTGCTGCACAAATATTCTTCAAAACTAGATTGAGAGTGTGGACAACACAGGGTGTCCAAAATATTTTAGGATACTCACCTTCAATAAGAGCTCCAGCAGACTTCATCACATTAGCATTATTAGTGATGACCTGGACAACTTTTTCATGTCCAATCTCTTTTGTAGCAACCTTCAACACTCCAGCAATATAATGTTTGTCTTTGAACTCACCTGACCCATCAATTGCCTTTATAAACACTGGGCCCCCATCTGATACAACCATAATATTAATAAGAGGCCTCCTTTGTGGATCTGACCATCCATCAGAAACTATGCTTACACCATTTTCAAGCCAAAAGTCCTTAATTGGTTTCAAGAGTCTTTCAACATGAGCTCTTTCTTTTTGCAAAAGTGTTGTTCTCAAGGCATTGTATCCAGGAGAAACATAACCTGGGATGCTATAGGTAGCAGCATATGCATAGGAATTATAATAATATGGGTTCCTTGAAAAGTTAAATGGAAGCCCACTAGTGTAAAACATTCTAGCAATTCTACCATCCAATTCATGTCTAGCTTTGGAATGCTTTCTCAAGAGGAGAAATCCCAGTCACCTTCCTCCTCTTACCATCAACCTGATTTGTACTATCACTCCTTTCCTGTCTTCGAAATGGGGAAATAAGTATAGGCCCACGGCCTGGGAGAGGTGGGGGTAAGGGAATTCGACTTCTCTGTTCTCTCTCTAACTTATCATTCTCAACTTGATCATGCATTCGCTGCATTTCCAGCCTATGGCTCGATGTCACATTAGGGCATGCTTTAATACCTTTATTAAGAATTTTTAATAAATGAACCTTAACCCTAGAATAGGATCCCAAATAAACTATACCACAATAGTTGTACTTAAAGTATGTGTTTCCACCTTTTTTAAACGGTAGCACCAAGTGGTTTTTCTACTTTAGTCACATACTGCCAAAGAGGACATTTAGCATTTGGCACTTCTTGAGATGAAGTTTCTGTGCTAGTAACTTCATCCATTGCAAATTCAATAGATTCAATTTAACCTACAAATAATTACTATTAAGTATTAACTAAATAAATTAATAATAAATCAAACCCAAGTTCACAGATTCACAAAATAGATTCACAATGAGTAATAAGTAATAACTATTAACTAAATAAAACTAAGATTGAAAACTAAGATTCACAAATCAGTATCATAGATTCACAAATCACAAATCATTGAAATCAGAGATCAAACTAAGATTGAAAGCCACTTGAGTTAAGAATGCGTGAGAGAGAGCTGAAGAAAGAATGAGCTGAAGTGAGTCAAGTGACTGACTTGGCACTAGCTGAGTGTCTCACAGCAAGCAGAGATAGAGGCAGAGAGCACAGAGAGAGTGAGAGATGAGTGACGGAGTGAGAGAAAGGCAGAGAGCTAAAGTTTGGTGTGTTTGTGTGAAGTGAGCTGAAGTAGGGTTTAATATTTGGCTTAACCGGAGTGATTTGCAACTTTTTTTTTGTTTTGAATTTCGGCCTGTATCGGCCTGAGTCGGCTGTTTCGACCGATACAGCTCGATTTAGCGCGAATCGTCCCGAGTCGGCGTGAGTCGGCTAAAAAAAAAAAAAGCCACATGGCATGACACGCGGGCAGCGGCGTCCCTTGTGCGTTGCCGAGTCGAACGCGGGTGCAGCACCTTTGGTGCCGCGTCTGTGCTTCACAGGTTTCCCTTGATTGTCTATAATGGCTTTGAGGAGGATATTTGGAAAGCAATTTGATATTTAGTTTTAGGAGAAACCAATGAATATTAATTTGTTTTCTCATGTGTATTATTGTCTCTCCCTAATTTGTCTGAGTAGATTTAGTTTGCAAAATTTTCTATAAGGATTAATTTATCCCAAGAATATAACGTTCTTGTGTGTGTCTATATATATATATACCTATAATTTATTATTTTAGCAATAAAAATATATGCTATTGTTCTCTCAAAATATGTGCCATAGGTGATGATGAAAATGCCCAGAAAAATAGAGAAAAATTCTCAATGATATAATTAGCAATCATAAGAAGAATAGAAGTGCCACTTTAGCCAGAAAATGTGAAGAAAGTGATGATGATGATATGGACCAAAATGGCCATATAGCACTATTTGCAATATATTTAGCAATCTACCACTGTTTGCGAAATCTTTAGTAATCTGTCGGTACTACTGTTTTGTAACTCGAGTTTATGAAACTCGAATTTTACATGTAACTTAAGTTCCAAGAAATCGAGTTCCTAAAAAATATGCCATTGTGGAACCCATTCCACATGGCTTTTTTAATTAAAAAAGATCCACTTTAGTGGGTGCCATGGTGCTATTTTTATAGAACTTGATTTCTTGAAACTCGAGTTACATAGAAAACTTGAGTTTCACAAACTTGAGTTTTAAAAAGGTGATAGATTGCTAAAAATTTCAGCTGACAATGGTATTTGACCATTTTGACTTAACGATATGATTGATGCGCTTTTGAAACTTCATGAAACGAGCTAGCTTGAATTTAATGTCACAATTAATCACATCAAAGATGTCACTCCCATATAAAAGAAAGAAATAAATCTAGCAATTTATCATCAACATTTCTTTTATTGCTTTTTATTTTTATTTTTAATTTCTCCTTTTATTCAAACAAATAAATCAAGCAATAAGTTCTTATGGTTTTTACCTTTAATCTTGTTAAAATTGTGTGATTATATGTGATAATTGAATGATGAGAAAAAGCATAAAAGAAAGAGCACACATATAAAAGAGAGAGCACACATAAAAGTTTACGTGGTTTGGCATGATGACCTATGTTCATGATGTGAACGTCATTGACAACTACCTATTCTATTAAGCACTTTAGTTTATAATGAACCCAACATAGAATTTTTATACAAGAGAATACTTTACTAAACCTAGATTAACCACAGACTAACTCATTATTAAGTTATTTCTTCTACAAATATAAGGGCTTACAATTGGTTTGGGTTATAATATATCTAACACCCCCAAACTAAAGGTAAAAATCTTGAGTTTGGAATGTCTTGAATGTATAGCTTGGTGTGACATCTATGCAATCCAACTAACATGGCAAGATCTTGTACTACTGACATGGCACTGATGATGAAGCTAGTCATCTGGCTACCATGCCAAAGCTGCTTTGGTACATAAGATCTTGTGTCAATATCTTGCATAAAATTACAACACTAATATTGTTAAGTTCTAAAAGTTTAGAACAATTAGCAAACTGTGAGCACAAACTTATTTAGATATAGATTTTAGAGTCTATAGGGTATATTAAACAATGCTTAGAGCATCTCCAGCAAATTCATCAAATTTTTGTACTGTTTGGAGAATGAACAGTGACCTTTACCTTTTATTTACCCACTTTTTCAAATACACTTTCCAACAGATTCTCTATCCCATTTTCTATCTCATTTAAATATTATTTCTTCATTCATTATTTATTCTTTTTTTAACAACTACACATCTTCCGACATTTTTTTATTCACCACCTGATTATTATAATAGAAAAAAAAAACATTTGAAGAATGAACAGTAGCCCATCAAACTTGATGAGCTATTGTTCATGAGCCAAAAAAATTTCCGGGTATAGAGAACCCACTAGAGATTGTTTTTATGGTCTCATTCCCTATTATAGAGAATTTTATGCTTTTGCCTACACAGTTGGAGATGCTCTTAATGTGCTGTAAGTTAGAATAAAAGAACAAGGAAGCTGCAGGTTCAAGAAATTCGAAACATGCTAGGCTCGACCGATCGAACTATGATTCTATAGATTTTAATTTTAGCCTATCAACCCATTAAGCTCAGTAAGTGATTAGGTTTTAGATTCAATTCATATAGTATTTAAATGAAACCCTAAGGCACGTTTTGAAGGGACTTTGAAACTTCTCTTTTGAGATTTTTAAAAGGTTCTGTGCATTCTCCTTTCAAAGTCACTACTAGAATTTCATCTACACATCATTATAACTGGTAAATTTGAAGTTGATGCATACCAACCATCAAAGGTAATGGATCTAAACCTTCAAGGGTGGTCTTGGAGTCATAGACATAAGGTCTATGTGGAAAATCTAAAGTGTGAACTGGAGGTTCATGTGAGAGCAAATCCACATCAAAGAAGTTTGAGAGGTTCAGAGCTCAGTTTGGTAACTGTAGTTAGATTTATTACGAATTGGTATTTTTGACTATAAATCTCAATTTGATTTAGTGAATTGTTCTCTTAGGATCATTCTTCCTAGGCTTTTTTACCTTGAAAAGAGTTGTTTTATTGGTTTTCTTGGGTCATCACATCTTATGTTATTTAGGTTTCCACTGTGCATGATATTTGTGATGAATGTTTAACTTAGATTTGGATAATTAACCTAAGTATATACTTGGCTAATAAATTAAGTTAAACAAACTGTGTTTTCTAGGGGTCTAAAACTTTACGGATATGACAAGCTATATGACTAGGGCTGACATGACCACATCTTTTGATGACAATTTGTTTTGCTTTTTTTTTTTTTTTTTTTTTTTTTTTTTTTTTTTTTTTTTTAAGTTACCAATTTACCACCAAATATGTTAACTCACATGCCATATTTGTGAACCACATATGCTACATGACATATGCACGTATCCTCCACATATGCATGAATTATGCGGAGCCACCAATGTTTGCAAATGGCTAGTTTTCTGACCAGGTACATCAGCCAAATAGCAAACCCCTGTATGAATGAAACAATTGAGTCATCAAGTCTTGCGAGTTGATGGCGTATCACAGCTGAGTTAACTCAGTGCCAACAAGTAATGTATGCCGCTGTCGTTTCATGGTGATGAGTTTTAAACCTGGGTGTTGCGGCCACTGATTTGAAACCTTTCTGCTATGGCACTGTTGTTGGCAGATCCGTTGTGAGGTGGCCATAGAGAGAACAAGATGAAGGTTGTTGACTATGAAATGAGGTCCAGAGACGGATTGAGATAAAATGCAATTGCACCATGCATACTCCATTTCCTTCACAATTTATTTATTTATTTTTACAGTTTACTTCTTTTTAATACTTTTTTATTTAATGGTTGAGATTGAGAGTTGTTTTTTGCAATTTTCAATCTCAACTGTTCATTTCTATTGCATTAAGTATTGCACCTGATCTCAATTCTCTAGAGACGGAGATGAGTTTCGCTTGAGGCAACAGTATCCCTTGGGTAGGGACAGATCAAGGAATTTTTGTTTAGGGGAAAGGTAAAACTATCATACTAATTTGTAATTTGCATTGCACCTAATCTCAATCCTCCAGAATTGTACCTAAATTTTACTCTGTGTATGAATTTTCTTCGTTTAATACTTCTTCCTGCTTGTACTTTTGGAACAGTTTCTATAAGTAAAATGGTCTAGTTTATTTAATAAATTCCACTAAATATTTATAAAAAAAGAGAGAAATGGTTAGTAAAAAAAAAACCAAGGTTTTGAACACCAAGAGTTTTGGAGCTCAATTAACACTTCTGGTATATCCGATGAAGACATCTAGAGTTTAAATACCTCATCCCACATAGATGCAACAATTGAAAGAAAAAAAGAAAAAAAAAAAAGAACGCTTGTTTGATGCTCTTAGATCATAAATATGTTTGATCTCTCTCTCTCATATGTTGAGACTTCGGGTAAGAATATTGAATCATTAATAATTTGTCCCAAGTTGAAAATTATTTATGATTTAATGGATAATAGAAATCGTGGCTCCAATGAAATCAGCACTTGAAATCATGATTTCACCTAAAATCATTACTTGGAGATGTGAGACATGATTTCAGTGCTTCCTTGACTTACAAATAGTAGTAGTAATAATAATTATAAAAATAAATCCTTACACCAACCTTTTCAATGCAAATTATTGAGTAGATGACACCTCATACTTGCACACTTTAATTGATTCTTATGTTGTAGGCCCTTCTCTTAGAGAAATTATAAGGTCTACATGGTGGACAAGTGATGTGGTCCACCATTCTACTAAAAAACTTCCACTTGTTTAAAATTGTTAGTTAGAAAAATTTTTAAAACAGAAATTAACTACTGACTCAACAATTTTAAACAAGTGAAAGTTTTTTAGTGGAATGGTGGACAAGTGACGTGGTCCACCAAAGGACTCTATAATTTCTCCTCCTCTTGAGAAGATATCTCATGAGATGGTCTCTTAAAATATCTCTCTTGCAATATATATTGCAAGAGATATATCTTATAAAACTATCTTATAAAATAATTTTCTAGAATTAATATGATATTGAAATATAGTTAATATTAAACATATATTGCGTTAGAGTCATGTATGCACTGAACTCAATTGATTTATACCTTCTCGGCTCAAAGAAAAAAAAAACATTTATTTTATCTATAATAACACTATTTTTAATTCTTATTTATAACGAAATTCCTTCAAGATTTTGTTAAAGGTATATAAGTTGATTGATACAGTGGTACTTCTGCAATAATTGAAACGGGCCCGATGATTAAAAGGGACCAATATGGACCTTACATTTATCTATGGAAAGGAAATGATTGAGAAATGCATTTATCTACTAGGACTTTGTTTTTCAAAGATTAAAAAAAAAAAAAAAGGGATACATTACCGCGCGCCAATTAAAAATGGTTTCAACCAAAAAAATCTTTTATATTGAATGTATTTTAAAAGAAAAACTTCATCCTGAATTACTATTTTCAAATTGATTTCATTGCGCATTAAAAAAAGAGAGTCTAAGAGACCTTTTATATATATAGTGCATGGTTATTTCTAAGTGATTTGGGTAATATCACATATACGATCAAGACTTTGATGGTTATATCATAAAAAAATAATATATAAAAAAGTTATTTATACATACATTAAAAAGAGCGCTGCTTTTCTTTACTTTTTTTTTTCTTTTTTGGCTAGGCATAAAAAACTCTAAAAGATGGGGAAGACATGCAGTATTGGTAAATTATGAAATAGCTTTTTGGGATATTCATTTCAATAATTTCTAACGAATTCGTGACCAACAGAAGTACTACATGCATAACTTTTTTTTACAATATTTTCACAATTGTTGAAATAGTCAATGAAAAATGGTAACAAAAACAGAAGTGGTTGATACATGTAGAGAAAGTGTTGTTATTCATTATTTACAGAAGATTTACAAAAAGTATGAAAAATTTTGTGAAAAGAGTTAAGGTCTATAATATTATGAAAACTAATGATTTGCCTCAGAAACCCTGGGGAACTCCAATTAAAGCAGCCCCTCCTCCTAGCCATTAAAGAAGAAATTCGTGTGAATTTGAAGACTTTGGTCTTTGAAGGAGGCTCCCAGTTGTCATCTCATCCATCAACAATCTCTTTCAAGCCAACTGGGTTCTGTAATCATAGACTTCAAGGATTCCCTTTAACCTTTTTCAATTTTGTCATGTTGGTGGAGGATTTAATGCAATGGCCCACACTATAGAAGCCTGGTTACCTGTTTTTTGTTACACAACAATCCCATCTCTTCCAAATGCCTGTGCCTTGCTGCAGAACTTTGCCATTTAGAAGATTGCAGATTGATGCAAAAATCAGTGACAGTATGAGAAAATGCTTTAGCTATTTGAAACACATTCTATTGGACATACGAGCTATTTGAAACATGATCTTGCTTTTAAATGACACAAAGATTTTTTGTCTGCTGGAAAGATCTTTCGCCAGAAGAGTGAATGGAATGGAGAATCCAATGATTAATTGTAGATACAGAGAGTTTTCATCCCATCCCTCTATTTTCGCGTTGGTTGGCCCAGTCAAAAATAAACGAGTAAGATGTGAAAAAGGAAAGTCGGTGATTTATTTTGGTGTCCATAGTATTACGTAATCACTCTTAATTAGTTATCTTGTTTAGATGTTAAAACAATAATACTAAAATGAATTAATCTAAAGTAATTTTATTTGGAATTCTCTTGTGAGAAGTAATGAAAATGAATACTTCATAACAATATATATATATATATATATATATATATGGGTAAGCTACTTAATTACAGAGGGAGAGCGTGCCGATTTGGGCAGACTTAGTGCGGAAGATGGAATAGGTTACAAATGTAGTTCTGGTACATTGGTAAACTAAGGGGAGAGAGATGAGAGACATTCTGATTACAAAGTATTTCTAGTACTAAGTAAGAAGCTCTGGAGGAGAGGACTTAGGAGAATTAAGCCTGCTGAAGACTGGAGCCAAAGGTCCCTTTTATAGTTGAGGAGAGCCTTGGATAAGATCAGGAGACTGCTGAAATCACGGAGAGTAATTTGCTTTTACTGAGGGTAGATTCTTTTCTACCGAAAGCAAATAGTGTTTTCCATGATTCTATCTAGGGTACTGTAGAGTGAACAGTAACTGGTCACTATTTATGAACAGTGTTTTGTCCCCTTGCTTTTCTGGAATAGTGAATCTGCATAGTGTTCTGGACTGTGCAGTGAATAGTGATTTATCTGCATGCGGGTACTGTTCTGAATAGTAACCGGTTCTTTGCATTGTCTGGATTCCTGAAGCTGTTCTGGAGCATCTGGAAATCAATCACTGTCCAAATTATAACCATCATAAGGATCTTGTGAATCCTGGAATGGATCAATCGGGAGGGACACGGTTGCACGAGGCTTCTGAAGAGGCAGGAGAGTTCATTTCTGCTGACTCTAACTGTGCAGACTGGAGGAGTAGCTGTTGGGCAAGATCTTTGAGTTCCCTGCTTGATTTCCCGGAGAGTACTGAATCAAGGCTGGACTGTGATCTTGTGCAATGAGCTATCGGTTTCGGAACTGGAAGAGGAAAGTCTTTATACATTTTGGTGATAGCATCAGTTGGCCTGAACTTATCCCACCATTTTGTAAAGAATTCCCTATCAAGTAGATTCTGATTTATAGCATAATTCCACAAGCAAATCCAATGGATCTTGTATCGGGCTGTCATATGCAAAATGGCTGGAAACTGTGAAGAATGCTTATCTGTCTGGAATTTGGAACCAAAGTATCTTAGTGCATCCTGTAGAGGTTCTGGAAAGTTCTGAGGGGTTGAACCAAACATTTCCCACCACTTGAGGAACCACGAAGGTATCTGTCCCTTGAAATTCTTGTCGAACTGGATGAACCATGAGTGATCATAGGTCTCAGTTTGGAAGAATAATACCTTTTCAAATGCATCCATATAATCATAGTAGTTGTACAGGGGTTCTGAGCCCTTGAGTACTGTAAGTGTTCTGAGAGTGGAGGGGTGTCCCCAATCTTTGCAGCTTACAAAACTCTCTATTGTGAACTTATGATATAGGACAATTGAGGTACTATCCCTGTCTCTTATGTCTTCTATTCTGGCAGACTTTTCTTGTGTGAGAATGCCTTTATAGAATTTGATTCTTTTTTCTGGGCTTTTGGGAAGGAAATGCCATTCAGGAGGCAATACTTTCATTGCTAGTGCCAGTGGATCTGTTATATGGGCCAAGTGTGGCTCAATATAAGAGATATGCTGAACAAAAGGTTTCTTGATATAAGAGGCTCTACCTGTTCTGGGAGGGAGAGTATATGAAGATTGCTTAGACACGATCGGACCAAAAGGCTCCTCAACTTTGTATGGAGCTAAAGTTGCTTTGGGAGGAAGTGTGGCTAGAGCAGAACTGTAACTGTGTTGTCCTTGGGGCCTTTGGTAATTTGGTTTCGGGATTGTGGAGACCAAATAACGATTGGCAACAATGGATGGTGACACAGGTGACACCTTGGGTGAACTGGAAAAGGGTACTAAAGGGCCAGGGTTCTGTGCCTGACTGGTACTCCTAGTGGTTTGCTGTTTAGGCAATTTGGGAGGTTGGGGTTGTACGGGCTTCTTCCCGGACATTTTGTTGTGGATTCTGCAAAAATTCACGGGTTAGGAAGTCAGGGATACTGTTCTGAGTTCCTGCTATGAATTCAATGTCAAAATCGAAAACTGAAAGAATAGCTTGCCAACGTGCAAAAATTTGTTTTGATGCAATGTTTTGAACATCTTTTTCTAAAACATGTTTTGTAGATTTACAATCAATTCTTATTAAAAACTTTTGATTTAAAAGGTCACTTTGGAACTTTGAAATGCATAGTACTATAGATAAAATTTCTTTTTTAATAGTACTGTAATTTAACTGAGTGGGAGACCAAACTCCAAAATGGAAACAGACAATTTGTTCCGGGGAGGTGGGACTAGCACGCTGAAGGAGAATGCCACCATATCCAATGTTAGAGGCATCTGTCTGGACTACCTTGAAGGAATTTTCAGAGGGGATTCCAAGGCAAGGGAGTGTCTTGACATACTTTTTGATTTGTTGGACAACCGATGTATGAGTGGGTGTCCAAGGAGGAGGATTGGTTCGGAGTCTATCAAAAAGAGGCTTGCATTGTTGCCTAAGGTTTTGATAGAAATCGGAAATGTAGTTGAGGGATCCTAAGAACCTTTGAAGTTGGGTCTTTTCAAGGATTTCATCAGGGAACTTTTCAGCAAACTGGATGGCTCTGTCTATGGGTTTGATGACTCCATGTCTTATATCAAAGCCTAAGAACCTTACATTGGTTTGAAAAAGCTTAATCTTTGGAGCCGAGACAACAAGACCATTTTTCTTGATGGTTTGGAAGAATGTTCTAAGATGCTTCCAATGTTTATCTAGGGATTCAGAGAAGATGAGTACATCATCTATGTACACAATGGTGTGACTGGAGAATGGATTAAAAATCTCATTCATGATGTTCTGGAATTCAGAAGGTGCATTTTTAAGACCAAAGGGCATTACATTCCATTCGTAATGACCAAAGGGTGTGGTGAAGGCTGTCTTGTACCTATCAGACTCTCTGATTTGTATTTGCCAAAAACCACTCTTCATGTCAAACTTACTGAAAACCACTGCTTTACTAAGCCTATTAACTAAGTCTCTTTTGTTGGGTATTGGATACCGAATCCATTCTAAGACCTTGTTAAGGGGCTTGTAATTGATGACAAGTCGAGGAACACCTCTCTCAATCTCAGCGTTTTTCTGGACATAAAAGGCTGGACAAGACCATGGTGACCTAGAATTTCTGATGATTCCCTTTCTAAGGAGATCCTCTATTTCTGCCTTGCAGGTATCCATGAGGTTCTGGTTCATTTGGATAGGTCTGGCCTTGGTTGGGATGTCCTTTTCATGAAACTTTTTGACATAAGGTAGTGCAACTTCGTGCCTTTTCCTATGCCAAAAGGCTGTGGGTAGATCAGAGCAAACTTCATGCTTGAGTTTTTCTTCAAACATACTGATGTCTGATCGGTAACTTTCGCAAGTTAATTGCTCATCAACCCTAGCGTAGCTCAGTTCTTTGCCGAGGTACTTAAGGTGTTGGGTTTTGGCTTTAATAAGGTTAAGGGTCTTGGAGATAGAAACCTCTTGGAGACTATTGATGTCTTTGGGTTCTGGGCTCCTAAGAAACTTGAACTTAACTGGCTGGCCAAAAGGATGGGTAGTGATTCCTTCACTATCCGCGGTAAAAGGATATAACAGACACATGAATGGGTTTCCTAAGATGACCCTATCTGTCATATTCTTGACAAGAACAAAGGTGGTTTTGAAACACGCATTGTCTTGGCAAACATGTGCTATTGGGATTTTGAATTCAATCTGCATTTTCCCACCACTTGCGGAGGTTAACCTTTCCCTGGTTTTCCGGAAGTATTTAGAGGGAATGATTCCTTCTTGAATGCAGTTGAGGTCAGCGCCTGAGTCTATTAAGGCAACTACCTCGAATTGAAAATCCTTACTTATGACAATCCTGACTTTGGAATGCCATTTCTGGGAGTTAATTCTACTGATGGATTGCAAGAACGATCCATTGGATGATTCTGGTTCCATATCTGCAGTAGGGTTGGCTGTCTCATCTTCATCATCAGAAGGGTTTTGTAAAGAGATTTTGCCTTGATGAGAAGTGTACTCTGGGTTTTTGATTCTTTGGTTTATGAGACCATGATCAACCTTGAGGATGATTAACTCTTGCCTAAGGGTTCTAGCCTCAGACTTGGTTTCCTTAATCTCTTTCTGGAGATCTTGGGTGGTTATCTCTTTCTTGGATTTGGTAAACCTGTTGTAAATTTTTTCCAAATCAACTTTGGGTTCCTGGATCCTAGGGTCGGATGTACTAGTTTTCTTAACTAGGGTTTTATGGAACTTACTAAGTCTACGGGTTTTCTCTTCTGGGTCCTTGATCTGTTCTATAAGACCTAGGAGTAGTTCTTCTTGCTTAGAAAGAACTTTGATAGTGTTGTTCCTGCAACAGCTATCTTGACAAGGTATGGCTTCATCTGGACTACTAGAGGTGTTATCTGAAACTCCAGGAGAGGATGAATTTTGATAGATCTGACAGGTTTCTCGGTCGACAGAACTATTGGGAGACTTATTTTCTGGATGGTCAAGTTCTAAGGCCTTGGAAATATCTTCAGATACTAAGGAATGGGTAGGGGATTTGCCTGGACATTCTTTCTTGAAATGTCCTTTCTTTCCGCACCGAAAGCATTTTCCTTTTGCTTTAGGTTTGAGGTCGGCAATCGGTCTGGGTTTGGAGTTTCCTTGCTTATAGAGGCCTCTTGCTTCCAATTTTCGCCTTCTATATTCTCTGGAAACAATTCTCTCCCTGTGGAAATCTTTAAAGGCTGGGTTTCCTCTAAATTTGGATTTCCATATCTTAGGAGGAGGTGGTGGGGGTGAATTATACAACTGATCATCTAGATATTCCTTCTCCTTTTCACTTTCTGAGGAGGGTTCATTGGAACTGCTAGAGGACAAGTGAGCTTCTAGGACATTCACTTCTGGTGAAGGAGAGACTGGTTTCTCTACTTTTTGTTTTGAATGTCTAGCTTTTGATGGTGGTTTGGTTTTGACATGGTTCTTTTTATGCCAATTGAAATGTTTTTCAAAGTATTCAAAGAAAGGATAATCTGTTTTTACCTCTTTCATGAATAACTTCCATTTCTCCAAAACTTCAATCTTTTGTTCTCTGGTATGGTTGGCTCGATAGGCTTCTCTTTTAACTCTGTTCTTTTCAGAATTAAATTCCTTTTCAAGCATGTCCATATCAGGGATGAATTCCTTTGTCAACACTAGGAGCTGATAGTCGTATTCAGTTTCCTGCTGAATAGGATTCTTAAAATCAGATCCTGATGGTGATGGAGGCTTAAGACTATCCTGACTAGTGCTTTCTTCTTCTTGATCAGTAACTGAGTCTTGTTTGGCTGTGTAACAAGGGGTACTAACCTGGGAGTGGTCTTTAACACCTTGAAACTGTGGGCCTAAGTCTCTTCTAGATGTAGGAGCTCGTGTTCTAGACGAACTGCTATATTGGGATGCAGGTCTATCTTTTAAAAGAATAGTTGGCTGCCTGAATGGTTGGCGTAGATCTATGGATCTAGACCTATGATGGAGATCTATGGGAGATCTGGGTTCATCATATTCTAAGGGTGACCTAAATCTAGACTGATCAAAGCTTAATCTAACCGTTCCATCGGCTAGCTGCTGGATGATATCTAGATCTGGCTTCCTAACAGGGTTCTGAACCTGTAGAGGATAATTTTCATTATCTAAAGTCCATTGTGCTGGGAATGTTATTTCAGACCATTTCAGGGTTTTAGGTACCTGAACAGTGGATCTAACATCCGAGGTTTGGATAAGAGTAGTTTCTCCTGGCTTTCTCTTATCGAATGCTTGGATGGACATATTGGTTCTCATGCACTTATAATACACCCTGTATATAAGAGCAATCTGTCTGGTGCCATGTAACACAAGGTTTCCATGGGTTTTAATGTTGAGAGTGAGGACCTTCAAGATATGAGGGTCGTCAAGTGCAACTGTGAGGTTTGGGTAACAGTCGAAGTGGACTGGACCATTACTCAAACTGGATTCTATGGTTCCTAGGAGACTATCATTAAACCTGATGAGGCGGGTGTCTCTAAGGGCCATAAGGATTGAGTTGTTCAACCCTTCTCTGATCAATGGTTTTACTCCAACTTGGACAAGTCCTATATGGAGGAATTTATGATCTTTTTCCCTGTGAGCTTTCACGGCTGCAGGGGACAACAAATAACAGGTTTCATATTCCTTGTTAATGCTGTAAACTTGTTCTATAGTCCTAACATGGTAGTCCGTTCTGAAAGACTTTTTCAAGGACCATGATGACGACTTATAGACCTGGGTTGTGGGGACTTTGGGTATGTTCCAATCTCCTAACTTCTGATCTAGATCTGAAAGCTGGTATGACTCTGAGTTGATTGTTCCATCTTCTTGTGGAATATCAGGAGGATTTGTACTGCTAGATCTAATGGAAGTGGAAGAGTCACTCCTTCTAAACATCCTATTTATCATTCTGGATTAGAAGCCTAAGAAATCAATTACAACCTAGACTACCTTTATCTTCCAATTTCTGGATCTAACCTTAGATCTGAAACAGGGAGTGTATGTCTGCCTTCCTATGATATGCTACCACTTATGGCTGTTTCCGGATGCCTTCTGTGTCTTTTGCTGCTACTTACCACCGCTGTACCTAGCTATTGGTGTATACGAACTCTATCGCTCATGCCCTAACGCCTAACGCCCACCTGGCTAACGGCTCAACGGGTAACACTTACTGTTTGACGCGAGTTCACACCAACCTTCGGGATTAGATTTACCGAGCAGTAAAACCAACACAGAACTGGACTTCTACCTAGACTTATCGGGCAACATGTCCTCATAGAAACTGGTTTAGTACACATCTGTAACAAATTGTGGGGAAAGAAACAAAGACAAGAAGAAGAAGATAACTGGGAAGCAAAGGATTAGCTTAAACAAATAATCACAAGATAATAAACAGTTTGAATGAACGGGAGGCTCAGCCTACCACCAAAAGAAAGAACAGATACTACAAACTGACATGAAGTAGTAGATGAAAAATGCAACAAATGGGAGTGGAAGTGCTATCAGAAAATAGATGTAAAACAAAATAATGTTTGTTAGAGATAACATACTTCAAAGTAATGAGTACAGAAAATAATGGATAACTATGGTGGTTGTACCGGCCAACTTGATTGTAATTCAAAATAAATACAATGTAACTTACAAACACTTACGATCGAGCTCAAATGGCTCTGATACCAAATGGGGGTAAGCTACTTAATTACAGAGGGATTTATTTCCTTATGTTATTTCGGAATTTCGAAAGAGAGACTTTATTGTAGGAGCAGCTTGATTTATTTAGGAGTCAAAGGTGAAAATTGATTATCTTGTTTTATATGTAAAATTACTACTAATTAATATGAACCTCATAAATTTTATTTTATTTTATTTTTTTTTTTATAAAAAGTTTAAACGAAAACCACATTTTCATCCCTACATTTTCACACGATTCTCACTTTGGTCCCTATCTTTTATTTTCACTGCTTTTAGTTCCTATTTAAAAAAAAAAAACGCCATTCATTTTAGTCCTTTCTGTCAATGCCCTAACGGCAAAGTCTTACGTGGCAGACGGAATTATTAAAATAATAATAATAAATTTTATTTTGGCATTAGAAAATGCCACGTTAGCATCTAAATTAAAAAATATATATATTAATTTATTAATTTTAACTAAATAAAAAAATTAAAAACAGAAATAAAAACCAAAAATCACATTAATTGAGATTTAAATGTGTCTTGAACAAGAACAACAAAAATACAAACCTAGATCTAAGAACACAAAATTAAAATCCAAAAATCACAAACTCAGAAAATAAGAACAGAAAATTAAACTATAGATCCACATCAAATCAAACATGAACAGGAAATTAAACATGAAAACAAAAAAGAAAAAACAAAATTAAAATCTAGTTTATCTTCAATAAGAGCTCTAAAGAATACAAATTCAGATTTAAACATAAGAACACATGCCCAGATTTTCTAGCATATTCTTGCCCTTTCTTGTCAACCAAACACAAAAACACAAACACAAACTGATTTCCAACAAGAACAAAAACACAAACACAAACCCAGCAACAGAACTCTACAATGCAACCCACGAGCTCTGTGGTCTCTCCTTCACCAGCGGGTCAACTTGAGGTGAGTTTGATGGTTCCATTGCTCACGAAATCTGCCTTAATGGTGCTGGATGTTCCAGGCAATAGTGACTACAGTGATCAGTTGATTCCGACCTGGCTTAAAAAGACATCCACCATGTCGATCTTGCCAATGGAGGTGGCTAAGGCATCATTCGAGCAGATATCGGCAGTGGTGTTGTCTCAGGCATCTAGCGATCCGATGGTGGCAGCGGTGGTGACTTTGTCATCTTAGGTGGTGTCGGATGATAAGGGTGAGGAAATTGTGGGTTCGAAAGTTATGGTTACTGTTCCTGTGTCTTCTAATCTTTTTTTTTTTTTTTTTTTTTTTTCGATAAACTGAGGCTTCTGATCTTGATATTGAGGGTGTCCAACACAAAAAAATTGACAAATCTTTTTACACTTGTTGATGTGGTAGATTGATAGTGGTAAGTAAAAGAATTATGTTAGTAATGGACCTAGATGAGAACTAGTACAAAATTTCTAACTCAACTATTGTGAAAAAATGTTGTGAATTTTTTTGTGTATTGCTCTTTTTTCTTTTTCATTTTTGAGAAGTGCTACATTTACAACATTTCTCATAACAAATCCTAGATGTAAAGTTGCTTCTTGTTTTCTTTTTGAATCCACCACTAATTTTTTATTTTTATTTTTTTGTTATTAATAACAGCTTGTAACAACCTGCTACTTAAGATATATTGTAAAAGTGTTGTGGAAAAGGTTGTGGATGTAGCATTTCTCTCTTGCTTTTTTTTTTTTTTTTTTTTTTCATTTAATAAAAAAAATATTTTATTTATTGTTTAATATTTTGGTTTAATTAATACTGTTACAATAAAAGAAATAACCCTATTAGTTAAAATTTGGGGAAAATTTTTTACTTGGGGCCTTAGGTGATAGAAATTGATGCCAGCACTATTTTGTTAGGTAGAGTGAGGCAAATAATAAGAGAATGATATTATAAAATTTATATACTATGAAAGAGTATTATGGCCATTTCAGTTTAAATCTCATTTGTTTGGGTTTTAGGCCGCACTTGTCACAAAATTAATCAATTCTTAACCAAGTAATTAATTAGATTACTTATGCTTTAGATTTGAATTGAATAACTTCATACAAACACAATCATATAAGACACCAAAATGATGACCTAGGAAAACTAATGAAACAAACAGTTTCACAGTAAAACAAACATGGGGGGCTTTAACCTAAACAATCCTCATGGTAACAAATCTACTAAAATAGAATGAAAGTTGTAAAGTGGTGGGCTGTGCTAGTGGTGTTAGGTTGCTTCCTGCTGTACTAAGCCCAAGTTTTCTAGATAAGAGAGTTGGGTCTGGTCTAGCTTCAGCTTAAGTTGGTCCGACTTGTGCGCAAACTAGGCCAGGTATGCCAGGAACGTGTTCATGGCAGGCAAAACTGTTTCAGGTAAATCGTGGCAGACATAATAATAATAATAAAATAAACAAAAAATATCTAGCCACTTAGTGGGAAATGACCGAATAGCCCTTGAACTCAATTACAACAACAATATTAATTGTTTTCTTTGCAGAAGGGAAAGAACATAACAGAGGATATCAAATATTGATACGCATGGGTTAGTCAGAATATTAGGGAAATCAACCAAAATCCAATCCGCGGGAGTAGAGCCACAAAGGGAAGAACGTTCCTTCTCAACGCAGTCAATCTCTCAAGAAAGAGTCCTGCCGTGGAGATTAACCGCTTTGAGGGAAATGGGCTTGAGTGGTTTTTCTGCACAGATGCTCTCGAGGTTTTCACAGAAGGCCGGATTTCATGAGGGAGAGAAGGGACCAATCTACCGGTGCATGCTTACCGTTGTAATTCTCACTTTTTCTTTCTTTCTTGTGGTTTTCTTTCTTTCCTTTCCCACTCGTTTCTTTGCTATTTCTTTTTAAGTTTTCTATCTCTTAGTCGAAGTTCCTGTCGTTCCTCCCTCTCTGTTCACGGCAAGACCCTCATTTTATAGTGCCTGCCGCGACCAGATTTTACTGTTTTAGCCTTTAACTCCCTTTGTCTGGTCTGGGTGTACTGGCCGACCATCATTGTTCCGTCTATGCGTCACCCTCCCATTACTAGACAAGGAAGAGTATTTTGTTTGCTAGTCTGCTGTGGCACCCTTTCTTGCTACGGTCTGGGTTATTTCTCTCTCCCTATCCCTCATGGAATGCACCTAATGGTTCCAACTTAGCTTGCCTCTTTTGGGTAGTAAGCCATCCCAGTAGGACACCTCCCCGAAAGAGCCTGAGCCGGAACCTTCAAAATAGATTTTTCCCTTCTCCCCACCACCAAACCATGCCCTCTGAATCTCTGACCCCCTGACCTCACCATGCTTTGTATTGGCTGGGTACAGGCTGGTGGTGCCTAGACCTTGCGCGTGCCTTCATTCCATATGTGTCCAAAATCTGCTTGTTGCCCATTCGTCTGTCGTGGTCTAGAGGTTCACCGTCCGTGTTTTTTGACCTTTTCTGTGGGCCGCTTTTTGTTTTCCCGCTTCTCTCAGGAGCTAGGCTTTATTTTATGATGGGCCTTACATTTCTTTGGTCCACTCCTTGGTTTCCCTCATTTCTTGCCATATCGTTCTGTTATTCTTGCTGTAATGATTTAATCTTGCTGGGCCTCTTTTAGGCTAGTCGTTTACTCCTTCTCCCAATGGCTTGGTATGGCCACTGGTTTTCTCTTATTTATGGGCTCCTATGTCCCTTTTGTCTTTTCCTTGGGCATCTTTGGCCCGTTTGCTTTTTTTGGGCTTCCTCGGTCCTTTTGCTAATTTTGTATTTCCTTGGGCTTTTACTAACTTCATTAGGCTTCCCTGGCCTAATAACCTTATTCTCATCCTTGGGGTTCGTGGGCCTGCCATAAATCCCTTACTTTCTTAGTTTGCATTACTTTGGGCCTGCGGCGGCCTTTTCTCACTTTTCTACATCATACACTGCCCATGGGATGCTATTTCTCTCTTTCCAGGCTTCTTTAAGCCCACTTGCCTCTTTAAGGCCCATTTGTTTATTTCTTGGGCTTGTGATCCATTATTCCTGCCGCTTGGGTCTGATGGTTTTGCTGTCTGCTTTGCCAATTCTTTGCTACCCTTGTTATTGGGCTTTCTTTCTTTCCACCTGGATTCTCACAAATGGCCCTCAACATTTTGCCCCTTGAACATATGAAACGTTCTTGCGGTTCATATGTGAATGAAAAGACGTTTCTGTCCTCTCTCTTCTCTTCCTTTTCTTCTTTCTTCGCGGGCCTTTTTAAGCAGTGGACCCCTCCTCATATATTATTTTATATATTTTTTCTTTCCTGCTGCGAACAAGGTTGTCTCTTTGAATTTCCCAGTTTGGCAGTTATTCTCTAAGCATAGCCGCCGTTTCATTAATCTCATCCCATTCTGATGGCTGACCCGTCGTCTTCCTTCGTGCCATTATTAATGACCTGGGTATTTAAAGAAGAGTCCTTCTGCACATTAAACACAAACTCCTTCTTTTCCAAGAACACATACTCTCTGTCTCCTACTCTTCACTATCTTTTCCTTTTCAAACACCCGTAACCATTTTCTCCGGCTAAGTCCTCTTACCATGTCGCTGGTGAAAAGCCAAGGCTCGTAAAGGGAAGGCAATCGCTTCCGATTCTCTCGCCATTCTTGATGTAGGCAAGGAGACAGAACACTTTGAGTCGGAGCAATCTACTAGGGAAGAGACACAGCGCGACCCCAACAGTGAATGTGCCCCTTTGATCGATCCGTGGTATGAAGTCCACCCTCACTTTCCAAAAGTTCCTGGTGACTATGCGCCGTCGCCGTCGGGTCGCGTATAACTTGCCCTTGGCCGCGCGAAACCTCGACATCTCTTGGGCTCCGTTAGCATCCTCAACCCTGATCTAGCCATTCGTCAAGGCATCTCACTTCCCGTACCCATTCATTTCGAATTTGGGTCGGGTACTACCTTGGGTTGGAGAGAATGGGTAGATAGTGAGTTGTTTGATGCAGGCTTCATGGGGTTGTTACAACGAGCCGACGTCTTGAAAGTCGTCGTCCCATCTCGCTGCCTATCGAACTTCCGGGACCTCTACAACCTCCGACATTTGGTCCAACGGTGGTGTACCACCACCCACACCTTCTTTTTCTCATACGGTGAACTCACTGTTACCCTTAAAGACATGGTCAATAAGTTACTTTTGCCTATTCTCGGCGATGCCGATCCTGCCACTCTAGAGTTTTCTCCGGAAGAAGAGGCTATTGAGGCCAAACAGAGGAAGAGGATGGTTGGAAACGCCAAACTTTCATACTAGGTTAGTTCTTCTTCTAAGTTTTCTGTAGCTGTCCGCCGCGCAGCTTTTGTTGCGTTTTGGCTTTGTAGATTTGTTTTTGGGTCCCACTCCCACTATGCCATAAAGCCTTTGTACTTTCGTTTAGCCATCAAAATATCTATTGGGGTGAGCCTGCCGTTGGCCCCCATATTCTTGGGGCATCTGTATGTTCAATTAGACATCCTGCGTAATGACGAGAGTCAGGCGGGATCCTGCCATATAGTTACCTCTTTCGTCGACTGTATCATACTGCAGCAGTTGTTATTTGAGCGTTGCGCTCAATACTTAGCAAAGTGTAGACCTGTTCATTTTGCTAGAGATAAGTACCAAACATGTCCGAGGATAAACACTGACTTTTGCGGTACGTTTGAGTCCGATTTTCCGCTTGCTTTCCACTGGTCTGGCCTGAAGCTCATTGGTTATTCTATTGTTGAGTCTTTTGATGAAGGTGTCGGTTTTTCTTGGAGGGCTTATAGAAATTTGGTTGCAAATTATACATGCAAAAATTCTGCCATGGGTTCGTTTGTTGATACTGTTGGGACTACTACCCCCTTGGCTGGTTTTGATGAAATGGGGATCACTTATCTGGCGGCCACTAATGCCGGATGGCTGCCTTACTTAGCCGATAAGGGTATTAGGTTCGTTCACTATCCTGCTAACCTAGTAAGAAGGCAGTTTGGGTTAGATCAAGATATCCCCGATGACATTTCCTTCCTTATGGAAACTCTTACTTCAATCCACCCTTTTCTGTGGCATACTGCCTTTGAATTTTGGAGGCAGCGTTTCAGTGCAGTTACAGTTCCCGGTTCACTAAGGGAGGGCCTTTGTACTCCTCCTATGCATGGTTATTGGCAAGCGATGATGACTACATTCGAGGATGAGCTAGTGGGTAGCCGCAGCTTCTCTCTTACTCCCCCTGATGGGCTTGGTATGGTCATCTTGATTAACCCTCGCTTACTTCTTCTTTCCAAATCTGCTTTGGCGTATGCCAGGAGATAGAATCGGTTAGCCATCTTTGAATGGGATGCAGAGAAAGAGGGATGGTACTGGCATGTTGGCGATTATCCTTCCGGTTGGGAGAAAAAGGTCAAAGTAACAAACATTTCTATACCGAGTAAGAAAGCTCCTGCCAAGCTTGAATTTGCAGGCAAATCCAAGCCTGCCACCCCATTGCCACCTACAGGTGCTTCCCTGGTCAGCAGAACCTGAGGCAGCAAAAGAAAGACAACCCCTTATCCTGTTTCTGCTGCTGAGTGGAGGGTAAGTCATCTCCCCTCCCTTTTTTTTTATTTTAGAAACTACCTCTTAACTTTCTTGCGGCTAACCTTGTTAATTTCTTCTTCCTCCTTTCTCTTAGTCTAAGCATAAGGAGGACTCGTCAGTTACCCGCCATATTCTACTTGATGAGCCCGAATCTGAGGTATGTCTCTTTTCTTTACTTTTTTTTTTTCCTTTGCACGTGTTCCCTCTGCTATATGTCTTTTGTTTACCTCACATGGTTAATAGCTCCTTTGGTCTTTACATTAGTATTTATATTCCCCTTCTTCCCCTTTCTTTTTTTAGCAGGAGCCTGAACCTTTATCCGTGTATCACCCTACTGTTGAGCCTGAACCTTTTCCGCCTCCATGGGTGTACCCATGGAGGGCTTTTTTGATGGGGCCAACGTGGCATTCGTAACACCCATTCCCTCTGCTGCTGCACATAAGTCTCCTGCCAAAGCTCCCACCCCTTCCGTCGAGCCGGTACCTAGAGAAGAGGGTACTCATACCGAAGGGGTTGGTGAGACTACACTTCTACTCGTCGAGACACCCACTCCTCCAAAGAGAGCCATTTCTCCTACTGCCGTTTAGACCAAGATCGCTCCCCCTATTCTGCCACTTGTTATTTCCACCAGTGACCGTTTTGTAGTTATCTCCCAGGCTGCAAATGGTGGTGCTTCTCTTGTTGTTACTCCCTTCTCCATTCCTGGTTCCGCTACACGTGGTCCTGATACGGACTTATCCTCTGAGGGGTTTGATGACATTCTTGAGGATCCTGATGATGCACCTATTCTGAAGAAAATGATTTATGATTCTGACGAAGAGGAGAGTGCTTCACCCGAGCCTAACTTTATGGGTCTGTATCTTTTCTCCCCCTTTTTTTTATTTATTTAATTTTTTTTATGTGTACTTGCGTTTCATTTGTACGCCTATTTCCCTGCTTGCAGAGACTTCTGAGGGGCCAGGAGTTGTAGCAGGCGTGGGAATGCCTACTCCTGCCATACCCGTAGCGCCCGTTCCTGTCGTACCTTCAGCACCCTTTTCAGCCATACCTACTGCACCTGCTTCTACTGTACCTACAGTACTTGTTTCCGCTACACTCGCAGCCCCCATTCCTGGTAGCTCCAGCAAGTTTCCTTTCCCCTTTATTATATTCTTTTTTTTGTAAATCTTTTCTTCCCAGACTATGACTTCTCATTTTGCCTTGCATTTTTTCTTTATAGGTCCGCTTCCCACTGCCCCTTCTTAGTTTGAGGTGGGTAGCAGTTCCGCTGCCGTCCCAGACCCTGCGAATGATGCTGCAACCTTCTTTGCTCGCTTTGACTAGCCAGAGATTAATGACCTTGCCTCGGTAGACTTCTGGGCTTCTGGTCTTCCTTACGTGGATTTTTATGGTTTCCGAGTTCCCGAGGATTGCGTTTCTCACTTGGTGATGATCTACAGCAGCCGTGGCAATTTTATGCAAGAATTTTGTCTTGGCCATTCTGCTAGGGAGCATTTCTTGAAGATGTTGGGATGCGTGCTGAACAACATTGAGCACAGCTTTGTTGATTCTGTCTCTGCCGAGAGGATCCTATAGTGGAGGGCCGTGATTCAGGAGCTTATCAGCGTGGGTTTTGCTGTGGGGTTTGTTCTAGATCACCTCCGTGAGGTTGCCCGAGCCCTTTTTATGAGGAGAGTTCGGCCAGCCGTTGATGCTATAGATGCCCGTATCGAGATTCTGAAGAAGGAGGTAGCGGATTTGGAGAGTCGTCGCAAGCGCCTTCTTTCTGGCGTTGGTGGGCCTAGTCGTTTTGGAGACCAGATTCTCATTTCCAGACTCCATTGATGATGATGCAGTTCCCTTCCCCTTTTCTTTGCTTTCCTGCTTTTGTTATGTCACCCAGAACACTTATATGTTTCCTATAGTATTTATTTGGCGTGTGTTTGCCATAATTTGGGTTTGTAATCATGATGCTACACTTTGCTACTGCTTTTACTATTGCTATGACATGGTGCTAATACTTCGTACTTTTTTTCATTACATATTCATGAAAGCACGTTACAATTTTTTTTTTCTGTGACATAATCACTTGAAGGAATAAAAAAAAAAAAAGAAGTGAAGGAAACATAAAAGTTTTTAGCAAAAGAAAGAGACAACCACATAACTCTTTTCCCTAGGCATAATAACGTTTCAGCCATTTCCCATTGATGAGATCCATTAAGTCTCTGCCATCCATTTGAGTTAGGCGGTAATACCCACTTTGATGTGCTTCCTTTATCACAAGGGGTCCCTCCCACTTTGGTGCAAACTTAGATGGTCCTGCCAGGCCTCGCCTGACATAGTCTACCACCTTTATCACAAGTTGTCCTTCTGCGAACACTCTTTCCTTGGTCATCCTGCCATAGGCTTTAGTCATCTTTTGTTTGTATCTTCGGCTGCGTTCCTGGGCCTTTTCTCTCTTTCCATCAAGCCCTTCTAGGTCTTCGCACTTTTCTGCCGCAAAGACTTTTTTCTCCTTTTCTTTTTCTCGCGTCTGCATGACCCTCAGGGACGGTGTCATTATTTCTGCTGAGCTTACTACCTCAGTTCCGTAAACTAAGGAAAATGGTGAAAAGCCCGTGGCTGACTTTGGTGATTTTCTATAAGCCCAGAGAGCATTTGGCGGGTGCGTCGCCCATCCTCCCGTATACTCTTAGCTTATTTTACTGATGATCTTGATGAGAGTCTTGTTCATTGCCTCTGCTTGCCCATTCCCTTGAGGGTAATAAGGCGATTGATGGTTTTTAGACCCCTTAAAATACAATTGATTTAACCTAGGTAATTAGCCAAGTTGTTACTTAGTTCAATTTAACAAATCTAGGTTATCACAATCACAAAGATCATATCATGCAAAGCAGCGGAAAAATAAATAACACAAGATATGATCACCCAGGAAACCAAACCAGTAAAAACCTGGGGAGGATTTGACCTAACTATCCTTAAGGTAAACTTGAATCCACTATCTTGAAAGAATCGAAGTTCATACAATAAGACTTACAAGCCCCCACGCTCAACTTCTTATTGCTTCCCACCAGTAGAACTTACTGACACGACCATGTGCAAGCTCCGAATCCACGGATTCCTTCTTTCTTGGATTCACCACCAGATACAAGCACACCCGCTTGTGTTTTCTTTAAGCTTTAATGGCAGCAACCGAGTTGATCATCAAAGTGTAAAGGAAAGCTCTTGTGCCGCTTGTGTTTCTCCTCCTTGAAAACCCTAAGTTTGTGTAAAGGAAAGCTCCTCTAAATCTCACAAGAGATTTACACAAGCAGCAATATGAGCAACCTTGAGAAAGCCTTTGGGTACAAAACCCTAAATACAAAAAGAGGCACAAGAGGCACTCTAATCTCTCTAAAACAACTTTTGAAAAACGTTCTAGGGTTTCCCTTATATATAGGAGAGTTTTACTTGAACCCTAATACGTTTAAGTAGAGTTTGGGCTGAATAGGAATTCTGCAGAAAAATAAATCTGCACGTGGTTCGATCAATCGAGCCTTGCAGATTTAGTCCAATAAATTCTATAATCACTCGATTCCAATTTTACAAATAAACATACTTTGAGCAAGCCTAAACCTAGATTCTATGTTTTGATCATGGTTTGCCAACATAATACAAATTGAAGTTCTAATACATTAGTTTTTAATTTCTTAGAACCTAACAGCGATGACTGTTGGTGCTTTACTTGTTAGAACTCTAGCATCTTTCTCACGTCACTGTTGACAAATGGTGTGCTATTATCATTGATGATCCTGTGAGGTACCCCAAACCTTACAATTATATTTTCTTTGATGAAATTTGTCACTGCTCCTCCCGTGGCCTTACGGAGTGGCACTACTTCTGCCCACTTAGTAAAATACTCTATAGCCACTAGTATCCATATGTATTCACGTGATGGTGGATTAACTGGCCCTACTAAATCTAGCCCCCAAGTGTGGAAGGGCCATGGGGTGACCATGCTATGTAAATTTTGCAGATGGGTATGAATCAAATTGGCTTGTACTTGACAACTGTGGTACCTTTTTACAAATTCTGCCGCATCTCTTTTCATGGTTGGCCAGTTGTAGCTCATCTGCAGCAGGCATCTGTAAAGCTTTTTCTTCCCCTGGTGTTCACACATTCCCCTGAATGTACTTCTTTTATCATTTCTTTTGCTTCTTCAGGGCCCAAACACCTTAAAGGGTCCCCATCATATATTTTTTTGAAAAGGACCATGTTATGCAAGAAGTAACGTGTTGCCTACCTCTTAAGCTTGTATCTTTCACTGTGCTTTTGTGGCAGGATGCCTTCTGTTAGGTATTGCATGAAAGGGCTCTTCTAGTCCTCGCTGACGAATACAGCGTAACTTTCCTCCCTGTCTGCTGCGAGCTAGCAAGTCCCACATTGGGTTTGGACTTGATCTGCATCTTTACCCATATTTGGCCAATAGAAGTCTGCCCTTTGAAGTCTTCGGTAAAGGCTTACTTCCCCGCAGGACCCGCAAGTCTTGTTGTGTACTTCTTTCAATTTTCTCTAGGCTTTCTCCTGCCCCACGCATCTAGACAAGACCTCACCTAGCATCTTGTGGTACAACCCTTCTCCCACCAAGGTGTAATCTTTTAGTATTTTTAATTCTGCAGCATCTTCTCCTTTTATCAAGACTTCCCTTATGGGGATTCACCAATCCCCTTCGCCTTGTTCCTCCCGGAACTTTTCCATCAACACCTCAATGATGGATTTTTCCCTTTTGCTAACTTCTATCCTGGTGCTATCCCCTTTGAAGATTATTTGCGACCCTAGTGTGGCTAACGCGTCCGCAAACCGGTTTTTGTTTCTCGGAGCATGCTCTATTTCGAAAGTTGAGAATTTTTCTTCCATCCTCTGGGCCATTGCTCTGTATGGGGCTAGGCCAGGTTCTTTTAAGGAAAAGCTTCCTTTGACCTGGTAGACGACCAGGTTTGAATCTCCCAGTACCCTCAAATGTTTGACTCCCATTTCGAAAGCCGTGACTAGCCCGGTTAAGTAGGCTTCGTACTTCGCCGTGTTGTTTGAACAGGAGAATTCTAGCTTGAATGACAGCGCCACTGCCTTGTCTTCTTCATGATACAAAACTACTCCCACCCCTCCAGACTGGGTAGTAGAAGACCCATCAAATTTCATTACCCATTGCTCTTCGACTTTTTCTGCCACGGCTACTTCCCGTGGAACTTCATCATCCAGCGAGAATTCTTCCTCTCCTGGAAACTATGCCAATAGATCTACTATAGCTTGACTTTTCACCGCCCTAGGTGTCCCAGTTCTCAAGTTGTACTGTGACAATTGTAGCAACCACTGGGATATCCTGCCAGAGAGGATCGGTTGTTGTAACAAAGCTTTGATGGCGTGGGACTTAGTCATCAGCCATACTTCATAGGCCAAGAAATAATGACGCAACCTCTGCGAAGCATATATAATGGCCAGACACGTTCTTTCTGCCCTTGGATAACGAGTCTCTGCATATTTCAAAGCACAGCTGATGTAGTACACTGGCCGCTCGACTCCACCTCCATCCTCCTGGGCGATTAGCGCACCAATGGCATACGAGTTGGTGGCCAAATAAAGCAACAATGGTTTTTTGTGGATAGGGGCCTGCACCATGGGGAGGTTCATCATTATTTGTTGTAGCCTTTTGAAGGCCGTTTGTTGTACTTCCCCCCACTCAAAACTTTGCCCCTTCTTGAGCAACTTGGTGAAGGCAGAAGTGATTGATGCCAATCCAGGGATAAATCTCTGGATATATGAGACTTTTCCTAAGAAACTCTTTAGCTCTTTTACCGTGGCCGGAGGTCTCATAGTTGCTATGGCCGTGGCTTTGGCCGGGTCCATGTCTATCCCCCTGCTATGAACTAGGAAACACAGGAATTTTCTAGAGGACACCCTAAATGCGCACTTGAGGTGATTCATTCTTAACTTAAAAACTCTGCATTTTTCGAATACCCTTTTTAACATGCAAAAGTGTTCTTCTCTCCTCCTTGATTTAACCACTATGTCATCCATATAGTTCTCTAGCTCCCGGTGCATCATATCGTGAAATATGGCCATCATTGCTCGTTGATAAGTTGCGCCTGCATTTTTTAACCCTAAGGGCATCACAGTGTAGTAGAAATTGCCCATGGGTGTTCTGAAAGCAGTTTTCTCTGCATCCTTTGGTGCTATCTTGATTTGATTGTATCCGCTGAAACCATCCATGAACGAAAACATGGCGCTTCCTACTGCGGAATCTATTAGTAAATCAATGTTTGGCAATGGGAATTTGTCCTTTGGACAGGCTTTGTTGAGATTTTTGAAATCTACACAGCATCTTATCTGGCCGTTCTTCTTCTTTACTGATACTATGTTGGATAGCCAACGAGGATATTGAATAGGCTTGATGAATCCTGCGGCTAGCAATTTCTGCACCTCTTTGACTATCTGCTCTTTTACTTCTGTGTGAAATATCCTGGCAGGCTGGGCCACTGGCTTGGCCTCTGGATCTACATTTAATGTATGCGCAACTAACCCAGGATCCAGTCCTGGCATTTCACTGTAGTCCCAAGCGAAAACGTCTTTGAATTCTTTCAACAGCAGTATCAGTTCTGACTTCTCTTTTTCTATCAGGCTTGCACTAATTGAGATAGGCCTTGGTTCTTGTGAATCAGATCCTAGGTCAACTTCTTCCAGTTCTTCCTCTGCCACAACCTGTGTGTCCTTTTCTGCCGCAACTTCCCCATCCTTTTCTTCTTCCTTTCCCAAACTTTCTTGAGTGACATAACACGCCAAACTCTCGTGTTGCCCTTCTTGGGTGGGGCTCGCTAGCGTCTCACTCGTGGGCCCCACGCGCCTTCATAACTTATACACGATCCTGCCATCAAGGCCTCGGACCCTGATGCACTGGGGTGTGTCGTTTGGTTCTACGACAGACGCTTTTTTTCATTTCTTCTTTTGCGCCAGTAGCTCCTTTAGATCGGGTTTTGGGTCACCTTGGACATCTTCCCACCTAGGCACGAAGATACCTCACGGCTTTGAAACCGATTTTTCCCCAGATGGAGCCCATTGGTCGTAAAACATGGTTTCCACTAAGTGAGCTTCTGCTTGCTCAAATGGTGAGGGGTTTGCAGCTATATGTATCATCCTGCCATTCAATCTTCCTTTCACACATTGGTGGTAGGTGGATGGGACCAGTCAGTGTTTGTTTAGCTAGGGCCTTCCCAAGAGCACATGATAGGATACTTCCGTTCTGACCACATGGAAACGAGCTAAAGAAGTTATAGGACCTACTTTCAACCACAACTGAATGTGGCCTGCGGTGTACTCGCCTCTTCCCCCGAACCCCGTTACTTCCATCGGGCATCATTGGATCTTTCTTTTTGAAATTCCTACTGCTTGCAAGGTGCTCAACGGAATGAGATTTACGGAAGCACCTGTATCTACCAAGGCCCTCTTGATGGGGATTTGATTTATGGATGCTACTAAATAGAGAGGCCTCTTGTGATCGGAGTGTCCCACCTCTATATCCTTACTGCTAAACGTGATCTCTGTCGATTCTTGTAGGAGGGCTCTATCTTCTAGCATTTCTTCTGACAAGCACTCTACCCCTACCCCGGAGGCGATACTCACCAAAGCCTCCGTGGCTATCTTTCTTTCCTTTGCTGTAAGTCCCAACTGGTCAAACAAATTTTTGAACTTGGCACTCTACTGTAGAGTGGTAATCACCGTGGCAGGCAGGGCCAAGTTCCCTTCCTCGTCCTCTCCCGGTTCTGTGCATATTATCACTGCTGCTATACCCTTTCCCTTGTGGTTCGGAAGTGGGTTTCTTTGGACTTCCTGCTGGGTTAACTCTAATGTGCCTTCTTTAATCCTGTGGTGCACCAACCTGCAAAGCACCCAGCATTCTATGGTGGGATGTTGTACATAGTTGTGCAGGCGGCAAAAGTGAGGATCTTTTCTTTCTTCCTTCTTGGGTTCTCTAGAAACCTGGTTGGGTTTAAAGATCCCGTCTGCTATCCATTTGTCTAGCAGCACATCCAGCTCCTTAGGAGTACACGGTATGGGTGGGGGCGTATCGTACTCCCTCCCTTCTGTTTTCCTTCTCCGCTTTCCAGTGGACACCACCATAGCCTGCGGGGCGTTTCTTTTGTCTGAACTGGGTTTTACGGACCGAGCCGTCTTCCTAGCTTTCTGCAACAATTATGCAAACTGAGAAGTTTCTAGATTTTCCAGGACAGCTCTGAATTCCCGAATCATATTAGTCATGCACATTTCTACTAAGGTCCTCTCTTCACAATGGTCGTAACAGTCAAGTGCTATGTCCCTGAACTGCTTGATGTATTCCATCAAATTCTCGCAATTCCTTTGCTTGGTCGCTTGCAGGGTTGCGAGTGTTACCGTTTCCTCTCGTGGAAGTACTTAGTGCAAAATACATCCACCATGTCATCCCAAGTTGGGATCGATCTTGGTTTTAAGCCAATGTACCAGGTGTATGCTCGGTCACACAGTGACTTTGAAAATTCCCGCGGACATAGGTCTTCATCTGTTGCGTAAGGGCCAAGGGTATCAATAAATTTGCTCACGTGCTCAACTACACTTCCCTTCCTACCATCGTATTGTGCAAAGGCCCTTGGCTCATACCTTTCGGGGTATGGTTTGCTAATTTCTTTTAGAGGGTAAGGAGGCTTTCGTGCGTAAAATCTCTCCTTTGGTGTTCTGGCTCTCTCTTGCTCCAGGAGAGCCGCTACTTCAGCCATAGTAATGAAGCGCTATTCTGTGTTCCGTGGGACACCTCTTACTAGTGTCTCTTCTCCGTTTGTCGCATGCTCTGGGTCATGCTGGCTGCCTTTCTCCTTTGCTTTGTCTGCTTTTAGTTGACGGATCTCTTCCATCATTTGTTGTTGCGAGTGTTGCAGTGATTGCAATACTTTACTAAAAGTGTTGACGTTGTCCGTGGGGACTCTTGGCTGTGGCTGAGGATCAGCCCCCGTTCTGTTGGCACCTTTCGTTTGGTTAGGTTGCTGTTGGTGGGGCGTTGTTGGCCTGGATTCTGCTTGCGAGGGTACGACACTCATATTCCGTGTCGTCCTGGACTTTGGTGGCATTGTTTGCGAGGGGCTCTGTTTTTTTTTTTTTTTTTTTTTTTTTTTTATTTTACCCCTATTTGCTTCCCAACTCCCCAATGAATTCGCCAATTGTAAAGTGGTGGGCTATGCTAGTGGTGTTGGGCTGCTTCCTGCTGCACTAAGCCCAAGTTTTCTAGATAAGAGAGTTAGGACCGGTCCAGTTTCAGCTTAAGTTGGTCCGGCTTGTGCGCAAACTAGGCTAGGTCTACTAGGAACGTGTTCACGGCAGGCAAAACTATTTCAGGAAAATCGTGGCAGATAGACATAATAATAATAAAATAAACAAAAATTATCTAGCCACTTAGTGGGGAAATGATCGAACAGCCCTTGAACTCAATTACAACAGCAATATTAATCATTTTCTTTGCGGAAGGGAAAGAACATAACAGAGGATATCAAATATTAATATGCATGGATTAGTCAGAATATTAGGGAAATCAACCAAAATCCAATCCGCAGGAGCAGAGCCATAAAGGGAAGAGCGTTCCTTCTCAACGCAGTTAATCTCTCAGGAAAGAGTCCTGCCGTGGAGAGTAACTGTCCTGAGGGAAATGGTCCTGAGTGGTTTTTCTGCACGAATGCTCTCGAGGTTTTCACAAAGGGCCGGATTTCATGAGGGAGAGAAGGGACTAATCTACCGGTGTATGCCTACCATTCTAATTTTCACTTTTTCTTTCTTTCCTTTCCCACTCGTTTCTTTGCTATTTCTTTTTAAGTTTTCTATCTCTTAGTAGAAGTTCCCGTCGTTCCCCTCCTCTCTGTTCACGGCAAGACCCTCCTTTTATAGTGCTTGCCGCGACCAGATTTTACTGTTTTAGCCTTTAACTCCCTTTGTCTAGTCTGGCTATACTGGCCGACCATCACTGTTTCGTCTGTGCGTCACCCTCCCATTACTTGACAAGGAAGAGTATTTTGTTTGCTAGTTTGCCGTGGCACCCTTTCCTGCTACGATCTGGGTTATTTCTCTTTCCCTATCCCTCATGGCATGCACCTAATGGTTCCAACTCAACTTGCCTTTTTTAGGTAGTAAGCCATCCCAGCAGGACACCCCCGAAAGAGCCTGAGTCAGAACCTTTGAAATAGATTTTTCCCCTTTCCCCACCACTAAGCCATGCCCTCTGAATCTCAAATCCCCTAACCTCACCATGCATTGTATTGGCTGGGTACAGGCTAGTAGTGCTTGGGCCTTACGCGTGCCTTCATTCCATATGTGTCCAAATTCTGCCTGCTGCGTATTCGTCTACCGTGGACTGGAGACTCGCCGTCTGTGTTTTTCGACCTTTTGTGTCGGCTGCTTTTTATTTTCCCGCTCCTCTCAGGAGCTGGGCTTTATTTGATGATGGGCCTTACATTTCTTTGGCCCACTCCTTGGTTTCCCTCATTTCTTGCCATATCGTTCTGTTATTCCTGCTGTAATGATTTAATCATGTTGGGTCTCTTTTAGGCCAGCCGTTTACTCCTTCTCCCAGTGGCTTGGTATGGCCACTAGTTTTCTCTTATTTATGGGCTCCTATGTCCCTTTTGTCTTTTCCTTGGGCATCCTTGGCCCGTTTGCTTTCTTTGGGCTTCCTCGGCCTTTTTACTAATTTTGCATTCCCATGGGCTTTTACTAACTTTATTGGGCTTCCCTGACCCAAAAACTTTATTCTCATCCTTGGGGTTCGTGGGTCTGCCATAAACCCTTTACTTTCTTAGTTTGCATTACTTTGGGCTTGCGGCGGCCTTTTCTCACTTTTCTACATCATACACTACCCATGAGATGTTATTTCTCTCTTTTCGGGCTTGTTTAAGCCCATTTGCCTCTTCAAGGCCCATTTGTTTATTTCTTGGGCCTGTGATCCATTATTCCTGCCGCTTGGGTCTGATGGTTTTGCTGTCTGCTTTGCCAATTCTTTGTTGCCCTTGTTATTGGGCTTTCTTTCTTTCCATCTGGATTCTCACAAATGGCCCTCAACAAAAGTTTATACAAAGATTCAACCCTAAATCAAATGCTATCTTATGTAATACTTATTGACATGACCACACGTAGTTCTGATGTTCACAAACTCTTCTATTTTGATTTGTTGCACATGAAATCCCACTTCATGGCTCTAATACCCACTCTCAAAGATTTAGCCAATTACTTTAGTCAACTGGTTGCAGTATCTTCACCTGATCACCGGATCTTTTGTATATATGCATGTATGCTCCGGTTGATGCTTCAAGAGGACTTGGAAAATTCTAGATCTATATACAAAAATATTGCCGTTTTGTGTATGTAAAAACTTGCTCTAGGGTTTGTGTTTATATGTACTTGAGTTGCACCAAAACCATAAATCAAATGGCTAAGAAAATAAGTTGTTCGTAAAATATGCATGAATCTCTATCGGTTGAGATGTGCAGTTTGACTGGTCAAGATAAGTGGATTTCGACTTGTCGTGTTGTAGTCAAAATGCAGCCTTCCAGTAGTCTATTTTTTGCATTCTTGAGTCTTCAACTATTCAAATCTTCATTTGTCTTGATCTAAAGATTAATTGAATACCAATCAACTAGATAAACTAGGTTCTAAGTTGTTACTTTTGTTCATGGTTTCCAACCTATAAATATAAACTTTACATCATTAAACTTAATTTTATTCTCTCAAACTCCACCTAATTTTGAGAAAATGAAAATTTGAGTTTTTGACGGAAATGGAGAAATAAATGTTCCCTTCTACCTATTATATTTTGTCTTACTCAAAATCCCAAACAAGAAAATAGTATTTCTTATCTCTCCTACTTAAATTTTCAAACAAGGAAACAAAAAAAATTATGTTGAAAGATTTTTTTCATTTCATTCATTTCTATCTCTTTGCGCTCTCTCAAATAATTAAATGGATAGATGAAAGATTCTTTTCATCTCCATTAGTGTAGGCATTTTCTCACCCAAGTTGGAGAATAAAAGTTTTATTTCCTTTTTTTTTTTTTTTCTACTACTTTTTGAAATACAATTTCCAATGAATTTTTTTTTTCTCTTTATTTCATTTAAATATTATTTCTTATTTTTTTCTTAAAAAATTTTTTGCTCATTCTTTCGAATAAACCTTTTCATTATTTTTTTTTAAATTTTTTTTAAGCCAAAAGTTCTTTTGCTAATAAACTGTGAATATCTGTTCATGATAAAAAAAAAAATATTTCAAATAGATAGTTAAACCAAAATTTTAAGGGTTTATTCTCTAAAATAAAGTGAATTTTGGTTTTGACCAAGCTGTATGATATATATGCTCACTAATCAAAAAACCTTTTACCCCTGCAAGCGTGTTACACACTTACACCCATAATGGAAAGAGAATTAAAGAAACAAAACAGATATCCACAAACTATTTATACCTGCAACCACCATGAGGTATGACTTGGTGGTAAGAATTTTCATATTGCTTCATATAATGCTTGGTAGGTGTTAAATTGGTTTGAGTAGTGGCACTTCAATGAATATGTTGTGCTCACATTGATAGCTTATCAAGTTCTAGTAGTACACATGGTATTGCTTTTACTGTCACGTGGTATGTGGTTAATGAGTCCAACTAGAGACTCCTTCCTTCAAAGGAAATATATATATATATATATATGTATAACTATTTACCCCTGCAAACGTGTTTCACCTACAACAGAGAGAATCAACGAAACAAATTAGAGAAAAGCAAGAATGGACAGCATATTGTGACAACTTTGTCCAATGAAACAGACTGAAACATAGCCTAAATAAAGAAATTATTTGACATGCATGTCATCTAACAAATAAAGTTGTTAATTTGGCTTCTAGTGAGAAATTGCCAAATTTGGGCAAAACTTTTGTGTGAGGTTGACATCGTATACTGAAACATTGGATCCAACTCAAAACCACAAAAATTATAGAGGAAAAAGTCAAACTTCATATAGCATTGAATTAAAATATGATAGTATCATACTCCAGATTTCCAGTTTTGTATTGTCATTTAACTTACTATAAGTACACCTAGTGTTCCTTCACCTTGCACCAATGCATACAAAACCCCATTCCCAAACATGGAGCTTCTTTTGTTGTCCCCAATGCTTCCAATGCCCTCCTTTCTTCTCTTTTGGTGCCTCTTCTTTTTCTTGTTTATCATAGTATATTATTGAAAGAGGTCTAAAGCCAAAGGCCAAAGCCATAAGTTGCCACCAGGGCCATGGAAACTGCCTTTTATAGGGAATTTGCACCAGCTTGTTTTCTCTCTACCGCATCGATCTTTGAGAGATTTAGTCATGAAATATGGACCTATTATGCAACTTCAGCTAGGGGAGGTCTTGGCTATAATCATTTCATCACCAAAAGTAGCCAAAGAAGTGATGAAGAGACATGATGCTGCTTTGGCAAATCGGCCAACTGTTCTTGCCATTGAAGTAATGTGCTATGATAATTCAAGTATGGTCTTTAGTCCCTATGGTGATTATTGGAGACAAATGCGAAAGATTTGTGTCATGGAGCTCCTAAGTCCCAAGCGTGTTCGGTCATTTAGAACAATAAGCGAAGAAGAGGTGTGGAATCTTATTGAATTCATTTAATCATCCGAGGCTGAGGGACTTGCAATCAATTTCACTGAGCAAATCGTCTCCTTGACAAATTGTATAAATGTCAGGGCAGTCATTGGGAAGAAGTGCAAATATGAAAAAGAACTCATATCACTAATCCAGGAAACATTTAATCGCAGTGGAGGATTTGATGTGCCTGATTTGTTCCCTTCACTAAAGTTCCTTGGCATCCTTATAGGAACTAATCCCGCATTGTTGAAAATGCATAGAAAAACAGACAACATTCTCAATGATATAATCAACGAGCATAAGAAGAAAGGAAGTGCCACTTTAGCTAGAAAATGTGAAGAAAGCAATCATGATGATATGATTGATGTGCTTCTGAAACTTCGGGAAACAGGCGAGCTTGGTACATGTATATAAACACATGTTTTCAGTTTTTAAATAACATTATGTTGGAAGTATAGTTTGGAAAATTGTCCAAATTGATTAACAAAGTTACAAAGCAATATTAATAATATATCAATAAAACAAGATATGCTCAAATTAACTTATAAGCAAAATAGACAAGTACAAAAGTGTATAAAATTAAGGATTAAGTAAAACTTATCATCGAGACACATAACTAAATCTGCTGTCCTTAAGAAGCGAGATTTCGCCCCCACTGGAATGAATCCGTCAGTGCAAATGGCTCAGGCGGTTGCTCTCTAAGATACAACGACAACTCTATTAATATACACTCACAAAAAGAATTTCAAACTCATCACAAATGCCCAAGAGAAAATTTTCAACAGAAACAAAGTAGCTAGAGTATCAAAAGTAATATATCTTTTATTATTTTTAACTAATATCATATATGCAGATTTTTTTATTTTTATTTTTTGATAGTCTTAGAGCTCTAAAAAAAGGATGTAGCTACGGACGATTAGAGTGAAAAGGGAAACGAAAAAACAAAGTAATTTTCTTTTCCATTGATGTCACAAATTGCTATGTATTTTTTGCAAAACATGGGAAGGTGCAGCTAACCATTTTATAAGGAAATATGAGAAGATTGAGGGGTTTGTTTGCTGCCAAAAATTCCCACACCAGCCAAGGAAAATTCTAGAGAATGGGCTTGGACTTTACAACAAAATATACATACCTAACACATTACACGTATTTTTACACACTTTTTCACCTACACTTATTTTCAAAAAAACTGAAAATTATTGTTTAAACATATATACCAAACGGATCACAAACAATCACATCAAAGCAATCACTCTGGTATGTCCAAAAAAAAAATATTAAATTAAATTAAATCAAGCAATTATTTTTTTTAACATACACACACGGGAAGAGAGGACAACGTATTAAAGAAACTTTATGATCAGCATTTGTTTTGTTGCTTTATTATTATTTTTTCCTCTTCTCTGTTAGTAACTAAGCATCTTTATACTAAGGTGTTCACACACTATAGGGATCGGTTATCCCTTCGCTGGCTCTGATTATAACCACTAGAGGTTGGTTCAATTGGCTCTATACAAATATTTTTACAAGTATTCTTTACTCCATAAACAAAAGTGATGAACGAGTAGAGGTACATCATACATGTTTTCATGTATTTCGCCACACCATATTTTTGAGTAGTAGATCTTTTAAGTTGTAAGCCAAATAGACATGATTGTGTATTGCCACAAACAATTTTTCTCTTGACATAAATTTCATGTACACGTAACAATAATCAATATCAAAGTCACAGAAGAATTAGGAACTTTGAAGGAAAATTCATGTAAACACAACGTGATTGTAATTTAACACATCATTTTTTAGGAGGTCTTTGCTGCAGGAACTGAGACTACAGCAACTACAATCGAATGGGCAATGTCAGAATTATTGAAAAACCCAAGAGTAATGAGGAAGGCACAAGCCGAAGTGCGACAAATCCTTGAAGGGTGGAGAAGTTTTGATGAGGCAAACATTCAAAAGCTAGATTACTTGAAATTAGCAGTAAAAGAAACTTTGCGATTACACCCTCCTGGTGCCTTGATCAAAAGAGAATCAAGAGAAAAATGTGAAATTAATGGGTATGAGATACCAAACAACACCAAAGTAATCATTAATGCATGGGCCATAGGGAGAGATACCGAATATTGGATTGATGCTGATTGCTTTCGCCCAGAAAGGGTCCAAGGTTCTCTCATTGATTTTAAAGGGTCCAACTTTGAATTCATTCCATTTGGAGGTGGTAGGAGGATATGTCCAGGCATATTATTTGCTCTTGCAAGTATTGAATTTGTTCTTTCTTAGTTATTATATCACTTTAATTGGAAACTCCCAAATGAGATCAAACCAAAAAAACTTGAAATGTCTGAGACTTTTGGATTATTCTGTAGGAGAAGAAATGATTTGTACCTAATAGCGACTCCTTTTTGACACATCTTCTTAATGACACACATTGAAGATAGGGCAACAAATGTATTATGTGGGGGACTTTTGAAGATAAAGTGATAAGGTGGTTAATTGTACTTTGAATATTTAGGTTATTTAAATTAAATAACAAGCTGAGCGTTATTAGTTAGCCAAAGTTGTTATTATGTTTGGTGTGTAACATGGTTTCAAGAAGTATTGATCTTTAAGTTGTTTATATATTATAGGGAGTTTTGGTATCTAGAATGCCCTATTTAAATAATGTATTTGTTGAATGAAATAATTATGGGGATGCCCGAAGTTTATTCAAGTTCAATTATTTTCAAGTTTTGATTTGCCCCAATGAAAAATTGAGACCCGAGTGCACACAACTAAGAAAGTGGCGCTTAGATTCAAAGAAGATGTGAATACAACTATCCATGCTATATATTTAAGCACTATACACACATGTATACGCATATATTCAGACAGAATTCCATAAACCCTATGAACCATAAATCTACAGTGTGCTATTTTTAATTTGAAGTATGCATGCATGGAACACACGCGTTGAATAATTTGAAACATACCAAAGGCACAAATTAAAACCATGGGAAATCATTAGCTTTAAACTAAATTATACATAATTGCATGAACATTAAATAAGACCGAATACCAAACATTTAAGAAATTGAATTATATAGTGAATAATAATCATGAATAGAATTGGAATTTGAATTTTTCTTATCAAACCCTAATATAATTACAACACGACAATAAATTAAGTAAATTAAAAGAGATTTTTTTTTTTCTTGAGAATTCCAGAAACCACAACACAATTTACAACTTCAACAAATTTGCCAATATACTAAAGGGAAGTCACAAAATCGTTATATTAAAAAAAAAAAAAATCATTTGAAAGTTTTCTCCTCTCTCCAAATTCCTGTCCGTTCTTTGTCCAAAAGTCTATTTAGAGGAAAAAAATATCTATGGTTTTACCCTACTTCTTAAAACCCTAAATTTAACTCTTAGAAATCGTTTTTCTTATCTAATGTTATCCCAATTATTCATACACTGATATCATAAACTTAAAAACGCCATATCTTATCATTATATTTTATTTCCAAAAGAAGTCAAACTAGTACTCATTTCAAAGCTTTGGGTGTCCAAATTTTCAAAAGAAAATAATTTTCTTTCAAAATTCTCTACATTCTTTATATGTTCAAAAGGATGAGGAAATATCATTTTCACCACCACCACCACCTTTTTTTTAAGTCCTACTATGTAGCCTACAAAATTACAAAATTTAATTTCCTAATATTTCCCAAGCCTATTTCTTATGAACTTTCATACTCCAAATTATTTTTATCATTAACTTTTAAGATTATGATATCTATTTTTCATATAATTGGAACTATAAGATTAGATAAAAGAACACTAATTGTCGAATTTAGGGTTTTAAATGTAAGCAAAAACCACTGAAACTCTCTTATCTTCTACTGATAATATTATTCGAAGACACTCAAGATTCAGTATTGTAGAAGTTGCTGCCTCATACTAGTTATTAAAGGTGCTAGAGATCCAAATCTTTTATGGGATTTTGAAGTCATGGACTGGAGGTTACACAACAACAGATTTTTATCAGAGACGTCTATGGGATTTAGAGCTCAGTTTGGTAACTATAGTTATATTTTCAACGAATAAGGTTATTTTGATTGTAAATCTTTATCTGATAGTGGTTTTGTTCATCTTGGGATTAGCCCCCTTAGGTTTTTCCTCTGAAACTAGTTTGGTTTTATTGGTTTCCTAGGTCATTATATCCTATGTCATATTTATTTTCCGCTATGCATGATATTGATGCTTGTTTGATTAACATAAAGCTTTCACAATAGACCTAATTAATAACTTGGCCTTGTGGACGCCCAAAAAATTTCTTACATAGAAGGGCCTTTGTGAGAGGGCTTCTGTTTTTTGGTTTATTGCACATTGGGTACTTAGCAACATGACTCTGTGTGGGCATATGTCTTTAGGGTGAGGTGTGTGTGTGAGTCCCTTTTTCTTATTTTTATTTTAGGAGTCACTACCAATCATTAGTTTTGTATTAGGTGAGATTAGTCACCTATTTATCTAATTCCTTTTTAGTTACTTAATTAACTAAACCAATTTAAAGGGTTTATTAATTAAGGTAAACCAAAAGTCTCAAACTAAAGATCTTGAATTCAGAAGTTTGTTTATATGTGGGAAATATATTAGGCACCTCACACAACCTATCCAAAGGATAATACCCTATTTTAATTTAAGTCTAACTTTATCTTTTTAGTGAAAAAATAAGATACTTAGCAATTTTTTTTTTTTTAAAGTTCTGTACAAAATATATATATACACATGTGAGTATTTATTTATTTATAACGTAGCATGTGAATATTTATTTCAAGGATTTATTTACAAACAAAGCATGTGAAGTATATATATACATAACATGTGAGAAGCATTTTACCACGTTGCAAGAAATAATATATATGTTAGCATGTGAATATTTATGTACTATATATTTAACATGTGGATACTTATATACCATATATTTAGCATGATTATTTACAATGTGACTATTTACAATGTAAAAACAAAAGAGATAGAGTAGGAAGAATAATACATTGTTGTCATCCACTACATTTTTTTCATTTATCATGTGAAAAACACAATAGGAAGAAACATTAGTGCCAATAAAATGGAAGGAATCATGTACGCTTGATCGGTGCTTATTGGTTTAATGAAATTGAACCATAGGTATAAATCTCTAAAAGATGCAATTCTAATAAAGAAAAGATTTAAAATAACAATGCTTGGATTTAAAGATGAAAAGCTTAAAAACTTGCCTAAAAAGAAATGCACAAATTATTTTGAGAATAGATTGTTTGAAAAAAAAAAAAAAAAAGTTTGCCCATTTTCTTTGTACAATACTTAAAAGATTTTTTGTTTTCATAAAAAGGACCCCATTTTATAAAAAATAACGTTGGCTTTAGAGAAAAGAGGTTGGAAAAACCTTTTTTTTTTTTTTTAGATAGAGTAAAAAAAGTTTTAAAAACTTTTTATTTTGAGAAAAGGGTTTCCATGTTTCAATTGGAAACCATGTTTTTATCAATTTTTACAAGAGATGACAAAAGGTTTTCTTTTGAATAAGCAAAGTTTGGGTTTTGAAATTTTTTAGTGAAAACAACAGCTTTTTAAAAAGGGGTTTTGGGAAAAGAGTTGATTTAGAGAAAAAGGGTGTCCGTGGGTTTTTTTTTTGTTTTTTTTTTTTTAAAAGGGGGGATCCGAAAATTCCCATGGCTTTTAAAAAAAAAAAAAAAAAAAAGAGTTTGCTTTGAAAATCATTTTGCCAAAATACCTATTCTAAAAGAAAAAGAATTTTGGGGGAAAGATTGATTTAAAAAAAAAAAAAAAGTTTCATGGGTTTTCCTTGAAGGAAAAGGGTTTAGATTTAAAAATTCCATGATTTTTATTTTGATGATAAATTTTTTAAGAAAAAGGAGTTTGTTTTGAATATATATATATATGTATGTATGTATGTATGTATGTATTGTATAAGAACACCAATTCCACAAAAAAAATAAAATAAAATAAATTGGAGGAAAAGGTTGATTGAAAAATTTTCAAGGGTTTTTTCTTTTAAACAAAAGGGTTTTGGATTTAAAATCCCAAGATTTTAATAAAAAAAATATGTTTTATTGAAAATATTTTTGTAAAAAAAAAAATTTTAAAAAAAACCAATTTTGGAAAAAAATAATTTAAGAAAAGAATTGTTTAAAAAAAGGTTTACATGGGTTTTAGTCTGAAAATCTCATGGCTTTTATTATTCTTGAAGAAAACATGGTGTAGGAAAATTATTCCTTTTTCAAAACTTCGCTTATTCAAAGGGCTTTTTTTTTTTTTTTTTTTTTTTTTTTTAAAAAAAAAAAATTAAAAAAAGGGGATTAAACATTGTAAAAAAAAAAATCATTTTTTGAATGGAAGAAAAATGGTTCTTTTTATTTTAAAGAAAACTCTTTGGAAGCTTTTAGGTTTTTAATAGAAAGGACCTTTTGAAAACGTTTTTTTTTTTTTTTTTTTTGTTTTGGGGGGGGGGGGGGGGGGGACAGTAGTTGTTGAAACTTTTTTTTTTTTTTTTAAAAGAAAAAAAATCACTTTTAGAGATTTATTTACCCAAGCTTTTATTTTGTGGCAACATTACACATGAGAAAGAATAGAGACTAGCAAGAATAAGTAAAGGAGCTAGAAATTAATTAAAAGGCAAGAAAGTAAAGTGCTTTAAAAATAATGGAACTTCAATACAAGACATAAGAATAAATTTCTTGGAATTTAAAGACAATAAAAGTAAATTGCTTGGAATTTAAAGAAATATAAAGGCAAGACAAATAAAGTAAATGTTTATTGGAAAAATTATTTTTCAGGGATTTTTCCTAAATTAGTTATAATCTTGTCAAAACCTTATAGATTCTTTACCAATAGAAGAAATGGGAGTACAAGCCATCACCATTCTCTAGGCAATAGACCCATATTATGCTTAAAACAAGGTTTAGAAGCCATTTAGGAAAAATGAGTGGAAAATATTTTCAGGTGTAGAGAGGAAGAGGGGAGAACACAATAATATAGCACAATAAATAAATGGGAGGGGTGAACAATATATAAAGATGAATAAGTAAATAAAGTAATATGATAAATAAAAGCAACAAAATAAATAGTTGAACAAATAAATAAGAACAACAATATAAATATATGAACAAGGAAATAAGAACAATAATATAAATAAATGAACAAGTGAGTAAGAATAACAATAAAAGATTTTGTTGAACCCAAAAGAGCGCTTTGAAGAGAACATAAAGAAGGTGGAAATGTGGAGAGCTACTTTAAGAGAAGTGGCCAATCTCTTTAGTTGGTATTTACAAGATAGCTAATTTCCACGACTAATTTATTTATGCTGATATTTAAATGACTAGTCTTTTTTCATATACAATGGAGTATATAAATTGCTATTAGAATGTAGCATAGTATGCATGGATTGAAACATTACAACATATACTAGTTAAATTTATGTTGCAACCAGTGCTTATACTATTACAAATAGTTTGTGACCCCTACCCTCTTGTTATTAAAAGTGTTGGTGCATTTAACAAAAAGAACATAGCATTCTATGAATTATAAATGTAAGGACTCAATTTGAGTCCCTAACCCAAAAGACGGATGAATTTAGGCCCAAAAAGCCCATAACAAAGAATTTGTAGAGAGTGGGTTGGAAAATTGGGCTAAAATGAGTTGGACAACAAATAATGTAGATTCAAATGACAAGAACAGGAGGCTAGATTGATTTAAACTAAAATAGATCATCCTCGGCACAGTCCAAGGAGATCAGCTCTTATATATTTCTCACAAGTTTGATTACAAATTTAGTTCCAGATTGCTATAGTATTTTTCCCTGAATTTCCCCCCTTATTTCCTGAAGGGTCTCTTCCTTTATATAGTTCTCTTTAGGTGATCTTGGCCCTCTACTTGTTGACCATCCAAGTCACTACTTGAGTGCTTGTTCCATCGGACACCCTTTCAGGCACTCTGTGCATTGGGGTAGCCAATGTAACACTGTTCAGGGGTCTTCTCTACATTAATACAACCAGAAAGTTAGCTGCAGAGCATTCAATGCGGTAGTAGCAACTTTCTTCTTGGATATTTTAGGATTCTTCCCTGTCTTATGTTCCTGTAATGCTTATCCGAATTAACAAAACTTTCCTGAAGTGCTCCCCTAGACGGCAAACTGCCTCCACAAATCTCGGTTTTGGTTAGCCGAGGAGGCACTCATCCTCGGCCCAACCTCCTGGGCCATTATGATCAAAACTAACTTTTTCATTTACAAACACGAGCTCCCTTGACAATGTTTACTCTTTCTTGGACGACCCCCCATCCTCGGCTTGGGCCTTAGGCTCAATATACACATAGAAAATGAGCTCCTGGGCCTAATAGCCCTACAATATATTGTTTATTATCTTCACTATATATATATATATATATATATATTTCTTAGGTAAATTACTGTTTGACTTTTGCAATTAGACCATTCTATAATTTAATCCATAAAATTTCAATAATTGTGTTTAAATTCCTAAAATAAGATTATTTCAATTCTATCCAAATTTGGAGTGGGTCCAAAAGATCTTGCTTTGGTGAAGTTTCATGCCATTAAAAAATAATAATAATAAATAAAAAAAGGAAAAGAAAAAGGAGAGGACTCTATCCAAATTAATAGATATTATATCATACAAGCAGTTGAATAAATGGTATAGACTATATAGGAAATATATTCTCAAGCTTTACTCTTGTATTGCTCTAAGGGTTTTGCTAAGGTAGATTGTTTGGTCCTATTTCAGAATCCTGTTCTTAATTGTGTGTATATATATTCATTTGTTTTGTTTTGTGTTTTTTTTTTTTTTTTTTTTTTTTTTTTTTTTTTTTTTTTTTTTTTTTTTTTTCGATTTACCAATTTACATTCATTGAGCATCTCCTTAGATTCAAGTGTTACTTTATCTCCAACACTACCGTATGTCTCTCCATTAACCCAAATTCTTCAAATGCTACTATTATATGGAATTTTGATAGTCACCAATATATTTCTACCTCCTCGCCTCTCATCTTTTTTTCCTTATAAATTTTCAATTGTTCTCTATCCACAAATTGATCAATATGGCCTTCAATGAATAGCTAATTTCTTGAGTGTTTTATCCATTCTTTCGGTCATGACTTAAGTTTGTTTGTCAAAACCCAATCAAAAGAGTGCAAGAGACAGAGAGTGACTCTAGAGCTTAAGGACAAACTGAAGCATATGAGAGGTGAACATTAGTAGCCTAGGTCCAAAGGGTATGAACTCAAAATGAATTTTTTTTATTCATATTATTCTTATTATTTATTTATTTATTTATGTCCATCTCATTACTAGAAGAAAAAAAAAATGTAATTCAATTTTGGAATTTCATGATGAACGAGTTTGAGTTTTCATGGACTCAAAACTATTCAAATATATTTTTGCATTTGATCATGTTTGTTATAAATTACTTTATGATTGCCCTCTTCTAGAGTACAGGAATATTACTCTCAATATGTTTCTATAATGTTTTTTTGTTTGATAATTAACTTCAATATGATGTTCTCATTTTGGTCTTTGTTTTATAATAAAAGTGTTATTCATTTTTATGGTAAGAGAAATTGTTGTTGTTCTATTTTTTATAATTTGTTTTTAAAATTGTGTTAAAGTCCTCTTTATATGTTGAGAAAGCAGACGAGAAGTCGTTCTGTTTGTTTTATATCTAAATTTTTTGAGCGCTAACTTTCCTAGCTCAACTTGTATGTTTAGTGAATATAAAAATATAGTAAAGGAAACAATTTTTGTTACTATTTAGTTAATTTCTTGGAAGAAACAATGCATATTCCTTAATTAATCCACCAATTGTCTAATAGAAACTAAATCCAACCTCGTTTCTTGAGGTTTTTGATTTCCAACTTCAAGGATTTTGCTAATTAGGTAGATGTTTCAGACCTATAATGACATCCCATTCGTAAGTGTGCAAGTATCATGCTAATTTTCATATTCATCTTATGTAATGCAGGCAAAAGCAAGAGAAATTATCCTCATAAATTTTTGACATGTGAAAACTAGAGACTGTGTAGTCTCTACCATGTCTATACTTCATAATCATTGGTGACATGCCTTCTAGAAAATACAAGGAGGAACTCCAATTATAGTGATTATTAATGAGTGAATTGCTATTATTTTTTGTTTTGATTGTAATACCAAACTAACTCAAGTTTTCATATATATGCAGATGATAACAATTAACATGTCTGTAGAAGATGACACTTATGTTCTGTTTATACTTTGTTTGGTTGCTAAATGGAGAGGATTTTCATAGGAGGATTTCAGTTACTGGATGCGCATAAGGACTTCTGTCAATTTGACTATGTTTTGGATTATATATATATATATATATGTATTACTTTTAGATGAAAATCCTGGTATGTTGTATCCAATTTATATATGGTTTTGGTTATAATGATTTGAAAATTTATTCAAGTGACATATCCTTATATCTTGTTTCATAAAGACTGTAGAGGCATGATCTTTTCTTTTATTTTTATTTTTTTTATTTTTTTATTTTTTTATTTTATTGAGGGGTGTAGTACTCCTTGTCTATATGGTTTCACTTATAATGATTTTCATTGGATGAACCAATGAAGTTCATAACTTTTATTGGATGGCTTACAAGCTATACTTTTTTTTTTCCCCTAAACTGTAGCGTATTTAAGTTGATGTCTATGAGAGCATTAGTTGTGAATTTTTTGACAAGTTTAGAAGCTATTACAATTTATCAACCGCGCTATATGATTAATTAGCTAATTAAGCGATAATTCAGTCTCCAAATTAGCTAATTAATCTCTTTCTCGAAGTAATCTCTTTCTCTTGGACATGTCTAGTTGATAGTTATGGTCTAGCCCATCTTCAAAATAAATCAGCGAATCAGGCCATTGTAGAAGTCATGATTCTTCTTTCGTATTGCTAGGGGAATCAACTGGTTTTAAATGCTTTATTGGATTTTTAGATGTTTCGGGTGTCAAAAGCTAGAGAAAGGATATTTGAGGGAAATTCTTGTAGCAGATAACATAATACAGAGTGAAATTTGTTTTTGTTTTGAAAAAATAAATTAAAAATAAATAATAATAATAATAATAATAATAGTATTTCTTGGCCTATCTTTTTATCAACACTATGTGACAATGTAAATGATATCATTATGGTACAATGTAAATGATTAATAATAGATGATCTTGCAAGCATTGGTACCTTCCCAGTTACTTGTTAATAGTAATGAAGCACATAATTACAAACAGTCACTTAAAACCAGTTGATTCAGGCCACGTAATTACAAACATGTCCTATTTCAGAATCAATGACTAGTGCGTTTGTTGTTTGGCATGATTACAAACATGTCCTGTTTCAGAATCAATAACTAGTGCCACGCCAAAAGACTTAGTCTCCATTTGACATAATTAATTTTGCCAACTTATTTTACTATTTAATTTATTTCTGCTACTATTTATAAATCTCACTATACTATTTCAATTAATTTTTACCTTTATCTACAGTACTTTCAGCAAAAAACTTTCAGTTTTAACAAAATAAACGGATTCCAAATAGACTCTCAAAAAGAAAATGGGAAGGGAGTTTTATAAGTTAAAGTGTTGGACTTGGATTGAGATCAGGTGTAATTGCAATTAATTTACTTAAACTCGTCATGGCGTTGATGTGGCCATGTAATGGGAATGGCATTGCCATCGTGTGGTGTACGGCAGTTGGTTCAGCACCGGTGGGATCCATGTATACTGAATGGATGTATTTTGATGAATCTGGTTTAACCTTTTACTGAAGATTGAAGAAGAAGTCAACGAATTGACAAGTTGCTGGTATTAATATATATATATATATATATATATATATGTTTCAATTGAAAGCACTGAGAATGATGAGAAATAAAGTGAACTTGATAGAAGTAAGACTGGTGCTAATTTAGGATTTGCCAAACGAAAGCACTGAAAAGCTTCTAAGCACATGCATAGTGTGTATGATGAGGCATATATGATAAAATTCTCTTTGCACGTGTATGACATTAATTTATATATATATTGTTTAGTTTTAGAATAAAATTGAAGTAAACTTTAGGCAAAAATGCACATGTAAGACATTAATTTATATACTAGCCTCATTGCACACACTATGTGTGTGCTTAGAGTTTTTTTTTTTTTTTTTTTGTTTCTTTTTGGTTTATGTATTAATAGTTGGTTAGAATCTTTTCGCCTAATAATTTTTGGTGCATCTTGGGTGACAGCTTCAAATTTATTTTTTAGGAAATTGTTGAAAAATAAAGTTTCTAAAACTGCACGATCTTAAATGAAATTACAGTCAACTCCTAAAAATCAACTGATTAATGAACACAATACAATAGAATTTGCTAATGACGGTGGCCTTCTGAAATATTTCTAATAAAAGCATCAAGATTTGCATCAGATGACCCACTGTTCGCAATTGCTCGTCGACTTGACTTTTGAAATTCTTTTGCTCTTTTCCTCATCGCATTCATCTCATCGCTTTTGTTATCCATAAACCTTTTCACAAGCTCGGAAATTTCACCTCTTGTCACAACTCCAACATCTTTCTTAACCTTCCATCCAATCTTCCAATCCTCCACAATGTGTTTACTGATTGGGACTTGATCCCAAAATATAGGAAAAGTAAGCATTGGCACACCAGCAAAAACAGCCTCAAGAGTGGAATTCCAGCCACAATGTGTCCAAAACCCTCCAATTGAAGAGTGGCACAACACCTTCAATTGGTCACACCAAGGCACCACTAGGCTCATATCACCACTACAATCCTTGAACTGCGCAGTTTCCCCACGTGACACCCACAAGCACCGAACACCACTATCCCTCACCCCACCAATAATTTCATCCATTTGGGCATTTGAAACCGAAAGGAAACTTCCCATTGAGATGTACAAAACCGAACATGGAGGTCGAGAATCAAGCCACTGGAGATAGTTGACACCATTGTTAGAATTTGTAAAAGGAGCATTCTTTTCTTCAAGTTCTAAGTAAGGTATGGCAGGACCAATAGGGTAGACAGGGATAGGAAAGTGGGCTTTTATGGCATCAATGGCTTTAGCTTCAAGTTCGTGAAAGGTGGTGAATAGAAGATACCGCGCTTTATTAGACACGCTGGAAATACCTTCCAGGACTCCAGGCAAGACTAGTCGACCATCTCCATATATAACGGTGGGAAGATCAGCAATACGGATAGTAGAAACTCCAGGGATGTAGTCCACAAGCTCATCACCCCGTTCTTCATTAAACACATATAGAAAGTAGTGTAAGTGAAAAGCCTAAATACTAGAAACTGCCTTAGAACATGAAGCTAAAAAAAAAAAAGGGGGCGGGGGGGGGGGGGGGATACAGTGCAAACCTTAAGCTTCTTTAGTGGCATTTTTTGGGCCAATCATATTTTTTTGATGATCTTTTAACGCAGTTGAAGATATTTTTTTGATATGGAATATCTATTATTGCAAATATACAAAACTTTGACAGGGGAAAAACGCAGTTTGTGGGTCTTGTACCATATTGGTTGACTGTTTGGACTTTGATTTGATGACCACCTTATATAAACGAGTTAAGTGTGCGTAATTTTCCCAACTATTCAGCCAAAAAAAAAAAAAAAAAAAAACCTTTTTCCCAACTGATATTAATGGGCAACCACCTTATTCATACGAGATTACGACTTTTAACTGTTTGGTCCTACTTAATTACCTAACTCAATTAAATTTTGTTAGTCATTCAAGAAAAAAAAATTATATACAAATATAATATCTAATTTTGCCCTATAAGAAATGTTTGGTTTCAAACACTAAAAAAAAAGATAAAATTAGTTTTTTCATGTATATAATGAGACACATATCATTTTTTTATTAGTAATTAGCGTCCACAACTCCGAACTTGTTTCGAGCCAAACTTTATCTATAAAGAAAATATATAATATATAAGATTAAAGTCACAACCGTCTTAATTATCAAAATTGTAATGAACATGGAATAAATAAAAAAACTGATGTTAAATACTGATGTTTATTAATCTGATATAATGGTTTGGTGCAACCATTAAGTCACTACTTCTACCAATCAATAGCTGGTTCACATTCTAAAAAAAATAAAAAAAAGTTAGTTATTTTGAAATATAGATCTACATATGAACGAATAGAATTTTTTTAAAATGTAATTTATGTTAAAATAATAATACAATTTACACCCATTAAGTGTTCATTTAGTAAAGATTATTTTTGCAAACTTATTTGACTATTCAATTTATTTTTGTTATTATTCATAAGTTTCACTGCACTTTTTGTTACTAACTTTTAGGTTTCATTGTATTATTTCAGCTAACTTTTACATTTATTTATAGAACTTTCAGCAAAAAGTTTTCAGTTTCAGCAAAATAAGTGGATCCAAAACGGACCCTAACTCTACCTAAAAATTATTTTATTTTGTTGAGTTTGAAGTTAGTCATATTAGTCCGATAACTTTGCCTGAAAATCATTTTAGTCATTTAATTTGAAGTTTGTCGCTTTTGTGTGCGTTTGGGTTATGATTAAAAATTAAGATTATTTCACTATTCAGCTTATTTTTGTTACTATTTATGAGTTCTATTACATTTTTTGGTACTATTTATTGGCCCCACTATACTATTTTAATTAACTTTTATCTTTAACTACAGTACTTTTAGCAATAATTTTTCAATTTCAGCAAAATAAGAGGTATCTAAACACACCTTTAGTCTAACAACATTAAATTATTATAAAATAAAATAATTTTTTAGAAAAAAATTATCGAATTAAAATCATTTTTTGATAAAATTATCAGACTAAAATAATTTTACGAACTTATAGAACTAAAATTATTTTTAAATAAAATCATCATATGTAAATTGCATTTTGGCTAAAAGATACCTTTAGCAGGTCTTTCTTGGTTTCATTATTGGTCCAATTAAAGGTTTGTTTGAGATTTACTTATTTTATTAAAATTGAAAACTTTTTGTTGAAAGTACTGTAAATAAATATAAAAGTTAACTGAAATAGTACAATAAAACTCATAAATAGTACCAAAAAGTACAATGAGACACATAAATAATAGCAAAAATAAACTGAATAGTAAAATAATCTGTCAAATATAATCTATCCATAACCCAAATCCACCCTAACAATAATAAACTATTTTATAAATTATTTGGTACTATTTTTATTTAAAAATTTAAAAACAAAAACAAAAAACAGACAAAAAATTATTTCCTTTTTTTTTTCTTTTCTATAAAAAGTCACTTTCTAAGTTTTTTTTTTTTTTTTAATTATTGAAACAAAAACCAAATGTTATGATATACTATTGTTGACGTGGGTGGCTTGAATTGCCACTGAAGCCCAAGCCCATTGCTGGTAAGTCGGTCATCCTTGACCGAATACAACTAGGAATGTATCTCCTAGTAATAGCCGGCCTATAATATATATATATATATATATATATATATATGGTTTGTGTTGTAAGGAAATAGAGATTATTCTAATTAACCTAGTGAGCAGCAGTCGCATGAGAGAAAATAGAGAAAAGAGAGGCAGCTAGCTTCTATTCTTATTGTTTCTGTGAGAGAGTGCTAGGGTGTATTGGGAATTGGGTTTCTTGAGAGTATTCTTTTGCACTATTGTATTTCCCTATTTTTTATAGTGATATTTCTTCATCATCTCCGTGGAGGTAGGCAGTTTGTCGAACCACGTAAATACTTGTGTTCTTTGTGAGTACTTGTTATTTAATTTCTGCTTATTTACTGTTATTGATTTGAGAGTTCTGGGGTGCTATCTGCACAACAAGTGGTATCAGAGCAAGGTTAGGATTCAATCCTTTGAATACAGTAAAGATGTCAAGCACAAAGTATGATGTAGAGAAGTTTTGTGGTAAGGGAAATTTTTCACTTTGGCAAAGGCGGATGAAGGATCTCCTAATTCAACAAGGAGTTCATAAGGCCTTGCTTGGGAAGGAGAAGAAACTGGAAACGATGAAGGATGTAGAATGGGTAGAGATGGATGAGAAAGCAGCTAGCGCTATTCGTCTTAACCTAGGTGATGAGGTCATTCACAACATCCTAGAAGCAAAGACCGCAAAGGAGGTTTGGGAAAAACTAGAAGGTCTTTATATGAGAAAGAATCTGACGAACAAGTTGTACGTGAAGAAGCAACTGTATAGTTTGCATATAAAGGAGGGTTCTGATCTGTTGGAGCATCTCAACACGTTTAACATGTTGAACACCCAACTGTCAAGTTTTGGGGTGAATTATGAGGACGAAGATAAAGCGTTACTCTTATTTGCGTCGCTTCCTACTTCTTTTGATCATCTAGTGACTACGTTGATGTACGGGAAAGAGACTATAGTACTTGAGGAGGTGACTAGTGCTCTCTTGTCACATATAAAGATGAAGCAAGACGGTAATGGTTCTCAGGCTGATGGACTTATTGTAAAGTCTGAGTCAAGCAATAGAGGTAGAAGCAGGTCAAGAGGACGGAACTCCAACAGGAACAAATCACAGTCTAAATCACGTGCAAAGCAAGATGTATAGTGCTTTTATTGTCACAAGAAAGGGCACTACAAGAATCAATGTAAAGAGTTGAAAGAGCATTTAGAGGAGAAGAAGAATGGAAAGAAACCCCTAGAATCAGCTAGTGTTGTTGAAGAAACATCAGATGATAGTGAAGTTGGTGCAGATTTACTTTCAGTTTCATCAAGTAACAATGTTCTACTGGAATCTTGGGTTTTAGATTCAGCATGCTCATATCATATGACTCCAAAGAAAGATTGGTTTGACACGTATAAGCCTTACAATGGTGGTATGGTCCAAATGGGTAATGATGCTACATGCTCGGTTATTGGGATTGGTACCGTGAAGATCAAGATGTTTGATGGAGTTGTGAGAGTTCTTAGTAATGTCAGACATGTTCCAGATCTTAGAAAGAATTTAATTTCTTTAGGAGTGTTGGATGATTTGGGTTATTCATACTCATCAAAGGGTGGAATCATGAAGATTACCAAAGGTGCTTTGATGGTGATGAAGGGACAGAAAATAAGCACGCTTTATAGATTGATTGGGAACACAGTTGTAGGAAGAGTTGCAGTCACCACTCCGGTGGAGTCCAGCACTGACGACACAAAATTATGGCATATGCAACTTGGCCATATTGGTGAACGTGGTATGTTAGAGTTGCACAAGAGAAATTTATTGAAAGGGGTAAAGACATGCAAGCTAGACTTCTGCAAGTATTGTGTGTATGGGAAGCAGCATAGAGTCAGTTTCAAGACAGGCTCTCATACAAGTAAGGGTGTTCTTGACTACATTCATTCAGATGTTTGGGGTCCAGTATCAGTTTCTTCTCATAGCGGTGCTCAGTACTTCGTCAGTTTCATTGATGACTACTCTAGAAAGGTATGGATTTATTTTATGAAGCATAAGTCTAATGTGTTTGGCATATTTAAAAGGTGGAAAGCACAGGTTGAGAATCAGACTGGCAGGAAAATAAAATACCTTAGAACAGATAATGGACTAGAGTATAGAGATAAAAAATTCATAAGATTTTGTGAATTAGAAGGCATTACTCGTTACTTCACAGTTAAAGGAACTCCACAGCAGAATGGGGTTGCAGAGAGAATGAACAGAACCTTAGCAGAAAGAGCCAGATGCATGAGATTGAATGCAGGGTTGCCTAAGGTGTTCTGGGCAGAGACAGTTAACATAACAAGCTTCATTATTAATAGATCTCCATCTTCAGCCATTGATTTCAAGATTCTAGAAGAGGTTTGGTCAGGTAAACCAGTTGATTATTCGAGTCTAAAAATCTTTGGTTGTCCAGCTTATGTGCATGTGCAGAGTGGAGAGCGTTCTAAATTGGATTCGAAGTCAAGAAAATGTGTATTTCTTGGTTTTGAAAAAGGTGTTAAAGGCTACAGGCTTTGGGGTCCAATCTCAAAGAAAACGGTGACCAGTAGAGATGTCATATTTGATGAAGCCTTTATGTTGAAACAGAATGAAGCAGAGACATGTGATGATAGTCCACAGGAGAAATTAACTTTTGAGGTGGAGCTTGACGAGAATAGTTCACCTAATGATAAGGGTATTGTTGAGATTGATCCACAACAGCAACAAGAAGAGTCTTATTCAATTGCTAAAGGTAGAGAGATGCGGGTTCACAAAGCACCACAGAGATATGGCTTTGAAGACATGGTTAGTTTTGCTCTCATAACTAGCAGTGGAGATCCATTGTCTTACAGGGATGTAGAAGAGATGGGGTCACTATAGAAGAATAAGACTTGGGAATCCTCTAGTATGTTGACAAAGTTAGTTCCAACAGAAAAGTTCAAGAGTTACTTGGACTTGATTGGTGTTTGCAGCTTGTGAGCCCTAAAGGGCTAAGGTGGAGGCGATGGAGGAGTTTGCTCGTATAGCTTGATCAATTCAAGCCAAGGTGGAGATTTGTTGACGTGGGTGGCTTGAATTGCCACTGAAGCCCAAGCCCATTGCTGGTAAGTCGGTCATCCTTGACCGAATACAACTAGGAATGTATCTCCTAGTAATAGCCGGCCTATAATATATATATATATATATATATATATATTAGGTTTGTGTTGTAAGGAAATAGAGATTATTCTAATTAACCTAGTGAGCAGCAGCCGCATGAGAGAAAATAGAGAAAAGAGAGGCAGCCAACTTCTATTCTTATTGTTTCTGTGAGAGAGTGCTAGGGTGTATTGGGAATTGGGTTTCTTGAGAGTATTCTTTTGCACTATTGTATCTCCCTATTTTTTATAGTGATATTTCTTTATCATCTCCGTGGAGGTAGGCAGTTTGCCGAACCACGTAAATACTTGTGTTCTTTGTGAGTGCTTGTTATTTAATTTCTGCTTATTTACTGTTATTGATTTGAGAGTTCTGGGATGCTATCTGCACAACAACTATAATATAAGATAAAATAGATAACCTAAGGATATGGTTTTGGCGCACCTGACAAATCAACCGGGAAATGCTGGTTCTGCAGGAGCAGTTCAAAATGATGCAACACTGAGAACACCATCACCGGCATAGGATAAAGTGAGGCCACCGGAATATTCCTTCGGTTCCCCAAGCCGATAGCCCAATATAAATGAGTATCAGCCACGATGGCTTTCACCGGCGGCTGAAGCCGGTCCATAAGCTCCTCAAAGTGCACTTCCATCTTCGTATTCACGGCTTCCAGAAAGCCCGGAAAATCTTTCCCACGACCAACCTCGGAAGGTATGCAATTGGGTACGGTGGCGAAGCGTATCTGAGCCGGTGGCATTGGCTCTGAGCTGATGAATCCGAGCCACTCTTAGGTGACGACGAAGCTGATGAGAATATCGGCGGTTTTTGAAGCCAGAAGCTTGCACAAATTCATCATAGCGTTGATGTGGCTGCGACTGGGATGCGGCATAGCCACCAGGTGGCAGACGGTTGGATCAGGCTGTTCAGTTTTTGCAGGATCCATTTTGATGGAAACTGATGAGATTCAGGAAAGGTAATACAAACGAAACTAATACAAAGTAGTCCGAGCAAGATGGACTGACGTGAGAGAGAATAGATTATATGTAGTAATGTGTGTATGAAAAACTAAAGAACTAAATAAAACTTTTTTTTTTGAGAAAGAAGAACTAAATAAAACTTGATCGCTCATCTTATTCAATGAATTGAATAATACATCAAGGATCTGTGTATATGGTCCCCACAATAAATACTAAATGAATACGATTTACACTATTTTTGTCCTATAGTAAATTGTGAGTAGTTGAAATATGAAACCAAGTTCACCTACTATTTTGTCTCTATTACTTACCACTCGTCAAATTATGATAAATGTTGTGTAAAATGTTACGTTGGTAGCATTTGTCAACAGACACAGCAAGCAAATGAAAACCCTTATCTAACCGACAAGCAACACGTGCACAGCCTTGAACTTGTAACTGAACTGATGATTTGTGCTTCTTTCTTCAAGATCTTCTAATAATGCGAGAAACTAGTAACTTTGGCGAGGGAATATCAAGGTGTTTAGTAGAGGAGTTTGAGTAATGTTGTTTGGGTGTTTTTGATATATATATAGGTGAAAAAATGTGTAGAAATATATGTAAGTATATTTAAAATGCTCAAAAGTGTACTTGAAATGCCCTACCAAATAGGCTGCAAGATTCCAATACATATGTGATATATAATATCACCTAAATGACAATATTGCCTCTACTATAGTTTTGATTTTTGACTCTTTCGGATAATTAGGTAGTTGAGAAAAGAGGAGTTAATTTGAACATTACATGTTTTTATTGAAATTACTAAGATTTAAGAACAATTTGAGATTCAACTAATGCCCAAAAATGTATTTACCGTTATAATTAATATAAATACAAATAAATTAGTGAATGCATCAAAACTAAAAATAATAATAATAATAATTTATTAAGATAATATACAAAAAGTTCAAAAATCTATTTATAAACTAAGTTAATGTTAAATATAAAGAAAGAAAATATTAAAATTAAATAAAATTTTTTTATAAAATATTTGATTGCTTGGGTTTATTTTCACAAACAATTACAAAGTACAAACTAATACATTAATATAGTATTCATTTGAGTATCTTATAATTTTTTTGTAATTTATTTGCGTAGTGTTTATCAAAAATATAGATTCTGATAGGTTTTATGCTAAATGTGTGAGAAAAAGTAAAAACTTTTTTTTTTAATTTAAAAAAAAAATTAAAAGTTTTTTTTTTTTTTTTTTTTTTTTTTTTTTTTTTTTTAAGTGAGACAAAAAAACAAAAGCTTTTGTTAGTTATGTGTCTTATACAGTACATGAGTTTCCATAAATCAATTGGATTTATTTATTTTTTTAATTTCTTTCAAGAATAAAGTTTAGCTCTAAATATATTTAGAGCCTTAGGTTTCAATGCACAATAATAAGATGATATGTATACCTATCATGTGATCAACAAAATTATATACATTTCAAATGACAAGGACTCATGTCTTCTTCTTATTATAGGTTGAAGCCTAAGGTTTTTCGCAGAGTTCTTCGGTTTCCTCTACGATAACACGTCTCGGTGTTATCTTGTATTTGCATCTCTCTTCCATACTTTTAATCTTTCCTTTTATTGTTAACAATGGATAAATATGGCTTAGGGTAGTGTTATCAGTTGTTTGCGCTCATTTATTCTTGTTCTGCACTTAGTCTAAGTTAGAGTAAAAGCAATCTAGCAGTAATTTTTAATTGGGGGGGTATGAACAAGCTCTTGTGTATTTACACAAATCCGAGCTTTCAATTTTGTAGAGACTTCTTCTTGTATGTACGGATCCCAATATCAAACTTCCTATCAATGGGTTTTATTTTTGGACAAAAAGAATTGTTTAAAAAAAGGTTTCCATGGGTTTTATTTTTAGAGAGAAAAGGTTGGATCCGAAAATCTCTTGGTTTTTATTATTCTTGAAGAAAACATGGTGTAGGAAAATTATTCCCTTGTCAAAACTTTATTTATTCAAAGTTTTTTATTATTTATTATTTATTATTTATTTTTTAAATTAAAATTAAAAAGGGGTTAAACGTTGTAAAAGAAAATCATTTTTGGAAAGAAAGAAAAATGTTTTTTTTTTTAATTTTTTTAAAGAAAACTCTTTGAAAGCTTTTTTAGGTTCTTAATAGAGAGGACCTTTTGAATTTTTTTTTTTTTTTTTTGAAAATTAGTAGTTGTTGAAACCTTTTTTTTTAAAGAAAAAAAAAATCACTTTTAGAGCTTTTTTTTTTTTTTTTTTTACCCAAGCTTTTATTTTGAGACAACATTACACATGAGAAAGAATAGAGAGCAACAAGAATAGGTAAAGGTGCTAGTAATTAATTAAAAAGCAAGAAAGTAAACTGTTTTAAAAATAAAGAAACTTAAATACAAGATGTAAAAATAATTTTCTTGGAATTTAAAGGAATTTAAAGACAATAAAAGGAAATTGCTTAGAATTTAAAGAAATTTAAAGGCAAGACAAGTAAAGTAAATGTTTATTGAAAAATTTATTTTTTAGGGATTTCTCCTAAATAAGTTCAAATCTTGTCAAGGGCTTATGGATTCTTTACCAATAAAAGAAATGGGAGTATAGGCCATCACCATTCTCTAGACAACATACCCATGTTATGCTTAAAACAAGGTTTAGAACCCATTTAGGAAAAATGGGTAGAAAATATTTTTAGGTGTAGAGAGGAAGAGGGGAGAACACAATAATATAGCACAATACACACACACGAACACATATAGAGCAATAAATTAAACAATATAGAGTGCAATAAATAAATAGGAGGGATGAGCAATATATAAAGATGAACAAGTAAATAAAACAACGTGATAAATAAAAGTAACAAAATAAATAGTTGAACAAATAAATAGGAACAACAATATAAATATATGAACAAGGAAATAAGAACAATATAAATAAATGAACAAGTAAATAAGAACACCAACAAAAGCTTTTGTTGAACCCAAAAAAATGCTTTAAGAGAACATAAAGAAGGTGGAAATGTGAAGAGCTGTTTTGAGAGAAGCGACCAATCTCTCTAGTTGGTATTTACAAGATAGCTAATTTCCATAACTAATTTATTTATGTTGATATTTAGATGACAAGTCTTTTTTAATATATGATGAATTGCTATTAGAATGTAGCATAATATGTATGGATTGAAACATTACAAAATATACTAGTTAAATTAGGGAGAAAAAAAATATTGACATTAAAAATGCCATGTTAGTTAAAAAAGAAAAAACAAACACAAAATCAACCTGTTCTCTCTCTCTCTGTTCTTTTTTCTTCTTCACTATGGGGTTTTTGACCAATTTAGCTAATCAAGACCTGGGAAGCACGGGTTCGGCATTTTGGTCACTATCCTCGTGTTGGACGTTAGGACGTGGCATGTAGCCTGGATGTGGCTGCATGCGCGTCTGTAACAATTTTTTTTTCTACGCGGCCCAATATCCCAAGACGCTTCGCGATATGGCCTGATACAGCCCGATACACGGCCAAATATGGCCCGATACTGCTTGATATATGGCCTGATACCCCAAAATATCAGAGCTCTCTCTTAATCTCTCCTTCTCTCTGAGTCTCTAACCCACGGCTTCTCACAACTCTCTCTCTATCTCTCCTTCGTCTCATTGATCCACAACATTAAGCCTCTCTCTCCAGTCTCGATCACTCCTTCTCCCGATCTCTCCTTTTTCTCTGCATTTCGCCCCATCCTGGGCTTCATTTTTTATATATATTTTTTTTCTTTTTTGGTTGTCCGCCCATTTGGCTTCTATTATTATTATTATTATTATTATTAAACGTATTCCTCTGCATTCGTATCTTATTTAAAAAAAAATACAATTGCCATGTTTTCGCGACGCATCCGCACCTGAACCCGAATATGCACTTGGGCCATTACTAATTTTCGCCAGGAAATACTAAGCTGTTGGTTGAGCCAGTACAAATGTAACAATTCATATTGACAGGTGATCCGATTGAACCAAATAATGTTGAGGTGACGTGAAGACATCGACTAAAAAATATCCGTTGAATTGCCAAAAGTATGTCGGCTACCAATAATGACATAGGACAATAAACAGACATGCTAATAATATATTAAATCATGAAGCATCTTTGTAGTGCTTAATCCATGTAGGTATCTAGGGGCTAGAGTAGAGGAGGTGCTAACTATCAACTGTAGAATGTTCCTTGCAGAGACGGAGGGAGACGTGGACATGGGGCAGTGGCCCCACTAATATATATATATATATATTTTTTTTTTTTAATTAATATATAGAATCACTAATTTTAATAATTTTATTCTATAAAATCACATTTTAACTCTTTTTAATATTATCCTTAATTCTTTTAGGAGTATCACTCTAATCACAAAATTTTCTATAACATTTTTACAAATTGTTGTAATAGAAACTTTTATTAGTTTGCATCTGAATCAATCACTTACATCGTATTTTTACTTACTAATAACCACTCCCTACATTAATAATTTGTAAAAAGAAGTTTGTAATTCTAGCATTTTCCTTTTTTTTAAGGCCATATCTAAAATATAAAGCAAAATAAACAAGCCCAAAAAAATACAACAACAAAAATTACCAATAGTAAAGCCAAAAACAGTTAAACTCCATCATCCAATTTTACTTAAAACAAACAACTTGAACCTCTAAAAAATTTTAAACAAAATAATATTGTCCATACCTGGATGCACACATAAAAAACATTAAAAAAAAAAAAAAAAAAAAAAAAAAAAAAACTCAATAGCTATTAAGCAAGTGAACTGGAAGCTTGAGCCACCACACACACAACTAACAACAAAATTGTTCTCTCTAACTTCAAGTTCTAGCTCCGTCTTTGGTTCCTTGTATATCAAAGTGGGCATGTGATGCTTGTTCGATATATAATCCAAGCGTAGCATGTTCCTTGTAGAATATTTGCAATAGTGGGCATCAACAATAGGCTAACTATCAACTGTATATCAAATTGGGTTCATGTGATGCTTAATCTATGTAGGTGTATAGGTGCTAGAGTAGAGGAGGAGCATGAGTTTATTTTGTTTGCTGCAATAGGTTGTGATCAAATTTGGCAACTCAGATTCTAATAAATAAAGGCAACATAGAAACAAAGTGTTTCATGACAACATGGGAGTTGACCCAACTGTTTTGGTAAGGGAAACTAATAAAGTTTTTGAAGTCACTATGGAAACAACCATGCATGCTGGAATCCATCCCCTCCTAGACAGATTAAAGTCGACTTCGATGCAACAGTTAAAGAATCCTACGTAGCTTTGGCTACAGTCTGTAGAAAAGCAGATGACAATGCCTCCCATATTTGGACACAAATCACATACAAAGATAATTCAGTCTTGGCAGTGGCAATGGCAAGACTTTTTGCTATAGATAATGGTATTAAGATGGGCTTCTCTAGGGTGATCTTTGAAAGAGATGCAAAATTGAGCTTGTTGCCATAGGTAGAAACAAATAGCAAACCTCATTGGCAGGCATCCTCATCAACAAATCATCATGGATGATATTTCCTAACTTTAATTTGTAATAATATATTTGATTGGAAATTTTCTGTTGTAAAAAGGGACATTTGAACTCTCAGCCTCATTCTGTTGGACAATGGGAGTCCTTTTTGTAAGTGAGAGAAAGATAGAGTTGGTTAGAATTAATCTTTCCCCTTTATAATTTCTGACGCATCTTGGGTGAAAGCTTCAGTTTTATTTTTAGGAAATTGTTGAACAATAAACTGTCTGAAACTGCACGATCTTAAATGAAATTACATTCAACTCCTACAAATCAACTAATTAATGAACACAATACAATAGAATTTGCTTAATGACCGTGGCCTTCTGAAATATTTCTAATAAAAGCATCAAGATTTGCATCAGATGACCCACCTTTTGCAATTGCTCGTCGACTTGACTTCTGAAGTTCTTTTGCTCTTTGCCTCATCGCAATCATCTCATCGCTTTTGTTATCCATAAACCTTTTCACAAGCTCTGAAATTTCACCTCTAGTCACAACTCCAACATCTTTCTTAACCTTCCACCCAATCTTCCAATCCTCCACGATGTGTTTAGTGATTGGGACTTGATCCCCATATATAGGAAAAGTAAGCATTGGTACACCAGCAAAAACAGCCTCAAGAGTGGAATTCCAGCCACAATGTGTCCAAAACGCTCCTATTGAAGAGTGGCACAACACCTTCAATTGGTCACACCAAGGCACCACTAGGCTCATATCACCATTATAATTTTTGAACCGACCAGTTTCCCCACGTGACACCCACAAGCACCGAACACCACTGTCCGCTATACCACCAATAATTTCATCCATTTGGGCGTTTGAAACGGAAAGGAAACTTCCCATTGAGATGTACAACACCGAACATGGAGGTTGAGAATCAAGCCACTGGAGATAGTTGACACCATTGTTAGAATTAGTTATAGAAGCTTTCTTTTCTTCAAGTTCTAAGTAAGGTATGACAGGACCAATAGGGTAGACAGGGATAGGTAAGTTGGCTTTTATAGCGTCAATGGCTGCAGCTTCAAGTTCGTGAAAGGTGGTGAATAGAAGATACTGCGCTTTCTTGGACACGTTTGAAATACCTTCCAGGACTCCAGGCAAGGCTAGTCGACCATCTCCATACGTAAAGTTGGGAAGATCAGCAATACGGATAGTAGAAACTCCAGGGATGTAGTCCACAAGCTCATCACCCCGTTCTTAATAAAACAAATATAGAAAGTAATGTAAATGAAAAGCCTAAATACTAGAAACCTCTTGTTCAAGAAAACAGAGAACATGAAGCCAAAAGAAAAGAGGGATATAATCAGATGCTTAAGGGCCCGTTTGGGCTAAGTATTTTAAATATATTTACATACATTTTTACATATTTTTTTACCCACACGTATACAAAAGATATTCAAATAACATTATTTAAACTCCTCAACCAAATACGCCTTAAGATTCTTTAGTAGCATTTTTTTGGGCCAATCTTTTAACGCAGTTGAAGATATTTTTTTGATAATCACTTCCCGTGATGTGGAATATCTAACATTGCAACTATACAAAACTTTGATGGGGAAAAAAAGCAGTTTGTGGGTCATGTACCATAGTGGTTGACTTTGATTTGATGACCACCTTATATAAACAAGCGTGTGTAAGAGTAACAACTTTTTCCCAACTATTCAGCCAAAAAAAAAAAAAAAATCCCATCTAATATTTTAATTAGCAACCGCCTTATTTATACGAGAATACGACTTTCACTGTTTGGTCCTATACTTACCTAAGTCAATGAAATTTTGTTAGTCAATTCAAGAATATATATTGTGTAAGAGTAACAACTTTTTCCCAACTATTCAGCCAAAAAAAAAAAAAAATCCCATCTAATATTTTAATTAGCAACCGCCTTATTTATACGAGAATACGACTTTCACTGTTTGGTCCTATACTTACCTAAGTCAATTAAATTTTGTTAGTCAATTCAAGAATATATATATATAATTTTTTCAGTATAGAAAAGGAAAATGTTTGGTTTCAAACAATAATAAAAAGAAATGAGTCTTAGTTATGTTTATGATGAAACACATATCATTATTCTATGGTTAATTAGAGCCCAAAACTGTGAACATATTTGGAATCAAATTTTGTCTATAAAGTAAATATTTAATATATAACGTTAAAGTACACAATGGTCCTAATTATCAAAATTGTATTGAATATGGAATAAAAAAAAAATTAGTGTTAATTACTGATGTTTATTAATATGATATAATGATTTGGTGCAACCATTAAGTCACTACTTCAACCAATTAATAGCTGGTTCACATTCTTAAAAAAAAAAATATATATATATATATATATATTAATAGTTAGTTATTTTGAAATATAGATATACATAGTAGGTTTCAGTTAGTTTAACTAATAAAGTTTCAGAGATTGAATAAAAGATCTGAAATTTAATCTTCACCTATACCAAGAACTGATTGGTGCATTGTTCTGATGATAAGAAGCTATCATCAGGAATGGACGCCATAAGTTAAATTTTCTCTAAAAAAAAAAAAATATATATATATATATATATATATATACACATATGAACTAATAGATATCCATAGTCAATTTTTTAAAAATGTAATTATGTTAAAATAATAATGCAATTTACACCTACTAACTCTACCTAAGAATTATTTTATTTCTTTAAGTTTGAAGTTAGCTATTTTAGCTCAGTAACTTTGTCTAAAAATCATTTTAATCATTTAATTTGAAGTTTGTTGCTTTAGTCTAGCAACATTAAATTATTACTAAATAAGATAATTTTTGGACAAAGTTATCGGATTAAAATCATCACTTTCAAATTTAGAGGATTAAAATCATTTTTTGATAAAATTATCAGACTAAAATAACCAACAAAATTTTAGAACTAAAATTATTTTAAATAAAATAATCAAATGTAAATTGAATTTTTGGCTAAAACATACCTTTAACAAGTCTTTCCTAGTTTATTATTGGGTCCAATTAAGAAGTGTCTTTAAAGTATTTATTAATAGATCATTTTAGAGATAATTAGGTATTATTTTTATTAAATATTAAAAAAAATCAAACAATATTATTTACTTTTGTTTTTCTTTTGTATAAAAAGTCTTTTCTAAGTTTTCTTATGCATCATTCCCAAAATCCCAGCAGAGCACATGAGTCCAAAATTATTTTATGTACGTCTAGGGTGTGTTTGTTTGGAGGTGAAATAAGGTAGAAGAAAATTTTTAAAAAGAAAATGGGAAAGAAAACTTTTTTAAAGTGTGTTTGGATGGGTGGGGAGAAAGGAAAATAAATGATGGGACCCAAGTGTTTTCTTATCGGACTCACCAAAAGCTTTCTTCCCAAAATGGAGAGAAAACTGAATGGAGAAAATAGAGTTGCTTAATGGACGAAAATGCTCATATGCACTTGTACATGAGCTTCTACATTGCTCTTCACTTTTATTTATTTTTCCTTCTACTATGTTGCATTTTTTTTTTTTTCCTTACACTGGGCAGCCATCTAGTGTATGTTGCTCATATTCCAATTTTTTTTTTTTTGTTTAGATGTGATTTTTTTTTTTTTTTTGACATGAGATGTGAATTTTTTTTTTTTTTACATGACTTTTATTTTTTTAATAAATTTAGGTGATTGCTTTTTTTTTTTTTTTGATTGTTTGTCACTTTTTTGGTTTTAATTGGGCATAATTTTTTAACAAGGTTATATGAATAAATTTATACAAATATACTTTTTCCATCATTCCACTCTTTTACTTCCAACAAAATAAAAATGAGGGAAATTAAAATTTTTTTCATCCTTTTACAATTTTCTATTCTCCCACTTTTTCATCTTTCCAATTAAACAAAATCTTATTATTTAGTTTACGCATTTTAAGGAATAAATTACGAAAACCAAGTCTTATGATATACTATTATATAAGATAGACAAAACTTAAGTATAGTACTTTAGGTGCTGCTTTTTAGGTTCTCTTTTTAAGATTGAGCCACGTAACTACTTAATTAAAATATACATTTTCATCCTATGAGAAAAAATTCACATGATAGAATCTTAAGAAGAGAATCTAAAGAATTACACCTAAATACTGTTCATAAAGCTTGTTCAATAAGATAATATAGATAACCCAACGATATGGTTTTGACTCACCAGACAAATCAACCGGAAAGTGCTGGTTCTGCACGAGCAGTTCAAAATGATGCAACACTGAGAACACCATCGCCGGCATAGGAAAAAGTGAGGCCACCGGAATATTCCTTCGGTTCCCCAAGCCGATAGCCCAATACACATAAGTATCAGCCACGATGGCTTTCACCGGCGGCTGAAGCCGGTCCAGGAGCTCCTCAAAGTGAACTTCCATCTTCGTATTCACGGCTTTCAGAAAGCCCGGTAAATCTTTCCCACGACCCACCTCGGAAGGTATGCAATTGGGTACTGTGGCGAAGCGTATCTGAGCCGGTGGCTTTGGCTCTGAGCTGATGAATCCGAGCCACTCTTCGGTGACGACGAAGCTGATGAGAATATCGGCGGTTTTTGAAGCCAGAAGCTTGCACAAATTCATCATAGCGTTGATGTGGCTGCGACCGGGATACGGCATAGCCACCAGGTGGCAGACGGTTGGGTCAGGCTGTTCTGTTTTTGCAGGATCCATTTTGATGGAAACTGATGAGATTGAGGAAAGGTAATACAAACGAAACTACTACAAACTAGTCCGAGCAAGATGGACCGACGAGAGAGAGAATAGATTATATGTAGTGATGTGTATGTGAAAAACTAAAGAACTAAATAAAACTTGGTCATCTTATAAATACTAGATAAATAGGGTTTATATAATTTTTATTACAACTTATCATGAAGTAAATAGTAAGTAATGGAGATATGGACTTACTTTTTATTTTCACCGCTTATTACTCATCAAATCACAAAACTGTGACAAATGTTGTGTAAAATATTATATGCTGCCGAGCAAGCAAAAGAAAACTCTTATCTAACCGATAAGGACTTAATTACACGTGTGTAGCACGTGCACCGCCTTGAACTTGTAGCTGAACTGATGATTTGTGCTTCTTTCTTCAAGATCTTTTGATAATGGGAGATTCTAGTAACTTTGGATAATATCACCCAAATGACGATAAATGACGATATAGCCTCTACCATAGTTTTGATTTTTTTGATAACTGGAGAGTTGAGGAAAGAGGGATTACTTTGAACATTACACGTTTCTATTAAAATTACTAAGATTTAAGAACAATTTGAGATTCAACTAAAGGCCAAAATGTATTTACTGTTATAATTAATTTAAATACAAATAAATTAGTTAATGCATCAAAACTAAAATAAATTTATTAAGGTAATATACAAAAAGTTCAAAAATCCATTTATAAACTCAGTTAATGTTAAATATAAAGGAAGAAAATATTAAAATTAAATAAATAACTATTATAAAATATTTGATTATTTGGGTTTATTCTCACAAACAATTAGAAAGTACAAACTAATAAGTTAATATAGCATTTGGGTATCTTATAATTTTCAGTAATTTATTTGCATAATGTCTTTCAAAGATGTAGTTGCTAAAAGATTTTATGCTAAATGTGTGAGAAAAAGTAAAAACTATTTTTTAAAATTAAAGAAAAAACTAAAAGTTAGTTTATTTATTTATTTATTAAGTGAGACAAAAAACAAAAGCTTTTGATGGTTATGTGTCTTATATAGTACATGAGTTTCCATAAATCAATTGGATATTTCTTCTTTAAAAAAAAAAAAAAAAAAAAAAAAAAAAAAAAAAAAAAACTTTCAAGAATAAAGTTTAGCTTTGAATGTATTTGGAGCCTCAGGCTTCAATGAACAATAATAAGATGATATGTATACATGTCAAGTGATCAACTAAATCATATGCATTTCAAATGACAAGGACTCATATCATCTTCTTATTTTAGGTTGAAGCCTAAGGTCCCAAACATGCTTGGAGCCAAAATTTATCCTTCTTTCAATATCAATTGGTAGGCTTTGTATCTTTTACAATACTTTACTCTTCTACATTTTCTCTCTAAAACAAGATAAATCCATTTCTCCCACAATTCTCTCAATCCTCTCTTACAATAGTGAAGGGTTAAAAGGTTTTTTCATAGTCAACATCTTCACGCTAGTTAAAGCCTTTAGCACTTAGTCATGCTTTCAATCGTTCAAGGCTCCTATCAAATTTGTTGGGTTATAGATTGACTTCAGTTAATTAATTCAATTACCCAAGTTGATTAATTAGGTCAAATTACATGCAAATCATAGAAGTATGAACAAATCACCAAATAAACTAATTGTAGTGGAAATTAAATTGACACAGTGATTTGTTGATAAATGAGGAAAACCTCTTGCAAGGCAAAAACTTCAAGTGACCACTCCCAAGAATTCATTAATCAAGAATCAAGTGGTTACAAATATAAGAAATCTTGCCACTACCCTGGACTATCCTAAAATACCAACCTACAGTTGAATCTTCACTCCAATCCACAATTGGACTTGATCTTGTAGAGACTTCTTCCTCTATGCTCATATCCAAGTACGTTTCAAACTTTCCAACATCTAATTAATTGTTGTTGGATGCAAAGTTCTTCACTTTAAAGCATGTTGAAGATTTGGAGGCACTTAGTTACAAAACCCTAAGGTACACAAGAACACATTAGCTTCTCACAGAGTGTATATGTTCTCTAAATTGAGTCTTTGTGTCTATGATGACTTTAAAATAAAACTTTTATATGGTCTAGAGGTTTAGTGAACGAAACCCTAACAATCCAAGTTCATTTGTTTAGACCCCTTAAAAAACAGATTAGTTTAACTTAATAAATTAGCCAAGTATTTACTAAGGTTAATTATAAGATCTAGGTTAAACACATGTAAACATATTACTTGGTGCGGAAAAGTGAGGAAAAGAGTAATATGATAACCTAGAAAAACCAATGAAATCAACCATTTCAAGATAAAATCCTAAGATAATCAAATCCATTATGATAGAGTGGAAGATTACAATAGATTTAAACTCTAAATCTAAAGCTACCTTAAATAGAGCTTACTAACACGACCATGTGTAGCTTCGACTCTATAGACTCTTCTATCTTGGATTTGCTGATAGTATAAGAATGATTTCAAGTAGTGACTTTGAAAGGAGAAGGCACAGTATCTTTTAGATTTTATAAGAGCACCTTCAAATTCTTAACAAAACGTGCCTTAGGGTTTTCTTTAAATATTATGTGAAATAAATCTGAAACCCTAATCACTTAATGGGCTTAACAGGTTGGTGGACTATTATTAAATTTTAAAGAACTCGCAGATGAGTCGCGAAACTCTCTACCTAATTTTTGAAGAAATTGAAAATTTCCTCATATCACTTCGCGACTTGGATGGGAGTGCATCCACTTGTGAAGTGAGTTGCGAAACTGTCAAATTTTTCAACACAAAATATTTGGTATTTTAAGAAAATCTGTTAAAACTAAAGTGACAAAAATCACTTCCAAAAACAAATAAAACACTCAAAAAAATTTATGGGTTAAGCAATTGAGCATACACATTACATTTAAAAACGTACAACCACACAAATGAAATAGATATCTATTGAACATTAGACTTGTGTGTTGTGTATGAGTATCAAGTATGAGCTAGTCTATAGTCTAGAACAAAACTTCAATGATCAATTTAATCAAGTCATACACAAATAACACAAAGTCAAGAGACCTATCTCATTTATAGAAATGAACATATATGACTTATCATCAAAGTGTTTACTTGATTGAAAGATTTTCATTTGGCTTCCATTTTTCATACTTTTTGATCATCAATTCCATGAATTTTTTATATTTCTTTGAAGGATAAGCCTTTGGCTTTTGGCATCATACATTTTTAATACATTTTGCTCCACATTTTCCTTGTCTAACTAGTTCTCAAAGCAAGGCATTTTAACTCTTTCTCTTTTTATAGATTAACGTTTGAAGAGCTTTTTTAAAGAAAAATTAAATGTGAGGAGATATATAAGAGCAAGTCTACGCATGTATCAAGATCAATCAAGACTATTGGTTAGACATTCGTAATAAGCTTGAAGATCTATCAAACATATATTTCTAGAATTCACTCACATTCAATATGTGCATACAAACTGGCTAAGTTCATGAATACACTACACTATTAGTATAAATGTACTAGGCCAAACTCCACATGTGGATTTTTTACACACACAAAATAAAAGCAATAAAGTAAGATAAAAAACAAACAAGCTTTTAAAAACAAAACAATAAAAAGAAACATGCTAGAGAGGTGCATGATAGCAAGAAGAATACATGCTATGATGCATAAAACTATGTCCCTAAAATATTGGAAGTATTAATGCATAGACATGGTAGAAGAATCATGCATGAGTACCCTTTTTCATCCACACCACATGGGTGTTTTGGGTGAGATCCTTAGAAGAAGGGGTACGTGCAACATAATGCTCAAATCTTGGGGTAAAGTCAGCAAGGCATGATGCGATGTTATTAAGCATTTTCACAACATCTCCAATGAGTTGTCCATCATTGTCTTCCTTAGCTTGCTTTCCTCTTGGCATTCCTCTTTCATTTTCTTGAGCACGTTGAAGATCGGTTCTTTTGAGAGCATGAAGCCTAAAGTAATTTGGTCTTGTTTGCCTAAAGTAATTTGGTCTTGTTTGCCCATGAATGCCACAATGATAGCAAAAATGCTTCACTTGAGATCCCTTTTGATTCTTGGGCAATGACTTTCCTTTTGCCTTAGAATTTGCCACATTGGCCTTCTTCTCAACGATAGGAGTCTCAACCATGGGCTTCTTCACAACCTTTGCTAATACAAACTTCATCTCTGGCTTTGTCTGAAAAGGCCTTTTGAGATGAGATTATGTTGGCAAGCTTCTTGGTTGTGGTGCACTCTACTTTTGCATTTTCTTGAATCACCTCAAGATCAAGAAACTCAATCTTTAAATAAGCATTCAGTAGCTCCTCTTTCAAATTCTTGACTTCACATTTGGCATCTATAAGTTGTGCAAGAGTGGCTTTATGATCTTCTTTGATTCTCTTCATCTTCTTGACTGCACTCTTTTCTACTTTGACTTACTTGCCACAATCGTCAAGTAATGCATCATACATGACTTGAAGCTTCTTACCACCTTTAACAAGGAATTCTTCCTCATCATTCATAGCTTCATCTTCTTCAACATAGGATTGCTCACGGAGTCCATGGAGGTAATTGCAATAAAGGCAAAATAATTTCCATCTCCATCGCAGCTATCTTCCAAATCTGTACTTGAGCTCTCAAAATCTCTAAGGGTGGTTGTTTGTACCTTATCCTTCCCTCTTAAGTAGTTAGGGCACTCCCTCTTCAAATGCCCATGACCATTGCATTCATAGCAAACAATTCCTTGAAATGGGGATGACTTGTTAGCGTCTTTCTTCTTGAGATCTCTCTTGTAATTCTTGAAGGATGAAAATTTCCTTTGCCAAACGACTTCCCATTATTCTTGATCTTCAAAAATTTATGGAAGTTCTTTGCAAGGTAAGCCACCTCTTTCTCTACATCATCCTCATCTGAGGATTCATCGGCTTTCTCATTTATAGTTTTGAGAGCAAGAGATTTGCTAGACTTGTGATAAGGCAAGCCAAGCTCATAGGTTTGAAGAGAACCAACAAGCTCTTAAATCTTAATCTCATCCAAGTCTTTGCTCTCCTCAATAGCGGTGACTTTGGCTTGGAAGCTTTCAGGCAAAGGCCTTAGGACCTTTCTTACAACCTTGTTGTCTTCTATCTTTTTTTTGACATTAAGCTTGGGAATGACAATCTCATTAAGCCTACCATAGAATAAGTCAAATGACTCATCTTCACTCATCTTCACTTCCTCAAATTGGATAGTGAGTATTTGCAATTTGGTGCCCTTGACCTTCTTCGCTCCCTCATAGGTGATCTCAAGAATTTTCCACGCTTCTTGGGCTATCTTCACATGAGAGATCCTATGGAATTTTTCAGTTGAAACACCATAGAAAATTGCATTAATAGCTTTGCTATTGGCATTTGCCAAAACAGTAACGACCTTATCCCACTCGATGCTTGGGTATTGCCGGTCTCAGCTAACCATTCTCAGCAGAGTCCCAAACAATCTCATCAATGGCATATAGGAAAGCACGCATGCGTACTTTCCAAAACGAGTAATTATGTACTCCCATAAAAAAGGGGAGGAGCGTTGAGAGATTGAGATCTATCCATCTCAAATGGGGTCTAGGATTACAAAAGGATAATTAAATTTGACAAGTATACCCGCTCTAATATTAATTGAAATATCAAATAGTGTGAAAACATTATAGCTTGTTTAGAACTCCAATTTTAAACTACGGCTTAATTGCTTTTAACCTACTCAACTAAGTGAAAAAAAGAGAGTAATCAAGGTATAATTAATCAAAACAACTCTTTAAGGCATAAGCATATACAATGAACAATTAAAGTAAAGCTAAAAGAGTAAGAGACCAGAGATGCAAACACAAGATAACACCAAGATGTGTTATCGAAGAGGAAACCGAAGAACTCGGTGAAAAATCTCTCTAAGATCCTCCAAGTTGAAATGATCCACTAATGAATAAAGTTGGAGTACACGAATATCAGAAAGACCCTTCAGGCCTAATCTATCCAATATACTTGAACTCTCCAAGTTCCAGCTACTAACAAGCTTCATCAAGCTATGCCTTCACTAGGTATCTGGATCCTACAATTAGCTCCAAATTGCATCCTTCAATCAATGACTTCTTCCAGTACTTCCTATATGCACCAAAACTTCTCTCAACTCTTTGATTGGGTGAGGTAAGTGTTTGGGCTAAGAACGTCTAAAGGATTTGTAATTAAAGAGGTAGGAGTAGAGGAAAACTAAGAGAATTTGTGTAGGTAATTGTGGGTTTACAATCTCTAACTCTTAAGTGTATTGCTAGGGTTTCTCTTTTAAAATTTTCTTGAAAAGACTCTTTACGATTTCGTGGGTAATGAGGGCTTATATAGTGTTGGTAAAAGAATGAGAAAAACACATTTCAAAAAGCTCCAGGCAGAGAGTTTCGCAGGTCACTCATGACTAGGCTTGAGTTGCGAAGTGACACACAAAATGCAACTTGGCACAAGTCCTTTTTGCTTCTAGCATGTGCTTCGCACGTGGCCTTTTATGGGTGTCCACTCAGGAGCCAATCACTTCATTGTCTTGAGTGTTTCTTCACCAAATTCTCACACTTAACCCTTACATTAAATTCCACAAAAATACAGGAAAATGATTGAATAAAAATATAATAAAATTTTACACGAAATAAAAGCTAACAAAAACATAATTGTAAATCACAACTTTACAAATTAAAAAACAATGGGAGATCATTAACTTTAATTCTCTCAACTAAATAATACATAATTGCATGAACATTAAATAAGACATAATATCAAACATATAAGAAATTGAATATATAGTGAATAATAATCATGAATAGAATTGGAATTTGAAAGTGAATTTTACATTTGAAAAATATAAAAAATGAAAAAAAAAAAAAATTAGAACAGAGGATCGATATTGAAAAATACAGTAATTTTTTAACTTTGGCGACTATTAGATCACCATATTTTGGTTCATTATGACCCAATGTGATGTCTCCTCCTTTTCTCATAGGTCCCAAATTTTTAATAGAAGTCAAAATTTTTCTTTTTCCGGATGGCTTTGAGGTGGATTTTTGGAAGGTACTGGATATCTATTTTCTCAGTTATGTCGCTTTCCTCATATATGTTATTATTAATTTTGTTTCTTTAGCAAAAAAAGTTGTTATAATTAGGATCAACTCCAACATATAGTGATCTATACCAAGAACACGCATCTAACTTTGGATCTACCCCAGCATATAATGGTGTCTACGTGAAAATGTACGTGCAGTCCGTTCTTCCCTTGTCAATTATGAATGCGAGGTGTCTGAAATTTCTGAAGAGTCGTGAAAATGTAGCTCAAACAGCAAAGGCCTACCTGCATGATTTTCTTGACATCTGAGAAAGTTGTTGTGCAATTATGTATAGTGATTGAATGATGAGTGGAAACATGAAAGAAAGAGTACATACAAAAGTTAAAGTAGTTTAGCTTAACGGCCTACGTCCACAATAAGAAAGCCCTTAACGGCTACAAAATATACTACGCACACTTGTATTACAATGAACTTAATGTAAGGTTTATATACTAGAGAATACTTGACTAATTCTAGGCTAATCATAGACTAATCTAAGGTTAATATGCTTGTTCTACAAGTATATTGACCTACAATTGATATGGGTCACTTGTGCCATAATATGTCTATAGAGAGAGAAAATTTCCAACCTATCACAAGTTGACACATCATACTACCAAGTTCATATAGTACGGCTAATTACAAAGCGTCACGTATTGCTACAAGTTTCCACTATCGACATTCAGAAATCAACAGAGATTTGTCAAGTGATATTTAAATAAAAGCATAAAAAATATTCAAAAAGTCTTAAAGCTCCTCTAATTAGGTTGTCATATGTATCACCAATTAGACTCCGCCACTTGTCACTCACCCACCCCCAAACTCATATAAATAGAAGTCTTCTTAAGGCGTTTCTAGACACCAAGATATTTTGGAAGACACCACAAGCAGAATCAGGCCCTAAAGCCTCCAAAAAACTTCAAGAATTTCAACCTCAAATATGAAAAACATTCGTAACAGAATCATCCAAACTATGGGTTACAGAGACTGTAGATTACAAAAAATGTGAAAACAAATAGTGTTTGAGAGTAAAATTTGGCAAGTTCAAAAGAATAAAAAGGTTTGTTCTTATTTCAAAATTCAAAAATGTCTGCATCCGCCAATCAATGGTTGGAAGGATGGAAAATTTGGTAATTAGTCATCTACCTGAATTGTTAGCAGCCGTACTTGAATTGTCACATGCTAGTTTAGAGCCGCCACCGCAAAAAGAACAAAAAAAACCACAACAACCCAAAACAGAAGGAAAAAAAAAAAAAAAAAAAAAAAAGGGCAATAGCATGCCTTTATATTGAGAGCTTCTACTAATTAAGATAACAGACAAGAAAAATAAAGAGGGTAGGCAAGCCATTGAATGCTACCACCAAACTGCATACGAAGAAAAAAGAATGAGTTCCAAAAAATATGAAATCAGATAGTGTTTGAGAGTCAAATCTGGCAAGCTCAGAAGAAGTAAAATGCTTGTTCTTATCTTAGAATTAAAAAATGTCTGCACCTACCTGATGTAGAAGGATGAAAAATTTGATAACTGGTTATCTACCCGGTTACTCTGTCTTAGTTGTCACATGCTAGTCAGAGCCGCCGCTGTCCAAAAGAAAAAAAAAAAAAAAAAAAGGGATTTTGTCACAATATAATGACAGACCAACCCTCATGGTGGTCACATCCAACCATTTTCCTATTTGATTGATGTACACCAAGAGCAAAAGTTTTTTATTTTTATTTTTTATTTTGGAGGAAAGAGAGCAAAAGTTTTAATTTGTTGAAATAAAGTGCCTTGTAATTAAGATGGTAGCCCACTATGCCACAGTTATAAACTATTCTCTACACGCGCAAAAGTCTTCGCTGAAACAAGTGACTTTTGAGATGGGTAACCAAAAATGCTTAGTGTGATCATAAACTTTACCACTGCCATGTAGTGAATAACGAGTGATGGAGAAAAAATAATGCCTTTATGTGAGTTAATATTTTCATCACTTACATCTAGCTACGTATTGCATTGTGACAAAAATTGTATAAATAATTGTGGTCCTAGTATTAGAAACAAATTAGACAAGCCATCGTGTTAGTTGTAGAATTTCTTAGCTAATAATTGAGATCTTATTTAGTTAGACGAGATTATCATTTTATGGGTACAGTCCAATACAATCAATGTAACACAAAACCTTTAACAAACAAAGCACCAAAAACACATTTTATTACTATTGTGGGGTGTAATTTGGTGGAAGAAATTCTCGTATCACTTTATATGAAATTTGGTAGAAATTAAGTGGTTTGAGTAGTAGTACTTCAATAAATATGTTGTGTCCACGATAATAGTCTTATTAAGGTCTTGATAATATACATAATTGTAAGAACCAAGTGCAAGACTTCTGGACCTTAGGTCACTTGGGCTCACAATTTATTTGTAGTGGGCTTAAGTATTTCCTACAATGAGTCGTTCTCGACAGAGAGACTCAAAGTAACACCCTGTTAGTACCCTCTCCTTGACTGTTTTCTCTCAATTTTTCTGAACCCCTTTTTTTCCCAACTTTCTTCTATTTATAGCCAAGGTTAGTGGGAAGATCATGATTACAGTCACCGTTAGTGCTACTGAAGGTCCAGTATTATTTGGTTAAAGTGGTTGTTTAGGTGAAAGGGCGGTGCAGCATTTATGATCTTGGAACTTGGTTCCATTTTCACCGATTATGTTCGGCAACTCACGTTCCCGTGCATATCATGACCTTCCCGGATATGACTCATGCGCTCTACCGGGAAAGATTAACCGGTCAACTCTGGGAACTTAATACCCAAAGCTTGTTTTTACTCTAAGGCAGTTTCAAGAAGGGCATAAGGTAACGGGAACTTTCTGCTAGGCCTGCGCCCAAGGCCGGTATGGGCTTGGGCTCGGGGCCTTGATGGGTCTGGGCCCAAGGCCAGTATGGGCTTTGGAAGCTCGGTGCCGTACAATAGCCCCCCTTTGATTCGTACTCGGTCGCCGAGGAGAATCAAGGATTGCCTGGGCCTTTTGACCTCGGGAATCTTCTAGCCTGGGACTTCTGGCTGTCACTTCTCATTAATATTCATCTCAAAAGACGCGCCGTTTCGCGGCGCCAGGCGCAGTCGTCATTATTGCCTGACGGTTCGTGAACCGAAGCGGCGCGCAAATCGGTTACGCTTGGCATTCGTTGGGTCGCTCGTAGGCTGTGCCCATTTATTGCTTGATTAAGCGTTTCTTCTTCTTCCATTTCTTTTGGCTCTATAAATAGTCCTTCCCCAAACACCATTCCATTTTTCCTTCGCCTCTGATCTTTAGTGCCTACTCTCTGCCGACCACATTTCTGTGCGCTTGCTTGCTCAGCGTTCTTTTCCTCCTTAGAACCCAAAGTAAGTCTTTCTTCCCCTTCCTGTTCCTTCAGCTTTGTTTCTTTCAGTTCATTCTTGTAGTTTTAGGCTTTATAGATGGGTTATTCTTACCTTCTAGATACCCCGGCTGCTTTGGCCACCTTTAGGAGTAAATTTAGTATTCCTAATGACGTGGACGTAGCTTACTGCCATGAGAGTGATATGGAACTCCACCGAGGGCAGGGTACAGCCTTCTTTCCTTTGATGTCCATTTTAGAAGGTGGGGTTAGGTTCCCGGTAGATCCCCTCCTGATAAGCACACTCACCTACTATGGGCTGTGCCCCGACCAGCTTCCCCCCAATTTTTACAGGGTAGTTAGTTGTGTCAGCCAGTTGAACCATACCTTTAACTTACAATTAGACCACCATGATATTAACCAAATGTACAGCCTCTGTGGGAGCAAATCTACCAATTATTACTTAAAGACGAGGGATGCTCGGGTACGGCTGATATCGTGCCTACCCGATTCGAACAGGAACTCCGCCGGGGAGTTCGTTAGGGTGCGCGGCAATTGGTTTGCCGGGGAGATCCCTTGCCCCCTCACACGGCGTGAAGTGGGTTCGTACCATCCCCTTCTTATAATTGTTTGAGTAAAAAATTTTTTTTATTGTTAAAAGCTAATGCGTCACCTGTTCTTTTGCAGACGGCAAAGTGTTTGTTCAGGACCTCAGAGCCGTCCACACCAGGGACTTAAACTTCGTCCTCCGTTCCGAGATCTACGTGCATTGGGACGGGCAACTCCGGGCCTCACACCTGATCCTCGGCGTGGAACCGGTTTACTCTACTTGGCAACCTTTCAAGCAGGCGCTGATAGTTGACAGCCCCCTGCTATCGTACATAGACGTCCGGTACGTGAATTTCTTGCCGCCGAAACTTACAACCGGGGAAGCGAGGGAATTTGGTCGGCGGTTCACTGCCGCGGACGAACTAGTTCCCCTGCGAGACGATTCCGCGGAACGGGTGTCTCAGCGCCTTAGAAAGAGAGCTCACGAAGCCATACAACAAGGGGACCAAGCCCAAGAGCAGCCCCATCCCGAGGATCCACCCGCCGAGCCTCAACAGCAAGTGACAGAAGCGGCTAACTTGCTAGCTGAAGCGATCCAGCCCGGTGCAAGAATGGTGGCAAGGAGAGTCATGACCCTTGATCGGTTCGTGCCTGGTGCCCAGCCGACCAACCAGCCCCCGCCTACTCAGAGTCGGGGTCCAGTGTCTCAGCCTCCTCCCCCTCCGCAGTCCGGACGGGCTCGTAAGAAGCAGAAAGTAACCGAGCAACCTTCCACGGGCCCGGGGGATGCCGCTGTCTAGACTCCTCCCCGACCAACAGGGGGAATTGTTATCCGCGAGCCGCCAACCGAAGCTGGCACGGGGGGCGCGTCCTCCTCCCAAGTGGCTCCAGCGTGGGAGCCAAAGTTCCTTCTGGACGGCAAGCCATTGCCCTCAACCGCCTCTGTTCGGATGTGGGATAAGGGCTAGGGCGGCCGTATTGCCCAAACCTTGGCCGGAGCTCTCCAACTTCCCGAGGACGTGCACGCCTTTGATGATGGGTCCGAGGAGTCTATGGGGCGCCGATTAGAGTGGCACGCCATTGAGGTAATTCTTTTGTCTATTTACTCCATGTAGATTTCCTTTTGTCTCTTTGCTAACCTTCGTGCTTGCTAGGCCGCTCAACTCGCTCACATTGTGGCTGCCCGGGCACGGGAGCTTGATGAGGAAAATGAGCGCGAGAAGGGGGCGCGGGAGTCAGCAGTAAAAACGGCTAAGGAAAAGGTCAAGATTGCCGAGGCTGCTGAGAAGAAGGCTGCTGCAGCGGAGAAGTTCCGGGCATTGGCCGAAAAAAGGAATGCAGAGCTTCTGGCCAAGCAAAATGAGACGGACCTCAAACTAGCCGAAGCCCTCAGCCTCAACACTTCCCATGCCAACGAGATAGCCGATCTTAGGGCAGGCTTGGCGGCCGCGGAGCAAAAGTTGTATGACGTAGGCTTTGCCGACGCCGAGAACTCCGCAGAGCCGGTGGTGGCTCGGGCTCGGCATATGGGTTTCGAGGCCGGGTGGTTTGCTGCTCTTCAGGCAATGGGAGTTCCTGAGGATTCGCCGCTGAGAGACCCCGGCCAGATTCCATTTCCGAACACTGTACCTGCCGTCCAGAACGCCCCGACTGCTTTCGACGAGGAGGAGACGGCCAGTATGAGGGAGTTGGTTGAGCAAATCGATTCTCATGCCGAGCCCGAAGACATGGAGGCCACGAGCATACCTACCGTGCAAGATCTTCTTGGTGAGGGCCAGCCTTTTCCCCTGACCGTCCAGCAGGAAGTGCCATCACCGACTCAACCTCCCAACTGATTTTACCTTTACTTGTTAGCTTATTTTTATTTTACTTTTGTTTGCCTATGTCACCGGGATGTGGTGATTGAACAATTGTTTTTACTTATTGGTTTTATTTGCCCATGTCACCGGGATGTGGTGACTGAACAATTGCTTTTACCTGTTTAATTAATAGTCCGTTTTCTTTTTCCGTTTCAATTTGTTGAATGAAATTATCTCTGTTTGTGTTTTGCTTAAATTATACTAGTGCTATGGCCGCTTAATAGAATGGTACCCCCGAAAACCTGTTGTGCGGCGCTGTGGGTAATTTGAGAGCGCTATTTGGACTTAGTTTTTGCAAAAGGGTTAGGTTTTTATCGGGTTTAGGTTTAACCGAGAATGGTGTTTTCGTCCTTATAGATTTGATTGTAAGGTTCTCACCTGCTCGGCAATATTGATCGAGCCGAGGGTCAGGTTTCCGTCCTTCAGATTTATTTGTAAGGTTTTAACCTGCTCGGCGATATTGGTCGAGCCGAGGGTTAGGTTTCTGTCCTTAAGATTTACTCGTAAGGTTTTCACCTGCTCGGCGATATTGATCGAGCCGAGGGTCAGGTTTCTGTCCTTAGGATTTATTCGCAAGGTTTTCACCTGCTCGGCGATATTGATCGAGCCGAGTTTCAGGTTTCGGTCCTTAGGATTTATTTGTAAGGTTTTCACCTGCTCGGCGATATTGATCGAGCCGAGGGTCAGGTTTCTGTCCTTAGGATTTATTCGTAAGGTTTTCACCTGCTCGGCGATACTGATCGAGCCGAGGGTCAGGTTTCTGTCCTTAGGATTTATTCGTAAGGTTTTCACCTGCTCGGCGATACTGATCGAGCCGAGGGTCAGGTTTCTGTCCTTAGGATTTATTCATAAGGTTTTCACCTGCTCGGCGATACTGATCGAGCCGAGGGTCAGGTTTCTGTCCTTAGGATTTATTCGTAAGGTTTTCACCTGCTCGGTGATACTGATCGAGCTGAGGGTCAGGTTTCTGTCCTTAGGATTTATTCGTAAGGTTTTCACCTGCTCGGCGATACTGATCGAACCGAGGGTCAGGTTTCTGTCCTTAGGATTTATTCGTAAGGTTTTCACCTGCTCGGCGATATTGATCGAGCCGAGGGTCAGGTTTCTGTCCCTAGGATTTATTGGCGATTCTCTTGGTGTGTGGTTACAGGGTCAAAAACAGCACAGACAACAAAGTTCATCATGCTCTTAATCTTAATAGACTACAAGTTTTGGCTTACATCGATGGTTACGCGTAGAACTTCTTCAGGTTGTTGGCGTTCCATGGTCGGGGGAGCGGCCTTTCGTCCAGGTCTTCCAAGTAGTAGGCCCCTGCACCTGCGACGGCTGTGACTCTGTATGGTCCCTCCCAACTCTGAGCAAGCTTCCCTGCAGCCATGTCCCGCATGTTCCCCACTACCCTTCTTAACACTAATTTCCCGGCACTGAATTCCCTGGTCTTTACATTTCGGTTGTACCTTTGCGCCAGCTTCTGTTGATACTCAGCAAGACGTACGGTCGCGGCCTCCCTGCATTCTTCTATCCAATCCAAATGCTCCGTCATAAGGTCGGCGTTCTGTACGGGGTCAAACCTGGCGACCCGTGCACTGCATAAGCTCACCTCGGTTGGTATCACTGCTTCTGCTCCGTATGCCAGAGAAAATGGGGTTTCCCCCGTGGATCTCCTGGGGGTCGTGCGGTAGGCTCATAAAACACTGGGTAGTTCTTCTGCCCATCTTCCTTTCGCTCCATCCAACCTTCTCTTGAGCCCGTTCAAAATAGTCTTGTTTACTGCTTCAGCTTGGCCGTTGCTCTGGGGGTATGCCGGGGTTGAATACTTGTTCTTGATGCCGAGCTCGCTGCAAAAGGTCCGAAAAGCGTTGCTGTTGAACTGTAGCCCGTTGTCTGTCACTAGTGAATTCGGCACCCCAAACCTTGTAACTATGTTTTTCCACACAAATTTTTTCACGTCAGTATCCCGGATATTGGCCAAGGCTTCAGCTTCAGCCCACTTTGTGAAGTAATCCACAGCCACCAGTACAAAACGGCGGTTCCCCGTTGCTCGGGGGAATGGCCCGAGGATGTCAAGCCCCCATTGTGCAAATGGCCACGGGCTGCTGACAGGATTTAGATGTCCTGCCGGCTGATGGATCATTGGGGCGTGCTTTTGACATTGTTCGCAACTCCGAACGTATTCGGCGGCGTCCTTCTGCATCTGTGGCCACCAAAACTTCTGCGTCATTGCTCTGTGTGCTAAAGATCGTCCCCCCGCATGCCCGCCGCATACTCCTTCATGCAGCTCGGTTAGAAGCTCCCTGACTCTTTCAGGATGCAGGCACAAGAGGTAAGGGCCCGCGAAGGACCTTCTGTACAACTTTCGGTCCGAAGACAACCAGTACCTGGGAGCCATTCGTCGAATCTTGTTGGCCTCGGCCTCATCCTCTGGAACTTTATCTTCGGTAAGAAAGTCTATGATCGGGTTCATCCAGCATACTCCAGGCACCGCCACCTGTGCAACCTCTACTCCGGCCTGGTCGAGAGCAGTTTTCACACAGATGCTTGGCTCCCTTATAAGTTCTATCGTGATAAGCCTCGGCGTGTCCTCGGTAGCCGATGAGGCTAACGTGGCAAAAGAGTCAGCATGCTTGTTTTGTGACCGGGCTACCTGGGATATCTTTACCGTTCCAAACTGACCGATAATTTGTTTTGCCGTACTTAGATAAGCTTTCATTCGGGGATCCTGAGCCTCGAAGTCCCCAGTGATCTGATAAACAACCAGCCGAGAGTCCGAGTAGACTTCCATGTCCTTTGCGCCCAGATGCAATACTGCCCTCAATCCGGTCAGCAGGGCTTCATATTCGGCTTCGTTGTTCGAGGCTTTGAACCCCAATCTGAAGGAGTGTTCCAGTCGCATACCTTCAGGGGTGATGATGACAATACCAGCCCCGGCCCCCATAGCATTTGATGCGCCGTCCACAAATAACCTCCACGGGCGAATCTCCGCACTACAGATTACCTTGCCTTCATTCTTAGGTGTAAATTCCGCGATGAAATCAGCGAGAACTTGCCCCTTCACCGAGCTTCTAGGTCGGTATCTTATGTCAAACGATCCCAACCGAGTCCCCCATTTAGCAATCCGTCATGTGAAGTCGGATCTCTTCAACAGTGATTGCAATGGATATTCGGTGAGGACAAACACTGTGTGTGCCTGGAAGTAGTGTGGTAACTTCCTCGTGGCATGCACCAAGGCCAAAACCAACTTTTCAAGAGGCAGGTACCTTGTCTCGGCATCGACCAAGGTCTTGCTCACGTAATACACCGGCATTTGCACTCCACGGTCCCTTAGTAACACAGCACTTACTGCATGATCGATGACTGCAAGGTACATAAACAGATCCTCCCCGGGCTCCGGGGCCGTCAACCTTGGCGCCTTTGCCAAATATTCCTTTAGTTCGCGAAAAGCTTCATCGCAGCTCACGTCCCACTGAAACCCCTTCCACTTCTTCAGAAGTTGATAGAATGGCCGGCAGCGATCGGCAAACTTGGAGATGAATCGGTTGAAGGCGGCCAACATCCCAGTGAGCACTTGCACCTCCTTAGGATTGCTCGGCGGTTTGAGGCGATTGACGGCCTCTATTTGGTCGGGGTTAGCCTCTATTCCCCGAGTGGAGATCAGGATAACCCAGGAACTTGCCAGCCCCCACTCCGAAAGTGCACTTTTCGGCATTGAGGCGCAACCTGTGTCGTCGTAGTATCTCGAATACTCCCCGAAGGTCTTCAGTATGCAGCGACTCTTTTCTGCTTTTTACCACCATATCGTCGATATAAACTTCAACCGTGCACCCAATTTTTTCTCGGAACATCCTTGTCATCATACGCTGGTAGGTGGCCCCGGTATTCTTCAATCCAAACGGCATGATCTCATAGTGATAGTTTGCGTTCGGGGATATAAATGCTGTCTTCTCTCGGTCCTCGGGCGCCAAGGCAATCTGGTGGTAGCCTTGGAAGGCGTCTAGGAAGCTCATTCTCGGGTGCCCGTACGTGGCATCCACTAGCTGATCAATCTTGGGCATCGGGAATGGATCCTTGGGACACGCTCTGTTCAAATCGGTGAAGTCCACACAAACTCTCCATTTACCGCTCTTCTTCTTCACTACGACAGTGTTTGCTAGCCATCTCGGGAAGAATATTTCTTTTGACCCCGGCTTCCTTCAGTCGCTGGACCTCCAGGTTTACTGCATCGACGTGTTCCTTTGATGCTCTTCTCGGTTTCTGCTTTTTCGGGGGAAACGATGGGTCCACGTTGAGTTTGTGAACTATGAACTCGGGGTCTACTCCGGGCACTTCATACGGGTTCCACGCGAAGACATCTATGTTCTGCAACAGGAACAACAACATCTCTACCCTTTCCCGGTCATTCATGCTTGTACCTATCTGGAAGTATTTGTCACTATCTGGGAGAATTCTTACCTTCAGCACCTCCTTGGCAACGTCCGCCCCAGTTTCGCGGGGTATCTGTAATTGCTATGCAGTCTCTTTCTCGGCGTGCTCAGCTTGGCCGAGCTGTTCCTTTTCCCACCGGACCGCGGCTACGAGGCATTGCTTCGCCACCTGTTGATTCCCCCTTACCTCTACAACTCCGTACTTAGTAGGGAATTTTACTTTTACGTGAAGGGTGGACGAAACAGCCCCCATGGCGTGAATCCACGGCCTCCCCAAGATTGCGGTGTAAGGTGCGAATGATCGGACTACTATGAACGTAACTATAACTTCCTTGCCCTCCATGTCCACTGGAAGAGAGATTTGCCCCTCGGGAATCACAATTCTCCCGTCAAACGAGACCAATGGCGTGTCATACTTCGCCAAATCGTGGATTTTTAACCCGAGCCCTTCGAAGAGGTCCGAGTACATAACGTCAGCCCCGCTACCCTGACCAATCATCACCCTCTTCACCAAGAATCTGCCTATCCGGGCTGTCACCACCAAAGCGTCGTCATGAGGTTGGATGGTTCCTTCCAAATCATCTTCTCCAAACGAGATGTCCAGCCGTGCATCTTTCTTTTGCTTCTTGGATGGTTCTCCCTCCGCGCAAGCCACCGTCATTACCCTTCTTGCCACTGCTGCTCTCCTCGGTGTGGCATGAATGATGTTGATTACCCCCAGGGGTGGTGGAAGGGGATTCCTTTTCTGTTGAGCGCCCTGCCCGGTCTCCCGGTCAGTGGAATCTGCTACAAACTCTTTCAGGTGCCCTGCCTTCACCAACTGCCCGAGATGATCTTTCAATACCCTACACTGCTCGGTGGTGTGCCCCTTGTCTCTGTGATAGGTGCAGTATAGGCTTTGGTTCCTCCGAGATGGGTCGCCCCCCATTTTGTTCGGCCATCTGAAGAATGGCTCGTTCCTTATCCGTTCCAGTATCTTGTGCACGGGCTCTTTAAACAACACATTAACCCCTTCGATCTGCACCTCTGGTTCCTGTATTCTGAAGTCCCTCTTCGGCTTTGGCGGCAGGATGCTTTGCCGAGATCTCCCCGTAAAAGGAGCTTTCCCCCTGCTTTGCAGCCGGTCATCCTCCAGGCGTTTGTACTTCTCTATGCGTCTCATCAGTTGCCTCATATCCTCCGGGGGTCTTCTTGTCAGCGACTCCCGCAGTTCAGAATCCTCGGGGAGCCCCATCCTGAAGGTGCTAGCCGCAATTTTCTCGTTTCCCCCACCAATCTCATTGTAGAGTTCCCAGTATCGGCTGGCATAACTCCGAAGGGTTTCCCCGACCCTCATTTTCATGGAAAGCAACGCGTCGACCGGTTGTTGCACTCGGCTGCATGTTACAAACCTGCTGCCAAACTCCTGAATCAGCTTGGCAAAGCTGTGTATAGAACCTTTCCACAACCCATTGAACCATCTTAGTGCGATAGAGCCGAGGCTGGAGGGGAATACCTTACACATCAATGGATCGTTGTGCGCATGCAAAGACATCATGTGGATGTAATGACTGACATGCTCCACGGGGTCTGTCCTCCCCTCATAGGAATTGAATGGTGGACGCGTGAATCTGCTCGGCATGGGTGCCCGTTCAATCTCATCAGAGAATGGAGACCGAGCTGCCATCCGCAAGGCCCTACTCATGGCGTCCATCGCGGCGTTGTGGTGCCGCCGCTCCTCTGGCGACTCTGACCCTTGGTTATCATATCCATGCGACCGGGAACGGTCCCATCTACGACGCGTCTCTCGGGAGTGTCGATGTGACTCTTGAGAACGTGATCGGTCTCGGTGTTGTTGTGTAACAGATCGGCTGGAGCCTTCCTCGCCACGATTTCTCCTGGGTTGGGGGTTGTGGTTCCTTTCGTGGCGCCGACCCCTTGCTTCCAGCTCCAAGTCCATTACCAATCTGCGTAACCGCTCCAGCTCCCGGTCTCTATCATCATGTTGCCGATGTGCCGAGACGCTTGAAATCGTCCGGTGTGTCTGGGCCGATCCTTCTCCCAATCCGGACCTTTCCTCTCCTCTTGGATGCTCCCTGTCCTCCAGCCGTTTCTGCCTTCTCTCCCTCCACGTCGATCCCCGAGAAGATCCTGCGGAATTGCTCGGAACGTGCCCTCCTGAACGCTCCCCAGACATCTCCCTTGCTTGAGTCTCACTCGAACCACAGCTTCGTAGGAGGGCCCCACGGTGGGCGCCAATTGTAAGAACCAAGTGCAAGACTTCTGGACCTTAGGTCACTTGGGCTCACAATTTATTTGTAGTGGGCTTAAGTATTTCCTACAATGGGTCGTTCTCGGCAGAGAGACTCAAAGTAACACCCTGTTAGTACCCTCTCCTTGACTGTTTTCTCTCAATTTTTCTGAACCCCTTCTTTTCCCAACTTTCTTCTATTTATAGCCAAGGTTAGTGGGAAGATCATGATTACAGTCACCGTTAGTGCTACTGAAGGTCCAGTATTATTTGGTTAAAGTGGTTGTTTAGGTGAAAGGGCGGTGCAACATTTATGATCTTGGAACTTAGTTCCATTTTCACCGATTATGTTCGGCAACTTACGTTCCCGTGCATATCATGACCTTCCCGGATATGACTCATGCGCTCTACCGGGAAAGATTAACCGGTCAACTCTGGGAACTTAATACCCAAAGCTTGTTTTTACTCTAAGGCAGTTTCAAGAAGGGCATAAGGTAACGGGAACTTTCTGCTGGACCTGCGCCCAAGGCCGGTATGGGCTTGGGCCCGGGGCCTTGATGGGTCTGGACCCAAGGCCAGTATGGGCTTTGGAAGCTCGGTGCCGTACAATAATATTACTAATTACTGTTATGTGGTGTGTGATCATAAGTTCACACCGGAATCTCTATTTAACCATAAAAATAAATAAATAAAGACACGTTATTGGGTTATTATCACTGTAGCAAACAATAGATGTTTAATTTGGCCCCTAGCACCAATAATTTAGATCAAAACATATTCAAATAAAGAATCCACCTACTGTTAATTATAAAGCTAAAAGCCTAAAACAACTAGCGTGTTTAGCCTCCGTAAATGCATAGAACCGAGCTAGGTGCAATATATTGTTCCTTGCATCTTTTTGATTCATGAATACAAAACCTTTGCCTTAGAATAAGATTTTCGGTGCTCGTCCCCAATGCTCCAAGTTTTCCCCTTTCCACTTTTTACTTGGTTGTTCTTCTTGTTTATACTGGTTATTTACTGGAAGAGATCTAAAGCCAAAGGCCAAGGGCAAAAGTTGCCACCAGGGCCATGGAAACTACCTCTTATAGGGAATTTGCACCAGCTAGTTTTCTCCCTTCCACATCGATCTTTAAGAGACTTAGCCCAGAAACATGGACCTATTATGCAACTACAACTGGGTGAGGTCTTGGCTATAATCATTTCATCTCCAAAAGTAGTTGAGGAAGTACTGAAGACGCATGATACTGCTTTGGCAAATCGGCCAATTATTCTTGCCGTTGAATTTATGTCCTATGATAATTCAGGTATAGTCTTTGCTCCCTATGGTGATTATTGGAGACAAATGCGAAAGATTTGTGTCTCAAAGCTCCTGAGTGCCAAGCGAGTCCAGTCATTTAGCAGAATTAGAGAAGAAGAGGTAAATAATCTTGTTAGATCCATTTCGTTGTCAGAGGGAGTTCCAATCAATCTCAGTGAGAAGATCTTCTCATCAACAAATTGTATAGCTTCCAGGGCAGCCATTGGGAAGAAGTGCAAATACGAAAAAGAATTCATATCATTAATCAAGGAAATGTTTACTCTAGGTGGAGGCTTTGACTTACCTGATTTGTTCCCTTCACTAAAGTTCCTTGGCTTCCTTACTGGAATGAAGTCTGCCTTGGAGAAAATACAAAAACAGTTAGATAGGATTCTTGATGAAATAGTGAACGAGCATAAGATTAAAAGAAGTGCCACTTCAACCAATAAACATGAACCAGGTGATGATGACGATGATGATGACCTAGTTGATGTGCTTATAAAACTTCAGGAGATGGGTGAGCTTGAATTTCGTGTCACAAGTAACCACATTAAAGCTGTTACTGAGGTATGCAAATAAGATCGATCAATTTATTTATTTATTTTTTCTTCTTAATTATTAAATGAGCAACGTTATACAAAAATTCTTTAGGCAAAAAAAAAAAAAAAACCATTATATAAGGGTTCTTGTTTTCTTTGATTTTTCTTTTTAGTTAATTTAGTTTATATGCTTATTTACAATATTTTAAAGTGAAATTGTTAGACAATACAACTACACTTCTACTTAATAGCTTGGCCCATAGCTTTGACAGCCAAAAATTATATATATATATATATATATATATATAATTAATGTGTGTGTATAAATTGGTTTTTTGTGTATGTGGGATTCAAATTCAAGTTGATGATAAATGACTTCTGCTTGCAATAGCACTTCACATCTCATATATTTCCCTTGAAATTCTTCAACCCAAAAGAATGAGATGGGCTAACATCCTTTGGCGCTTTTCTGCAAAAACTTACAAAAGGATTTAAGTCTGGCAGCTTTTCTGCAGCAATTGCGTGATGGTGATCTTGCCACTTTTGGGTGTTTAAAACTTTTTTCTACACCTACACATCAATCATACTATCAATGTTAACTTTGGTGCAAATAGCGGATCACTAATTCATCATCCATAGAGCATGGCTATTTCTTTAATTTCAAAATCCAAAGACTAACTAAAATACATTCCAAGGCACTTTCATGTTCATGCATCTCAATGACAGCTCCTATAATTTCAGCTATAAAAAATGGGCAACCTGATAATGACGTGGATTGAACTTAATGAGGAATGAGGTGCATTAATTGCACCTAATGCCACATATGAAGTTAATAGTCCACATATATTACATGTAACAAGGACCATCTCAAGCTAAAATTGGTTGACAAGGGGCTTATCTCTTTTCTGCTTGCTTAATTTGTTGCATTCCTTAAAGAGGTTGCTTAATTATTACTAGCCAATGTCCCACACAACACACATACACTCCATAAATTCATTTTTAAAATTTTGATAAAGAATTATTTCTACATGTTATAATATTTAAGAACTTGACATTTCACAGCAACACAGTATAAAATCCAACTTTTTTTGACAAGTAATGCAATTCTTATTGATATCAAAAAAGAGAATCACCCAAGTATACAGATACAGCTGGGGACCATACAATTAATCACTCAAATTACACGAATCTATGACATCTTAACAAAATTAACATAAAGACAGACTATGCAAAACTGAGCAATGAAAGCCATGAAAAGTGAGTATCCAACGTTTGCTTGCATAATATAATTTATGGTCAAGAAAACCGAGCAATGAAAGCCATGACTATTTATTTATCTTTTGCTAATCAGCTAGTTGGAACTCTTTTTAAGTATTTGAATATTAGTCCCTTTGTTTCACACTAGATAATTACTAGGATAAATTCTAAGAAATAAAAGGTTGGTTAAATGCTAAAGGGAAAAGTCAAAATGAAGACTTCATGCTCAGAATGAGTTTGATGAATCAATAGTACAATCCTGGGGGCTCCTGACAATTATTGCCATTGCATTATACTAAGCTCTATAGTATGTGCAGAGACAAATGCACTGAAACACGACTGCACACACTTGTTGGGTGTTCATAATAGACTGAATGTATATGAAAATAAGGAAAGCTTTCAGCAATGCACATGGGGAGACACTCAGGTATGGGGTGGGAAAAATCAGTTAGCCTTGAATAGTCAGTTTAGCTCAGATGCAATGTGGACAATCAGGTATGGGGTGGGAAAAATCAAACCCAAACATCACATATCAATTCTAAGAGGTATTTCATCGAACATGTGGAATGCAATAAAAACAAATATGTAGAACCGGGCAAATTTTAATCTACAGTAAAAGAAACCCAAAAATTCAAATAGGGTCCAATTTAGTAACATCATAGATACAATAGCAAACAACTAAAAACATATTGCAGGATTTGAATATTTATATGAGCTTATCAATAAAATCTATTGTGGCCCAATTCATTGTCGAATAACCCCATCATTGAAAAACCAAAAACCCAAGACAAATATTGTATGAAAAAACAAAAATAAAAGGTGCTAAATAAATAACGAGTGGAAGATATACCGTCAGGGGTGTGTCGGCGGCAGAAGGCAAGGCCGACGGAGTGTGAGGGAGAGTGAGGAAGGGAGTAAGGGAGAATTAGGTTGTCGGGGGACTGTTGGACCGGCAGTGGGGAGGACGATGGTGGCTCGGCAATCCGAGCGGCGAGGGTACGGAGACGAGAGTGAGGGAGAATGAGGTAGAGAGTGCTTGGGTGAGGCTCGGCAGTCCGAGGGTTTGATTTGAGTGAGAGAGTAAAGAGACACAAAATTTTTACAAAGTGTTTTGGTGGGAACCAAAGAGTTTTAGAGGGAATTCAGAATTTTTATTGTGACAACATTTTGGCCTATTGTGACAACATTAAAAATTTTAAAGCTGCTGCAATAAAGAAAGAGTTGGCTGTGGTTTATTATGACGGGAATAATACTTCTTGTGGCGAAAATTAAGTCCGCCTTAATAGATCTTTACGGATTTTTTTAATAAAATAAGATTTAATACTTGAAATTAATAAAATATAATTTAATCCTACAAATTAACAAATATATAATTTAATATTTCAAATTACTAAAATGCAATTTAATACTAGAATTATCAATAAAGTATAATTTACTAATTAATAACTGTATGGACACGATTCGTAACAACCCGTAACAGTGTTGGGTTCGCACGTAAAAAGGGCCCAAACAATATCATTTGTAGAGCGTGGGTTTGAAAGGCTAGGTCTTGGTCACCAGGCAGTGGGTTTCTCATGATATCCATACATGGTTAAGTCGTCTTCGCCCTAGGAGTCTTTCTCCTAGAGGCGGGCTGGGAGGCTCTGGTTTTTGGCCATTTTTCCCAGCCTCCTTTTTGGTACACTAACTTTTCCTTTTATACTCGCATGCGTTCCTTATCCTTCGTCCACATGTAGGATCGACTTTTCCCAAACTGATACTTGTCCCATCAGCCCATACCCAGAGTGGTTGGGGGTGGTTGTAAAAACTGAAGAGTATGGTTCTGTCAGGTGCAGAGTATTGAATGGTAGTAAGGGCAGCTTTCCCTGATCGTTTATACTTTCCAGCGTATCCTTCTCTTTTGACTTAGATATTTTAGATTTTCTTCCAAGCTGGTCTTATACCGTTTTTGCCCTTCCTTCCGAGGAGACTTCGGACAGGCCGAGGACTGAATCGTCATCGGCTGTATCCCAAGGCTATTTTGTACTTGTATTACCGAGCCTGAGCCATAACCTTCCTCGGCTTGGGCCTTTGGGCTCCAACGAATAAATGGAGCTGGCCCAAAAATTGTTGGGCCCCACATATCTATATATTTTAATTACAAAAAAAATATTTTAGGCACTTTTATTGGTTAATAAAATGCATTTAAAAAGTCACATTGTATCTTAAAATATAGAATAGTGCACAATAACAGTGCACACAGCTTGATAGGATAAGATTGCACAATGCACATAGCATTGTGCAGTCTTGTCCACAAGCCCCAACACATCACAAGGCCTAAGCTAAGCTGGCCCCCACATGATCCCACACTAATTAATAAGTTATCACTTTTTTTTTTTAATGCAAACTCTTACTTTATCAATTATTATAAATTATCACACCAATTAATTATTTGATGTATATTATATCAACTCATTTGTATTATAGTGATACTAATTTATTGAACCATGTAATAAATTAATTTTTATTTGTACAAACTTAGACTATAAAGTTAAAAAAAGAATCCACTTAAAATTTTCGCGTAAGGCCCCCAAAATTGTTGAGCCGGCCCTGCACACACTATAGGGATCAGTTATCCCTTCACTGGCTCTGATTATAACCACTAGAGGTTGGTTCTCTGGTCTTCATTTGTGCGGTGTCTTGGTTCAATCGGCTCTATACAAATATTTTTACATGTATTCTTTACTCCGTAAACAAAAGCGATGAACGAGTAGAGGTACATCATACATGTTTTCATGTATTTCGCCACACTATATTTTTTGAGTAGTAGACCTTTTAAGTTGTAAGCCAAATAGACATGATTGTGTATTGCCACAAACAATTTTTCTCTTGACATAAATTTCATGTACACGTAACAATAATCAACACCAAAGTCACAGAAGAATTAGGAACTTTGAAGGAAAATTCATGTAAACACAACCTGATTGTAATTTAACACATCATTTTCTAGGAGGTCTTTGCTGCAGGAACTGAGACTACAGCAACTACAATCGAATGGGCAATGTCAGAATTATTGAAAAACCCAAGAGTAATGAGGAAGGCACAAGCCGAAGTGCGACAAATCCTTGAAGGGTGGAGAAGTTTTGATGAGGCAAACATTCAAAAGCTAGATTACTTGAAATTAGTAGTAAAAGAAACTTTGCGATTACACCCTCCTGGTGCCTTGATCAAAAGAGAATCAAGAGAAAAAAGTGAAATTAATGGGTATGAGATACCAAACAACACCAAAGTAATCATTAATGCATGGCCCATAGGGAGAGATACCGAATATTGGATTGATGCTGATTGCTTTCGCCCAGAAAGGGTCCAAGGTTCTCTCATTGATTTTAAAGGGTCCAACTTTGAATTCATTCCATTTGGAGGTGGTAGGAGGATATGTCCAGGCATATTATTTGCTCTTGCAGGTATTGAACTTGTTCTTTCTTAGTTATTATATCACTTTAATTGGAAACTCCCAAATGAGATCAAACCAAAAAAACTTGAAATGTCTGAGAGTTTTGGATTATTCTGTAGGAGAAGAAATAATTTGAACCTAATAGCAACTCCTTTTGACACATCTTCTTAATGACACACATTGAAGATAGGGCAACAAATGTATTATGTGGGGGACATTTGAAGATAAAGTGATAAGGTGGTTAATTGTACTTTGAATATTTAGGTTATTTAAATTAAATAACCTAAATTATACATAATTGAGTGAACATTAAATAAGACCGAAAACCAAACATTTAAGAAATTGAATTATATAGTGAATAATAATCATAAATAGAATTGGAATTTGAATTTTTCTTATCAAACCCTAATATAATATTAAGTAAATTAAAAGAGATTTTTTTTTTTTCTTCTCTTGAGAACTCCAGAAACCACAACATAATTTACAACTTTAACAAATTCGCCAATATACTAAAGGGAAGTCACAAAATTGTTATATTAAAAAAAAAAAAAAATCATTTGAAAGTTTTCTCGTCTCTCCAAATTCCTGTCCGTTCTTTGACCAAAAGTCTATTTAGAGGAAAAAAATATCTATGGTTTTACCCTACTTCTTAAAACCCTAAATTTAACTCTTAGAAATCGTTTTTCTTATCTAATGTTATCCCAATTATTCATACACTGATATTATAAACTTAAAAACGCCATATCTTATCATTATATTTTATTTCCAGAAGAAGTCAAACTAGTACTCATTTCAAAGCTTTGGGTGTCCAAATTTTCAAAAGAAAATAATTTTCTTTCAAAATTCTCTACATTCTTTATATGTTCAAAAAGATGAGGAAATATCATTTCACCACCACCACCACCTTTTTTTTTAAGTCCTACTAACTAGCCTACAAAATTACAAAATTTAATTTCCTAATATTTCCCAAGCCTATTTCTTATGAACTTTCATACTCCAAATTATTTTTATCATTAACTTTTAAGATTATGATATCTATTTTCATATAATTGGAACTATAAGATTAGATAAAAGAACACTAATTGTTGAATTTAGGGTTTTAAATGTAAGCAAAAACCACTGAAACTCTCATATCTTTTGCTGATAATATTCTTCGAAGACACTCAAGATTCAGTATTGTAGAAGTTGCTGCCTCATACTAGTTATTAAAGGTGCTAGAGATCCAAATCTTTTATGGGATTTTGAAGTCATGGACTAGAGGTTATGCAACAACAGATTTTTATCAGAGACGTCTATGGGATTCAGAGCTCAGTTTGGTAACTATAGTTATATTTTCAACGAATAAGTTTATTTTGATTGTAAATCTTTATCTGATAGTGGTTTTGTTCATCTTGGGATTAGTCCCCTTAGGTTTTTCCTGTGTGATATTTATTTTCCGCTATGCATGATATTGATGCTTGTTTGATTAACATAACGCTTTCACAATAGACCTAATTAATAACTTGGCCTTGTGGACGCCCAAAAAATTTCTTAAATAGAAGGGCCTTTGTGAGAGGGCTTTTGTTTTTTTGGTTTATTGCACATTAGGTACTTAGCAACATGACACTTTGTGTGCATATGTCTTTAGGATGAGGTGTGTGTGTGAGTCCCTTTTTCTTTTCTTTTATTTATTTATTTTAGGAGTCGCCACCAGCCATTAGTTTTGTATTAGGTGAGATTAGTCGCCTATTTATCTAATTTATTTTAAGTTACTTAATTAACTAAACCAATTTAAAGGGTTTATTAATTAAGGTAAACCAAAAGTCTCAAACCAAAGATCTTGAATTCAGAAGTTTAGTTGTATGTGGGAAATATATTAGGCACCTCACACCACCTATCCAAAGGATAGTACCCTATTTTAATTTAAGTCTAACTTTATCTTTTTAGTGAAAAAATAAGATACTTAGCAATTTTTTTTTTTTTTTTTTTTAAAGTTCTGTACAAAATATATATATACACATGTGAGTATTTATTTATTTATAACGTAGCATGTGAATATTTATTTCAAGGATTTATTTACAAACAAAGCATGTGAAGTATATATATATACATAACATGTGAGAAGCATTTTACCACATTGCAAGAAATAATATATATGTTAGCATGTGAATATTTACATACTAAATATTTAACATGTGGATACTTATATACCATATATTTAGCATGATTCTTTACAACGTGACTATTTACAATGTAAAAACAATAGAGATAGAGTAGGAAGAATAATACATTGTTTTCATCCACTACATTTTTCTCATTTATCATGTGAAAAACACAATAAGAAGAAACATTAGTGCCAATAAAATGGAAGGAATCATGTATGCTTGATTGGTGCTTATTGGTTTAATGAAATTGAACCATAGGTAAAAATCTCTAAAAGATGCAATTCTAAGAAAGAAAAGATTTAAAATAACAATGCTTGGATTTAAAGATGAAAAGCTTCAAAACTTGCCTAAAAAGAAATGCACAAATTATTTTGAGAATAGATTGTTTGAAAAAAAAAAAAAAAGTTTGCCCATTTTCTTTGTACAATACTTAAAAGATTTTTTGTTTTCATAAAAAGGACCCCATTTTATAAAAAATAACTTTGGCTTTAGAGAAAAGAGGTTGGAAAAACCTTTCTTTTTTTTTTTAGATAGAGTAAAAAAAGTTTTAAAAACTTTTTATTTTGAGAAAAGGGTTTCCATGTTTCAATTGGAAACCATGTTTTTATCAATTTTTACAAGAGATGACAAAAGGTTTTCTTTTGAATAAGCAAAGTTTGGGTTTTGAAAATTTTTAGTGAAAACAACAGCTTTTTAGAAAGGGGTTTTGGGAAAAGAGTTGATTTAGAGAAAAAGGGTGTCCGTGGGTTTTTTTTTTTTTTTTTTCAAGGAGGGGATCCGAACATTCCCATGGCTTTTGTTTTTTAAAAAAGAGTTTGCTTTGAAAATCATTTTGCAAAAATACCTATTCTAAAAGAAAAAGAATTTTGGGGGGAAAGATTGATTTAAAAAAAAAATGTTTAATGGGTTTTCCTTAAAGGGTTTAGATTTAAAAATTCCATGATTTTTATTTTGATAATAAAATTTTTAAGAAAAAGGAGTTTGTTTTGAATATATATATATATATATATATATATGTATGTATGTATGTATGTATGTACGTATGTATGTATTGTATAAGAACACCAATTCCACAAAAAATAAAATAAAATAAAATAAAATAAATTGGAGGAAAAGGTTGATTGAAAAATTTTCAAGGGTTTTTCTTTTAAAGAAAAGGGGTTTGGATTTAAAATCCCAAGATTTTAATAACAAAAAAATGTTCCTATAATGCTTATCTGAATTAACAGAAATTTCCTGAAGTGCTCCCCTGGACGGCAAACCACCTCTATGGACCTCGGCTTTGGTTAGTTGAGGAGACATTCATCCTCGGCCCAACCTCCTAGGCCATTATGATCAAAACTAACTTCTTCATTTACTAACACGGGCCCCCTTGACAATGTTTACTCCTTCTCGGACGACCCCCCATCTTTGACTTGGGCCTTAGGCTCATTATACACATAGAAAATGAGCTCCTGGGCCCAATAGCCCTACAATATATTGTTTATTATCTTCACTATATATATATATATATATTTCTTAGGTAAATTACTATTTGACTTTTGCAATTTGACCATTCTATAATTTAATCCATAAAATTTCAATAATTGTATTTAAATTCCTAAAATATGATTATTTCAATTCTATCCAAATTCGGAGTGGGTCCAAAAGATCTTGCTTTGGTGAAGTTTCATGCCATTAAAAAAAAATGGAAAAGAAAAAGGAGAGGACTCTATCCAAATCAATAGATATTATATCATACAAGCAGTTGAATAAATGATATAGACTATATAGGAAATATATTCTCAAGCTTTACTCTTGTACTGCTCTAAGGGTTTTGCTAAGGTAGATTGTTTGGTCCTATTTCAGAATCCTATTGCTAAGGTATATATTCATTTGTTTTTTTTTTTTTTTTTTTCGATTTACCAATTGACATTCATTGACCATCTCCTTAGATTCAAGTGTTACTTTATCTCCAACACTACCGTATGTCTCTCCATTAATCTAGATTCTTCAAATGCTATTATATGGAATTTTGATAGTCACCAATAGATTTCTACCTCCTCGCCTCTCATCTTTTTTTCCTTATAAATTTTCAATTGTTCTCTATCCACAAATTGATCAATATGGCCTTCAATGAATAGCTAATTTCTTGAGTGTTTTAACCATTCTTTCGGTCATGACTCAAGTCTGTCTGTCAAAACCCAATCAAAAAAGTGCAAGAGATAGAGAGTGACTCTAGAGCTAAAGGACAAAACTAAAGCATATGAGAGGTGAACATTAGTAGCCCAGATCCAAAGGGTATGAACTCAAAATGAGTTTTTTTTTTTATTCATATTATTCTTATTATTTATTTATTTATGTCCATCTCATTACTAGAAGAAAAAAAATGTAATTCAATTTTGGGATTTCATGATGAACCAGTTTGAGTTTTCATGGTCTCAAAACTATTCAAATATATTTTTGCATTTGATCATGTTTGTTATAAATTACTTTATGATTGCCCTCTTCTAGAGTACATGAATATTACTCTCAATATGATTGCCATAATGTTTTTTTGTTTGATAATTAACTTCAATATGATGTTCTCATTTTGGTCTTCGTTTTATAATAAGAGTGTTATTTGTTTTTATAGTAAGAGAAATTGCTGTTGTTCTATTTTTTATAATTCGTTTTTAAAATTGTGTTAAAGTCCTCTTTAGATGTTGAGAAAGCAGATGAGAAGTCATTCTGTTTGTTTTATATCTAAATTTTTTGAGCGCTAACTTTCCTAGCTCAACTTCTATGTTTAGTGAATATAAAAATATAGTAAAGGAAACAATTTGTGTTACTATTTAGTTAATTTCTTGGAAGAAACAGTGCATATTCCTTAATTAATCCACCAATTGTCTAATAGAAACTAAATCCAACCTCGTTTCATGAGGTTTTTGATTTCCAACTTCAAGGATTTTGCTAAGGTAGATGTTTCAGACCTATAATGACATCCCATTCGTAAGTGTGCAAGTATCATGCTAATTTTCATATTCATCTTGTGTAATGCAGGCAAAAGCAAGAGAAATTATCCTCATAAATTTTTTACATGTGAAAACTAGAGACTGTGTAGTCTCTACCATGTCTATACTTCATAATCATTGGTGACATGCCTTCTAGAAAATACAAGGAGGAACTCCAATTATACTGATTATTAATGAGTGAATTGCTATTACTTTTTGTTTTGATTGTAATACCAAACTAACTCAAGTTTTCATATATATGCAAATGATAACAATTAACATGTCTGTAGAAGATGACACTTATGTTCTGTTTATACTTTGTCTGGTTGCTAAATGAAGAGGATTTTCATAGGAGGTTTTCAATTATTGGATGCGCATAAGGACTTCTGTCAATTTGACTATGTTTTGGATTATATATATATATATATATATATATATATATATTACTTTTAGATGAAAATCCTGGTGTGTTGTATCGAATTTATATATGGTTTCGGTTATAATGATTTGGAAATTTATTCAAGTGACATATCCTTATATCTTGTTTCATAAAGACTGTAGAGGCATGATCTTTTCTTTCATCTTCTTTTCTTTCTTTTTTTTATTGAGGGGTGTAGTAATCCTTGTCTATATGGTTTCACTTATAATGATTTTCATTGGATGAACCAATGAAGTTCATAACTTTTATTGGATGGCCTACAAGCTATACTTTCATGTGATTTTCCCCCAAGCTATACTTTTTTTTTCCCCTAAACTGTAGCGTATTTAAGTTGATGTCTATGAGAGCATTAGTTGTGAATTTTTTGACAAGTTTAGAAGCTATTACAATTTATCAATCGTGCTATATGATTAATTAGCTAATTAAGCGCTAATTCAGTCTCCAAATTAGCTAATTAATCTCTTCCTCGAAGTAATCTCTTTCTCTTGGACATGTCTAGTTAATAGTTATGGTCTAGCCCATCTTCAGAATAAATCAGCGAATCAGGCCATTGTAGAAGTCATGATTCTTCTTTCGTATTGCTAGGGGAATCAACTGGTTTTAAATGCTTTATTGGATTTTTAGAAGTTTCGGGTGTCAAAAGCTAGAGAAAGGATATTTGAGGGAGATTCTTGTAGCAGATAACATAATACAGAGTGAAATTTGTTTTTGTTTTGAAAAAATAAATTAAAAATAAATAATAATAATAATAATAATAATAATAATAATAATAATAATGATAATAATTTATTGGCCTATCTTTTTATCAACACTATGTGACAATGTAAATGATATCATTATGGTACAATGTAAATGATTAATAATAGATGATCTTGCGAGCATTGGTACCTTCCTAGTTACTTGTTAATAGTAATGAAGCACATAATTACAAACAGTCACTTAAAACCAGTTGATTCAAGCCACGTAATTACAAACATGTCCTATTTCAGAATCAATGACTAGTGCGGTTGTTGTTTGGCATGATTACAAACATGTCCTGTTTCAGAATCAATAACTAGTGCCACGTCCATTTGACATAATTAATTTTGCCAACTTATTTTATTATTTAACATATTTTTGCTACTATTTATAAATCTCATTATACTATTTCAACTAATTTTTACTTTTATCTACAGTACTTTCAGCAAAAAACTTTCAGTTTTAGCAAAATAAATGGATTCCAAATAGACTCTAAAAAAAAAATAATGGGAAGGGAGTTTTATAAGTTAAAGTGTTGGACTTGGATTGAGATTAGGTGTAATTGCAGTTAATTTACTTAAACTCATCATGGCGTTGATGTGGCCATGTAATGGGATTGGCATTGCCACCGTGTGGTGTACGGCAGTTGGTTCAGCACCGGTGGGATCCATGTATACTGAATGGATGTATTTTGATGAATTTGGTTTAACCTTTTACTGAAGATTGAAGAAGAAGAAGAAGTCAACAAGTTGACAAGCTGCTGGTATTAATATATATATATATATATATATATATATATTTATATGTATGTTTCAATTGAAAGCACTGAAAATGATGAGAAATAAAGTGAACTTTATAGACCTAAGACTGATGCTAATTTAGGATTTGCCAAACGAAAGCATCGAAAAGCTTCTAAGCACACACATAGTGTGTATGATGAGGTCTATATGATAAAATTCTCTTTGCACATGTATGACATTAATTTATATATATTGTTCAGTTTTAGAATAAAATTGAAGTAAAATTTAGGCAAAAATGCACATGTAACACATTAATTTATATACTAGCCTCATTTTTTTTTTTTTCGGTAAACCAAGATATAATATTAACTAAGAAACAAGTCTATTACAAAACAAGTTAGCATTATCAAAAGCTAACAAACTTTCCACCACAGGCGGTGGGTTACAAAAAACTACAAAATTTGAGCCGGTTTGTGCTCCAAGCTTTGCCAAAGCATCCGCACATTGATTTGCTTCACGGTAGACATGAAGCACACGCTTGTTTGGGATTTGCTTCAAGAGGCTCCTGCAATCAGAGAGTAAAGGTTCCATCATGATATTTTCAGCTTCATTGTTCATAAGTAAAACAATGCTCAACGCGTCTAACTCAATGATAAGGTTGTTCACACCCATCTCCCTAGCTATATTCAATCCATCTCTTAATGCCCACAGTTCAGCCATGAAGCTGTTGGTGTACCCGATGCCTCTAACATATCCCTTCACCCAATTACCTTCATGATCGCGTAACAAGCCTCCTCCACCAGCTTTGCCGGGATTATTTAAGGCTGAACCATCAGAATTCAGCTTCAACCAACCCCACGGAGGCTTTTCCCAACCCACTGGAATGATAGACTTGACCGGCTTGCTCCTAGCTTCCAGCCCAATAGCAAAAAATTCAGTGCTATACCTCAAGCATTTTTTCCAACATTGATTATCTACAGTTCCGGTTGTAAAAATGAAATTATTCCTATGCAGCCACAGCTGCCACAGCCCCAAAGGAAAGATAATCCTCCAAGGTATGCCTTTAACATAGGCATTCATAGGGTCTTTGCAATTAGTTTCCAACCATTCTTTAAAGGGGAGGCCAAATGAGTTCCTAGTGCAGATTGGTGCTTGTAGTTGCTGCCAAAAATTATGGGCAAAGTCACAACCCTTGAATAGGTGCTCAATAGATTCATTCTCCCTGTTACAAATCTTACATACCGGATCAAGAATTAAGCCCCTTGCACCTAATACTTCAGCCGTGGGTAGACTATCATGTAAGCAAAGCCACAGGAAGAACTGAACCTTAGGAGGAATTTCAGTCTTCCACACCCAAGTGAATGACATAGTGTTCAGGTTCAAGGGGTTTAATCCCCTAGCAATGAGATAGGCTGATTTTAGGGAAAAAAAGCCATTCTTTGAAAAAGCCCACATAAGCTCATCAATTGAGTGGGAGTCAACAGAGAAGGGAGTGGCCAAAATAGTATTTGAAATACTTTCGGGAAGATCAAATGATAAGCTAGATGGAATCCAATTTTTGTTCTCATCAAAACATTGCTTAACTGTAAGTTCAGCCTCCCCCCTAGCAAGAGGCCCTTCAATGAGCTCTCTTAACCTCCCTTTAGGAAGCCAAAAGTCCATCCACATACTAACAAGCTCACCATTCTTCACTGTCCACCTTAGGCCTTTCACATAGATTGGTCCCCCCTTTTTGCATGCTGCCCAGATCCGAGAGCAAGGCAGCTTTCTTCCTGTCTCAGTCATCCTGCTAGGACACAAATATTTAGCTTGAAGCATTGTTGCCCATGGCATCCCTTCCCCATGAGCAAGCCTCCAACATAACTTAGCAAGCATAGCTTGGTTCCTATACTTCATAGACCATAACCCCAATCCACCAAGCTCTTTAGGCAAAGTAATGGTGCTCCACTTAACCAAGTGCATCCTCTTCTTCTCCTCCGTTGATCCCCAAATGAAGTCCCTTGTCAACTTATCGATAGAATTACAAACTTTAATAGGAATGCTATGGCATTGCATGTAATAATCTGCAATAGGAGCCACCGCAGATTTAACCAGAACAAGTCTACCAGCTCTTGACAAAAGCTTGGTTTTCCAACCAGCAAGCTTACTTTGAACTTTATCCAGAATAAAATTGAACGCCCTACCCATTCTGCCTTTGTGAATGATGGGGAAACCCAAATATCTTCCAAGATTACTGGTGGCCATAATTCCCAGCCTTCTACAAACACCTCTTTTTCTTCTAGAAGTGACATTTGGTGAGAAAAAGACTCTAGATTTCTCATAATTAATCTTCTGCCCAGCCATACTGCAAAAGGTGTCAAAAACTTCCACAATGGCATCACAATTCTTCGCATTAGCTTTAGCAAACAACATTATATCATCTGCAAAGAACACATGTGAAAAGCTAGGCCCCCTCCTAGAAGCTTTTATCATGTCCCATCTCTTTTCCTCACACATCTTTGTTATCTGAGCCCCAAGAAATTCCATGCATAGAATGAACAAATAAGGCGATATGGGATCACCTTGTCTGATCCCTCTTAAAGGGTAGAAGGCAGGGAGTTTGCTTCCATTGAAAAGGAGGGAAGTTGAGGTAGATGAAACACAGCTAATGATAAGTTGGATAATATTGTTTGGGAATCCAAAGTGTGTAAGCACCAACCTAATGAAACTCCACTCTAACCGGTCATAAGCTTTCTCCAAGTCTATCTTTATCACCATATATCCTTCTTTGCCTTTACTCTTCCCAATTGAACGAACCAATTCTTGAGCAATGATCACATTATCTGACCCATTTCTTCCTTTAAGGAAAGCAGCTTGCATGGGAGAGATAAGGTTTGGAAGAACGGGTCTGATTCTTTGCACAAGAACTTTCGAGACAATTTTATAGACTGTGTTACATAAACTTATTGGCCTATATTGACTCACTTTCTCTGGACCCAGCTGCTTAGGAATAAGAGCAACTAGAGTTTGATTAAGATAATCAGGCACCTTCTGGTTAGCAAAGATACTTTTGACTTCCCTCTTCACTGAATTTCCAACCACAAGCCAAAACCTCTGGAAGAAGCCTGCGTGCATACCATCACTACCAGGGGCTTTATATGGCTTCATGGATTTAAGGGCTTCCCATATCTCATTATCAGATGGCATTAAAGCCAAAGAGTTAGCATCAGCTTCACTTAGCCTCAAACACCAATTCGTATCCCAGTTCTGGATCAATGGGCAGGCAACCTGATCAGTTCGATAAAGCTTTTCAAAATAATTAATAAATATCTCTTTAACTTCCTCTACATTGTGGTTCCAAACTCCCTCATCATTCAAAATGCAGGTAATTCTATTCTTACTTCTTCTAGTAATGGTAGTCATGTGAAAATAAGCTGTATTTCTTTCCCCAAAAATGGTCCAATTGACCCTAGACTTCATTGCCCATAGTTCCTCCTCAATCTGAAGTATCGCATTATACTCCTCAGAAAGTTGCTCTTGCAGATTAATAAGAAAATTATTAGGATTGTTGGCAAGGGCTCTCTGAGTACCAAGCAACCTAGCCATAATCTGCCTCTTCCTCACAAAAATATTCCCAAAAACTTCTTTATTCCAGATTTGGGCCTTCTGAGTGAATCTGGTAACAGCACCAGGTAAATCTTCTTCTCTCCCTTCCCAAGAATCCCTAACAATGGCAGGGAAATCTTTGTGACTAAGCCACATGGGCTGGAACCTAAAAGGTCTATTAGAATTTGTCACAAGGTTAGGATATAAGTTTAACAGCAGTGGGCAGTGGTCTGAGTTCACTCTAGCCAAATGAGTCACATTGGCCTCAGGAAAAGAGTTTTTCCAACTAGGGTTGGCCCAACACCTATCAAGCCTGCATTGGATAAGGCCCCCTAATTCTCTCTTATTTGTCCAGGTAAATTTGGGCCCTGAAAAGCCTAAGTCCATCATATGGCACTCATTCATACAGTCAAGAATGGCTCTCACTCTTCTTTGACAGATAGGATTTCCCCCAGATTTTTCCCCTTCAGAGATAACCTCATTAAAGTCTCCCATAAGAGCCCAAGGAAGATCATGTAAATTAGCTATCAATTTAAGGTTTTCCCAAAGCATGCATCTCTCTGCAAACCTAGGACTAGCATAAATAGCACTAATAATCCAGCTAAGGGTTTGAGATCTTACCCGGATGATGGCATGAATCTCCTGCTCCGTAGCTGCCAGCACATCTACTTGCACCAAATCAGCCCTCCAGAGCAACCAGATACCCCCAGCAAAACCAATTGTATCTGTCACTTCCGCCCCATCAAAAGGCAGTGTTTCAATCATCTCCATAGCCCTTGCTCCACTCATCCTGGTTTCAGTAATAACCATGATAATAGGACTGTGCCACTCCACTAAATCCATCACAGTTTTTCTGAATTGGGGTTTCATAGCACCCCTACAATTCCAGATTAAAATATTCATAATTTTAAAAGGGGTAACAGAGGGATCAAGGCACACCGCTCTTAAGGAGCCCTCAGTGTCTCTCAACCTCCATGCCGCCATCATCTCTGGCTTCCTCACCAATTTCTCGCGAAACAGAGTCACCGAATGGTTGAGAATCCCCATCAACTCTTGAGTTACTCTGATGAGGATAGTGCCATTGACCTCTGCCATCGCGAACTGTATCATCTTCACCCCATGCAAATTCCCCTTCATAGAGCATTCCACAGGTTTGCTCTGAAGAATCTTCCTCTCCGAGATCACCGGCTTCACCCATTCCTTTTCTGCCTCCGTTAGAAATTTTTCCAAGCTTTGCATCTCTAAAATTGTCTTTGATGAGCTTGAGTTTGCTGTTGGAGGGGCATGCACCATTGGTCTGTCCGTTAGAAAGCGCCACCATGGATTTGGTGTGTTCTCCCAAGCTTTGCTCTTCAGGGGAAGATAGCCCAGACCTCTGCTCTCCTTGGTTAACAGGAATATGTTCTTCCACGCTAACATCAGCTCCAGATCGGTCCACCCCCATACTTCCGTTAGGTCCTGCCTGATCCATTGGATTGTTCGATCTCCAATCGGTATTATCTTGCCCTTGTAAAAAATTGCCCAGCTCCCTTTTTTCTCCATTGTTCCCGTTTCTTAATGTGCTACTGAGAGCACCTTCAGCTTTTGTTAATAACCCCTTTACTGAGTCACTTGGTTTATTTAAAATCCCTGGGCTTTGGCTTGGCCCATTAATTTTTGAAGGGCCTGCATTAGACCCAAAGACAAATACACTATCTTTCGTTAGGCCCATATCTTTTCTTTGACTTCCAACGACACTTTTGGCCTTTTGGTTCTGGTTAGCACGTGTTCCACTTCGTTTGGAACTCTTTCCATTAATTGATTTATCTTGATGGGACTTGTTGGACTTCCCCTCTTCTCTAGGTGTCACAGTAATCTGAGCTTGTGGTGCCTTCCTTTTGCCCGCCATTCTTTCCAGCTCCATTGCTCTAGGTGGAGTCTTATCATGCAGGGATTGAGAAGACTCATCAGCTTGACTCAAGCTAACTTTGCTAGGCTTGTCACGTGCCTTGCTCAGTGGCTTGCGTCTAGTCACAATCATCCACTCTCCAAATTCATCATGACTTTTTTCTGCTGGTTTCTCCGTTTCCTTAGGTGTAGCTTCCATGCTCTGATCAGCTTGTACATCACTGGTGGATTCACGGACTATGAAAGGGCATGCCTCTCTTTTGTGTCCAATCCGTCCACACTCAAAGCATAATGATTCCACCCCTTCATACTGAATGATTTGTTTCAGCTTGCCCAAGTAGATGCTTCGGATAAGGGGTTTATCAAGATTAACTTGAATACACATGCGTGCAAAACGTCCTCTAGCTCCATTAGCAGTGTGTGCATCAATACGGAGTACAGGGCCAATAGCTCTACCAATTTTGAGTAAAGCATTATGCTCATAATACTCAATTGGTAATTCAGGAAATCTGACCCACATAGCAACTGAAGAAAAAGTTGCTGTGGATGCTTTGAACTCTGGCTCCCACTGCCTAATGGCTAAGAAATTTTGTCCTATGAACCACGGACCTCCCTTGAGTATGTTATCAACATCCTCTCTGAGCTCAAACTTAGTAAGGAAAAATTCAAATCCCAAATCAATGCATTCCATACCTCCTTTCAAGTTCCACATGCTCCTAAGTTTCGAAACCAGGAATGGGTAAGCTATCTTTCTCCCAAACGGTTTGATTATGAGAGTTTGGTACCATGGTGCTCGCATGCGAGTTTTTTCTTCTCTGGAAAAACAGAGCCTGATGTTTTCATCCTGAGTATTTTCATCTTCTTCATCGGATTCCACATCTTCCTGCATCGCACTATCAAATCCAAAAGCTTTTTCAAAGGCTCCAGGAATAGAACCCACAAGTTTGTCTTTGTAGCTTCCCATCCTTGCCATGTGGTTTTCATTCCTCTCCCCTGTAGCTTGATGACTCTCCTTAAATTTCTTGGTACTGCGCGATAAAGTGTCTTCTTCCTCTTCAGAACGTTTCAGCCTTTCTCTCTCCATCTTTTTATACTAGCCTCATTGCACGCACTATGAGTGTGCTTAGAGTTTTTTTTTGTTTCTTTTTGCTTTAATGTCAAAACTTTCCCTTCATCCCAATTTGAAGCTTATGTGTTTAATGAATGATATTTGTGTATTTGCCAATCACCAATATAGCTAGGGATGTAATGATACCTAGCACAATTAAAAAAAAAATAATAGTAATAAAAAATAAATAAAATAAAAATAAAATAGTATTGGAATAATTAGTTTGTGAGTTTGTATGCGGTACTAGGTACCATCACTTTTTTTTTTTTTTTTTGTATATGTGTGTGAAGCTCTCTTCTGGAGACTTGAACCCCGACCTTTGCTCTCCACACCCTACAAGCATTTATATTTGTAAAGTGATCATCGCACCAAAGGGGGAGCGGTGGTAGGTATCATCACTCTTAGCTATATTAGTGATTGGGAAATGCATAAATACCGTGGGATAAAGGGAAAGTTTTGACATTAAACCAAAAAAAGAAAAAAAAAATTTAGCACGCATTATTGAGAGAAAGATAAAGTTGGTTAGAATCTTTTCCCTTTATAATTTCTGGTGCATCTTGGGTGACAGCTTCAATTTTATTTTTTAGGAAATTGTTGAACAATAAAGTGTCTGAAACTGCACGATCTTAAATGAAATTACAGTCGACTCCTACAAATCAATTGATTAATGAATACAATACAATAGAATTTGCTTAATGACCGTGGCCTTCTGAAATATTTCTAATAAAAGCATTAAGATTTGCATCAGATGACCCACCGTTCGCAATTGCTCGTCGACTTGACTTCTGAAATTCTTTTGCTCTTTTCCTCATCGCATTCATCTCATCGCTTTTGTTATCCATAAACCTTTTCACAAGCTCTGAAATTTCACCTCTTGTCACAACTCCAACATCTTTCTTAACCTTCCATCCAATCTTCCAATCCTCCACAATGTATTTACTGATTGGGACTTGATCCCAAAATATAGGAAAAGTAAGCATTGGCACACCAGCGAAAACAGCCTCAAGAGTGGAATTCCAGCCACAATGTGTCCAAAACCCTCCTATTGAAGAGTGGCACAACACCTTCAGTTGGTCACACCAAGGCACCACTAGGCTCATATCACCACTACAATCCTTGAATTGCGCAGTTTCTCCACGTGACACCCACAAGCACCGAACACCACTGTCCCTTATACCACCAATAATTTCATCCATTTGGGCATTTGAAACCGAATGGAAACTTCCCATTGAGATGTACAACACCGAACATGGAGGTTGAGAATCAAGCCACTGGAGATAGTTGACACCATTGTTAGAATTAGTTAAAGAAGCATTCTTTTCTTCAAGTTCTAAGTAAGGTATGGCAGGACCAATAGGGTAGACAGGGATAGGAAAGTTGGCTTTTATGGCGTCAATGGCTTTAGCTTCAAGTTCATGAAAGGTGGTGAATAGAAGATACTGCGCTTTATTGGACACGCTTGAAATACCTTCCAGGACTCCAGGCAAGACTAGTCGACCATCTCCATATGTGAAGGTAGGAAGATCAGCAATACGGATAGTAGAAACTCCAGGGATGTAGTCCACAAGCTCATCACCCCGTTCTTAATTAAACACATAGAAAGTAGAGTAAGTGAAAAGCCTAAATACTAGAAACTGCCTTGGAACATGAAGCTAAAAAACCAAAAAAGGGATACAATGCGAAGCTTAAGCTTCTTTAGTGGCATTTTTTGGGCCCAATCTTTTAATGCAGATGAAGATATCTTTTTTTGGGTCATGTTAATGAGTGTCATATGGTATTAGTTAAGAATCCATTTTAGGAAAGTTTTGACATTACTTTTATGGGAAATGAAAAAGCTATCAAAACATTAATTTCTTTTTTTTCTTTTTTCATAAAAATTTTCTTTAATTAAATTCTTAACTAATGCCGTACGGATAATCACTTCCGGTGATATGGAATATCTATTATTGCAAATATACAAAACTTTGATGGGGAAAAAAAGCTGTTTGTGGGTCTTGTACCATATTGGTTGACTGTTTGGACTTTGATTTGATGACCACCTTATATAAACGAGTTAAGTGTGTGTAAGAGTAACAACTTTTTCCCAACTATTTAGCCAAAAAAAAAAAAAAAAAAAAAAAAAACCATTTTTCCCAACTAATATTAATTGGCAACCACCTTATTTATACGAGATTACGACTTTTAACTGTTTGGTCCTTTTCTTTGATAAGAACTGTTCTGTCCTACTTACCTAACTCAATTAATTTTTTTTAGTCAGTTCAAGAATATAGAATATATATATATATATATATATATTTATATAAGAGTAACAATTTTTTCCCAACTATTTAGCAAATAAAAAAAAAAAAAAACCTTTTTCCCAACTAATATTAATTGGCAACCACCTTATTTATACAAGATTACGACTTTTAACTGTTTGGTCCTTTTCTTTGATAAGAAAAATTCTGTCCCACTTACCTAACTCAATTAATTTTTTTAGTCAATTCAAGAATATATATATATATATATATATATATTGTGGGGCCCGATAGTTTATAGGCCAGGCCCACTTGCTCGTGGGGAGCCCGCAAGCCCAAGCTGAAAAAAGTTATGGCCCAAGCTTAAAAATATAAGACCGAGGATGGCCCAGATATGCAGCCGAGGACGGTTTAGTCCTCGGCAAGCCTAAAACTCCCTTGACAAAAGGGGTAAAAGAGAGCTATAAGAACAAATCCGTAAGAAGATCTAAAATATCTCAGGGAAGTTGTCCTTAATACCCTTCACTGATAAGACTTTACACCTAACAGAACCTGATTTTTAGGCTTTATTAACCATCCCCAACAATTCTGGGATTAGATTGATGGGACAAATATCAGTCCTGGAAAAATTGACCCTACACGTGGACGAGGGACAACAAACGTAGGCTAGTATAAAAGGAAAGGTAAACTAATTAGGGGAGGGATCCCCCATCTCACTTCCTGGAGAAAACTCTAGGGATGAGAATGCCCGGATAATAAATGTACACCACCACGAAAAACCCACCGCCGGGTAACCGGAGAAAGGCGTTAGTGCTCCTCGGCCATGATCCGAGGAATCCAATCCCTCAAGTTACAAACTTGTAGGGCTTGGATATCCAGGCTAAAGCCTTTTCTTATCTGAATTTCCTTAAAGTCCGGTTTGGACCAACGCCCCGTGACCAGACGCTCGCCTTTTAAGCCCACTCTCTACAAATTTTATTGTGAGGGATCCTTCACGCGCGAGCCCAACGTCATTGTTGGGCCGTTTGAGAATCGTGTTCCTACAATTGGCGCCGTCTGTGGGAAGGCTTACGCGTTGGCACGGGTGGCGCATGAGTCAGCTCTCTAGCAAGCAGAGATTCGCGAGTTTTTCCCATCTCCGGCGACGTGCAGTTGTTGCTCTGACATAAGCTTCTGCTAGGGGCTACGCCTTGCACTGCTAACGGCGCGGGCAGCTCTAGGGGCTTCCGGCCTCAAGCCAACTCTCCCCTCCCTGGCCTAGGGGCTAACCTTCGAAAAATAAATAAGTATAGAGAAAAAGCTACTTAAAAAGATATCTTACAAGTTTTGGACAGAACCAAGGCAGTGTATGGTCCTCGAACCCAAGCCTATGGAGAAACCAAGTACAAAAAAGATATCTTACAAGTTTTGGACAGAACCAAGGCAGTGTATGGTCCTCGGACCCAAGCCTATGGGGAGAACCAAGTACAAAAAAGATATCTTACAAGTTTTGGACAGAACCAAGGCATTGTATGGTCCTCGGACCCAAGCCTATGGGGAAACCAAGTACAAAAAAGATATCTTACAAGTTTTGGACAGAACCAAGGCAGTGTATGGTCCTCGGACCCAAGCCTATGGGAAAACCAAGTACAAAAAAGATATCTTACAAGTTTTGGACAGAACCAAGGCATTGTATGGTCCTCGGACTCAAGCCTATGGGGAAACCAAGTACAAAAAAAATATCTTACAAGTTTTGGACAGAACCAAGGCATTGTATGGTCCTCGGACCCAAGCCTATGGGGAAACCAAGTACAAAAAAGATATCTTACAAGTTTTGGACAGAACCAGGGCAGTGTATGGTCCTCGGACCCAAACCTATGGGGAAACCAAGTACAAAAAAGATATCTTACAAGTTTTGGACAGAACCAAGGCATTGTATGGTCCTCGGACCCAAGCCTATGGGGAAACCAAGTACAAAAAAGATATCTTACAAGTTTTGGACAGAACCAAGGCAGTGTATGGTCCTCGGACCCAAGCCTATGGGAAAACCAAGTACAAAAAAGATATCTTACAAGTTTTGGACAGAACCAAGGCATTGTATGGTCCTCGGACCCAAACCTATGGGGAAACCAAGTACAAAAAAAGATATCTTACAAGTTTTGGACAGAACCAAGGCCTTGTATGGTCCTCGGACCCAAGCCTATGGGGAAACCAAATACAAAAAAGATATCTTACAAGTTTTTGACAGAACCAAGGCCTTGTATGGTTCTCGGACCCAAGCCTATGGGGAAACCAAGTACACAAAATAAAAACCATAAGTTTTGGACGGAACCTAGGCCTTGTATGGTCCTCGAACTCAAGCCTATGGGGAAACCAAGTACACAAAAGCACAATCGGAGTTCCCTACTTCCCAGTCGATTGCTCGGATGGATTATTTAGAGATTCAGCCTTGGACGGTATTCACGCGCTTATCACAGAATATTCAACTGTTACCCCGGTTAGTTTCCTAAGTTTGACTTACTATGAATTATCGGTATAATGCCTGGTAGTATTGGTAGATTAGAGTTAGTAAGATTATGTTTCAAGGTATCTTGCTCTAAATATTCTCGAAGAAACACACACATGGAGCACACCCATTCACAAAGTAGTGTTGCCAAAAGATCAGTACTCAAAACATGTAAATAAATTTCTATTTTCACTAAAACAAAGAAATAGTACAGCGTACAATGAAAAGCTGGAATCAGTTTGTGTCAAAGCTCACTACATAACCAAAAAGAAAGGAAGATACAAGAGAATAAGATAAAGCCGAGGAAGTAGATCAGAGGAGAGGTTGGCTACAGCTCCAAGACCTTGTTCTTCCTCAATGCTTTCAGATGCCCACAACTCAAACAGCAAAAGAGACCCAACTGGAGCCTGACACCGCTGAAGGAAAGGTGCAGGGAGTTGGAAGTTGAGGGGCTTTCTCTAAATATTTGCCTGCCACAAGGCAAAGGCGCTGATGGCGGAGAATCTTTCTTCTGACACACCAAAGTTCTGGCATGAACAGAACCTGCTTCGGATTTTGACTAAAAGAGGGAGAGACATCCTTTCCCCTCGATCGAAATGGAGTATTCTCTTGAACTTATGCTTCCTGTGCCCATACCTCACCATTTTGAGTCTCAGGAGGGCACGACGCTTCCGTGGCGGAGAGAGTTCCTTCTTCCCAACCCTCGCCTCAAACATGTTGTGCTAAGGGAGAACAACACTGAATATAGGAGTTGTGATTTGGGGGAAACTGAAGGAGCTGTGTGTATATAAAGTAACTCTCTCTCCCTCCTATTTATTTGAAAAGACAAGGTGATGGCAGTCAACTCACGCAGCGTCCCAAGGAACGCTACAGACAAAATGGCTCAGGCCCAACTTCCAACGTCAACTGCAACCACAAGATTAAAGGGAGCCTCGTAAAGGCGCACCTCGAACACTGGGACATCAAAAGTACCGCGTGGCCAAAGACTGCATAAATACCTCTTAATTCGTGGGCCTAGTGAATTCGCAGCCCAGGCCCGTTCTGCATAAGGGTCCAGGGACTATGGCCCACGCCGAGGAATATCTGCTGCCGAGGGCAACCTCCTGCTCTGCGCCTCATGATATACCTGAAGAAAGGGAGAAATTGTACTCAAAGAGTTTTGGACAGAACCAAGGCATTGCATGGTCCTCGGACTCAAGCCTATGGGGAAACCAAGTACTCTAAAAAGTTTTGGACAGAACCAAGGCATTGCATGGTCCTCGGACTCAAGCCTATGGGGAAACCAAGTACTCTAAAAAGTTTTGGACAGAACCAAGGCATTGCATGGTCCTCGGACTCAAGCCTATGGGGAAACCAAGATACTGTAAAATGTTAAGGCCAGTATGTTAAGATGGCAAGATGACCCCTTATTCAATAGCCTAAGGAAACTGTTCGTTTTGTGGATGACATGTCCTCGGATAGTTACTTCTTACACCGTATCGAATATCAGTCCTCATCTTGGCTAATTTTGAGGTAAGTGTCGTCCCTCCCTGGTCGGCATTACTATGACAAGTAATTCTGTTAAAGTTATGGTGGCATCTTTTTATTAGTAAGTATTTTGGCCTTAGTTGTCATTGATTCAAATGCTATACTATTGTGCCGAGCAGCGTTTGCAAATTTATTAAAACATATAGACAGAACATGCGAAATAGAATACCAATAACTTTTATTAATATGAAAAATTATTACAACGTACAAAGAAGGGCTTAAACAAGCCTATACAAAAAATGAATTGCTAAAGCAACAATAGCATCCGCAATACAGATTAGTAAACAGTTAGGTGTCTTTTAAACTCACCTTCAAAGTCTCTCCAATCTCTGCCTCAGTACTGCTCATATCAGGAGAAGAACCTTCTTTAGAAAAAGATGAAGGAGAAGGAAGAAGAATTGGAACACATGGAAGCACTTCAGCAAGCTCTTGTCAGCAAGCAGCGCAAAGGAAGAAGAAGATGGAGGACATGAGCAGAAGATGGAGGAGATGAATGAAGAAGATGGAGGACATGAGTAGGAAGGAGGAGAAGAAGAGAGAAGAGATGAAAAGAAAGAAAAAGGAGCAAAAGAGGGAAAAGGAAAAGTACCAGGATGGATCTGGTGGTGGAAAGAAGAAGAAAGAGAGGCAAAGGGGGGCGCCAGTGAACGAAAAGAGGAAGAAGCAGGGGCACTTAGTCCCTGCCCCAGTCCTGACTCCTAACACGCTGGCGCCATGTTAGATATGCTCGTGAGAGAGCGGACGGTGGTGATAATGGATGTTTTTGACTCAGTCACACCGAAAGTGAGATGTGACGAGTCCCTGCTTCGAATTTTGGCTAAAAGGAAGGGGAGACAAATCTTGAATCTCCGCCATCCTTGCCCTGACTGGGCCATCTCAAGCTTTATTAGGACATGGCGTTTCTGGGAAAGGAATGGTTTATTCATGGCTGACTATTATGATGAACGAATTATTGGATAGGGTATAACCAGAGGGAAGAAGTGAACTCTGGGAGGAACCTGGGGGATTTAGATATGAGAGAATCACATTTTGTCTTCTCTCTTTATATAAGGGATGAAGAAAAGGGTACATAACACGTTCAGATCCCCAGGCAAACCTACAAATAAGAATACGCCGTTTCGTTCTCCCACACCATCAATAATCGTCAGATCTGGGAGGCCTCGTAAAGGGAGGATATTAAAGACACGCCTTGAATACCTAAACGGCATAAGGGCAACGTGCGCAAATTAAGGGGAACAGCTCGTAGACCGGTACATTCCTTGGGCATGTGAAGAGTTACCCGCGTCCTTCAAGGGCTGAAATGAATGAGCCATAATAAAGGCTCGGCATTACCAAAACCCATCTTTCCAACCAAGATGTTGGACAGCAGGGTTTTGAGGGGCTATTGTGGGGCCCGATAGTTTATAGGCCAGGCCCACTTGCTCGTGGGGAGCCCGCAAGCCCAAGCTGAAAAAAGTTATGGCCCAAACTTAAAAATATAAGGCCGAGGATGGCCCAGATATGCAGCCGAGGACGGTTTAGTCCTCGGCAAGCCTAAAGCTCCCTTGACAAAAGGGGTAAAAGAGAGCTATAAGAACAAATCCGTAAGAAGATCTAAAATATCTCAGGGAAGTTGTCCTTAATACCCTTCACTGATAAGACTTTACACCTAACAGAACCTGATTTTTAGGCTTTATTAACCATCCCCAACAAGTCTGGGATTAGATTGATGGGACAAATATCAGTCCTGGAAAAATTGACCCTACACGTGGACGAGGGACAACAAACGTAGGCTAGTATAAAAGGAAAGGTAAACTAATTAGGGGAGGGATCCCCCATCTCACTTCCTGGAGAAAACTCCAGGGATGAGAATGCTTGGATAATAAATGTACACCACCACGAAAAACCCACCGCCGGGTAACCGGAAAAAGGCGTTAGTGCTCCTCGGCCATGATCTGAGGAATCCAATCCCTCAAGTTACAAAGTTGTAGGGCTTGGATATCCAGGCTGAAGCCTTTTCTTATCTGAATTTCCTTAAAGTCCGGTTTGGACCAACGCCCCGTGACCAGACGCTCGCCTTTTAAGCCCACTCTCTACAAATTTTATTGTGAGGGATCCTTCACGCGCGAGCCCAACGTCATTGTTGGGCCGTTTGAGAATCGTGTCCCTACATATATATATATATATATATATAATTTTTGCAGCATAGGAGAGGAAAATGTTTGGTTTCAAACACTAATGAAAAGATGAATTAGTCTTTGTCATGTATATGATGAGATACATATCATCTTTTATTGGTAATTAAATCCCAAGGCTCCGAACACGTTTGAAGTCAAACTTTGTCTATAAAGAAAATATTTAATATATAATGTTAATGTACACAATGGTCCTTGTTATCAAAATTGTAACGAACATGGAATAAAAAAAGTTTAATGTCAATTACTAATGTTTATTAATCTAATATAATGATTTGGTGCAACCATTAAGTCACTACTTCAACCAATTAATAGCTGGTACACATTCTAAACAAAATATATATAAAAAAAAAAAATAATTAGTTATTTTGAAATATAGATATACATATGAACGAATAGATATCCATAATCAATTTTTAAAAAAGTAATTTGTCTTGAAATAATAATGCAATACACCCATAAACTCTACATAAAAATTAATATATTTCTTTAATTTTGAAGTTAGTCATTTTAGTCTTGTATCTTTGTCTGAAAACCATTTTAGTTATTTAATTTGAAGTTTGTCCCTTTAGCAACATTAAATTATTACTAAATAAAATAATCTCTGGACAAAATTTTCGGATAAAATCATTTTTTTGACAAAATTATCAAACTAAAATAATCGACAAACTTATAGAACTAAAATTATTTTTAAATAAAATCATCAAATGTAAATTGCATTTTTGGCTAAAAGATATCTTTGGGGGGTCTTTCTTAGTTTTATTATTGGGTCCAATTAATAAGTGTTTTTAAAGTATTTATTAATAAGTCATGCTAATGGTTGTCTTTAAGTCAATGGTTAATAATCTATTTTAAGAAAGTTTTAACACCATTTTATGAGAAATGAAAAAAACTGTAAAAACATTTTTTTTTCTTTTCCCATAAATATTTTCTTTAAATAAATAATTAATTATTTCTATAAAAGCATTTATTAGCATTCTCATTTATTAATAAACCATTTTATAGATGATTTGGTACTATTTTTATTAAAAATTAAAAAAAATAAAACAAAAAGCAGACAAAAAAATTATTTACCTTTTTTTTTTTTTTTTTTTTTATTTTTTTATTAAGAAAGTCACTTTTCTAAGGTTTTTTATGCATCATTCCCAAAATCTGAACAGACCACGTGAGTCCAAAAATTTTTATGTACATTTGTTGTTTAGTTTACGCCTTTTGAGGAATAAATTACAAAAACCAACCTTCTTCTTTTTTTTTTTTTTTTTTTTTTTTTTTTTTTGGGTTAAAACAAAAACCAACTCTTAAGATAATAATATAATATCTAAGTGCGCATTTTTGGTATGGTAGTCACTCTACAAGTATAAATGTTTGTAGGATGTGGAAGGTAAGGATCAGGATTCAAGTTTTCAAAAGTGAATTTTACATACATATACATTCAGATTAGTCTAAAGTAGAAATTCTACATTGTAAATAAAAAAATAATATATATATATATATATATAATAGTAGAAGCTGAAAGAAAGTGGATTCCTATAATTAAAGAGATGGTGACAAATAGGATAAGTGTCTATCCAAAATTTAGCCATGTTCCACTTTAAAAAGTGGTACATTATATTGTTTGGTAACGCTAAAACATCGTTTAAAAATGATAAAATACAATTTTTCACTGCGTTAAACACTTGGTATAAAAAAGAAAACTAACCGCTTAAGAAGGAAAAAAAAAAAAAAAAAAATGGACTGCTACACGGAGAAAGGAGAAAGAGAGACTGAGAGAAAAGAGAGACAGAAAAATAGAGAGGCAGAAAACGGAAAAGGAGAGAGAGATCGAGAGATCAAAAACTGCAGTTTGCAATCAAGAATGAAAAGATGTCTCTCACTTCCTGTCAAATTTCTTTATCTAACTATCCGCTAATTTCTTTCCCTGGAATAAGAAGAAGTAAGGAAGATGAAGCGTTAAGAACGAAGAGGAGTCAAGAATGAAATAGAGGGGCAGAGATGGAGAGAAGGGTGCCACCCAGATCTTCTGCCATCACCGTAAGCCTCCACTCACTACCCGACTATCAGAATCGGAATCGCTACTGGTATAGCTTTGTTTTAAATTTAAAAATATAAGGTTTTTGGTTTTTATTTGGAGAATCAATTGGGAGTTGATTATGATTTAAATTGGTATTTTGGGTTAGATTCGGTTTTGATTAAGGGATACGGAGATAGAAGAAGCAAGTAGAATTTGTAGGAACCAAGAGAGAAAAAATATCTATGGCTAACCATTGCCTGTTCCCTCGCCAGACTTAGGCCATCGGAACCGCAAGCACACATGAAGAAAAAACTATGACCATACGCCACCCAAATTGTCGGAATTGGCACTGGTACAATTTTTTTTTCCCATTTTTTAGATTTGGCCATTTGAGTTTTTTTTGGTTGATATGTTTAGATTTGATTCGTTTTTGTTTCAGGTTTTTGGGTGCTTCTGTTTCTAATCTTTACAAAACCATTGAGATTAAATAATTATAGGATTGAAATCATTGGGTATTTTCGTTTCTAATACTAATTTTCCTTTTTCAATCTTATTTTAGGTCTTTCTGCCGGAACATCATACACCCAGATAGAGTCCGTTAGGCACAAAGAGACAGGCCGCCGTATACCTGTAACCGGTAAAGTTATTGTTTTTGGTTTTTTCCTTTTTGTTTTCAAATTTGGGGTTTGAATATGATTTAGGTTTGAATTTCTTGGTTGGATTGGTTTAGATTTAGCTATTTCAATTAGATTTGGTTTTGAGTTAGGCTTCCATTAGCATGCCACTGATAGGTAATTTGGCCAGTTGTTAATTTTTAACATTTTAAATTATTGTTGTGTTAGTTTTGGCTTGAATTAGATTGGTTTGGTTTTGAGTGATCATTTACGAAATTCATTACAATTAGTATTTTTTCTCTTTTGAAAATTGAGACTACTAAGTTTTTGAAATTGACAGCACTGATCAGCTTTGCTATGCCTAAGATATAATCAATATATACATTTTATTATATGCTTACAAATTGTTTGATAAAATTCTGCTATTTTTTAATTCTAAAATTTATTTTTATTGTTTATAATTTAAGTTTTATGAGGTGTATAATTCTCCCAATAGTACCTAAATGGTTCAAATCATTGGATTCTTTCTCCCTCAGGTTTGTATCAGTTTATTTTATAGTTTCTTTTGTTTGTATGGAATCAATAATTTACTTCTTATTACATAATAATTGTGTTAATTTTATAATCATTATGAAACTGAGGGTGGGAAAGAGGGACTTACTTTTAATGTGATATAGTTCAAAGCTTAATGAAAGTTTGGGCAATGATGGAGTTATTTTTAGGAGGAGCATGTAATTCAGCAACATAAATATACCTCTATTTGGAAGAATCTCAACTTTTCAGTTAAAACAGAGTGACAATATTTTGAATATGATGATTGTTTTTGTAATATCTCCAATCTAAGGTTCTAATTTTCTTTTTCTCATATAGGTGGTGTGTACATGGGAAAAAGGGATTTTGACTCTGATATAGAATGCTTTAGGTTTTTTCTAAATCTGGTATTATTAATGACAAGGCATTGTTGATAGGCTTGATTGTTCTGTTTCTAAACATAATAATAGCTGTTTGTTCAGCAGGCATTCTATACTGTTGGTATTGGAGTTTGGATAAGGAATGCAACTGATGTCTGTTTTTCTTAATGGCACTCTGTTTTTGTTAGAGAGGTTTTGAGGGTCCCATGGTCTAGATTTTTGATGATTATGTGGAAATACGATATTGTTTTCTCTACAAGATTCTAGAAATTATTATGTAGCTTTCTATTTCTGTTGTTGCATTTGATGTGATTAATCAGTGCTTACCTTTGGAATCCTAATGTGTTTTTGCATTGTTATCCTTCGGCTCTATATTTTGTACATATATATATATATATATAGTAAATTCATTATTTAGTTTTTTTTTTTGGTTGGTTGTAATTTCAACACTCTTTTTGCTATAACATACAGCTATTTAGACAATTAATTCATTTGGTTTCCTTACATGTTCTGTGTTGATTTCTCAATTTATGCAGTTACTTCTTTTCATTTGTAACATGACTTAATAATGTAGTCACAAAAGCAAGCCTATTTAGGCCCTTATTCATGTGATCAATGCTACTTTGTTGTTGCTTTCCTACTTCTTAATGTTGCATATTGAAAACAAATTTGGGAATGTTGAGTGAACTTCCATTATAAAAAAAAAATAAGGAAAAAAAATTAAACAAAAGAGAGATCCAAAAGAAGTGGATGAACTTTATAAATGTTGGCTAATTTTGTTTTAATTAGATTTTTTTTTTTTTTTTGGTTGGGGAGCTGTATTAGTGATTGGGTTCTACAGGGTTATTAAAATGAATACTAGCTGTTCGATGAAATCCTGCAAAGAACTTGGGATAGAAAAGGTTCCGTTTGGGTTATTCTAAAACAAAATTAGAGGAATTGGATTGAGTTTATTAAAAATTAAAAGTTATTCTGTGTATTGCGCGAGTTAACACTAGTAGTAATAATAATAACATAATATAGATACAGTAAAAATATAGTTTTGAGACGCACCTGACAAATCAACCGGGAAATGCTGGTTCTGCACGAGCAGTTCAAAATGATGAAACACTGAGAACACCATCGCCGGCATAGGAAAAAGTGAGGCCACCGGAATATTCCTTCGGTTCCCCAAGCCGATAGCCCAATACACATAAGTATCAGCCACGATGGCTTTCACCGGCGGCTGAAGCCGGTCCAGGAGCTCCTCAAAGTGAACTTCCATCTTCGTATTCACGGCTTTCAGAAAGCCCGGTAAATCTTTCCCACGACCCACCTCGGAAGGTATGCAATTGGGTACTGTGGCGAAGCGTATCTGAGCCGGTGGCTTTGGCTCTGAGCTGATGAATCCGAGCCACTCTTCGGTGACGACGAAGCTGATGAGAATATCGGCGGTTTTTGAAGCCAGAAGCTTGCACGAATTCATCATAGCGTTGATGTGGCTGCGACCGGGATACGGCATAGCCACCAGGTGGCAGACGGTTGGCTCAGGCTGTTCTGTTTTTGCAGGATCCATTTTGATGGAAACTGATGATAAGGATAAAGGCTTGCTTTTGTACGCACCAAATGGCCGCAGCGGAAGACCTTGTACTGATCTTTATATCTCTGGCTTATCAAGATCTTTCTATTTGGATAATTACGTGGAAAGCCTAATTCTTTTTATAAAATCTGGAACTCTCTCTCTAAATAAAAGATCAGATCTTATTGAATCAGAAATTGAATGATACAAAGCAACTGATCCCAATACAATAAAGGTATTCTATATATACACGTCTCTAACATAATCAATTCCCTAATTTTCAACAAACTTGGTTATTAACAATCCTAAACTATACAATGGTATGGCAGTATTTACATGACAGACCAATGGCTACAAGCCACATGTATCATAATCTCCAAAGCTATGTATGAACACTTCATGATAAGGCACAGCTTCAATGGTCTCTAGCACATCCTTGCAAGCCCACTGATGCTCTGTATCTGATGCCTCTGCTTCGCATTGCTTGTAACTGAAATTGTGTGCAAGTGGTGCTGCTCCACTCTTGCACTGCTGTCCTCCACTAGTCTCAGCAGATGCATCCTCAAGTATGGAGCAAAGGGCATTAGTTTTAACACTTTTGAAGAAGAATACAGAGAAGTAAAGCCGTAAAGGTTAGTATCAGTTTCAATTTTGCTGTAACCCATCCCTTGTATTGTGCTTTAAGTTAGAGAGTATACTACTAAAGGTTGGTATCAGTTTCAATTTTGCTGTAACCCATCCCTTGTATTATCAAAAATATAGATGCTGATAGGTTTTATGCTAAATGTGTGAGAAAAAGTAAAAACTTTTTTTTTTTTAATTTAAAAAAAAAAAAAAAAAAAACCTAAAAGTTATTTGTTTTTTTTATTTTTTTTTTTTTTTATTTTTTTTTTTTTTTTAAGTGAGACAAAAAGACAAAAGCTTTTGTTAGTTACGTGTCTTATACAGTACATGAATTTCCATAAATCAATTGGATTATTTTTTTTTAATTTCTTTCAAGAATAAAGTTTAGCTCTAAATATATTTAGAGCCTTAGGGTTTCAATGCAAAATAATAAGATGATATGTATACCTATCATGTGATCAACAAAATTATATACATTTCAAATGACAAGGACTCATGTCTTCTTCTTATTATAGGTTGAAGCCTAAGGTTTTTTGCAGAGTTCTTCGGTTTCCTCTACGATAACACGTCTCGGTGTTATCTTGTATTTGCATTTCTCTTCCCTACTTTTAATCTTTCCTTTTATTGTTAACAATGGATAAATATGGCTTAGGGTAGTGTTATCGGTTATTTGCGCTCATTTATTCTTGTTCCGCACTTAGTCTAAGTTAGAGTAAAAGCAATCTAGCAGTAATTTTTAATTGGGGGGTATGAACAAGCTCTTGTGTATTTACACAAATCCAAGCTTTCAATTTTGTAGAGACTTCTTCTTGTATGTACGGATCCCAATATCAAACTTCCTAGCAACTGATTGATTGTTGTTGGATGCAAAGTTCTTCACTTTAAAGCATGTTGAAGATCTGGAAGCACTTGATTACAAAACTCTAAAACGCACAAAAATGCAGTAGCTTCTCATAGAGTATATATGTTCTCTAAATTGAGTCTCTATGTCGATGATGATTTTAAAATAAAGCTTTTATATAATCTAGAGGTTTAGTGAACGAAACCCTAGCAAACCAAGTCATCGACCAAAATTCTAATATGAGAATTTTGGATTCGCGAAGCTTGATAGATCAAGAGTTGTCGAGCTTAATGTTGAGAATTACTCATTAAGTCTCGATAAATGCTAGTGTCGGGCTTCTATTGAGACTAGTGTCGAGGTTCACTATTTCAGCTTTTCTTCAATTATTTCTTGGTTCAATCTTCGTGTATTTAATGATACAACTTGTGATGTTTGTTTAACACACTTCTTGATATTTTAAACATATCTTAAATCTACCCAATTACAAGTAAAGTGCATTTTCTCACAGGATAAGCCAATACATAGAAAATATTACCTTAACAAACTTTCAATTTGGTTATGAAGACCCATTTGCACCCAATTATGTACATGGTGGGATCATGAGGGACAAGAGTCCAACTGTCCAAGTATGTTTAGCATGGAGGGCTTGAAGTTCTTCACGCATAGCAGCAACCCAAATAGGATGTTTTAATGCAGATTTTAGTGATTTCGGTTATAGGGGAATTGAAGATTTAACGTGATAATGGAGCAAACCGGCCTAAAGCTGCCCACAGATTTGTATAGAATGAGTATTGAGTGATTGGTGACAATTAAGGAGTAGAGGTCCATGCTGTGTGGTGGAGCCGAAAGAGACAATAGGTTGACTGTGTAGGAGTTCAAGCTGATGGGGTGCACTTGCAGCAAGTGGGCCAGTGATTTCTCTCATTTGCAATTTGTAGATAACCTCCTTATTTGCCTTAAGGAATGTCTCGACAGATAAATAAGGTGATCAGGAAAAGTGGTGCTAAATCCAACATGTTTTTAAGTATAAAGCTAGAAATATAACAACCCGAGATAGAACTCATCTATCTCATGTCATGGGTCTTCAACAAGGCGTTCCTAATTAAGTGAATTATTAAGGCTCCCTTTGAAAATAGGCACTAAGAAACATGAAGCCTTTGCTGAAGTGATTGTGAAGGTTCATAAAAAATGCAAGGCTAGAAAATGAGTATGGGAAAAAAAATTAGTTTGCTCCCCTTTTAATTTCTTAACCAGTCTCCCATGGCAACTAAGAAACTATGAAGCACGGGTGTGTTTCGGGACTCGGGTGGGTGCGGGTGCGGGTACGGGTGCGGGACTCGGCAATTTTTGAAAAAGGTGGGTGTGGGTGCGGCGGGACTTGACGATTAAAAAATTATTAGAAATATTTTTAATATATTACTAAGCATGCTTTTTTATATAATAATAATAGAAAACTCATATAATAATAATAATAATAATAGTATAGAAATAATAATAATAAAAAAAAAATAAATAGATAATAATAAGTAAAAAAAAAAAAAAAAAGGAGGAGGCTCTCACGTGTAGCTTCCCATTAAAAAAGAAAAAAAAAGGGAAGATGTGGCTCTCACGTTTGGTCAGAGAGGCACAAAAAACAAAGAAGAGTTTTTAAGTGTTGTACTTATCAAAAAGAGAAACAGAAGTTACAGAACACGTCCAAAAAAATAAATAAATAAATAAATAAAAATAAGAGAACAACTCAATACTCACTTAAGAAGACGATGCAAAGAAGAACACGAAGAAGCAAAGATACGATTTCAGTCCACCGGTGACAGTGGCGTATCAATATCCAGTCCAGTCCAGTCCACCGGTATTTTCGGTTTAAGTTTTCTATTTTTTTTCTTACATGCCGATTTCCTTTTTCCGACCGAAACACACCGATATTCGGCCGATACAATCCAATTCGGCCCGAACTGGTGTGAATCTGTCCGGTTCGACGTGAATCGGCGCACATCGAAGTCGAATTGGCGCGATTCAGCCCGATTTGAGCCGCGTCGGTGCGAGTCGGGAAATCCATGTGGCACGACGCGGCACGGACGTATGGTCTGCGGCGTCCCTCCCACGTCGCCGCGTCCCACCGCGTCGGACGCGGGTGTGCTGGGTCCGAAGCCGCGTCCGTGCATCCCAGCTAAGAAACACCTCTTCAAACCCACAACTTTAGCAACACCACACAAATAATACAACTTCTACTTTGGACTAACAGCTGTCACTGCACAAGTTGACTCAGTGAGTTTTGTACTAAAAGCAAGAATGGAATTTTATAAGAATAACTTATAAATACAAAAAAAAATACAAAACAAACCTCTATGAGAGAGAGAGAGAGAGAGCATAAAAATGACATCATAGCACTTTAGTTTTTCCACAACAATTGAAATTCAATTTTCACATATCACCACACTTTTTAAATTCAAATCAAACTCATCTAACAAAATAATTAAACTAGTAAAAGTTACAAGGCTTTAATTTCATTGCATGCAAATAATCTGGTGCATCTTGTGTGACAGTTTCAATTTTATTTTTAAAGAAGTTGTCGAAGAATAAAGTGTCTAAAACCACACGATCTTAATGAAATTACAATAAAATTCTACATATCAATTGACCAATGAATACGATAAATTACAACTATGCTTAATGACTGGCCTTCTGAAATATTTCTAATAGAAGCATCAAGATTTGCATCAGATGGCCCACCTTTTGCAATTGCTCGTCGACTTGACTTCTGAAGTTCTTTTGCTCGTTGCCTCATTGCGTTCATCACATCGCTTTTGTTATCCATAATCTTTTTCACAAGCTCTGAAATTTCACCTCTTGTAACAACTCCAACATCTTTCTTAAACTTCCATCCAATCTTCCAATCCTCCACAATATGTTTACTGATTGGGACTCATCCCAAAATATAGGAAAAATAAGTATTGGTATACCAGCAAAAACAGCCTCAAGAGTGGAATTCCAGCCACAATGTGTCCAAAACCCTCCTATTGAGGAGTAGCACAACACCTTCAATTAGTCACACCAAGGCACCACAAGGCTCATATCACCACTACAATCCTTGAGCCGACCAGTTTCTATATGTGACACCCACAAGCACTGAACACCACTGCCCCTTACACCACCAATAATTTCATTCATTTGGGCATCTAAAACCGAAAGGAAACTTCCCATTGAGATTTACAACACCGAACATGGAGGTTGAGAATCAAGCCACCAGAGATAGTTGACACAATTGTTAGCATTAGTTACAGAAGCACACTTTTCTTCAAGTTCTAAGTAAGGTATGGCAGGACGAATAGGTTAGACCGGGATAGGAAAGTTGGCTTTTAAAGTGTCAATAGCTTCAGCTTCAAGTTCGTGAAAGGTGGTGAATAGAAGATAATGCAATTTATTGGACACGCTTGAAATACCTTCCAGGACTCCAGGCAAGACTAGTCGACCATCTCCATATGTAAAGTTGGGAAGTTCAGCAATACGGATAGTAGAAACTCCAGGGATGTAGTCCACAAGCTCATCACCCCGTTCTTAATTAATCATGTAAGTTGTGATTTACAATTATTTTGTGTTAGTTTTTATTCCGTGCCAAATTTGATTATAATTTTGTTCAATCTTATGTACCTTGTATTTTATATGACATTTTTTTGTAAGGGTTGTGTGTGAGAGAGAATGTGAAGACTCAAGGCAAAGTGAAGAACAAGAAGTTTTTGTAGGTAGCTCGCGAGAAGTCTTCCCATGAAGTGAAGCATGTGCTTTGCATATGACTGGAATGTGAAGAGTCATGACAGATGGTGACAACTGGTTTTTGCGAGTGTCTTGCAAGTAAGGTCTTCCCGCGAGATACCCGCGAAACATTCTATTTTGTCAATTTGTCATATTTGATACACCAAGTCTCTACACACACTATATATACTCATATTACCCACATTCTGAGAGGAGTGTTTTTTAGAGAAAAAACCCTAACCACAACCTTTGAGAGTGAGAGATTGTTATACCCACAATTCTCTACACCATCCATTATGGTTTTTCTCAACTCTTACCTCTCCATTTCCAAATCCTTGAGAGGTTGATAGCTCAAACACTTATCACACCCATTCTGAGTGTCAAGTAAGGTTTTGGTGTTACTGGGAAGTATTGGAAGAAGTCAAGCTTTGGCAGATGCAATCGGCCGTATTGCGGGATCTGGAAAGCTAAACAAGACACGGTTCCGAGAAGTCTTGTTGGAGTAGGAGTTTGGAAAGCTTAGGTGCATTGGGTAGATTAGGCTTGGAGGGTCTCTTGCTATTCGTGTATCCCAACTTATTGTCTAGTGGATCGATTTACCGCTTGGAGGGTGGCGGTGAGGTTTTATGCCAAGTACTTTGATAACACATTGGCGTGTTATCTTATGTTTGCATTCTTCTTCCCTACTCTTTTAGCTTTCATTTTACTGCTGTTTTTTGATGAATATAGCTTAGAGTAGTTTTATTGTTTGTTCACTCGCATTTACTTTATCTTGCACTTAGTTTTAATTAGAGTAAAATCAACCAAGCCGTAACTTTTAATTTGGAGGTATAAACAGCTCTTATGTTTTAGCATATAATCGAGCTTTCAAATCACATGGCATAAACACACACAATGCTAAGTTTGAGTTTCTATAGTAGGTTTTTTTTTGGTGCCAAACTTCTTCTTTTTTAATAACTTTAGCGCCAATCTTTGATTGCTGTTTAAGACGCTGTATTTTGTTGAAACATATATTCTGGAATATCGAACATTACAAGTTCACAACTAACAAAAGTTGCAAAGATTTAGTGTGGGTGATCTAATTTGCACCTTTTCTGTTGTCTAGTGTTTTGATTGGTTTTTTTAAACACTTTGATGTGCCATAATCCTCATGAATTGAGTTCCTGTTCGAAATGCAAGAAGGGAAGTTCAGCCCGTGAGTTGCATCCTCGACCAGGAACTCGTAGCATAATGACAGATAAAGAGGAAGGCCCAGTCCATCATAGCGACAGACTACTCCTAGAATCTCCCATTGTGGGCCAAGAACATTAGCAGAGAATAAATTAATTGAGGGGTTAGTCAGCGCCTCGTGAGCATTTTTCATCTTTTTCCTGACTTCTAGCCCAATTTTCGGGTGGCTGTTTAGAGGCCTTTCTGAGTTCCATTTTCTTCAAATGTTCTATGCACAGAAAGCTCTAGATGTCTAGTTTCCAATGGTTCTGGCATCATTTGGAGCTGCGTCAGAAAGCTGAAAAATTTTGAACGTCTTCCATTGAAAAATTCATATCTTTTAATCTGGAGCCTATATCAACAAGCCCTTTTGATAAAAATTAGATAAGACCTTGTTCTTCAAGATGGTCTAGTCCATTTGTTCTAGTTCTTGCCCAATCGGTACAGTTTATTGGCGAATTTGAGTAAAAAACTGTCAGTCTTCTTGAAAAATATAGTAAAGACTTTATTAGGGTTTGGTATTTGTGTGATATCTTATCTATTTTAGCTCTGATTTTGGCCTATAAACTATCGTTTTGAAGGAAAAAATATGACCTACAAGATGGTCTAAAATCCAACATGATCCAACTGTTGGATCAAAATGTCAACTTTTGACCATACCCAATTAGGGTTTTGGTTAGAGTTTTTGTAAAATGAGTTTTTCAACAGTTGTGACTTTTTGATTCACCGTTCAATTTTTTCCCTTTTTGTCTTTAAAACCTTTTTTTTTTTGCACCATTTTTTTTTTCTTCTCTTTGTTTTGACGTGCGAATCGAGGTCAGACAAAATATGATATCGACAACTGCCCCTTCTTTGTTTAACATTTATTGGAACAATAAATGTTAGACAAAGAATTAGATAAAGAATTTTGTCCCTCCCGATTCTAGTGTAAACAAATTTTGGGGCCAAAATCGAGTTGCTACGGACAAATGAAAATATTGACAGAAATTGGGAAAGATAGTTGAAAGAAATCCTGATTATTATTGTTCGCTCCTCTTCTACTCTTTTTGGTGCATCCTAGTTTCTTCTCCCTACAAAAAGGTTAGTTGCATCCCAGTCGCCGATCTTGTTGCCTTAATTGGTCCACAAAACCTCATTATTGATTAAACTCTATAAACCAAAATCACAAATTTAGAAACCCAAACACACCCACCAAAAATCAAACCTTAAAAACCAGAACCCATTTACGAAGGTGCCCTTGATGAACAGTGACTTTGTGGTAGTTTTACACAGCTTGAAGAGATTGTTTATAGAGAGAGAGAGAGCATGTGGGCGGATGAAATATTGAAACCAAAAGAAAAATGATTTCCAGATGGGGCGGATCAGATGAAAAGAATAGGAAAAGTTTTTTTTTTTTTTTAGTTACTTTAATTAGATTAAAAAAATTAGAAATTCAGAATTTTTTTTTAAATTTTTTTGTAATTTTTTTATTTTTTAAATACCGACGTAGCATTTTTAAAAATCATATAAATTTTTACTATTACTTTTTTAGTTACGTTAGCATTTATTGTGCAAACAATGCACTTCGTTTGTCACGTGAGACTTTTCTATTAGTAGGATGATGGCAAGGACCAAAACAAAAACAATTTTCTAATTTTGGGGATAGATGTAGGCACAAAATCAATTTAGGGATTAAAATAAGAATTGATTCAAAATATAGGGACAAAAAGTATATGTTTAACTTTACAATACATTCAGCCAAAGTTTTTACTTATATTAGTCGGTCAAATAGGTAAATATCATTTGTGAACTACTTTACAGCATTGATAGCAGACAGAACACTAGTGCGAGAAAGAAAACAAAGATAGAGACGTAGATTGAGAGTTATACCATCGGTTGGACTGGTTTAGGAGTGGAGTTTAGCAAACGATCAGAAGACTGCATGGTAAGGCAAGGTGGTGCTGCAATGGGGTAGACAAATTTTTTTTTCTTCTTCTTTTTACTGTTATTTTTTAAAGGGGGTTTACTCTTGCTAGATTAGTTCAAAATTCTAAGCTTGAAGGAGCAAATTCTATAATTTGAGGGAGGTCGATGAAGAAAATTTTCTTTAATTTCTAAGTTATATTTTACCGACTATATTGAAAAATAATGGAAATTTCAAAAAGCTCTGCCCAGCTTCGCCTCTATTGGTTTTTTTTTTTTTTTTTTTTTTTTTTTTTTTTTTTTTTGAGAATGAGATTTATTTATTTTAAATATTGTTGATTTTGAAAATTGTGGGGGCTTCAAATTCTATGTAGCAAGTACTTAGGAAGTTAAAAAAAAATAAAAAAATAAAAGTTAAAAGGATTCAGTTTTTTATAGTATAGTGTGTGTATATATATATATATATATATTATTTTGTATATTCACTCTTCAAAACACCTACATCAGATATAATAATTTTATATTACATTTTATTAAAATATCAATTTTTCTTATTTTTAAAATTATTTCTCTTTCTTCACATGTAATAACCAACATGCATTTTATTCTTTTATCCTTGAGATACATAAAAGAAAGAATAAACAACTAAATATAAAAATGAATAGTGTTAGTATAAATTTAAAAGATTATTATAATAAACTTATAAATTTACATAATTATATATAGACTTAAGGACATATGTGAATCATTGTTAGGAACATATGTCAATATAAAATTGGCTAATCCTTTGACAAAATACATTTTACTTGTAATTTGGTAGATCTAGGCTGTGTTTAATACTTCAAGGAATAAGATTTCAAATTCAAGTGTTAAAACTATGCAAGTCTGTCCAAGAATTTAGTGAAGAAGTTCTGGATTTTAAAACTTTACAGCTAATATCTATTGAGGTTTAAAAGGCTGTTTAAGCCCAATGCTCGACAGCTTCTCAATAGATAGGCTATTTATCGAGGTTTATAAAATTCAATTTTTCAGAACTGATTTCACTCCAATCCGTGAATAGATGTTGAGGCTTTCTTTTCTCACAACTCTAAACATATATAAGGCTTATTTTAAAGGCCGTCACACATAAGAATACAAGGAGAATACATGCAAAAAGTGACCGAGTGTCTTATTCTCTCTTAAAAAAGCTACTGCGTCTTTGCACCTTAGGGTTTTGTAACCAAATGCTTCTTGATCTTCATTGTTAATGAAGTGAAGAACTTTGCAGTCAACATCTTCTTCAGGTTGGAGTGTTAGTCACGTACTGGGATCCGTGCAAAAGGGTAGCGTTTATATATTGAAGAGTTTAGAAGTTTTGAAGCGGTAGAAGATTTCTATTGTAGGCGCAATTGCACTTTTAGTCCCTACATTTTGAAGTTTTTCCATTTTGGTCCCTACATTTCTATTTCTCCACTTTTAGTCCCTAAACCAATTAACGCGTGTTATTTTAGTCCTTTCCGTCAGTCAACAGGCGAAAATCACGGAGGTGACTAACGGAATGATTAAAATATTATTAAAAATTTACTGTAGCAATAAAATAAAATAAAAAAATTTAAAACAAGAACACACCAGAACGTAAAAACAAGAACAGAAACCCAGATTTGGCTCAATGTAAAATGATTTCAGGTGGGTGGGTCTGAATATTATAATAGGAAATCTGAATATATAAACCAAATCAACAAAAAAAAACATTACAAAAAAATTCAGTCTTCCTAAAAAATAAGCATTGATCGTGAGAGAGGGAGAGGGAGAGATAGATTGAGAGAAAGAGAGAGGTAAAGGATGACAACAGTGAGATTGGCGGGTGGGTCTGATAGCGGCGAGATCGGTGGATGGGTCTGAAGGAGGCGACGGCGACGAGATTGGTTTGTAGATCAGAGATCGTGTTAGCTTCTCGTCGAACGTTGAGCTTCTTCACGACAACCTTAACCTCATCGTATCGAATCGGTTTCTCCAACTCTCTCTCAGCATCCTTCTTCACTCCACCGCTCCGGTCACCAGAGGTCCGATCCCATCGCCTGGGATCAGTGTCACCGCGCATGGAGCTCCGTCACTGGGTTGGGCTGGGTTGGGGCATGTAGTTCACAGATCGATTAGTGTTGGTCGCGATCTCTCTGACCTGGGTCTGTTTTTCCATTTGGGTGGTGGTTTGTTTTAAATTTCTGGGTTTGTTTTTTTTCATGTGGGTTTGATGATTTTTCTGGGTTTATGGGTTTGATTTGTTGGAGGTTTCGGTGGAGGATGGTGTTTTGATGTGGAAAATGTGAACATCGCCAGTGGTGGCCGTGGCGTGTAGCAAGAGGAGAATCAGTTGCCCATGAATGGGTATCTGGGTTTGTTTAAAACTTACATGAGTGGGTATCTGGGTTTGTTTGAGACTTGTGTGACTGAGTTTGTTCAGATCTGGGTATCCTTGCTCTTGTTCTGGGTTTATGAATTTTATTTGCTGGAGGTTTCGTTGTTGATTGAAAGATGAGAAAATCTGGGTTTGAGTTGTGATTTTGAATACCTGGGTTTTTGGGTTTTTGTTCTTGTTTTTACGTTCTGGTGTGTTCTTGTTTTAAATTTTTTTATTTTATTTTATTGCTACAGTAAATTTTTAATAATATTTTAATCATTCCGTTAGTCACCTCCGTGATTTTCGCCTGTTGACTGACGGAAAGGACTAAAATAACACGCGTTAATTGGTTTAGGGACTAAAAGTGGAGAAATAGAAATGTAGGGACCAAAATGGAAAAACTTCAAAATGTAGGGACTAAAAGTGCAATTGCGCCTTCTATTGTAAGTTTATCTACGGGGATTGTAGAGTCTAGGGACAAAGGTTTTGTATTAGATTTGAAAATTCTCTTTACTATAGTGAATTGTTTTTTGATAAGGTTTCCCCCTAAATTTTTTACTATGAAACTAGTTTGTTTCATTGATTTTCCTAGATCATCATTTCTTGTCTTATTTAATTTTTTGTTGTGCATGATATTGGCATGATATTGATGCTTGTTTGTTTTAATAAGGTTTATTCATAATAAATCTAATTAACAACTTGGGATTAAAAATTGTTAATTATCAACCAGGGTCTAAATTTCCTAACAAGACTAATATAAGTTATTTTTAAGCAAAACTACACAAATTCTGCCCATTTTTTTATACTGAATCCTAAACTACAATGCAATACAAAAATTTTACCAAAATTATCTTGTATCACTGTGAATATTTAAATTTCCAAGAATAAAGGGGTGGAATGTTCAAAACTCACAACATATAATTTATGGTTCGTTTAGATACCGCTTATTTTGTTAAAAACTGAAAACACTGTAGCAAAATAATTTTTAAATGTGTGAATAGTGCTGTAAAATTCATTTTTAATGAAAAATTTTATTGTAAAAAGATATTTGTAAGTTTCATAAACAGTACACAAGACCCACTGAAAAAGCTACCACAACCATAGAAACTGAAAAACGTGCTTCAACAAAAAAAAAAAAAAATGCAGACATAGACGCGTATACGTGCTATCCAAATGAGTACTTAGAATGCGTCACTATCACTGTAAAAGTTTACCAAAATGGTTATTGTCATCATTATAATACAATAGTGAAAATACGCAGTCGGCATGGGTTTTTTTTGGAAGTACTTGCATTGTGGGCCTGGGATGGCACTGAGCTTTTTTGATTAACTAGCTTAAAATGAACGCTCTTATTTTAACCAAAAAAAAAAAGAATGCTCTTACCGACATCATGATTAAGTTAGTGGATTTGAAAGTGGCGGGTCCACAAAAGCATAATAATATCACATGTGAACAGTGGGTGAACCACGTAAGCAATATACGGTACCTTCTATTGTGTCTGTTGTCGCGGCTCTAAGAATATTTTTTAAAGGGATTATTCAAATTTGTGTTGAAGGAGTTGACAAAGATCTCTTTATAAATATATATATATATATATATATATATTTCATTTTGATCATTATGATAATAATGATGAGATCTTTTGTATCCTATGATCAAAAAGAAGATTTTTTTTTTTTTAATCAACACAAGTTCTTTTAGATAATAAATCTTAGGTTGGAGATAAATCTTATAAATATTTGACTTCCTTATCAAAAATTCATTCATAGTATTAGCAAGAAAATTAAAGATAAATTATAAGTTCATTGGGTATATGTTTTCTTAGTATAATGAAGATATTAATTATTATTGCTAAGATTAAATCTTGTAAATTATCTATTCTCTATTACTATAATAAAGTTATTAATTATTGTTGTTAAGTGAATTTTAATTATTATTACTAAGAGTACTCTAATTCATTATTTCTTAGTTTTTGTTTTTACTCTTTTCAATTATTTTATTTAACAATTCGACTCAATTGTGACAACTTACAAGTATTTGTAATTTATTATGTTAGGTTCTAAAGCTTTAGGAACTAATGTATTAGAATTTCAATTTGTATATGTTGGCAAGTCATGATAAAAGCATTTAGTCTAGATTTAAGCTTGCATAAAGTTTGGATTGATGTAAAGTTGGAATCGAGTAATTGCAGGAATTACTATTCAAAATCTACAAGGTTCGATCAATCGAAAGTCATGCATCAATAATTTTCTACAGAATTCTCAAACCAGCCCAAGCCCATATGATGTGTAGGGTTAAGTGTTTCACTCCAAGTATAAAAGGAAAAACTCTAACTACGTTTTAGAAGTCTTTGTTGAGTTGTGTATTGAATCTTTTGTAAGATCTGAGAGGCGTTTACCTTCATATACACACATAAAGTTATCAAGATCAAGATTTACGTCAAGAACTTGATGATTACTTAAGTTGCTGCATAAAGAACTTTCAAGGAGATTTGAAACCTTTGAGAGGTGACTCAAAGTCACAAGTAGGAGAACTTGTGGTTGCTACAGATCAAAGAAAAAAGTAGTCCATGGACTTAGAGCTGTCACGTGATCGTGGTAGTAAGTTTCTACACGAGGTAGCAATAGGATGTTAGTGGTCTAAGTCTTATTGTACAAACTTCAATTCTTTCATAGTGGATCTATTTTTTACCTTGAGAATAGTTAGGTTAAATCCTCCTTAGGTTTTTTACTGGTTAGGCTTTCCTGGGTTATTAGATTTGTGTGTTCTTTATTTTTTCCACATTATATCTGTTTTACACATATTGATTTAACCTAGATCTAAATTAACAAACTTGTTAATCAACTTGGCTTAAAATTAGGTTAAACATATTGTGTTAAGGGGTCTAAAAACTAACAAGTGGTATCAGAGCAGATTAGCTCTTATGTTTAGATCTTTTGATCTAAGAGTTGATCGTTAACTCCTGTTGTCATGGAACACAGTCACTCTCTTGTGGAATAATGCTTATTGGAAGGTGAAGATGAAAGCCTTCCTAAAATCTATAGATGAGAGAGTGTGGAACTTTGTTGAATACGGATGGAAGAAACTGACTACTCCTATTAGTGAGTGGTTGACGTCCCAAAAAGAAGCAATCGCTTTTAATAGTAAAGCCATGAATGCTATTTTTAATGCTGTTTCTATGGAGGAATTCAAGAGAATCTCAAATGTTGAGATTGATCATAATGCTTGGAAAATTCTCCAAACTGTGCATGAAGGCACAAAGGCTGTTAAAATTAATAAGTTGCAGCAGTTAACAACTAGATTTGAAAGCATTAGGATGTCTGATGATGAAAGTTTTGATGAATTCTATGTTAAGCTTAATGATGTTGCTAATTCTGCATATAATTTGGGTAAAATTTATGATCAACCTAAGATTGTTAGGAAGACACTTAGATCCTTAACTAAAGACTTTAGACCCAAAGTGACTATCATTACTGAAAGTAAGGATGTGGACTCCATCTCTGTTGATGAGCTTGTAGGATCTCTTCAGTCCTATGACTTGGACTTACTCAAAACAAACAAATCCAAATCAATGGCTCTTAAGTCAGTTGATGATGTTGATATGGATTTGATGATGAACTATCTTCTTCAGAGATTGCATATCTTGCCAAAACTTTCTTAGCAATAAAAACAGAAAGGCAAGAGGTAGAAACAATGTTGAACCTAAGAATTTTAAGAAAAATGAACCAACTAAAAACAATAATACTGATAAATCAAAAGAAAAAGTTGGTCAATTTTCTAGTAATTCTCTAGGTCAACAATGTTTTGGTTGTCAAGAGTATGATCATGTGAAATCTGAATGTCCTACTTTCTTGAGATCAAAGGGTAATACTATGGTTGTAACTCTTAGTGATGGTGAAATTTCTGATCACGAGTTTGGTAGTGATGAAAGTGGAAATTTTTTTGCTTTCACAACTACTGCTGTGGTTGATGAAAGTGTTTTGGTTGAAGAAAACCCTTTTGATGGGAAACTCTCTGAGTGCGTTGACTTGCAAGAAGCTTATAACAAGCTATGCAAGGTTGTTGCAAAGGATGCAATGAGTGTAGACTTAGAGCTAAAGAAGATTGCTACCCTTAAACTGGAAATGAAAAACTTCTTGTTAAATTTGCTTGATGCTAATGAATTGGTTAATAAAGTGAAGACTGAAAACATGATGTTGCTTGATAAGATTAAGAATCTAGAACTAAAATTATCTATTGTTAGAGAACAAACAAATAGGTCTACTAGTTCTAAACTTGATCATATGTTGAGTATTCAGAAGTTTCTCTTAGACAAAAGGGGTTTAGGTTTTGTTGATAACATCTCTGTGTCTGGAACTCATTCCACAAATTTTGTTCCTTCTACTGAGTCATCAAAGATAAAGATTGTCAAACCTATAGAAGTTACTCCTGCTCCTAGGAAGATTATGGTTGATCTGAAAGAGTCTAATCCTAAGAATCCTAACCTCCCTAAGGACAAGAAGCATGATAGACCTTTGTAAGTTTGTCATTTTTGTGGAAAGACTGGGCATACTTGCCTCAATTGCTTCAATTAGTTGCAAGCTGCAAAGCAAGCAAATAAGCAAAAAGTACTTGTGCCTCAAGCACAAGATCCTATGGTACTTATTGGTGAATTGGTAAAGGCTTTAAACCTTTATACCAATGTTGGAGTTGCTCATTATTCTAATATGAATAATAACTCCAAAACCAAAGTTGCATCTAAGAGGTTATGGATGCAAAAGGCTCAATTTAATTGAGTCTTTCTGACACGATCTTTGTGCTTCATCTCAAAATTCTTTGTGACCATTATTTTCTTGATGATTTTTTTTCTTTTACTTTTAGATATGCATTGCATTTCACTTATGCATTTAACTTTAGGTTGTTTTTTGTTTCGCTTTTTCAAAAAAAAAAAAAAAAATGGAAAGAGGAATGTGGAAGGATGTGTTTTGTATTACATATCATGGATGTGTGATTAAGGTTTGGTCATATTATCTTTACATAACATGCCTGTATACCTTGTTTAGCTTGGATGAGCTTATTTTTTTTCTACATTTTGCTAGTTTTAGCTATGTAGTGCAAGTAGTGTGGGAGTTGTTTATAGTTTTTGATCACATGATTTTGATTTTGAAGTCATATGCTTTTGATCGTAATGACTAAAAAATCCTAAGAGAAAGGTATAAATATCTATCTCACTACTGTTTATTAGCCAATCATAAACACCTTAGTGCACATTGTAAGATTTTGTACTCGAAAAAGTGTAGTACATGCACCAAAAAAAAAAAAAAAAAAAAAAGAGTGTAGCCTTAAAATAATAATAATAATAAATAAAATAAAATAAAATAAAAAAGGCAATGAAATAAAAAATGTATGTATACTATATGGCTAAAATAAATAAAAATGCATGATTGCAAGCTTATTTTCTAGGAGATGTGGGAGTTATATGATGTAACTCTTTAGGTGATAGTCACTTTCAAACTTATGTGATGAATAATGTAGAAATTGTGATTGATTACTATCTACATATCACCTCACATATATCTCATGCTGTTACTAGTTGCACACACTTCACAAGTCATTCTTTGCTAAACTTAGTATATGAAATTGTGTGTGAATTTGGTTTGGCCATCCAAGATTATATGTTCTATAATTTTAATGCAAAATATGTTCATTGATTAAAATTTAGTGGCAAAATGTGTTATAAACTTGTTTTTGAAAGTTCTGGGTTGAAAACAAATGTTTTTGAAAAACTTTTAAACTCATACTCATGCATTTCATTCATAAAATCAATTGGTTTTGAGTGTTTTTTGCATAAAACCTTTGTTGTTTTTCAAAATTTCAGTTTTTCCAAAATTTTGATGGATCAAATGTGTTTCTTGATCGATCAAAAATCCCTTGAGTTTTTAAGTTTGGCTCTGCCTGGTTTGATTGCTCCTAGATTGGTGCTCGATCAATTGAAACTATTTTTTCAGTTGATCGAATACTAATTTTGACCAATCAAAAAATTTGATTTTTTTAAAGCTTACCTTTTGTTTGGCTCGATTGGTACCCAATTGGTGCTCGACCGATCGAGTTTCAAAAGAAATGAACAAAAAGGTTTTTTCCCTCACGTGTTCATTACTTTTTCATAAAGTTTTTCTACCTTTTTCTTCTTTCCCTTTGTCGACTAATCCAATCCAAGCTCCTTTGTCGTTTTCTTCCCCAAATTTTTCAAAGGTTTTTGTCCTCAAGCATTGGTAAGACCTAAATACCCTTTCTTTTTCATTTTAATTACATTTTTCATGCATTTTATTAGGAATTTTCGTACAAAGAAAAATTGGGATTTTTGTTAATTGAGTTTTTTTTGTTCATTTTTAATCATTGGGTTTTTTTTCCTTGGTCCTCTAAATATATTTCTCATGCATTAATTAGATTGTTTTTGTGATTTGAGAAAAATTGAAATTTTTAGGGTTTGGTATTTTGAGAATTTGGGGGTTTTGTTCAATTAGGCTTAAATTGATGCAATTGGCTTGTGATATTGATGAATTACATCATTATATGAGGTTTCCTAACTAGTGTAATGACTAATTGGTCAATTTGTTTTGGTTTTGAATTTTTTTTTTCAAAAATTGGGGTTTTTGGGTTAAAACTCTATGTACAAGTCAATTATTGGTAAATGTTGAAAAATTGAACAAGATTTTTTGCATCAAATTTTCATTCATTACATGCATCATATATATTGTTATTTATTGCTATATTTTGTGCTCTAACTCTTTCTTACGTAGTTTGCCCTTGGTTTTGTGGGTTTTTTTTTTTTTTTTTTTTTTTTTTTTTCTTTTATACTCTTAGAATCATGGTTAGGAAAACTAGAGCCAAGAAAACCTCTGCTTCATCCTCTTTTGCTTTTCAAAGTGATAGGTTTTAGTTTAAGTCAAATCAAGAGACGTATGAGAAGTTAGTTGTCTTTAGGTCTGTTTAGGCTGAAAGGAAAGTTATTCTAGATGAGGTTGACCCTAAGATTCGTAGGAACTTTGAGTGTCGAGGTTGGTTACCTCATCTAGATGTAGAGCATCCTCTTCTGACTGCTTTGATTAGAGAGTTTTATTCAAACCTCTCTATCCACTCTGATGTTTCAAACATTCACTATGTGAAGACTTGGATAAGGGGTGAAAAGTTTGTCATTACCTTTGAGGTAGTGGCTTTAGGTCTTAGTGTACCTTTGGTACAATAGCCTATGTATCCTTACACAGAGATACCTCCTCTTGGTGACATTATGTCTCTTCTTACTAGTACTTCCATTAGTTGGGGTACTAATCCTCGAGTTACCACACATGAGCTTACTAAGCTCAATTACTTATTCTTTAGGATTTCTTGTCATAAATTTTGGCCTATTTCTCATGTACATACCATTCCTATTGAGAGATGTGTGTTCTTGTATGCTCTCATCACTGATGCTCTTATCAGTTTCCCTACCCTTTTCATTTGTTCTCTTGTTGAGGTTCATAGGAGTAGTGCAAAATCACATGGTTTGTTTTTCCTGGTTTTCATTCATAGGATTTTGTTAGATTTAGGTTTAGAGGACTTCCCCGCATCTGAGCCTATGCATATCATCGCTCCCATAGGTGCCACCTTACTTAGGCAAAGGGCTGCTCAATTCAAAGCAAGCTCTAAACGCTCTCGGGTCGAGTCTTCTATAGGTGGTACATCTAGAGCCCCTCCTTTTGGTGATCCTACAATTGATGATTTTGTGGACCCCACTATTGCCGTGGATCTACATCATCCTCTTCGTTTATGCATACTATGCTGGAGACGTCTCTCATCGTTCAGGTGGCACATGGACAGATTTTGTTAGATTTACTCAATGAGGTTGCAGCCTTACGAGTAGATTTAGCTCATGCTAGAGGTGCTTCTTCACATGCTCCACCCTCTGATGAGTCTTAATGGCCCTTTGGCAATACATCACAAAAGGGGGGAGTGCGACACATTGTTTTTATGTTTGTTGTTTTATTTATGTTTATGTTCTAGTTTCACATTATGATACATTGGTTATGATTTATATTACGTGGTTATTCGTGGTATATGTCTTTTAATTTATGTTTTGTGAAAACAAGAGGTTTATTTTGGTTTACTTGTATTTTCCACACGTGTTTATGTTTTGTTTAGTGTTTCAAGAATTTTCAGATTAATTCACTCAAGGTTGCTGTCTACTCTTGCAACTGATAGATAATGGTTAGGTTGAATTGTATTTTGGGCAATAATGTGTAATTGGGATATTTTTACTTTAAGCTTTTATTTCGTGTAATGTGTTTTGTCACGAATTGCCAAAGGGAGAGTTTGTTAGGTTCTAAGACTTTAGGAACTAATGTATTAGAACTTCAATTTGTATATATTGGCAAACCATGATCAAAACATTTAGTCTAGGTTTAGGCTTGCTCAAAGTTTAGATTGATGTAAAGTTGGAATCAAGTAATTGCAAGAATCACTATTCAAAATCTGCAAGGATTGATCAATCGAAAGTTAGACTTGATTGATCAAAAGTCGTGCATCAATAATTTCCTACAAAATAGTCAAACCAACCCAAGCCCATATGACGTGTAGGGTTAAGTGTTTTACTCCCAGTATAAAAGGAAAAAACCTTAGCTACGTTTAGAAGTCTTTGTTGAGTTATGTATTGAATCTTTTGTGAGGTTTGAGAGGTATTTATCTTCATACACACACATAGAGTTATCAAGAGCAAGATTCACATCAAGAACTTGATGATTGCTTAAGTTGCTGCATAAAGAACTTTCAAGAAGATTTGAAACCTTTAAGAGGTGTCTTAAAGTCACAAGTAGGAGAACTTGTGATTGCTACTGATCAAAGAAAGAAGTAGTCCATGAACTCGGAGCTGTTACGTAGTCGTGGTAGTAAGTTTTCTACACAAGGTAGTAATAGGATGTTAGTGGTTTAAGTCTTATTGTACAAACTTTAATTCTTTCATATATGTTTTTTACCTTGAGGATAGCTAGGTTAAATCCTCCCTAGGTTTTTTACCAGTTAAGTTTTCCTGGGTCATCAGATCTGTGTGTTCTTTATTTTTTCTGCATTATATCTGTTTTACACATATTGGTTTAACCTAGATCTAAATCAACAAACTTGTTAATCAACTTGGCTTAATATTAGGTTAAACATATTGTGTTAAGTAGTCTAAAAACTAACAAGTGGTATCAAAGTAGGTTAGCTCTTATGTTTAGATCTCTTGATCTAAGAGTTGATCGTTGACCGTTGTTATCATGGAACATGGTCACTCTCTTGTGATCCCTCCACACTTTGATGGGAACAACTATGCCTATTGGAAGGTGAGGATGAAAGCCTTCCTGAAATCTATAGATGAGAAAGTGTAGAACTTTGTTGGACTTGCTATTTTTTTCCTTAGATTTTAGATAAAATTGGTTTGATGTTAGGTTTTTTCTTTTTGTTTAAGAAGGCCAAGATAAATTTTAGTATTGAATTGATTTGTTCTTTGAACTTATTTCAACGGGTTAAAAATCTTATTTTAAGGTGTTCAAAACAAAAATATTTAAAATATTATATGAAAAAAAAAATCACAAGTTAGGGGGTTCATTTGAACCCCCTGAACACCATGTGGCGCCACCACTACTCCATGTATTCTCTGCCAATATAGCTCATTAGACCTTCAGAGTTGGTTGGTCTTCTGGTTGGTGCATGAACACCTTTTCTACGCCAAGATTAGGCAAGTCTAAATCAGTGTCAGCAATTACTAGGATTGCATAAAGTGATTTTGAGTCTTTAAGAGTAAGGGTTTTCAGGAATGATGAAATTGGATTTGGAGGATCAGGTTTATGGCCAACATTTTCATATCGGGAGGTTTTGAGGATGCACCAATAGTTAGGTCTGGAGTTCGATCCAATGGATCTTTATTTTTTCTGTCAGGAAGGGTTTGTTTTGTGGGTGGTTTTGGGATTCTGGTTTAAGTTGATGAGGGTAAGTTATGGCTGGGAGAATTCCACTTGTCTTGAGAGGGTTGTATGCAAGATGAATTATGGGTAAGGGTTGAAGATTTTGTCCTAAAGAATTGGGCAAAAATGGGGAGGTTATGGGTATAGATAGGTCTTTGTACAATGATTGTCTGTGTTGGTGGGGAGTGTAAACAAACATTGGAGAGGGTTGTGTGGCTATCTTCTAGGACCTTTCTATGGATTGGAGTTGAGTGAGCAATTGATCTCTTTCTTTTTCTTTTTGATTAATAAGGGGGAAATAAATATACATATCTTTGACCATAGATGCAATTGTTTCAAGCTCTTGCTCAACCATTTTGATCTTCTTTTTCAAATCATTAATAAGAGAATATGAGGATGACAAAGACTGTGTCACCGCAAAGTGTATTTTCCATCTGAGATGTTTACTCCCAAAAATTATATAGAAGTCTGTCCAATAACCATTTTCTTTTTTGAAAGCATAATCCCTTGAGATTTCACTAAATTGTAATAATTAGTAAGTAATCTTTCATGGGATTCTACATCTTTTGAGAAAAGAAGAATATCATCCACATAGCTCAATGCATTAGCCAAGATAGGTTGGAACAGGGTTACCACTACCTTTTGGAATTGAGATAGAGCATTTTTTAGTCCAAAGGGCATAACCGTCTACTAATCTTGTTGTTTGTTTGTTTGCCAGATTGATAGGGTATTTCATTATTTTTCATTTCAGTTCTCTAAGTTTGCATTCTGTCATTTTAGTTCTCTAAGTTTCAACTTTCTTCAATTCAATCCTCCGTTAACTCACTATCCATAATTATCGTTAGTTTTTGCCATAGTTTAATATTTAAATATTTATTTTATTATTTATTTCTTAATTAAAAAAAAGTGTTAATTTTTTTTTTAAAAAAATTAGAAATTAAATTAACCCCAATTACACAACCCACCTCATCGGAAAAACACATAAATCCCTAGCCTACTTCGATATGTGAGAATCTAAGAGGGAGAAAGAGGGAGAAGGAGAGAAAAAGAGAGATCGAGAGGGGGAAAGAGAGACATATTTATAGGTTAGCTACCTAAGATAGTCGAGTTTTTAAAATAAAAATTTTATAGAGAGAAAGAAAGAAGAAGAAAAAAAAAAGTAAGAGAAATGAGATTAGAAAAGGACTTGGAAATCAGAGTAGTTATGGGAGTTGTGGGGAACTGCAAATCTTGGAAACACCCACCGATCCACAGGAACACAATCCTCTCCAAACTAATCACTTTTCAATTCCAAGGCTTCCTAGATACAACAACACAAAGCCTTACTCTTCATCCAAATTTTTTCGTACATACATATAATACAAGTATACAACAACAACAATAATAGAAGTAATAGTTAAGGTAAAATAAAGTAGACCCAGAAAAGAAAAGAAAAATTATTTGAGAAAAATATAAAAAGAAAGATGATAATTCAAAGAGCTATGAATATTCTTTTCCCACTTTAAAGAACCTTTTTTTTTTTTTTTTTTTTTTTTCTAATCATATATTCTTTCATCTATTGCTTCGTCTTCTTCTTCCTCTTTTTCTTGGTCCAGGCTAAGTAGCCAAAGATGCCAAGTAGACCTATTTGAGCAGAGTTGTGTGAAACCCTAGGGCAGAGCCACCAAAAACACCTCCTTGTCCCTCTCGATCTCTCTTTCTCCCTCGAAATCTCTCACATATTAGGTTAGGCTAGGGATTTTCTTGTTCGTTAGATGAGGCAAGAGGGGTAAATGGGTTATTTTAATTTACGGGTTTCTTTTTAGTTAACATTTCTTTCTTAAGTTATGAAATAAATAATAAAATAAATATTAAATATTAAGTCATAGCCAAAATGATGCCATTTTGGGTAGGTTAACATCATATATGGATGGTGACTTAATGGAGAACTCAATTGCGGAGATTTGAAACTTAGAGAACTGAAATGACAAAATGCAAACTTAAAGGAATGGAAAGACCTTGCACATCAAGGCCTCATCCCTGGAGTAGATAGCCATCTTTTGGCTAAAATGGCTAACGTGTTCTACTGGGTCTGACCGGCCATCATACAGGGTGAATGTAGGCTGGTGGAATCGCCGAAGAAGAATCGCATCTTCTATATTCCTTGTGAAGGGTGATTTGGAAACTTGGCTCAACGCTTTGTTCATGGCGTTGTTACCTAAGCCCTTACTAGGCAGGCTTCTATACCTATGTTGATGGCTGTTCTCCTCTTCATAGGAAAATGTCTCACTAGGCAGAGTTTTGGATCTCCGCCTATAACTAGCTTCATCTGTCTCCTCGGATGATGGTTCGGAGCAAGGTGGGGAACGTTCACGCTGGGCATGGCTCAACTCTCTTTTCAACTCGTCAATCTCACGTTGCAGGTTCCTGTCATGCTTTGCATGGGAAATATGACTCTTTCCACGAGAGTGACTTTTGGTGGTATGAGTTGTGCACACACTCCCCTTACGGCCTTCTCTCCGTTCGGGACTCCGGTGGGGATCACAATGCTGGGAGCCCCTTGACTCTGCTTGGTGTGGGTTGGCATCTACCTAAAGTGGTCCTGCTGTGTAGTGATGTGGACCTGCTTCCTCCATCATGAACGTTGTACCAGATTTCTTTTAAGTTAGATCAAGTTCTTCCCACAGACGGCGCCAATTGTAAGGACTCAATTTATAACGATCCCAAATTTGTATTGGGTTCAAACGTTAAAGGCCCAAACAATAAATTTGTAAAGCGTGGATGTTAAAGAACTAGGTTAACTCCAAAAGAAAAACAATTAAACTTCACGTTTATAGATGGATTAACACTAATATAATGATCAATTTCTCCTTGAAACAAGTTCAGTTCTTTATTTCATAAGGTTTTCTTAACTTCACGTTTATAGATGGATTAACACTAATATAACGATCAATTTCTCCTTAAAACAAGTTTAGTTCTTTATTTCATAAGGTTTTCTTCTAAGTACTCTTTGTTTAGAAGTTCCGATCCCTTTTCTCAATGCATTCTTCCATGTTATATACTGCCCCCTTGGTGTCATCTTCACCACACACGTGTAGGTTGGGTTCGGGGGATCCCTTCCTGTCCCATCCAACACCTCCTGGAACCTCCAACCAGCAGCTGTAAGGTTGCCTCATCACTGTTCAGGCATCACCTCCACATTAATGTGGCTAGAGAGTTGGTTGAGAGGCAATTAATGCGGAGGCAGCTGTTGTTAAAGATATTTGTTTACTTTTTCTTTCTTACCCTTGGTCCCATGTCCCACCTTCAGTGGTAATGTAGCTTTGAGGTGTGTTTGCAACAATATGGCATTCAAGTCGTCCTCGGACTCATACTGTCGAGAAGGATTTTGTCCTCGGACGAATACTGAACTCCCCTCACGTGATATCTATTCTCCTTTTCATTTGGTTATCCTTATAACCTGATATGAGCCTCCTCGAACAGATTTATGTCTTTGGATGGGTCACAGGCCCAGTTAACACAATTTTAATAATTTGTTGATTAACCGGCCCCCACATATGGTATTACCCAAATCACTTAGGAATAGCCATGCACTATCTATAAAAGGTCTGTTAGACTCTCTTTTTTAATGCGCAAAGAAATCAATTTGAAAATAGTAATTCAGAATGAAGTTTTTCTTTTAAAACAGATTCAATATAAAAAAATTTTTTTGGTTAAAACCATTTTTAATTGGCGCGCGGTAATGTATCATTTTTTTTTTAATCTTTGAAAAACAAAGTCCTAGTAGATAAATGCATTTCTCAATCATTTCCTTTCCATAGATAAATGTAAGGTCCATATTGGTCCCTTTTAATCATCGGGCCCGTTTCAATTATTGCAGAAGTACCACTGTATCAATCAACTTATATACCTTTAACAAAATCTTGAAGGAATTTCGTTATAAATAAGAATTAAAAATAGTGTTATTATAGATAAAATAAATTTTTTTTTTTTTTTTTTGAGCCGAGAAGGTATAAATCAATTGAGTTCAGTGCATACATGACTCTAACGCAATATATGTTTAAAATTAACTATATTTCAATATCATATTAATTTTAGAAAAATTTAATCTTAAGAGGAAAGACAAAATTATTTTATAAGATAGTTTTATAAGATATATCTCTTGCAATATATATTGCAAGAGAGATATTTTAAGAGACCATCTCATGAGATATCTTCTCATGAGGAGGGCCTGCAACATAAGAATCAATTAAAGTGTGCAAGTATGAGGTGTCATCTACTCAATAATTTGCATTGAAAAGGTTGGTGTAAGGATTTATTTTTATAATTATGGGTCATGCTAAAAAGTGCCCTTAGGGCATTGGTTAAGAATCCATTTTAGGAAAGTTTTAACATCACATTTATGGGAAATTAAAAAAGCTGTCAAAACATTAATTGTTTTTTTTTTTTTTTCTTTTCCTAGAAAAACTTTTTTTAACTAGATTCTTAACCAATGCCTTAAGGGTACTCATTAGCATTTCCCTTGATTTATTTAGGGGCTAAAGGTGAAAATTGATTATCTTGTTTTATATGCAAAATTACTACTAATTAATATGAATCTCATAAATTTTATTTTATTTTTATAAAAACTTTAGGCAAAAACTACATTTTCGTCCCTATCTTTTATTTTCACTGCTTTTAGTTCCTATTTAGAAAAACGCCATTTATTTTAGTCCTTTCCGTCAATGCCTTAACGGCAAAGTCTTACGTGGCAGACAGAACTATTAAAACGGGCACAATATATCTTTTATTATTTTTAACTAATATCATATATGCAATTTTTTTTTTGATAGTCTTAGAGCTCTAAAAAAAGGATGTAGCTAAAGATGATTAAAGTGAAAAGGGAAAGGCAAAAACAAAATAATTTTCTTTACCATTGATGTCACAAACTGATATGTATTTTTTGCAAAACATGGGAAGATGCGGCTGACTATTTTATAAGGAAATATGAGAAGATTGAGGATTTTGTTTGCTCCCAAAAATTTCCACACCATCCAAGGAAAATTCTAGAGCATGGGCTTGGGCTTTACAACAAAATATACATACCTAATACATTACACGTATTTCTACACACTTTTTTACCCACACGTATTTTCAAAAAAACTTAAAATTGTTGTTTAAACACATATACCAAACGGGTCACAAACAACCACATCAAAGTAATCACTCTGGTATGTCAAAAAAAAAATATATTAAATTAAATTAAATCAAGAAATTATTTTTTTTAACATACACACACGGGAGAGAGGACAATGTATTAAAGAAACTTTATGATCAGCATTTCTTTTGTTGCATTATTATTATTTTTTCCTCTTCTCTGTTAGTAACTAAGCATCTTTATACTAAGGTATTCACACACCATAGGGATCAGTTATCCCTTCGCTGGCTCTGATTATAACCACTAGAGGTTGGTTCTCTGGTCTTCATTTGTGCGGTGTCTCGGTTCAATCGGCTCTATACAAATATTTTTACATGTATTCTTTACTCCATAAACAAAAGTGATGAACGAGTAGAGGTACATCATACACGTTTTCATGTATTTCGCCACACTATATTTTTTGAGTAGTAGGCCTTTTAAGTTCTAAGCCAAATAGACATGATTGTGTATTGCCACAAACAATTTTTCTCTTGACATAAATTTCATGTACACGTAACAATAATCAACACCAAAGTCACAGAAGAATTAGGAACTTTGAAGGAAAATTCATGTAAACACAGCCTGATTGTAATTTAACACATCATTTTCTAGGAGGTCTTTGCTGCAGGAACTGAGACTACAGCAACTACAATCGAATGGGCAATGTCAGAATTATTGAAAAACCCAAGAGTAATGAGGAAGGCACAAGCTGAAGTGCGACAAATCCTTGAAGGGTGGAGAAGTTTTGATGAGGCAAACATTCAAAAGCTAGATTACTTGAAATTAGTAGTAAAAGAAACTTTGCGATTACACCCTCCTGGTGCCTTGATCAAAAGAGAATCAAGAGAAAAATGTGAAATTAATGGGTATGAGATACCAAACAACACCAAAGTAATCATTAATGCATGGGCCATAGGGAGAGATACCGAATATTGGATTGATGCTGATTGCTTTCGCCCAGAAAGGGTCCAAGGTTCTCTCATTGATTTTAAAGGGTCCAACTTTGAATTCATTCCATTTGGAGGTGGTAGGAGGATATGTCCCGGCATATTATTTGCTCTTGCAAGTATTGAACTTGTTCTTTCTTAGTTATTATATCACTTTAATTGGAAACTCCCAAATGAGATCAAACCAAAAAAACTTGAAATGTCTGAGAGTTTTGGATTATTCTGTAGGAGAAGAAATAATTTGTACCTAATAGCGACTCCTTTTGACACATCTTCTTAATGACACACATTGACGATAGGGCAACAAATGTATTATGTGGGGGACATTTGAAGATAAAGTGATAAGGTGGTTAATTGTACTTTGAATATTTAGGTTATTTAAATTAAATAACAAGCTGAGCGTTATTAGTTAGCCAAATTAAGTTGTTATTATGTTTGGTGTGTAACATGGTTTCAAGAAGTATTGATCTTTAAGTTGTTTCTATATTATAGGGAGTTTTCGTATTTAGATTGCCCTATTTAAATAATGTATTTGTTGAATGAAATAATTATGGGGAAGGCCGAAGTTTATTCAAGTTCAATTATTTTCAAGTTTTGATTTGCCCCAATGAAATATTGAGACCCGAGTGCACGCAACTAAGAAAGTGGCGCTTAGATTCAAAGAAGATGTGAATACAACTATCCATGCTATATATTTAAGCACCATACACACATATATACACATATATTCAGACAGAATTCCATAAACCCTATGAACCATAAATCTACAGTGTGCTATTTTTAATTTGAAGTATGCATGCATTGAACACACGCGTTGAATAATTTGAAACATACCAAAGGCACAAATTAAAACAATGGGAAATCATTAGCTTTAAACTAAACTAGTCGCTAACCCGTGCGATGCACGGGAAAGTTGTTGATAATAACATGTCAATCAATTGACACAACTTCCCTAACATTAAAAAAAAAAAAAAAAAAAAAAAAAAAAAAAAAAAAACCAATATCAAGGTCTAACTTGTATGTGATATCGTGGTAACCAAATACTTGAGATCATAATTTAGAAAATATATAACTTGTATAAGTACACTCCAATACAATTAATTACAGATAAATTAAATTCCAAACAACACCAGCACTTAGGATATCAGCACAAAACAGCAAATTGTACAAAGCAAATATTCAATATATGGTGTATCATTAACAATAGTAATAAGAATCAAACATAGCTTACCTTGATTAGATCAACAATAGAGCATCACATTTCTTACCTATCTTCCTCCTTACGACTCTCCATGTATTATGGCTTCTAGAACTCATAAGAAATTTCATCAAACACCATGTGTACATGTAAAAGAAACAACACTTAATGAAAGTGAACATTACTAAAAATGTCCATACTCAACTTTAAAATAGTAGCATAATAGTCATAAATCAATCCAAAACTATAAATCAATCCAAGTACAAAGAACTTGGCCATTTCATTGTACTTGGATTCCAAGGCCAAGTTACAACCCACAGCTTGGTATTTGTTAATTAAGGGCAGGTAAAGAGGAGTATTATCCTCCTTATTTTTCTCCCTCAATGGTCCAGTAGAGTGATCTTGCAGCTGCTGGTAAGTCCATATGACCAAAAGTTTCACTATATGTAGATGGCCAGCATTTACTGCTTCATGAAGAGGAAGGTTGCCGCTGGAGTTCTTTTCTGTGACAAATTTTTGGCACAGTTGGATCCTGAGGATTGCTTGTACAAACTCTTCATCGTCTGAGCTTGCAGCAGCAAGATGAAGGATTGTATTCAATTCAGGGGTTTTGTCGTAGAGAGGAGAAAGTTCCATATCATGCCTTCTTTTTTGGATTAAATCAATGTCCCTATCTGTTATAGCCTTGTACAAATCAGGATCCATGCTTGTTGCTATCATCAAAGTTCTGCCAGCTTTGTCTTCTGACTTGTTGAGAAATCCATCTCTCTCCACCTTAACTGTGCCTGAGTTCCCACGAATTCTCTGCATCTTAGAATTAGTAAATGCTGTATCCATCTGTGCTTGAATAACTCTGCCTGAGATCCTGGGAGCTCTCTGCATCGCAGCATTAATATATCCTGCTGTTGCATGAGCGATCCGCAGTGCCTGCAATACTGTAATCAAGAGATGTTACCATTAATTTACAAAATAAGATAACCTAATCACGAAGTTTGCCCAGTATATGTATTGAGGCACAGTGAAAATGAAAAATTCACCATCAGTGGCAGTGTGAAAAGTTTATTGCCTGTCAATTAGAGAATTGTCATGGAGGAGGATAATGTTGCTTTTTTGGAGCAAAGCAATATTCTCACCTTTTTCATGCTCGCACAAGCTGGAGCTACTCACACCATTTTCAGCTATCATTGAAGGGCTGTCATCAACTTTGACTGGCTTGTGGATACCTCGATTTCTCTGCAACGTGTAGCTGCTCACACTGTGTTCTTGAGCTATGTCCAATACACGATTAATGTTTGGAGCCGTACATAATAAAGGAAAGGTAAATACTTGACTGTCCATAGAAAAATGCAAGAACCCGCAACAAAGTGAAATAAAATAGAATACCATAGAAAAATCTTAGTAGAAATAACATAAAGTAATTCACAATTGGCAAATCAACAAAGCAAATTAACAAAGGTATCTAAAAGGAACCTTCACAATTGATTGTGCTTCCATTGTTTTTTTCCTCCACACCCAAACAGATGCTCAATTTGGTTAAGTTTGTCTGATCGTGAAAATACTTTGGAAGCTTTATATCAATCAGCTACGAAATCAGAGAAAGAAATCAATTTAAAAAATAATAATAATAATTTAACAAATCCTTAGGTGTAAATTAATTGAAATCAACAATAATCAAACTGAAAGCAATTCAAACATTAACGAATTAGTAAAAATAAATAAAAGTTAAAACGTTTCACAGATATCTGATGCAATTCGTACTAACGGATTTAATCATTTTTTTTTTTTTTTGGTTTCCCACAGTGTTTCCTCAAGAATTACCTTCTTTGGAAGAGTCGGCAGTTTTAATCAAACTGAAAAGCAATTCAAACATTAACAAATTAGTAAAAATAAATAAAAGTTAAAACGTTTCACAGATATCTAATGCGATTTGTGCTAACGGATTTAATCGTAAAGAGAGAAAAGAATTACCTTCTTTGGAAGAGTCGGCAGTTTGGGCTAATACCTTAGAGGGAATTAATCTGGAAAAGAACATATTCGATACAAACAGATGCCTAGTAAACTAAAATTAAAACAAAATCAAAAAAGACAGCAACTATTTTATTTTGCTCGTGCTATACAGAATATTCAGGAATAATCGAGATACATAGAGCACAATTCGATTCAATCAATTTTTATATTTTAAATCAATAATTACTAATTAAGAATTATCACTCAGAGATGTTAATTCAATACTAATCATAACGCACAACACATACTTTAGTCTCGAATTTCTCTGATCAATTCAAAACCCTAATTAAGAGCGAATTGAATTGGGATTTGAATTCATACCTCACTCGCTCACTCACGAAGAGGAGTGTTTACCTTCGCAATCGGGGCTCTCGTCGAAGTTCTTGGAGGGGTATTTGGCGCTGACCATGCCGACCTCGAACACCAAGTCTTCACCGGTGGATCGGATCCCGGTGATGGACCACCACCTGAACAACGCACGGACCCGAATCCCGTCGAGCTCAGCGATCTTACCTGAAACGATCTTTCCCCTGACTGTCCTGGAATAGGTGGCGAGGTAGTTGTCCGGCGGGAGAGTGATCTTGCAGTCGCCGCCGAGCTCGACGGAGAAGTCGCCGGAGGTCTTGTTTATGGAGTAGCCATGGACTGAGGAGGGTAAGAGTCCGACTGGGAAGCCATAGTTGGTGAGCTCAGTGTGGGCCGCGGATAGGGATTGGGTCGGTTTCCGGTTCGGGTCGGAGATTTGGGCAGAGATGGGTATGAGGAGGATGAGAAGAGCGAGGGTGGTGGAGAAGAAGAAGAGGGATTTTGGGGTCATGGTGTTGAGTTTTGAGTTTGACTGACTGATGAGAAGAAGAACGCGGTGTTGTGTTTGTTTGTGGGGGAACGGCAAAGCGTGGTCTGGGTTTTGGAGGAAGGAGAAGGTTGAACGTGTTAAAGGCTTAGGGTTCCTCTGATTTTGCGTTTAAGTATTTTTTTGGGTTTTAGAAAAGTTTTTTATTTTTTGGTTTATGATTTTTTTTTTTTTTTAAATGATGTGCTGACGTGGAAAAAAGTTTTTTATTTTTTGGTTTCTGATTTTTTTTTTAAATGATGTGCTGACGTGGAAAATTGTGGGAGTTTCAAAAGCTTCGGTTTTATATATATATATAGATTATACATAATTGCGTGAACATTAAATAAGACCGAATACCAAACATTTAAGAAATTGAATTATATATATAGTGAATAATAATCATGAATAGAATTGGAATTTGAATTTTTCTTATCAAACCCTAATATAATTACAACAAGACAATAAATTAAGTAAATTAAAAGAGTTTTTTTTTTTTTTTTCTTGAGAACTCCAGAAACTACAACACAATTTACAACTTCAACAAATTCACCAATATACTAAAGGGAAGTCACAAAATCGTTATATTAAAAAAAAGAAAAAAATCATTTGAAAGTTTTCTCGTCTCTCCAAATACTTGTCCGTTCTTTGACCAAAAGTCTATTTAGAGGAAAAAAATATCTATGGTTTTACCCTACTTCTTAAAACCCTAAATTTAACTCTTAGAAATCGTTTTTCTTATCTAATGTTATCCCAATTATTCATACACTGATATCATAAACTTAAAAACGCCATATCTTATCATTATATTTTATTTCCAGAAGAAGTCAAACTAGTACTCATTTCAAAGCTTTGGGTGTCCAAATTTTCAAAAGAAAATAATTTTCTTTCAAAATTCTCTACATTCTTTATATGTTCAAAAAGATGAGGAAATATCATTTTCACCACCACCACCACCCTTTTTTTTTAAGTCCTACTAACTAGCCTACAAAATTACAAAATTTAATTTCCTAATATTTCCCAAGCCTATTTCTTATGAACTTTCATACTCCAAATTATTTTTATCATTAACTTTTAAGATTATGATATCTATTTTTCATATAATTGGAACTATAAGATTAGATAAAAGAACACTAATTGTTGAATTTAGGGTTTTAAATGTAAGCAAAAACCACTGAAACTCTCATATCTTCTACTGATAATATTCTTCGAAGACACTCAAGATTCAGTATTGTAGAAGTTGCTGCCTCATACTAGTTATTAAAGGTGCTAGAGATCCAAATCTTTTATGGGATTTTGAAGTCATGGACTAGAGGTTATGCAACAACAGATTTTTATCAGAGACGTCTATGGGATTTAGAACTCAGTTTGGTAACTATAGTTATATTTTCTACGAATAAGGTTATTTTGATTGTAAATCTTTATCTGATAGTGGTTTTGTTCATCTTGGGATTAGTCCCCTTAGGTTTTTCCTATGAAACTAGTTTGGTTTTATTGGTTTCCTAGGTCATTATATCCCGTGTCATATTTATTTTCCGCTATGCATGATATTGATGCTTGTTTGATTAACATAAAGCTTTCACAATAGACCTAATTAATAACTTGGCCTTGTGGACGCCCAAAAAATTTCTTAAATAGAAGGGCCTTTGTGAGGGGGGTTCTGTTTTTTGGTTTATTGCACATTAGATACTTAGCAACATGACACTTTGTGTGCATATGTCTTTAGGATGAGGTGTGCGTGTGAGTCCCTTTTTCTTATTTTTATTTTAGGAGTTGCCACCAACCATTAGTTTTGTATTAGGTGAGATTAGTCACCTATTTATCTAATTCATTTTAAGTTACTTAATTAACTAAACCAATTTAAAGGGTTTATTAATTAAGGTAAACCAAAAGTCTCAAACCAAAGATCTTGAATTCAGAAGTTTAGTTATATGTGGGAAATATATTAGGCACCTCACACCACCTATCCAAAGGATAGTACCCTATTTTAATTTTAAGTCTAACTTTATCTTTTTAGTGAAAAAATAAGATACTTAGCAATTTTTTTTTTTAAAGTTCTGTACAAAATATATATATATATATATATATATATACACACATGTGAGTATTTATTTATTTATAACGTAGCATGTGAATATTTATTTCAAGGATTTATTTACAAACAAAGCATGTGAAGTATATATATACATAACATGTGAGAAGCATTTTACTACGTTGCAAGAAATAATACATATGTTAGCATGTGAATATTTATATACTAAATATATAACATGTGGATACTTATATACCATATATTTAGCATGATTCTTTACAACGTGACTATTTACAATGTAAAAACAAAAGAGATAGAGTAGGAAGAATAATACATTGTTGTCATCCACTACATTTTTCTCATTTGTCATGTGAAAAACACAATAGGAAGAAACATTAGTGCCAATAAAATGGAAGGAATCATGTACGCTTGATTGGTGCTTATTGGTTTAATGAAATTGAACCATAGGTAAAAATCTCTAAAAGATGCAATTCTAAGAAAGAAAAGATTTAAAATAACAATGCTTGGATTTAAAGATGAAAAGCTTCAAAACTTGCCTAAAAAGAAATGCACAAATTATTTTGAGAATAGATTGTTTGAAAAAAAAAAAAAAAGTTTGCCCGTTTTCTTTGTACAATACTTAAAAGATTTTTTGTTTTCATAAAAAGGACCCCATTTTATAAAAAATAACCTTGGCTTTAGAGAAAAGAGGTTGGAAAAACCTTTCTTTTTTTTTTTTTTTTTTTAGATAGAGTAAAAAAAGTTTAAAAAACTTTTTATTTTGAGAAAAGGGTTTCCATGTTTCAATTGGAAACCATGTTTTTATCAATTTTTACAAGAGATGACAAAAGATTTTCTTTTGAATAAGCAAAGTTTGGGTTTTGAAATTTTTTAGTGAAAACAACAGCTTTTTAGAAAGGGGTTTTGGGAAAAGAGTTGATTTAGAGAAAAAGGGTGTCCGTGGGTTTTTTTTTTTTTTTTTTTTTTTTTTTTTTTTTTTTTTTTTTTTTCTTCAAGGAGGGGATCCGAACATTCCCATGGCTTTTGTTTTTTAAAAAAGAGTTTGCTTTGAAAATCATTTTGCAAAAATACCTATTCTAAAAGAAAAAGAATTTTGGGGGTAAAGATTGATTTTTAAAAAAAAATGTTTCATGGGTTTTCCTTAAAGGGTTTAGATTTAAAAATTCCATGATTTTTATTTTGATAATAAAATTTTTAAGAAAAAGTAGTTTGTTTTGAATATACACACACACATATATATATATATATATATATGTATATGTATGTATGTATGTACGTATGTATGTATAGTATAAGAACACCAATTCCACAAAAAATAAAATAAAATAAATTGGAGGAAAAGGTTGATTGAAAAATTTTCAAGGGTTTTTCTTTTAAAGAAAAGGGGTTTGGATTTAAAATCCCAAGATTTTAATAAAAAAAAAATATGTTCCTATAATGCTTATCCGAATTAATAGAACTTTCCTGAAGTGCCCCCCTGGACGGCAAACCACCTTTATGGACCTCGGCTTTGGTTAGTCGAGAATACATTCATCCTCGACCCAACCTCCTGGGCCATTATGATCAAAACTAACTTCTTTATTTACTAACACGGGCTCCCTTGACAATGTTTACTCCTTCTCGGACGACCCCCCATCTTCGACTTGGGCCTTAGGCTCAATATACACATAGAAAATGAGCTCCTTGGCCCAATAGCCCTACAATATATTGTTTATTATCTTCACTATATATATATATTTCTTAGGTAAATTACTATTTGACTTTTGCAATTTGACCATTCTATAATTTAATCCATAAAATTTCAATAATTGTATTTAAATTCCTAAAATAAGATTATTTCAATTCTATCCAAATTCGGAGTGGGTCCAAAAGATCTTGCTTTGGTGAAGTTTCATGCCATTAAAAAAAAAAAAAATGGAAAAGAAAAAGGAGAGGACTCTATCCAAATCAATAGATATTATATCATACAAGCAGTTGAATAAATGATATAGACTATATAGGAAATATATTCTCAAGCTTTACTCTTGTACTGCTCTAAGGGTTTTGCTAAGGTAGATTGTTTGGTCCTATTTCAGAATCCTATTCTTAATTGTGTGTGTGTATATATATATTCATTTGTTTTTTTTTTTTCTTTCTTTCTTTCATTTTTTTTTTTCGATTTACCAATTGACATTCATTGAGCATCTCCTTAGATTCAAGTGTTACTTTATCTCCAACACTACCGTATGTCTCTCCATTAATCTAGATTCTTCAAATGCTATTATATGGAATTTTGATAGTCACCAATAGATTTCTACCTCCTCGCCTCTCATCTTTTTTTCCTTATAAATTTTCAATTGTTCTCTATCCACAAATTGATCAATATGGCCTTCAATGAATAGCTAATTTCTTGAGTGTTTTAACCATTCTTTCGGTCATGACTCAAGTCTGTCTGTCAAAACCCAATCAAAAAAGTGCAAGAGATAGAGAGTGACTCTAGAGCTAAAGGACAAAACTGAAGCATATGAGAGGTGAACATTAGTAGCCCAGATCCAAAGGGTATGAACTCAAAATGAGTTTTTTTTATTCATATTATTCTTATTATTTATTTATTTATGTCCATCTCATTACTAGAAGAAAAAAAATGTAATTCAATTTTGGGATTTCATGATGAACGAGTTTGAGTTTTCATGGTCTCAAAACTATTCAAATATATTTTTGCATTTGATCATGTTTGTTATAAATTGCTTTATGATTGCCCTCTTCTAGGGTACATGAATATTACTCTCAATATGTTTGCTATAATGTTTTTTTTGTTTGATAATTAACTTCAATATGATGTTCTCATTTTGGTCTTTGTTTTATAATAAGATTGTTATTCGTTTTTATAGTAAGAGAAATTTCTGTTGTTTTATTTTTTATAATTCGTTTTTAAAATTGTGTTAAAGTCCTCTTTAGATGTTGAGAAAGCAGACGAGAAGTCGTTCTGTTTGTTTTATATCTAAATTTTTTGAGCGCTAACTTTCCTAGCTCAACTTCTATGTTTAGTGAATATAAAAATATAGTAAAGGAAACAATTTTTGTTACTATTTAGTTAATTTCTTGGAAGAAACAGTGCATATTCCTTAATTAATCCACCAATTGTCTAATAGAAACTAAATCCAACCTCGTTTCATGAGGTTTTTGATTTCCAACTTCAAGGATTTTGCTAAGGTAGATGTTTCAGACCTATAATGACATCCCATTCGTAAGTGTGCAAGTATCATGCTAATTTTCATATTCATCTTGTGTAATGCAGGCAAAAGCAAGAGAAATTATCCTCATAAATTTTTTACATGTGAAAACTAGAGACTGTGTAGTCTCTACCATGTCTATACTTCATAATCATTGGTGACATGCCTTCTAGAAAATACAAGGAGGAACTCCAATTATACTGATTATTAATGAGTGAATTGCTATTACTTTTTGTTTTGATTGTAATACCAAACTAACTCAAGTTTTCATATATATATGTAGATGATAACAATTAACATGTCTGTAGAAGATGACACTTATGTTCTGCTTATACTTTGTCTGGTTGCTAAATGGAGAGGATTTTCATAGGAGGTTTTCAATTATTGGATGCGCATAAGGACTTCTGTCAATTTGACTATGTTTTGGATTATATATATATATATATTACTTTTAGATGAAAATCCTGGTATGTTGTACCGAATTTATATATGGTTTCGGTTATAATGATTTGGAAATTTATTCAAGTGACATATCCTTATATCTTGTGTTGCATAAAGATTGTAGAGGCATGATCTTTTCTTTCATCTTCTTTTCTTTCTTTTTTTATTGAGGGGTGTAGTAATCCTTGTCTATATGGTTTCGCTTATAATGATTTTCATTGGATGAACCAATGAAGTTCATAACTTTTATTGGATGGCCTACAAGCTATACTTTCAGGTGATTTTCCCCCAAGCTATAATTTTTTCCCCCCTAAACTGTAGCGTATTTAAGTTGATGTCTATGAGAGCATTAGTTGTGAATTTTTTGACAAGTTTAGAAGCTATTACAATTTATCAATCGTGCTATATGATTAATGAGCTAATTAAGCACTAATTCAGTCTCCAAATTAGCTAATTAATCTCTTTCTCGAAGTAATCTCTTTCTCTTGGACATGTCTAGTTAATAGTTATGGTCTAGCCCATCTTCAAAATAAATCAGCCAATCAGGCCATTGTAGAAGTCATGATTCTTCTTTCGTATTGCTAGGGGAATCAACTGGTTTTAAATGCTTTATTGGATTTTTAGAAGTTTCGGGTGTCAAAAGCTAGAGAAAGGATATTTGAGGGAGATTCTTGTAGCAGATAACATAAAAAAGAGTGAAATTTGTTTTTGTTTGGAAAAAATAAATTAAAAATAAATAATAATAATAATGATAATAATTTCTTGGCCTATCTTTTTATCAACACTATGTGACAATGTAAATGATATCATTATGGTACAATGTAAATGATTAATAATAGATAATCTTGCGAGCAATGGTACCTTCCCAGTTACTTGTTAATACTTAATAGTAATGAAGCACATAATTACAAACAGTCACTTAAAACCAGTTGATTCAAGCCACGTAATTACAAACATGTCCTATTTCAGAATCAATGACTAGTGCGGTTGTTGGTTGGCATGATTACAAACATGTCCTGTTTCAGAATCAATAACTAATGCCACGTCCATTTGGCATAATTAATTTTACCAACTTATTTTACTATATTAACATATTTTTGCTACTATTTATAAATCTTATTATACTATTTCAACTAATTTTTACCTTTATCTACAGTACTTTCAACAAAAAACTTTCAGTTTTAACAAAATAAGCGGATTTCAAATAGATTCTCGAAAAAAATAATGGGAAGGGAGTTTTATAAGTTAAAGTGTTGGACTTGGATTGAGATTAGGTGCAATTGCAGTTAATTTACTTAAACTCATCATGGCGTTGATGTGGCCATGTAATGGGAATGGCATTGCCACCGTGTGGTGTACGGCAGTTGGTTCAGTAGTGGTGGGATCCTTGTATACTGAATGGATTTATTTTGATGAATTTGGTTTAGCCTTTTACTGAAGATTGAAGAAGAAGAAGAAGTCAACGAGTTGACAAGCGGTTGGTATTAATATATATATATATATATATATACATGTATGTTTCAATTGAAAGCACTGAAAATGATGAGAAATAAAGTGAACTTGATAGACCTAAGACTGATGCTAATTTAGGATTTGCCAAACGAAAGCACCGAAAAGCTTCTAAGCACACACATAGTGTGTATGATGAGGTCTATATGATAAAATTCTTTTTGCACATGTATGACATTAATTTATATATATTGTCCAGTTTTAGAATAAAATTGAAGTAAACTTTAGGCAAAAATGCACATGTAAGACATTAATTTATATACTAGCCTCATTGCACACAATATGTGTGTGCTTAGAGTTTTTTTTTTTTTTTTTGGTTTAATGTCAAAACTTTCCCTTCATCCCAATTTGAAGCTTATGTGCTTAACCAATGATATTTGTGTATTTGCCAACCACCAATATAGCTAGGGATGTAATGATACCTAGCACAATAAAAAAAAAAATAATAATAATAATAAATAAATAAAATAAAAATAAAATAGTATTGGAATCATTAGTTTGTGAGATTGTATGCGGTACTAGGTATCATCACTTTTTTTTTTTTTTTTGTATATGTGTGTGAAGCTCCCTCTTGGAAACTTGAATCCTGGACCTTGTCCCTTACACCCTACAAGCATTTATACTTATAGAGTGACCATCACACTAAAGGAGGAGCAGTGGTAGGTATCATCACTCTTAGCTATATTAGTGATTGGGAAATGCATAAATACCGTGAGATAAAGGGAAAGTTTTGCCATTAAACCAAAAAAGATAAAAATTTTAGCACGCGTTATTGTAAGTGAGAGAAAGATAAAGTTGTTTAGAATCTTTTCCCTTTATAATTTCTGGTGCATCTTGGGTGACAGCTTCAATTTTATTTTTTAGGAAATTGTTGAACAATGAAGTGTCTGAAACTGCACAATCTTAAATGAAATTACAGTCAACTCCTACAAATCAATTGATTAATGAATACAATACAATAGAATTTGCTTAATGACCGTGGCCTTCTGAAATATTTCTAATAAAAGCATTAAGATTTGCATCAGATGACCCACCGTTCGCAATTGCTCGTCGACTTGACTTCTGAAATTCTTTTGCTCTTTTCCTCATCGCATTCATCTCATCGCTTTTGTTATCCATAAACCTTTTCACAAGCTCTAAAATTTCACCTCTTGTCACAACTCCAACATCTTTCTTAACCTTCCATCCAATCTTCCAATCCTCCACAATGTGTTTACTGATTGGGACTTGATCCCAAAATATAGGAAAAGTAAGCATTGGCACACCAGCAAAAACAGCCTCAAGAGTGGAATTCCATCCACAATGTGTCCAAAACCCTCCTATTGAAGAGTGGCACAACACCTTCAGTTGGTTACACCAAGGCACCACTAGGCTCATATCACCACTACAATCCTTGAACTGCGCAGTTTCTCCACGTGACACCCACAAGCACCGAACACCACTGTCCCTTATACCACCAATAATTTCATCCATTTGGGCATTTGAAACCGAAAGGAAACTTCCCATTGAGATGTATAACACCGAACATGGAGGTTGAGAATCAAGCCACTGGAGATAGTTGACACCATTGTTAGAATTAGTTAAAGAAGCATTCTTTTCTTCAAGTTCTAAGTAAGGTATGGCAGGACCAATAGGGTAGACAGGGATAGGAAACTTGGCTTTTATGGCGTCAATGGCTTTAGCTTCAAGTTCGTGAAAGGTGGTGAATAGAAGATACTGCGCTTTATTGGACACACTTGAAATACCTTCCAGGACTCCAGGCAAGACTAGTCGACCATCTCCATATGTAAAGGTGGGAAGATCAGCAATACGGATAGTAGAAACTCCAGGGATGTAGTCCACAAGCTCATCACCCCGTTCTTAATTAAACACATAGAAAGTAGTGTAAGTGAAAAGCCTAAATACTAGAAACTGCCTTGGAACATGAAGCTAAAAAACCAAGAAAGGGATACAATGCGAAGCTTAAGCTTCTTTAGTGGCATTTTTTGGGCCCAATTTTTTAACGCAGTTGAAGATATTTTTTTGATAATCACTTCCGGTGATATGGAATATCTATCATTGCTAATATACAAAACTTTGATAGGGAAAAAAATGCAGTTTGTGGGTCTTGTACCATATTGGTTGACTGTTTGGACTTTGATTTGATGACCACCTTATATAAACGAGTTATGTGTGTGTAAGAGTAACAACTTTTTCCCAACTATTTAGCAAAAAAAAAAAAAAAAAAACCCTTTTTCCCAACTAATATTAATTGGCAACCACCTTGTTTATAAGAGATTACGACTTTTAACTGTTTGGTCCTTTTCTTTGATAAGAACTGTTCTGTCCTACTTACCTAACTCAATTAAATTTTTTTAGTCAATTCAAGAATATAGAATATAATATATATATATATATATATAATTTTTGCGGCATGGAAGGGGAAAATGTTTGGTTTCAAACACTAATGAAAAGATGAATTAGTCTTTGTCATGTATATGATGAGATACATATCATTTTTTTATTGGTAATTAAATCCTAAGGCTCCAAACACATTTGAAGTTAAACTTTGTCAATAAAGAAAATATTTAATATATAATGTTAATGTTCACAATGGTCCTTGTTATCAAAATTGTAACGAACATGGAATAAAAAAAAGTTTAATGTCAATTACTGATGTTTATTAATCTAATATAATGATTTGGTGCAACCATTAAGTCACTACTTCAACCAATTAATAGCTGGTTCACATTCTAAACAATATATATATATATATATATATATAATTAATAGTTAGTTATTTTGAAATATAGATATACATATGAACGAATAGATATCCATAATCAATTTTTAAAAAAGTAATTTATCTTAAAATAATAATGCAATACACCCATAGACTAAAAATCATTTTAGTCTTGTATCTTTGTCTGAAAACCATTTTAGTTATTTAATTTGAAGTTTGTCCCTTTAGCAACATTAAATTATTACTAAATAAAATAATCTTTGTACAAAATTTTCGGATAAAATCATTTTTTTGACAAAATTATCAAACTAAAATAATCGACAAACTTATAGAACTAAAATTATTTTTAAATAAAATCATCAAATGTAAATTGCATTTTTGGCTAAAAGATATCTTTGGGGGTCTTTCCTAGTTTATTATTGGGTCCAATTAATAAGTGTCTTTAAAGTATTTATTAATAGGTCATGTGAATGGTTATCCTTAAGTGAATAGTTAACAATTTAGTTTAAAAAAATTTTGACATCATTTTATAAGAAATGAAAAAAATTGTTAAAATATTATTTTTTTTTCAGATAAATATTTTCTTTAAATAAATATTTAATTATTGCCATAAGGGCATTTGTTAGCCTTCTCATTTATTAATAAACCATTTTATAGAAGATTTGATATCATTTTTATTAAGAATTAAAAAAATAAAAACAAAAAGGCAGACAAAAAAATTATTTACCTTATTTATTTATTTAAGAAAGTCACTTTTCTAAGGTTTTTTATGCATCATTCCCAAAATCCGAACAGTCCACGTGAGTCCAAAATTTTTTTGAGGAATAAATTACAAAGACCAACTTTTTTTTTTTTTTGTTAAAACAAAAACCAACTTTTAAGATAATAATATAATATTTTAGTGCACATTTTTTATATGATAGTTACTTTACAAATATAAATATTTATAAAATGTAGAACATAATAATTGAAATTCAAGTTTTCGAAAGAAAGTTTAACAAACATATTAATCTAAAATGGAAATTTTACATTTAAAATAAAATAATAATAATATAATATATATACAGTAAAAATATAGTTTTGAGACGCACCAGACAAATCAACCGGGAAATGCTGGTTCTGCACGAGCAGTTCAAAATGATGAAACACTGAGAACACCATCGCCGGCATAGGAAAAAGTGAGGCCACCGGAATATTCCTTCGGTTTCCCAAGCCGATAGCCCAATACACATAAGTATCAGCCACGATGGCTTTCACCGGCGGAAGCCGGTCCAGGAGCTCCTCAAAGTGAACTTCCATCTTCGTATTCACAGCTTTCAGAAAGCCCGGAAAATCTTTCCCACGACCCACCTCGGAAGGTATGCAATTGGGTACTGTGGCGAAGCGTATCTGAGCCGGTGGCTTTGGCTCTGAGCTGATGAATCCGAGCCACTCTTCGGTGACGACGAAGCTGATGAGAATATCGGCGGTTTTTGAAGCCAGAAGCTTGCACAAATTCATCATAGCGTTGATGTGGCTGCGACCGGGATACGGCATAGCCACCAGGTGGCAGACGGTTGGGTCAGGCTGTTCTGTTTTTGCAGGATCCATTTTGATGGAAACTGATGAGATTGAGGAAAGGTAATACAAACGAAACTACTACAAAGTAGTCCGAGCAAGATGGACTGAAGTGAGAGAGAATAGATTATATGTAGTGATGTGTGTATGAAAAACTAAAGAACTAAATAAAACTTGCTCATCTTACTCAATGAATTGAATAATACATCAAGGCTGTATATATACGGTCTCCACCGTGAATACTAAATGAATACAATTAAAATAATTTTTGTCACAATTTGTCAAACGGTAAATTATGACTAATAAAGATATAAAATCACATTAGCTTATTATTTTTTCTTTATTACTCATAACTCTTCTTGTGATAAATATTGAGTAAAATGTTACTTCTTTCGTTTTATTTGAAATGTCAAATTTTTTAAGGAAATATCATTTATTGTCTTATTTATCTTTTAGAAATGTATAAATTTTTAAAACTACTCTTAAATAAATTTATCAAAAAAATAAATTATTTATAAAATAAAAATATTAATAAATTAATAATTTTTATTTTTAAAAATAATATAATATTTTGAAACAACTTAAAATAAAACAGAGGATGAGCAAAATAGGATAATGGAAAAAGTTACTAGCATTCGTCAATAGACAGAGCGAGCAAATGAAAACTCTTATCTAACCGACAAGTAGCACGTGCACAGCCTTCAACGTGTAGCTGAACTGATGATTTGTGCTTCTTTCTTCAAGATCTTCTGAAAATGTGAAATTGCAATTCACGTTTCTCAAAAAAAAAACAAAGTCTGCAATTCACATGGGTTCTGACTTCTGAAAACTTTTGCAGATTGACATGATAACTCATAACATAGAAAAAGATAGGATGCTTCCCAGCTATAAACATATACAACTTGTACTTTGGAGAAAAATATTAAAATTTTTAAAAGTTTAGTAAAAAGTTCTAGATGTTAACTATGACTAGGAGGGAGTTTGGATACGGCGTTTTCTTTGCTGCGTTTTGGTTGTTGTGGTTTTTTTTTTTTTTTTTTTGAGCATGCGTTTTGGAGTATTGTGGTTGCTGTTCATTCAACAGTAACTGTAAATGTTGACTTTCTGCAGTGAACAGTGTATGTATGCACTGTTTACGGCCCACAAATTACACTTTTTAGTAATTTTTTCATTAAAAATAAGTCCACGGTACTATTCACACATTTAAAAATTATTTTGTTACAGTGTTTTCAGTTTTCAGTTTCAGTAAAATAAGTTCTATCCAAACAGACCCTAGAGAGTGTTTAGTTCCAATTCTTTAATAAAAAAAAAAAAAAGAGAAAAAAACCCAAATCAGTGAAATTCGGCAACAAGTAAAAAAAAAAAAAAACCTTCTAGCAAGAAGAATAAAAAAAAAAAAGAAGAGCAAATAGAAGCAAACCTGAATGAAGATCAAAGAAGAGTAGCTAGCCAACAATGAAGAATGCTATAAAAATAGAATCAAGTTGGAGACTAGAGAGAAGCAAGGTGAGCAGGGAAAAAAAATACTAACAATACTATATTTGATTTGTTGAGATTTAAGAAGGAGAGAATGTTTTTTTTGTCTATTTTTTCCTATAGATTCAAGTAATAAACGTTAGTTTCTAATAATGAAATTATTTACAAAGCTATTAATTCAGATTTTAAATAGGAACATTATCTCTTTAATTTTTATGTTTTGAGAAAGGGGGCTTTAATTTTTTTTTTTTTAATTTTCTTTATAAACCGTTGGTTACAAAAGGGCCTAATTTTCTCTCTTCAAGCGTCCTTAATTTTCGCTCTTTATATCAATTTATTTCTATTAGTGACGCCGTAAATTTTTTTCCTAGGTGAAGGAGCTAGAATCAATTTACATTGAGGGGCTTTCTTTTATTTGGGGGCCTTAAGCCATTGCATCAATTGCTTCTATGGTTGAGCCGGCACTGATAATATCACCTATATGACAGTATTGCTTCTACTATAGTTTTGATTTTTGACTTTTTGGATAATTGGATAGTTGAGAAAAGAGGAATTAATTTGAACATTACATGTTTCTATTGAAATTACTAAGATTTAAAAACAATTTGAGATTCAACTAAAGGCCAACAATTTACTTACTGTTATAATTAATTTAAATACAAATAAATTAGTGAATGCATCAAAATTATATAAAAAAAAAATTATTAAGATGATATACAAAAGTTCAAAAATCCATTTATAAACTCAGTTAATGTTAAATATAAAGATAGAAAATATTAAAATTAAAAAAACTGTTATAAAATATTTGATTATTTGGGTTTATTCTCACAAACAATTACAGCAAAGTATAAACTAATACATTGATATAGCATTAATTTGAGTATCTTATAATTTTTTGTAATTTATTTGCATAGTGTTATCAAAAATATAGATGCTAATAGGTTTTATGCTAAATGTGTGAGAAAAAGTAAAAACAATTTTTAATTAAAAAAAAAATAAAAGTTAGTGTTTTTTTTTTTCTTTTTCTTTTTTTTTTTAATTTTAAGTGAGACAAAAAAACAAAAGCTTTTGTTAGTTATGTGTCTTATACAGCACATGCGTTTCCATAAATCAATTGGATTTTTTTTTTTAATTTCTTTCAAGAATAAAGTTTAGCTCTAAATATATTTGGAGCCTTAGGTTTCAATGCACAATAATAAGATGATATTTATACCTATCATGTGATAAAAAAAATTATATACATATCAAATGACAGGGACTCATGTCATCTTCTTATTATAGGTTGAAGACAAAGGTTTCAAACATGTTTGGAGCCAAAATTTATCCCTCTTTCAATATCAATTGGTAGGCTTTGTGTCTCACATAGTTCTCTCAATCCTCTCTTACAACAGTGAAGGGCTAAATTTTTTTTCATAGTCAACATCTTCACGCTAGTTAAAGCCTTTAGTGCTTAGACATGCTTTCAATCCTTCAAATCTCCCATCAACTTTGTTGGGTTATAGATTAACTCTAGTTAATTAGTTTAATTATAAAAGTTGATTAATTAGGTCAAATTACATGCAAATCGTGGAGGCATGAACAAATCACCAAATAAACTAATTACAGTGGAAATTAAATTGACGTAGTGATGTGTTGATGAATGGGGAAAATCTCTTGCAAGGCAAAAAGTCAAAAACCCTACTAGGTAAATTTCAAGTCACCACTCCCAAGAATCTATAATCAAGAATCAAGCGGTTACAAGTATAAGGAATCTTACCATTACCTTCGACTATCCCAAAATATCAACGTGCAATTGAACCTTCACTTCAATCCTCAATTGAACTTGATCCTGTAGAGACTTCTTGTATGCACGGATCCCAGTATGTATCAAACTTCCTAGCAACTGATTGATTGTTGTTGGATGCAAAGTCCTTCACTTCAAAGCATGTTGAAGATCTGGAAGCATTTGATTACAAAACCCTAGAACACATAAGAACGTAGTATCTTTTCACAGAGTGTATATGTTCTCTAAATTGAATCTTGTGTCAATGATGATTTTAAAATGAAGCTTTTATATAATCTAGAGGTTTAGTGAAGGAAACCCTAGCAAACCAAGTCATCATGGGCCGAAATTCTAATATGAGAATTCTGGATTCACGAAGCTTGATAGATCAAGAGTTGTTGAGCTTAATGTCGAGAATTACTTATTAAGTCTCAATAGATGCTAGTGTCTGGCTTCTATTGAGACTAGTGTCGAGGTCTACTGTTTTAGCTTTTCTTCAATTATTTCTTGGTTCAATCTTCATGTATTTAATGATACAACTTGTGATGTTTGTTTAACACACTTCTTGATATCTTAAACTCATCTTATATTTACCCAATTACAACTTAATTACAAGTAATGTGCATTTTCTCAAAGGATAAGCCAATAGATAGAAAATATTGCCTTAACAAACTTTCAATTTGGTTATGAAGACCCATTTGCACCCAATTATGTACATGGTGGGATCATGAGGGACAAGTGTCCAACTGTCCAAGTATGTTTAGCATGGAGGCCAGGGCTTGAAGTTCTTCACGCATAGCAGCAACACAACTAGTATGTTTTAAGGCAGATTTTAGTGATTTCGGTTATAGAGGAATTGAAGGATTAACATGACAATGGAGCAAACCGGCCTAAAGCTTTCCACAGGTTTGTACAGAATGAGTATTGAGTGATTGGAGACAATTAGGGAGTAGAGGCCCATGCTGTACGTGTGGCGGAGCCGAAAGAGACAATAGGTTGACTGTGTAGGAGTTCAAGATGATGGGGCGTACTTGCAGCAAGTGGACCAGTGATTTTTCTCATTTGCAATTTTAGATAACCTCCTTATTTGTCTTAAGGAACGGCTCGACAGATATATGAGGTGATCAGGAAAAGTGGTGCTAAACCGACATGTTCTTAAGTAAAAAGCTAAAAATGCAACAACCCGAGATAGAACTCATCTATCTCATGTCATGGATCTTCAACAAGGCGTTCCTAATTAAGTGAATTATTTAGGGCTCCCTTTGAAAATAGGCACTAAGAGACATGAAGCCTTTGCTGAGGTGAATGTGAAGGTTCATAAAAAATGCAAGTCTAGAAAATGAGTATAGGAAAATAGGAAAAAAAATTAGTTTGCTTCCCTTCTAATTTCTTAACTAGTCTCCCATGGCAACTAGAAACACATCTTCAAACCCACACAATCCTTGAACTGACCAGTTTCTCTAGGTGACACCCACAAGCACTGAACACCACTGTCCCTTATACCACCAATAATTTCATCCATTTGGGCATCTGAAACCGAAAGGAAACTTCCCATTGAGATGTACAACACTGAACATGGAGGTTGAGAATCAAGCCACTGGAGATAGTTGACACCATTGTTAGCATTAGTTATAGAAGGACTCTTTTCTTCAAGTTCTAAGTAAGGTATGGCAGGACCAATAGGGTAGACAGGGATAGGAAAGTTGGCTTTAGAAGTGTCAATGGCTTCAGCTTCAAGTTCGTGAAAGGTGGTGAATAGAAGATACTGCGCTTTATTGGACACGCTTGAAATACCTTCCAGGACTCCAGGCAAGACTAGTCGACATCTCCATATGTAAAGTCCAGGGATGTAGTAGAAACTCCAGGGACGTAGTCCACAAGCTCATCACCCCGTTCTTAATTAATCACATGCCATAGACACAACGCTAAGCTTAGTGCAAAGCCTAAATATTGTTACGACTAACTAGAAACTGCCTTGGAACAAGAGGGTGTATATATATATATATACACACACACAGACACACACAACGCTAAGCTTGAGTTTATTTAGTAGATTTTTTTTTGTGCCAATCTTTTTTATTTTTTTAATAACTTTATGGCCTATTTGGATGTTAAAAAAAGGAGGTGAGTAGAGTAGAGGGAGGAAGAGTAATTCAATTACCTTGTTTGGAAGTTTTTTAAGGAAGGAGGGGGAGGGATTTGGAGGGGTTTCAACTACCACTAACCCCTCATTTTTAATTCCCCCAAATTGGAGAGATTTGGAGGGAGAATAGAGTAGATAAATTGTTCACAAAATGAATTTCCCAATTTATCATTTCTAAATTAACAAAATTACAAACTCTCTCACACAACTTCTTCAAGCATCAAACAGCATCAAACATGATCATCCAAAATATAATCCTAATATTTTCCTCCCAATTTTCTCAGCAACCAAACAGATTATAAACCTCAAATTACACTCATTCTTCAAGCATTAACAGTCAAAAAATTCATCACAATAAAATAACATAACAAAATTCAAGCCAATCATAACAACACAACATTATTAACCTGAAAGACTATTTTTTGAGAATACTCTGAATTTTTCAAAACAAAACAGAGCTTAGTGGAGATTGAGAAACATACGTACTGGAGAAAAGAGTTTGGATTGTATGGACTTTTCGAGTTCAAATTTTTTATTGTGCTCAGCCAATCGAGATCGTATAGGACCATACAACGAAGAAAAAAATAATAATAATTGTATCGGACCTGGTTCTATGAATGGGTCCGTGCATGTTTTCATTTTTCCTTTTTGATGTCTTTTTCTGGCATGGTGGCTGAGGAGTATTTTAAATAAAAATATTAAAAATAATAATAATAAATCAAAGAAACACTCAAAATTCAATATTTTGTTGATTTTTTCAGCAAACATACAAACCAAACATTTTTTTCTTATTTTAATTATTATCAATTAAGGAGGGTTTTTTTTAGTATAATAAAAAAGTAGAAAAAATATTTAATTATAAACCAATGTTGATTATTTAATTCATATTAGAAAAAAAAAATTATCAAAAAAAGTATTGCATACTATAGTCATAATTATTTAATCTAACAAATTAATCATAGACCAATGTTGCAAGTCTATTTTCAAATAGGGGTAAATTTGTCTATTTAAATCATTTCCTCTCTTCTCCCTCCTAATTTTTAAAACATCCAAACAAGAGGAAGGGCTAATTACTCCCTTCCCCCTTACTAATTTTAAAAACATCCAAATAAGGTGGAGGATAACCATTCCCCTCTACTCTCCTCCCCACTACTCTCCTCCCCTCTACTCTCCTTCCTCTCTAAACTTTCAAACAGGCCATTAGTGTCAATCTTTGATTGCTGTTTAAGACGCTGTCTTTTGTTGAAACGTATATTTTGGAATATCGAACGTATATTTTGGAATATCGAACATTACAAGTTCACAACTAACAAAAGTTACAAAGATCTAGTGTGGGTGATCTGATTTGCACCTTTTCTGTTGTCTAGTGTTTTGATTGGTTTTTTTAAACGCTTTGATATGCCATAATCCTCAGGAAGGGAAGTTCGGCCCGTGAGTTGCATCCTCGGCCAGGAACTCGTAGCATAACAATGGATAAAGAGGAAGGCCCAGTCCATCATAACGACAGACTACTCCTAGAATATCCTGTTGTGAGCTAAGAACATTAGCAGAGAACAAATTAATTGAGGGCTTAGGCAGCGCCTTGTGAGCATTTTTCATATTTTTCCTGACTTCTAGCCCAATTTTTGGGTAGCTGTTTAGAGGTCTTTCTGAGGTCCATTTTCTGCAAATGTTATATGTACGGAAAACTCTAGATGACTAGTTTCCAATGGTTTTGGCCTCATTTGATTTGGAGCTATGTCGGAAAGCTGAAAAATTCTGAACATCTTCCATTGAAAAATTCATATCATTTAATCTGGAGCCTATATCAACGAGTCCTTTTGGTAAAAATTAGCTAAGACCTTGTTTTTCAAGACGGTCTAGCCCATTTGTTGTAGTTCTTGCCCAATCAGTATACTTTATTTTGCAAATTTGAGTAAAAAACTATCTTGTACGTTTTTAGACCCCTTATAACATAAGTTGTTTAAACTAGTTATTTAGTCAAGTGATAACTTAGATAAATTATTTAGATCTAGGTTAATGCAAGTAAATCATATCATGTAAATAATGCAAAAATATAAAAAACACAACGATATAATAACTCAGGAAAACCAAACCAGTAAAAAACCTGGGGAGGATTTAATCTGGCTATCTTCAAGGTAAAACAAATCCACTATAAAAGAATTGAAATTTTACAATAAGACTTAGACTACTAACATCCAATTGCTACCTCAAATAGAAAATTTACTACTACGACCCCATGATAGCTTCGAGTCCACGGACTACTTCTTTCCTTGACCTTTGAAATACAAGCACCCATACTTGTGATAAAAAACACAAACTCTCTTGTTTGTGACTTCAAGACCATCCTTGAAGGTTTAGATCATCAACACCTTTGATGATTAGAGAAGACAACAACTTCTATAACACCGGATCTTGAGATTCTTCAAGGAATTACGTCAGTAGAAGACATGAGAGAATTTTTGGGTACAAAACTCTAAATACAAAAGAGGCACATTATTCTCTCTCTAAAAAGTCTTGTAAAAACGTGCTTAGGGTTTCCTTTATATACTAGCAGTGTTTTACTTGAAACCCAATACATTTAAGTAGAGTTTGGGTTGAAATACATTTAAGTAGTGTTTTACGTGTTTTGATCGGTTGAGCCTATTTCTCGATCGGTTGAACCAGACAGTTTCTGAACTTTTCTTTCTGCAGCTTACTTGTTTTTTAATCTTGACTTGAATCACCTTGAGCATTGTCTATTAATACTTATAGACTCTAGGATCTATATTTAGACAAGTTTGTGTTATCGATTTGTCAATTGTTCTAAATTTTTAGAATCTAACATGTCAGTTTTCCTAAAAAATACAATAATGACTTTATTAGGGTTTGGTATTTTTGTGATATCTTATCTATTTTAGGTCTGATTTTGGCCTATAAACAATCATTTTGAGGGAAAAAATATGACCTACAAGATAGTCTAAAGTCCAACTATTCGATCAAAATGTCAACTTTTGACCATACCCAATTAGGGTTTTCGTCAGATTTTTTGTAAAATGATTTTTTCAACCATTGTGACTTTTTGATTCACTGTTTAAACATGTTTTATTTATTTATTCATTTTTCCCTTTTTGGCTTTAAAACTTATGTATTTGCACTCTTTTTTATATTATATTTTTTTGTCTTTGTTTTGACACATGAATCGGGGTCGAACAAAATACGGTATCAACAACTACCCCGTCTTTGTTTAACATTTGTTGGCACAATAAATGTTAGACATAGAATTAGATAAAGAATTTTATCCCTCCCAATTCTAGTGCAAACAAATTTTGGGGCCAAAATCGAGTTGCTACGAACAAATGAAAATATTGATAGAAATTGGGAAAGATGGTAGTGTGTGTTCATTTAAGCCCCTTAAAGTAGATTTTTTAACTTAATATATTAACTAAGTGATTACTTAAATCAATTATTCAAATCTAGCTTAAAAAATAATAAATCATATCATACAAAGCAGCGGAAAATAAATAATACCACGATATGATGACCCAATAAAACCAATGAAACTAACCATTTCAAGGTAAAAACTTGGGGAGGATTTGACCTAATTATCCTCTAGGTAGACCAAATCCACTATAAAAGAATTGAAGTTTTTACAAAAGATTTAACCCTAAATCTAATGCTACTTCCAGTAGTAACTTGCTAACACAACTACATGCAAACTCTGAATTCATGAACTTCTTCTCTTCTTGGATTGATAACAACACAAACTGCCTTGTTTGTGACTTTGAGATCCCACTCAAAGGTTTCAGATCACCTTCACTTGTTGATCTTGATGCAGCAACTAGTTCTACTAAATGCTTGATTGTAGTTTTGGCTCTAGTAGATTCTTGTGTAGTTAGAAGGTACAAAATCTCTCAAATCTTACAAAGAGTAACACACAAGTCTTCTTCCACACCCTCAAAACGTGGTTAGGGTTTTTCTTTTATATGTAGAGAAGTTTAAGTAAAACCCTAAACTTTTTCACGGGCTTTGGGCCTATTTAAAAATTCTACAAAAACTGTGCTTGCGATTTTTGATCGGTCGAGAAAGGCAAAACTTCACTTTTCTTTTCTACAATTAGCTGAACTTCAAAACTTGAAATGACCTTATTTAAGCATTGCCTAAATACCTAGACTAGACATGTTTTGTTCTTGGTTTGCCAACACAATACAATAATGATTCTAAATATTTAATTCTAAATCTTTATAACTTAACACGTAGAAAGAGATCCTTATTATTATTGTTCACTCCTCTTCTGCTCTTTTTGGTGCATCCTAGTTTCTTTTCCCTACAAAAGGTTAGTCGCATCTCAGTCGCCAATCTTGTTGCCTTAACTGATCCACAAAACCTTATTATTGATTAAACTCTACAAACCAAAACCACAAATTTAGAAACCCAAACACACCTTGATGAACAGTGACTTGTGGTGGTTTTATACAGCTTGAAGAGATTGTTTATGGAGAGAGAGAGAGAGAGAGAGAGAGAGAGAGAGAGAGGATGAAACATTAAAACCAAAAGAAAAATGATTTCCAGACGGGGCAGATCAGATGAAAAGAATAGGAAAAGGTTTTTTTTTTTTTTTTTTTTTTTTAAGTTACTTTAATTAAATTTAAAAAATTAGAAATTCAGAATTTTGTCTTTAATTTTTTTGTAATTTTTTATTTTTTAAATGCCAACATAGCATTTTTAAAAATCAAATAAATATTTTACTATTATTTTATTAGTCACGTTAGCATTTATTGTGCAAATAGTAGTGCACTTCGTTTGCCACATAGGAATTTTCTATTAGTGGGTTGATAGCAAGGACCTAAACAAAAACGATTTTCTAATTTCAGGGATAGATGTAGGCACAAAATCAATTAGGGACTAAAATGAAAATTGGCTCAAATTAATATAGGAACAAAAAAAAAATGTATTTTTGCCTTTACAATACATTCAGCCAGAGTCTTTACTTTTATTAGTCGGTCTAATAGGTAAATATCATTTGTGAACTGCTTTATATCAGTGATAGCAGATAGAACAATAGTGCGAGAAAGAAAACAAAGATAGAGACGTAGATTGAGAGTTATACCATCGGTTGGACTAGTTTAGGAGTGGAGTTTAGCAGACGATTGAAGACTGCATGGTAAGGCAAGGTGGCGTTGCAATGGGGTAGACAAATTTTTTTTCTTCTTCTTTTTATTGTTATTTTTTAAAGGGGGTTTGCTCTTACTAGGTTAGTTCAAAACTCTATCTAAGCTTGAAGGAGCAAATTCTACAATTTGAGGGGGGCCGATGAAGAAAATTTTCTTTAATTTCTAAGTTCTATATTACTAACTATATTGACAAATAATGGAAATTTCAAAAAGCTCTGCCTAGCTTCGCCTCTATTGGGATTTTTTTTTTTTTTTTTTTTTTTTTTTGGGTGTTGTGGGGTGGGGGGGGAGGGGAGAGGAAGAGATTTTTTATTTTTTTTTTAATTTTGAAAATTGTGGAAGTTTCAAATTCTATGTAGCAAGCACTTACGAAGTTAATAATAAATAAATAAAATAAAATTAAAAGGATTCAGTTTTTTATAGTATAGCGTGCATGCGTTATATATATAATTTTGTGTATCCACTCTACAAGACACCCGCATCAGATATAATAATTTTATTTTACATTTCATTAAAATATTAATTTTTCTTATTTTTAAAATTATTTCTCTTTCTTCACATGTAACAACCAACATGTATTTTATTTTTTCACCATCAAGATACATAAATAAAAATAAAAAAAAGAATAAACTACTAAATATAAAAATAAATAGTGACAGTGTAAATTTACAATGTTATTATAATAAACTTATAAATTTACACAATTATATATAAACTAATATAAGTTATTTTTAAGTAAAACTATAAAGATTCTACCCTACCCATTTTTTTTATACTGAATGCTAAACTACAATGCAATACAAAAATTTTACCAAAATTATCTTGGATTGCTATGAATATTTAGGAGGTGTTTGGTACATGCACTTAAAAATATGTGTTTTGTTATTTGAAAGCATGTATAGAAATATGTATGGGTAAAAAATGTGTAAAAATATATGTAATATTATATAAAAACTAAAAATTATTGTTTGAAAGGGTGTAACTAACATCCTCTTAAATTTCCAAGAATAAAGGGGTGGAATGTTCAAAACCCACAACACATAATGTAGAATGCATCACTATCACTGTAAAAAGGCGAAAATGAGAATTTAACCATAATTTTCCAATTATATAGTTAGTAGTTCAGGTTCTTAAACTATATTATTTACTAGCATCTTGAGTCTATAAGACTTGATTTTGGCCTATAAATTGAGTTTCAAATACTCGAATTGCATGCTCTGATTATGTCTGATGTGGCATATTTTTCCACGTGGTGACCACATAGAAATTGAGTCTCTAAGACTCGATTTATAACCCTTATAAATAAGAACAAATCAAAGAGGAACCACCAGAACATCAAAGAAGAACCCAGAGAAAAAAAAAAAAAAAAAAAAAAAAAAAAAACCAGAAACAGAAAGAGAGAAAAGATCGAGATCGAAGTGGGTGGCTTCAAATTGGCTTCAAACCACCGTGCGCAACCCAGGCAAACCACCACCGTGCTAGACCTAGCCCGCGCGCAACCCAAGCCGCGCAAGCCCCCAGGTTGCGCACGACCTAGCTAGGCTACGCGAGCCCCAGGCCGCGCTGGTGAGGTGAGCTCTTTCTCTCCTTCTAATCTGAGTCTCTAGGATTGGGATTGATGTGTTTGGGATTTCTTAAATTTGTTTTTGGGTATTTCAGCTTGTACATGAGACTTAAAATTTTTAAAAATTTTTTTGGGTTAGAAATCGAGTCTCTAAGACTTGATTTCCAGGTAGAGGCTATTTAGAAAAAATACTACATCAGATGTAATCAATTCATAGAAATCGAGTCTCAAAAACTCGATTTATAAGCCCTAAATCGAGTCTTTTAAACTCGAGATACTAATAAAAAATATAATTTTAAAACCTTAATTACTAATTATATTATTTAAAAAATGGGTTCAATTCCCAATTTTGGTCTGTAAAAATTTACCGAAATAATTATTGTCATCATTTTATACAAAATAGTGATAGTACGCAGTCGGCTTGTTTTTTTTTTTTTTTGGAAGTGTGGGCATGGGATGGGACTGAGCTTTTTTGATTAACTAGCTTAAAATAAATGCTCTTATTTTACACCAACCCCCCCCCCCCCCCCCCCCCAACATTAAAAAAAAAAAAAAAAAAAAAAAAAAAAAAAAAAAAAAAAAAAAAGCTCTTACCGACATCATGATTGAGTTAGTGGATTTGAAAGTGGCGTGTCCACAAAAGCGTAATCATCACATATCACATGTGAACAATGGATGAACCACATATGCAACATAAGATATTTCCCTTCGCATCGGTTGTCGTGGCTTTAAGAATTTTTTTTTTTTTTTTAAATTATTTAAACTTGTGTCGAAAGAGTTGACAAAGGAACTTTTTGTAAATATTTTTTATTTTATTTTTTATTTTGATCATTATGATAATAATGATGAGATCTTTTATATCTTAGAGTCGGTTTAGTCACCCTTTTCAAATGCAGTGTTCAGTGATTAAACACTGAACACTAGTGTCCAAAATTTAAAAAAATATGTTTGGTCACCGTTTTCTAAATAGGGTTATTTGAAAATTATTACTCCAAAACCCATGTTTGAACAGCATTTTTTGGAATGTGCTTGGAGCTGATTTTAAACAACAAACAGGTGTTTTCAGTGGCATTTTGGTAATAAAATTGAACACACTTAGGAGCCCACCTGATCAGCTTTTTTGAATCTTTGTCTCCTCTTTGTACTTTCATCTCTTCACGCCCCAAACCCAAATACCTGGTACAAAGAAGATCACACAGTCCGAACTCTCACCCACCTAGTGCCATTCCACCTCACCCCTCACGGACCCAATGCCATTAATCCTAACAGTGGCTTCATAAACGCGTCAAAATCTCACACACCGCATCACCAATAACCCCTATCAATCTCACACAAGCAAGGTGAAAGTGAGATTCGAACCTGGATCAAAAAATGGGTCGACGATGGCGGTGACAAAAGCTCGATTTCTTGTTGGGTCTTGGAGTGCTGACAGTGGAGATGAGATGCCGAGGAACGTGAAGCCCAGCCGTGGACCTTCTTTAGCGTCAATGGAGATGAGGACTACACCGTGGGTTTTGTTTTCTGCTCTCAGGGAAGAGAAGATTTGAAGAAGGAAGAGAGGAGTTGGAAATATAATGCATGTTCTCTCCCCTGATTAAAAAAAAATATTTAAGTACATTGGTCAGCTTTTTTTATCATTTAAAACACACATACCAAACACATATTTTATATTTTTTGAACACTGAAAAATGTTGTTTAAACTATGATACCAAACACTTTTTTTTTTACTCACACTAAAAACACGTATTTCAACAACACTTTTTAAACCACAATTTTCATATCTTTTTAAACAACAATTTTTGAAAACTATGACCAAACGGGCCCTTAAGATCCAAAAAGAAGTTTTTTTTTTTTTTTAATCAACACTAGTTCTTTTAGATAATAAATCTTAGGTAGGAGATAAATCTTGTAAATATGTGACTTCCTTATCAAAAATTCATTCATAATATTAGTAAGAGAATTAAAGATAAATTGTAAGTTCATTGGGCATATGTTTTCTTAGTATAATGAAAATATTAATTATTATTACTAAGATTAAATCTTGTAAATTATCTATTGTCTATTACTGTAAGGACTCGATTTGATCCAAAAGAATTGAATTGTTAAATAAAAGAATTGAAAAGAGTAAAAACAAAAAGTAATAAATAATGAATTAGAGTATTCTATGTAATAATAATTAAAATTCACTTAACAACAATATTTAATAACTTTTTTATAGTAATTGTAGGGATGAAGGGCCCAGATAAGGATACTGGGCCATGGGCCACGCCTGAGGATGTCGAATAGCCTGGGGTCAGATAAATACTTGTGAAGACAAATAGATTATTAGGACGAGGAAGAGGTCAGGTCACAATGAATAAGTGACATTGTTCGAGGAGCGATCCCTCCTCGGCCAACAAAGTGGAGGCCTAAAGTCTGACCACCCAACAAGTACTAGGCAACAGACAATCGTACTTGGGAGGATAAGTTTTAGAACGAGATGAGACAACAGAGAATAGAGAAATATCTTGAAAGAAAGCTGCTACCTCCGTATTGAATGCTTTGCATCTAACCCCCTGGCCGCATTAATGTGGAAGTGATACCTAAATAGTATCTTTTAGCCTTACAGCTACCCACAAAGACTACAAGAAAGTGCTGATGGGACAAGTATCAAGGAGATTAGCAATCTGATCAACACGTGGAGGTTGAGATGAAAGAGGGGAAGGGAATATAAAAGGGAAGAACTCCCTTACAGGGGGGAGGATCAGAAGAACTTAAGAAAAACCACTATGTAACCAAGAACTTGAATATTTGTATAAGTTTAAGAGAAATATATAAGAACATACCATCCTCAGACCTAACCGAGAAGCAATTTTCCTTTTCAAACTATTTGTTTTGCTCATTGAAATATTAACTAGCCTATTGTGATCAACATCCTAACTCATTGAACGTTCAGTAATAGGCCCACTCTCTAACAAATTCATTGTTTTGGGATCATTGGGCAATTGTTTAAACCATTCGGGCTATGGATCAATCAGATCCTTACAATTGGCATTGTCTATAGGGATTGAACATTCTTGAGCTTGTTCAATCATGGTGGGTTCAGGGCCAAACTGTGAAGAATCTGTGGGATCTTAACGTTAAGATCATTTTCTTAATCTTGAATGAAGGAGAGATTGTGAAGTTAGTGTGCACACAACTCATACCAGTAGGAGACATTCCAGAAGTGGGAGCCATGTGTCTCATAGGGAAGATACCAAAAACTTAAAACTAGAGATAGATCATTTGCGAAGGAAGCTACACGATAAGCAAAGGAGTGGGACTCCTTCAAGTTCAAGGTCTTAGTCTGATGATGATGACAATTATAGACCCTGATCAAGGACTTCTCCTTGTGAGTCTTTCTCTTATAATGAGGAACGCCATCATAGACGAAGGAGCAGAAGCCTGACCTGTAGGGGTTTGGAGAATGATGCTATGAGTAGGGCCTTGCATCAAATTTCGAAGTCACCATTTACACGGATGATTGAGAGGGGAAAACTTCCTTCATGATTCAACCAGCCAACATTTACCATGTATAATGGTAGGACAGATCCAGTGGATCATGTCAGTCGTTTTAACCAAAGAATGGTTGTTCACTCAAAAAATGAGGCCTTGATGTGCAAGGTATTCCTATATATTTTGGGGCCAGTGGCGATGAGATGGTTTGATGGGTTGGAGAAAGGATCAATTAGCTCTTTTCAAGAGCTTACTAGAGCCTTAAGGGCATGATTTGTCACTTGCAGTAGGGTTTCTCGTCCTTTGGACTCCTTGTTGTCTATGGCTATGCAAGGGGGGAAGACTCTAAAGACATACTCGGATAGATATTGAGAAATTTTTAATGAGATAGATGAAAATTTTGATGATGTCACTATAAGGACGTTTAAGGTTGGTTTACCCACTGAGCATGATTTGAGAAAGTCCTTGACTAGGAAGCCTACTCGAAGTATGCATCAGCTAATGGACCGAATTGATGAGTATAAACGTTTTGAAAAGGATCAGCAACAAGGGAAGGGGAAGGCAAAGGTAATTCCCCACAACCAAAGAGATTTTAGATCAAAGAAGTATAACAGCAATCAGCCTTAGAGAGATTTTGTTGGACATACTAGACTTGCTACTGCCCAGATAGTTAACACAGTGTTCAGGGAGCTTGTACACCAAATCTTGGAGAAGATAAAGAGTGAGCCATATTTTAAGTGATCAAATAAGATGAGAGGAGACCTTATGAAGCGTAATCAAAGTCTTCATTGCCAGTACCATTAGGACCGAGGACGCACTACAAAAGATTGTAGGACATTAAGTGATTACCTGGAATAGTTAGTCAAAGTTGGGAAGTTGAAGCAATTCCTATATCAGCCCACTAGGCAGGGAAGTTAGGTTGGGTCGGCACACCAGAAGGGTGCTTTCCTCAAGACCACCCTTGGGAACAATTAGTGTTATTTTTGCTACCCCAGGTCCGATTGGCTCGTATCCATCAAGGGTTATGTCTATAGTAAGGCCACATGCTGAGGATTTGATCCCTGATTCTAAGTAGAGAAGAATGAAGGTTTGACTAGCTCTGAGCTTCTTTGATGAGGAAAAGGTTGAAACTTTTCAACTATATGATGATGTCTTGGTGGTTACCCTCCGGATAGGGGGGGTATAATGTGAAAAGAGTCTTGGTGGATCAAGGCAGTGGAGTACAGATCATGTACCCTGACCTGTATAAAGGGCTTAAGTTAAAGACTGAAGATTTGGTTAGCTATGATTCCTTTCTGGTGGGGTTTGATGGGAAGATAGTTATCCTAAGAGGCCAGATTAGACTCCCTGTTCAGGCAGGGTTGAAAGTCATAAAGGTAGATTTTATCGTGGTGGATACATATTCCCCCTATACTGCTATCATGGCAAGACCTTGGCTTCATGCCATGTAGGTTATTTCTTCAACCATGCATTTAAAAGTGAAGTATCCCTTAGGGGACTAGGTTGAGGAGCTGAATGGCAGTCAGGTTATGACTAGACAATGCTTAGTTGTGGCAATTAGACATTAGTCTAAGGGTGAATCCTTGGCCACCACTAAAAGGGCTTTATAGCAACCAAAGGAAACAGTAATGTCCTTAGACGCTGTGCCTGAAGGGGCGAGATACAAAGAGATGGAAAAGATCACTATTGATAATGATGATGATAAGTATTTTCAAGTAGGAGTTCAGCTGTCTACTCAAGAGAAGGAAGAGCTGGTCACTTTCCTTAAAAAGAACGTTGCTGTGTTTGCTTGGAATGCTTATGAAGTTCCCAGGGTGGATCCAAATTTCATTTTTCATCATCTGAATGTTAACCCATCTGCCACCCCTAAGAAACAACCACTTAGGAACTCTTTTGAAGAACATTCTAATGCTAACAAAGAAGAGGTAGTGAAGCTTAAGTGCGTAGGGGCAATAAAAGAGGTCTTTTACCTAGAATGGTTGACCAACATGGTGGTGGTAAAAAAGAAGAATGGAAAATGGTGAGTGTGTGTAGATTTCATAGATCTAAACAAAGCTTGCCCTAAGGACCCCTTCCTAATACCTCGGATAAACCAGTTAGTGGATGCAACGGTTGGTCATCCTTGGATAAGCTTTTTGGATGCCTTTCAAGGATACCATCAAATACCATTAGCTCTGACTGACCAAGAGAAGACTGCTCTTGTAATGCCCACAAGGAATTATCATTACAAGGTGATGCCATTTGGATTGAAGAGTGCTAGGTCTACTTACCAGAGGATAATAACTAGAATGTTTAAACCCCAGCTCGACAAGAACAATGAAGTCTACATTGATGACATGGTAATGAAAAACAAGGTAGAGGCTGAGCATGTGAATGACTTCGGAAGTATTTTTGAGGTGTTGAGAAAGCATAAATTGTGCCTTATGCTTCTAAATGTTCCTTTGGTGTCAGTTTAGGCAAGTTTTTGGGTTATATGGTCACCCACCGTGGGATTGAAGTTAACCTTGATCAGATTAAAACAATCAATGGTTTACAACCTCCTTGGAATCCCAGAGAAGTCTAAAAGTTGACAAGAATGACTGCAGCCTTAAATAGATTTATCTCTTGATTCGCAGACAGATGTAGGCCATTCTTCCAACTTTTGCACAAGTGGAAAGGGTTTGAGTGGAATGAAGAATGTGCCCTAGCTTTTCAGTAGTTGAAGGATTACCTATCTCGGCCACCCATTATGTCCAGACCAGAGGAAGAAGAAATTATTTTCGTCTACATTGCCATGGCTTCTCATACAGTTAGTTTGGTACTGGTGAGGGTAGAGAATGGAGTACAGCGGCCAATCTATTATGTGAGTAAGTCACTACACAAAGCATAAGTTCGTTATTAACATTTAGAGAAAGTCATTTTGGCAGTGGTGTATGCTACATGAAAACTCCTCCATTACTTTCAAGCTTATACAGTTGTGGTTTTGACTCAACTCCCTCTGCAGTCGTTGCTTTGAAAGGCTGATTTACAGGGAGAATTGCTAAGTTAGGGACAATCTTAGAGGTGTTTGATATAAAGTATATGCCTCGGACCTCCATTAGAAGGCAAGTCCTTGTAGATTTGGTGGCAGAATTTACCGAGTCTTCAATGGAAGTAGAGGATGAGGAACAGAGCTTAGGAGGAAAGCAAGTTCAAGTAATTTCTCCACAAGGGCCCTCACCCTGGAAGTTATATGTTAATGGTGTGGCAAATCAAAGGGGATCTGGAATGGGGCTGGTTATAGTGTCCCCAAACAGGATCACCATTGAGAAATCTTTAAGGTTAGGCTTCTTGGACACAAACAATGAAGCTGATTATAAGGCTTTACTTATAGGGATTGCTATGGTTCAGAACATGGGAAGAAAGGTTGTTGAAGTATTCTCGGACTCAAGGTTGATTGTAGGACAAGTAAAAGGAGAGTTGAAACCTAGGGATTTGAGAATGCAAGGGTTTTTGAATTAAGCTCGGCACTTGAAATCAAGTTTTAAATTTTTTACCATACAACAAATCCCAAGAAGTAGGAATACACATGTTGATTCCTTGGAAACTTTGGCAACCTCTTTTGGATAAGATCTACCTCGGGTTATACTTGTTGAGGATCTGTATAAGCCCACTGAAGAGAAGAAGGAGAAGGTCCAAGTTCACCAGATCATGGTCGGACCTAGTTGGATGGACCCGCTGGTTTTATTTCTTAAGGAAGGTGTATTGCCTAATGAGAAGGGAGAGGCAGAAAAGATACGGAGGAAAGCTCCTTGTTTCTAGTTGTCTGAGGAGCAAAAGTTGTACAAACGTTCTTTCTCTAGATCGTACTTTCTTTGTGTTCATCCTGAGGCAGTGGAGCCACTTTTAGAAGAGTTGTGTGAGGGAATATGTGGAAGTCATATAGGGGATAGGTTGTTATCACATAGAGCCCTTACTCAAGAGTATTGGTGGTCAAATATGCAAAAAAAGGCACAAGAGTATGTAAAAAAGTGTGATCAATGCTAGAGATTTGCTCTGAACATTCATCAACCTAGGGGCATACTCTATCCTCTTTCTAGTCCATGGCTATTTGCTCAGTGGGGCTTGGATATTGTAGGACCATTTCCTAAGGCTGTGGGAAATCGAAGATGGCTTTTGGTCAGAATTGATTAGTTCACAAAGTGGGTGGAGGTTGAGCCATTATCCAATATAAGGGACATAGATACAAAAAAGTTTGTTTGGAAAAACATTGTTACTTGATTTAGGATTCCTCACACCCTCATCTCAGATAATAAGCTCCAGTTTGACAGTAAAACCTTCAGGAGATACTGCTATAAATTGGGCATTAAGAACAGATATTCAACTCTAGCTTATCCATAAGTAAATGGGCAGGCTGAAGCCATTAACAAGGTCATAGTGAATGGGCTTAAGAAGAGGTTGGACGAAACAAAAGGTAGATGGGTGGAAGAGCTACCAGATGTTCTTTGGACATATTAGACTACTCATCATTGGTCAATTGGGGAAACACTTTTTTCTATGACTTATGGGTCCGAAGCTGTGATCCCTTTAGAGACTGTGTTTCCAACACTGAGGACAAACTTGTTCACCCCAGACAACAATGATAAGTTATTGGAGAGAAGCCTAGATTTGGTTGAAGAACGAAGAGAAGCCCCCATGGTTTAATCGACATATTATCAGTAGAAGCTTAAGCAGAAGTATGATACGAGTGTAAGGATGAGGCCGTTAGCACCAGGTGACTTAGTATTGAGAAAGGTTGTGGGTACTAGAAAGAACCCATCATAGGGAAGCTGTGGCCCAATTCGAAGGGGCCATACCACATCACCTCGGTAGCTGGTATAGGTGCTTACATTTTGGAAGACTTAGATGAAAATGTTATACCACACCTGTGAAATGTAAATAACCTACGAAGGTATTATTATTAATGAAGGCAGTCCTACCATTTTTTGTTTCTACTATTATATGTTCATCCTGTTTATCTAAGTATTAAACAAAATCTTAGTCATGCCTAGTTCCTTGAACCACATACCTTAGGTAAATAAATACTTCCTGTTTGTCTAAGTGTTAAATAGAATCTCGGTCATGCCTGATTCCTCTGACCATATACCTTGGGTAAATTAATATTTTTAATCATCTATCTAAGTGTTAAACAGAACCTCAGTCATGCCTAGTTCCTCAAACTATATACCTATACCTTGGGTAAATTAATACTTTCAATTATTTATCTAAGGGTTAAACAGAACCTCGGTTATGTCTGGTTCCTTGAACCACATACCTTGGGCAAATTAATACTTTCAATTATTTATCTAAGTGTTAAATAGAACCTCGGTTATGCTTAGTTCCTCGGACCACATACCTTGGATAAATTAGCACTTTCAATCATTTATCTAAGTGTTAAACAAAACCTCGATCATGCCTGGATCCTTGAACCACATACCTTGGGTAAATTAATACTTTCAATAATTTATCTAAGTGTTAAACAGAACCTTGGTTATGCCTGGTTCCTCGGATCACATACCTTGGGTAAATTAATACTTTCAATTTTTTATCTAAGTGTTAAATAAAACCTCAGTTATGCCTAGTTCCTCGGACCACATACCTTAGGTAAGTTAATACTTTCAATTAATTTTCTAAGTGTTAAACAAAACCTCGATTAGGCCTAGTTCTTCGGACCACATACCTTGGATAAATTAATACTTTCAATCATTTATCTAAGTATTAAACAGAACCCTAGTTATATATGGGTTCCTCGGACCTCATACATCGGGTAAATTAACACCTCCTATTCCTTTAAGTGTTAAGTGAAACTTTAGTCATATCTGGTTCCTCAGATTACATGCCTTGGATAAATTAATACTTCACATTTATTTAAATTTACGAATGGAGCCTTAAATCACACGTAATCTTTTGAGCTAAATGTCTCAGGTACATAAATTCTATTTCTAAGGTAAGTTGTAAATTGTCAATGGCTTGGAGGTTAATTTATTAGATTACGAGTCGCATGGGAGTTGAATTGTTAGATTACTAATTGCATAGATATATGTCAAGATTAAAGGCAATGTTATGCTTTGACTGGAAGAAGTTATAATTTGTGTTTACAGCAGTTAAACCATGTTCAACAATAGGATAACATTTTGTTTAACATAAACACGTTGAAAATACAAAGAAACTTAGCACTTTTCATTAGATAAAGCCTTGAAATGGCAAAGAGAGCACATGTTAAAAAAAAAATAATAATAATTGAAGGAATACTTTAAAAAAAAGCAACAAAATATAAGCAAAATCCTAGGTAGTCTTGGGAGGAGGAGGGTTGGCTTTTGTCGTAGTCTGGGAAGAAGCCTCGGGCACTGTTGCTTGAGTTGCACCCTTGCTTTTAGGATCCTCCTTGGTAGTGAAGAGGAGTGAGGCAAGTACAAGTACCTGGCCCTGGGACGCTCCCTTCTCCTTGGAGGAGTCCTTGGGTGCAGGTGGGAGCTTGGCTGGCTTAGGAGCTTTCTCTTTGGTTGGCTCCTTATCTTTGTTCATAGCGCTTGCTTGGTCAGCCTCTTTGGAAGGGATAATTGGGGCTAGAAGAGCACTAGCAGGGGCAACTTAACTGGACACAAGTGCTTTGGGAGCAACTTTAGCTCGGGAGCTAGAGGGGCCTGCCACATGATAGGCAATGGGGATGAAAGACATTTTCTGCCCTCCTTAGTGTTGAAGAAGGATCCACCCTAGCTTGGTTCAGTGCTTCGTTCCACACCTGGAGGTAGTAGCCTCTATAGACTCCAGTGACCTGAATCCTAAGGTTTTTCTCAGTTTCCTTCACCCCAGTATCAATTCCATCCTGCTTGGCTTTGGCTGTAGCCTCTTCTGCCTTCTCCAATTTCTTCTTCAGAGCATTTATCTACTCTTTAGCAATGGTCAGCTAATCCCTAACCCTGCGCAAGTGTTGGCGTTGATCCTCTGCTTGCCTCTCAGCCCCAACTAGAGCTGCTTTCGCACTCTTCTTGTCCATATTTGCCTTAGTCAGTTTGACATTAAGGTCCTTAATCCTCTGCTCAGCCACAGTGAATGCCTCAACGGTAGCTACGCACCGTACTTCCTTCTCCTTCATTTGTTTATGGGTATTATCTACCCACTCCTTTGGGATATGCATTGTTTGGATCACCTTCAAAAAGGAAAAGAGAGAAGTTATGATAAATTCTCTAAGAGCGAGAATAGCATGAATACTTAGTAAAAGTAATTAAAAAAAAATTACCATAGCCAAATCCCTTTTTAGGGTTAGAAATACTTCATGTTTCTTTAATGTCCTCAAGTCAGCCATATCTTGAGGCAATAGTTGTGGCTGCTCCAAGGCATTAGCCACATAGCTTGTCTTCCCTTTCTGGAAGTCTTTAATGGAAGAGTCTAGGAGAAGAGGAGTTCTATCCAATTCTAAGGGAGGGTTCCAGATTTGGACCCTAGGGCAGTGATCAGGCACCCTTTCCATGATCGCCCCCTCGCCTGAGGACTTCTTTTGTGTCCCTTTAGTTATTTTGGCCCATTTATGGGGCTCAAGATCTTTAGAGGGGATGACTTCTCCTTCCTCAACCACATCTTTACCCTTCCTGTCCAATTTCCTTTTCTTGTCTACGGGCTTAGACAAAGAAGTATGGATGGGGAGGGGAATTAGAGGTCAGGTCTGGATGACTACCTTGGGGACTGACCCTCCTGCACGAGATTCAAGAAGCTCAAGCCAGTTGGTCTTTGGCTTCCTCTATAGCATTATTACATCAGGGACGTTGGAAGATTCTTGAGCACTACTGACTTTAGTAGGGGAAAGGTGGCTGAATGTTGCACCTGGAGATTCTGGGGATCGAGGCTGGTTAAAGGCTTTAAAGTCCTCGTCGGAATCCAAAACTTCAACTACCTTGACTAATTCTTCAAGAGCCAAGCGTGAGGAGGTTGACTCTTCCTCAGCACAATGCTAAGTAGGTAACTCAACCTAATGGGTACCTTCAGAGGGGGGGGGGGGGCGAGTAAGGAATCCTAGAACGACGATGTTTATTTGGTGTAGCTAGGGATCCTTCACTTTTATCACGTGCATAGGAGCTTGGAAGGTAGTAGAGATGGGCTTGTATCCAAGAATGAGGTGAATTGCTCGTAGTTGCCCATTGGTATGGATGAAGATCTCGGACTGGAGTATTCTTGTCAGGTTGGGCTCGTTGACAAGATTGAGGTTGGGGGCGGGTGTTAAAGTGCTAATCTGCAAAAATTTCAAAAATGAAAGTGTCATTAGAGTGGGAATTAACGTTGAATAAAGAAAAATAAACTTACGAACTACAAAGAGAGGAATAAGAAATTGTTAGTGACAAATGGGCAATGTTAGAACAGTAAGCCTAAACCTAAGGACTCCACCTGGTGTCCCCTCTCTTGTTGGACACCTCTCTTGTTGGGCAATGAAGTCCATCATGCCATTCCCCCGAGACAATTAGGAAGTCTTAGTCCATACCTTTGTTAGTATCGGGGAGGCATGATGTCACACCCCAAACCTCAAAGGGTCTAAAGCATGAGAAAGACATCTCAAAGTACCTATAGATTTTTTTCTTTCTTTCCTTTTTGACAATCCAATCCACCAAAAATTATATCAAGTACTAATATCAAGAATTATCATAAAAATTCCATTGAATATACTCTCAAAGTAAGTCAGAGCTCTAAGCAATAATTACAAAGACCATTGGCCACAAAAGAATAGAGGTCATAATAATTAATTACATATCATCAACTTGTCCCATTAGTGGGAATAAAGTCTCAACCACTATAATACACAAAAGAATGAGTCAAGCCTACTCTAAGATGTACAACATCTAATATCTCCATTATAAAAGTTTATCCTCCATCAGTAGTTAGTCTAACTACCATTAACCACCAAAAAGCTGTCTCAAAGATTGTTGCTTACTCTGAAAAGTTTATAAAATAATAGAATGAGACAGAGCCCAGTAAGTAGCATAATTAATGGGGGTGGGGGAAATGCAAGTTTCATCTTCAATAATAATAAAATGGCAAAAATGATTTAATAATGAAACACAAAGTTTCTCAAAGTAAATACATTGAAACCATACATTATAATCTGTGAGTATCAACAACATAATTTCCAAAGCCATAATATCTAGCATAAGATAAATTATCACAAATATACCATACTATCACATAGACCGGTCAGGGGATCCACCCATTCACAACTGGTATGATATTGTCCTCTCTGGTATGTAGACTCTTGGCCCCATGGACAGCAGCCTCACCCATACTCTCAAGGTTTTTCTCTCCCCCCATGGGCAGCAGAAAGAGTGCGTCAAATAGGACCTCTCTTGCATGTAGTCTCTTGGCCCCATGGGCAACAACCTCATCCACACAGAATTAAGAAACCTCTTCCCCCCATGGACAGCAGGGAAGAATGCGTCATCCAAAGTGAAAGGGCACTGACCTGGATTTGATTCTGTTGTCACAAAGACTATTAAAACCAAATCGGGTGATCATCGAGAAATCACATATGACATGGTGTTAAAACCACATAAACTCACAAGTTACATTACTTTGAAACACATAGTTCATATCAAGGTAGTTTCATAAAAACCTTAAAAAAACTAACTTCCACAAGGTTTGTAAGATTTTCAACTTCATTCTTGTCAAAAGATTTTCTAACAATTTCCCACATAACAAGACAAGATAAGCATCTTTAAATTTTCTAATATACCATAACGTTCAAGATTTCCTTATCAAAGATTAAATAAAAGATGCTCATTTTTTTCTATATCAACAATTCATGCATTTCCCCAAATGCAATACCAAATATGATGCATTTTCATATATAATCATATATAATAGGGTCACAACACAATACTTTCAAGAAATCCATATATAATTTTCCAAAATGTGTTTGACCCCAAAAACAACATTTATAAAACATGGTTATTTTCCAAAAATCCCATTAAAAAGCTACTTACCTCGCAACGCAAAATCCCTAATTCTCAAAGCTCCAAGGAGATTAACTAGAACCTATACAATATCAAGTAAACCTATCACAATAAGTATAGAGTTTGAAATTGCATCTAGCCACAATTTAGGAATTGCCAAATAATCACTTAATTAGGCAAGCCTAGCATCTAACCTCATCAATAATAATATATTCCACTTCCATAGTTTCTCAACAAATTAATCCACAAGGCATAAACTCCAATTATAAAGTTAACCCATTTAATATCATCTCCAACATTATGTCTAGCTTCCATAAAATTTGCACCACATCATTAAGAGACCCATGAAAGCAAAATCAATATATTCTCCAAGACAAGAAATTTAGAACTTCAACTAACTCCAAATAAACCCAATGGCAATGGAAAAATTAAATTTACCAACCATCACATATTATAACTTAAAACCCCCTAAGTTTTCCACCATACATAAACCTTAAGTAGTCATCAATAGCACAAAATATGTACCCACACATCAAATAATTCCATTAATACTAAACCCATACATAAAAACACATAAATATCACTTCCAATGCTCATTAATCACATGGGTGTCATTGTTAAAACTTAGATAAAAATAACCTCAAAACAAACGTGCAAAACTCACCAAAATGGTGAGAAATTTTTACCTCAAAAAAAGGATGTGAAGGTATTTATGGGTTCCCAAGAATTTTCCGGTGATTTTGCCGAAAAAATGATGGTGGAAATGGTGATATGGAGGTGCCGGCAAGAGAGTTTAAAGGAGTGAAGAGAAGCTGCTAGAGGGGGAAATAAAAAATAAGAAAAAGAAGGAAATGAGAAGAAAGGAGCCGGTCAAAGAGATAAGGGAGAATTGAAAAAGGAGTGGTGGGTAGTGTGGTTAGGTGGGGCTTGGCACGTGGGAAACCAAAACTCTGACCTTACATTTTTTTTTTTTTTTTAACTGACGGGACATTACACATGATATGAGCCTAACTTCGGGGACCCTAGTTTGAGGTAGTATCCCTAACTTTTAAGGTGTTGACAATTATACATCCAATTAACATCATGATGGGTGAGGTTTACACCTATCTTCTCGTTAAGGGCGTTTACACTACCTAATATCCTAAACATGTTTGGGGCACACTAGGTCAGGCAAAGTCTGTGAGCAATCAAAAAACCCCTAGTTACTCTACCCATAGGGATCCTCATCCCTCTCTCTATGAAGGCAATCATGGGGATTACTACCTCCCCTTTTGATCTCATAGCATGCCATTCCTCTTAAAGGCAGTGCCAGATCGAAACCTTAGTTGGTATGTTGTAATGGGTTTTAAAGTTCTTTATGCCCTCTGAGGTGTCTATCAAATCAGCAAATCTACCCATTTGAGACATGAATTGGGGGGGAGGGGGGTGTATTAGAAGAATAAAGTGTAAATTAGGGGGTTGAGGAAGAAAAGGTCCTAGAAATAAGAAGGTAAGCTAAAGGTTACTTACGAAGGTATGGAAGGGCACCTCGGACTGATTCTTGAGAGTTGAAGGTTCAAAAAGTTGGACATTTGGGTTCTTCAAGCAACTTATATAGGGGTAGGATAAGTAAGCGGGAGAGTTCTTGCTCAAATCCCCACAACAAATCTCCACCATAAGATCTTCATCACACTGTAGAACATAGGGGACAAGACAATGCAATACTAAGTGGTCCCGGATGCCGAAAAGTCGAGAGCATGCTCATTTACAGGCAAAAAGACAACAACACATGAAGAAACAAAGTAAGCATGGGAGGTATGCTTGCCTAAAATCAAAATCCCACTTTTCTCAAGGAGAGAAAGAGTAGGATTTTAAGGGGTTATTGTAGGAATGAAGGGTCCAGATAAGGATTTTGGGTTGTGGGCCGCGCTTAAGGACGTTAAACAGCTTGGGGCCATATAAATACTAGCGAAGACAGATAGATTATTGGGCGGAGGAAGAGGTCAGGTCACAATGAACAGGTGATGTCGTCCGAGGAGCGATCCCTCCTCAGCCAACAGAGTGGAGACCTAAAGTTCAACCACCCAACAAGTACTAGACAATGGGCAACTGTGCTTGGGAGGATAAGCTTTAGAAAGAGATGAGTCAATAGAGAATTAAGAAATATCTGGGAAAAAAGCTGTTACCCTTGCATTGAATACTCTACATCAAACCCTCTAGCTGCATTAAGGTGGAAGTGAAACCTGAACAGTAACTTTCAGCCTTACAGCTACCTACAAAGACTTTAGGAAGGTGTTGATGGGATAAGTATCAAGGAGATTAGCAATCTGATTTATATATGGAGGGCTGAGATGAAAAAGGGGAAGGGAATATAAAAGGGAAGAACTCCCTTACAGGGGGGAGGATTATAAGAACGAGAGAAAAACAACAATGTAACCAAGAACTTAAATATTTGTATAAGTTTAAGAGAAGAATATAAGAATATACCATCCTTAGACCTGACCGAGGAGCAATTTTCCTTTTCAAACTATTTGTTTTGCTCATTCAAATATTAACTAGCCTATTGTGATAAACATCCTAACTCATTGAACGTTCACTAATAGGCCTACTCTTTAACAAATTCATTGTTTTGGCCTCATTGGGCCATTGTCTAAACCATTCAGGCCCTGGATCAAATCAGGTCCTTACATTGATAATTCAAAGAGCTATGAATATTTTTTTCCCACTTTAAAGATTCTTTTTTCCCTAATCATATATTCTTTCATCTATTGGTTCTTCTTCTTCTTCTTCCTCTTTTTCTTCCTCTTCTTCTTGGCCCAAGCCAAGTAAAGAATTAGCCAAAGGCCAAGTAGACCTATTTGAGTGGAGTTATGTGAAACCCTAGGGCAGAGCCACTGACAACACCTCCTTGTCCCTCTTTGTCTCTTGCTATCCTTCTCCCTCTCAATCTCTCTTTCTCCCTCTAAGTCTCTCACATATCGTGTTAGGCTAGGGATTTTCTTGTTCTTTTGATGAGGCAGGTGGGGTAAATGGGTTATTTTAATTTACGGGTTTCTTTTTAGTTGATGTTTCTTTCTTAAGTTATGAAATAAATAATAAAATAAATATTAAATATTAAATTATAGCCAAAATGATGTTGTTTTGGGTAGGTTAACAACATATATGGATGGTGACTTAATGGAGGACTCAATTGAGGAGATTTGAAACTTAGATAACTGAAATGACAAAATGCAAACTTAGAGGAATGGAATAAAAAGTTATGAAACATAGAAGGCGGCTTTTGCATTTTAGCCTTCTTATTGATAATTTTTCAAAATGGCTTCAATGCCTTAATAGTGGATTAGGAGCATAGGAAAATTTGTTGTTTTTTGAAAATGGTTCAACCATGGGATGAAATTAGTTTTTCAACTCACAATTTCATGATATTGTGTTTTTTTTTTTAAAAGCAAAAAAGGTGCTCACAATCATGATCATTGCCCCGCAATGCATTATAGCATGGGACTACTTGGGCACTAGTAGGGTTTACCACTACTTGAACCTACAATTTTCGAATTTGTAGGTGTGATGGGTCACAAAAACTTCTTATCACTAGGCCAACTCCCAGGTGATCTTAACATTCTATTAGCTGGGTAGATGATTTTGTGTGACTCGAATGAAATCAACATTTCAACTCAAGATTTCATGATATCATTAGTTGAACTATTGGTTTAATTAAAGAACAATATATTTAGTGATTAAAAATTTTAGCAATAAAACATGTTTTGTTGTGATGGGTGACAAATGTATTATTACTAATAAGTGAAAGTAGTGTCACTTTAAATAAAAATTTAACACCTTAATAAGTTATGAAAATGATTACATTAAAAATAAGTTATGAAAAAAGATAATAAATTTTTATATTCATTGTTGCTCTCAAATAAAGTTGTGATTACAATTCACGATTTACTAGCACCAACTTTAACTTTCAAATCTACACACACACACACACACACACACATTAATAGTCAAAGTATCCAATTAGATTTTAATTGAAAAAACACACACACACACACACATTAATAGTCAAAGTTTAGAGAAAATCCAATTAGATTTTAATTGAATTTTTCAATTTTGTCTCATGTTTTTCATTTAATTTTTTTTTTCAAGTGAATTATTGAGTGTAAAAATCAAAAAGTCCAAATCCAATTAGATTCTAAATTGAATATTAATTGAAGTTCAATTTTCCCCCACACGTCCATTTATTTTTTTAATTTTTATGACAACTAAATTATTGGGTGAAAAATACCAAAAAGTCTAAATCCAATTAAATTCTAAATCATATATATATATATATATATATATATGTATGTATGTATATATTGAGAAACTATTACATATTTTAGAAATGTATGGTTTAAAAAAATGTAAGCTAATATTATGTATAATTAATTTTTTTATTAAATGTATAATTGTGGTTATTTTTAATTGTACTTATGCATATGCATGGAGCTATACACTAGTAGTAGTGATAATAGAAGAAAATACTAACACCAACCTTTATGGTACAAATTAATGGGTGCATAACACCTCATTCTTGCACATGTCAATAATTTAATTGACCCTTATAAAATCCTCTTCTTGAGAATGCATTTTATGAGACAATCTTTTATATGAGACAACCTCATTAGAAATTTCTCTCTATCTATCACAATTTGTAAAATTGGGAAGTGAAACTCGTGTGAGACTCACACATGTTGTGAAATAGATATCTTATAAAGCTGTCTTATAAGATAATTTTTTTCATTCTATGATCAAAATCTTCTAGAGTTGACACAATGCTGAAATACGGTCAATTTTAAACAAGTGTCATGTTTGTGTTGCTTGTGCACCAAACTTAAGTTATTTATACATTATTGCCTAAAACAGAAGTCATTTATACACTAATTAAAAATTGCTTTTTCTTTTTTAAGGCATAAGAAACTCTAAAACAGTGGTAAATTATGAAACAGCCTTTGGGATATTCATTTCAATAATCTGTGACGAATGGGTGACCAACAGTAGTACTACATACATTTTTTTTTTTTTAAACAATATTTTCACATATGTTTGAAATAGTCAATGAAAAATAGTAATAAAAACAAAAGTGGTTGATACATTTAGAATGTGTTATTCATCATTAACCGTTGATCATTTGTATGAAAATTGTTGTGAAAAGAGTTACGTCTATATATAGTATTATGAAATCTAAATAACATGCCTCGGATATCCTGGGGAACTCCAATTTGAAGACTCTGGTCTTTGAACTTTGAAGGAGACTCATCCATCCAGAATATCTTTCAAGCCAACTGGGATTTCTTTTCTTTTCTTTTATGAATTTTGGACTTTTTGTCATGATGTTGTTAGTGGCTCAAATTCGAGTGGAATCCTTTGATAGAGAATCATAATCTAACTGAAATTGGAGCTATCCGAAACGTGATCCTTGCTTTGAACTTTGAAGTGACAAAAAACCAATGAGTTATTTTCAGAACAAAACCAATTTTACATTTATTCTTACAACCATTTTATGTGATAGACATTAATGAATTATCTGTTATTTTTATATAGACTCATCATTTATTTTTTTTATCATTCATAGTTAGTCATCTTATAATTATGAAATTATGCGTGAAATTACTTGTGTTACTAATATTTTTCACGATTAATTACATTCAACAAGAGTTTCACCAATTTTTTTCACACCATCCCTCATTTTTTGCGTTGGTACTTGGTGGGCCTAATTGAAACCTATCTCAAATATTAAGACTTAATTCTCTAAAATAATGAGGATTTTAGTTTTGGCTAATCTGTAGTCCGTTATCCAAAAACGTTTTACCCCTGCAAACGTGTTATCAAAACACTTATCCGCAATGTTATTAAAAAAAAAAAAACTTATCCACAAACCATTTATCCCTACAAATGTGTTACACCTGCAATAGAAAGAGAAAGAAGGAAACAAATAAGAGAAAAGCAAGAATGGACAGCATGTTGTGACATGCATATTTACATTTTTTTTTTAAAAAATGAAGCTGTTTAATGGGGCTTGCAGTAACAAATTTGGGCAATGAAATAATCTGAAAACATAGCCTAAATAAAGATAGTATTTGACATGCATGTCATCTAAATAAAGAAAGTATTTGACATGCATGTCATCTATAAGTAAAGTTGTTAATTTGGTCTGCCATTTTTTAATGTTAATTGGCTTCTAATGTGAAATTGCCAAGTTGGAGCAAACGAAAATTGGGAAAAACTTTTGTGTAGGGCCGCACGAGGTTGACATCGTGTGCAACCCAAAACCACAAAAATTGAAAAGGAAAAAGTAAATTTTGAAATATTATTGAATTAAAATATGATAGCCACATATTCCAGTTACGTATTGTCATCTAACTAATTACTACTATAAGTATTTAACCAAAAAAAAAAAGAAAAAAAAATTACTACTATAAGTACACCTAGTGTTCCATGCACCAATGCATACAAAACCCTATTCCCAAACATAGAGCTTCTTTTCTTGTCCGCAGTGCTCCCATTCACAATGCCCTCCTTTCCCCTCTATTCGTGCCTCTTCTTCTTCTTCTTGTTTACCATAGTTTTTTATTGGAAGAGGTCTAAAGCCAAAGGCCAAAGCCATGAGTTGCCAACAGGGCCATGGAAATTGCCTTTTATAGGGAATTTGCACCAACTAGTTTTCTCTCTACCACATCTATCTTTGAGAGACTTAGCCATGAAATATGGACCTATTATGCAATTACAACTGTGTGAGGTCATGGCTATAATCATTTCATCTCCAAAAGTAGTTGAAGAAGTGCTGAAGACGCATGATGCTGCTTTGGCAAATAGGCCAATTGTTCTTGCCATTGAAGTTATGTGTGTTAGGTTCTAAATGTTTAGAACAATTGGCAAATCGTGAACATAAATTTGTCTAGATATAGATCTTAGAGTCTATAGGTATTATTAGACAATGCTCAAGGTGATTCAAATCAAGATTCAAGAACATACAAGCTGCAGGAAGAAGACTTCATATTCTGTCTGGTTCGATCGATCGAAAGACAGGCTCGACCGATCGAAAATCGTATCTGCAGAATTTTAATTAAGCCCAAACAGCAGTTCAAACCCATTTAGGATTAGGGTTTCTAATCTACTTCTCCCAGTATATAAAGGAAACCCTAAGCACGTTTTTATGTGGCTTTTCAGAGAGAAAAGAGTGTGCCTCTTTTGTATTTAGGGTTTTGTTCCTAAAAATCTCTCTTATGTCTTCTACCGGTGCTATTCCTTAAAGAATCTCAAGATCCGATATTGTAGAAGTTGCTGCCTTCTCTTGTCATCAAAGGTGTTGATGATCTAAACCTTCAAGAGTGGTCTTGGAGTCACAAACAGGAGAATTTGAGTTGCTAAACCTTTGAGTGGGATCTCAAAGTCACAAACGGGGGTGTTTGTGTTTTGCAAAGGTCAAAGAAAGAAGGAGTCCGTAGATTTGGAGCTTGCACGTGGTCGTGTCAGTAAGTTCTACTAGTTGGTAGCAATAAGAAGTCGACCATGGGGGCTTGTAAGTCTTATTGTATGAATTTCGATTCTTTCTAGTGGATTTGCTTTTTACCTTGAGGATAGCTAGGTTAAATCATCCCCAGGTTTTTTATCGGTTTGGTTTTCCTGGGTGATCATATCATTGTCTTATTTATTTTCCACTGCTTTGCTTGATTTGATCTTTGTTTTTGTATAACCTAGACTTGTTTAATTGGACTATGTAACAACTTGGCTAATTACCTAGGTTAAATCAATTGTTTTAAGGGGTCTAAAAACTAACAATGTGCTATGGTAATTCAGGTATAGTCTTCGCTCCCTATGGTGATTATTGGAGACAAATGAGAAAAATTTGTCTCAAAGCTCCTGAGTGCCAAGCGAGTCCAGTCATTTAGCAGAATTAGAGAAGAAGTGGTAAATAATCTTGTTGAATCCATTTCCTTGTCAGAGGGAGTTCCAGTCAATCTCAGTGAGAAGATCTTCCTCTCAACATATTGTACAGCTTTCAGGGCAGCCATTGGGAAGAAGTGCAAATATGAAAAAGAATTCATATCATTAATCAAGGAAATGTTTACTCTAGGTGGAGCCTTTGACTTACCTGATTTCTTCCCTTCACTAAAGTTCCTTGGCTTCCTTACAGGAATCAAGCCCGCATTGTTGAAAACGCATAGAAATACAGACAAAATTCTGAATGATATAATCAACGATCATAAAAAGAAAAGAAGTTCCATTTCAGCTAAAAAAAGTGAAGAAAGTGATAATGATGATATGATTGATGTGCTTCTGAAACTTCAGGAAACCGGCGATCTTGGATTTAACGTCACAAGCAACCACATCAAAGCTGTCACACTGGTATTTTTTTGTGCAATTGTGCTTCCCCTTTTATTTTTTTTTTCTTCCTCTCAATTAGTAAATGCGCAGTTTTATACATATAGTTTTACAAGGATTCTTTTACTCCATAAAATGGTGAGCGATTATTTGAGGTATGTGCCTTCGCGTATTTTGCCACACCATATTCTTTTGAGTGGTAGACTTCGTAGTTTATAAGCCAAATAGATTTAGTGCAGAAAAAAAATTTGTCTCTTGACATAAATTTCATTTACACGTAACAATTATCAACATCCAAAATTCACAAAATTAGGAATTTTGAAGGAAAATCACATATACATACACAAATTATAAAGCAACCCTATTTTGCTTAGTATTAAATGCTCTTCTCGATCACAATGTAATTGTAAGTCAACATCATTTTTCAGGAGGTCTTTTTTGCGGGAAGTGAGACTTCAGCAACCACAATTGAATGGGCAATGTCAGAATTAATTAAAAACCCAAGAGTAATGGAGAAGGCACAAGCAGAAGTGCGACAAGTTCTTGAAGGACAGAGAAATTTTGATGAGGCAGACATTCAAAAGCTAGATTACATGAAATTAGTGGTAAAAGAAACTTTGCGATTACACCCTGCTGGTCCCTTGATCACCAGAGAAGCAAGAGAAAAATGTGAAATTAATGGGTATGAGATACCGAACAACACCACAGTAATCATTAATGCATGGGCTATTGGGAGAGATCCTTAATATTGGATTGATTCTGAATGCTTCTCCCCGAGAGGTTTCAAGATTCTCTTATTGATTTTAAAGGGTCCAACTTTGGATTCATTCCATTTGGAGGTGGTAGACGGATATGTCCAGGCATATCATTTGCTCTTGCAAATATTGAACTCGTTCTTTCTCGATTGTTATATCACTTTAATTGGAAACTCCCTAATGAGATCAAACCAAAAGAACTTGACATGTCTGAGAGTTTTGGAATATCTTGTAGGAGAAAAAGTGATTTGTACCTAATTGCCACTCCTTTGAAACCTCTTCTTCATGAAAGACACTAAATAATAGGGTTGCAAATATATTATGTGAGGATATTTCAAGATAAAGTGATAAGGTGGTTGGTTGTACTTTGTTTAATTAGGTTATTTAAATTAAACAATAAGCTGAGTATTATTAGTTAGCCAAAGTTGTTATTATGTTTGGTATGTAATATTTTTTAAGAAGTATTGATCTTTAAGTTCTTCATAAATTTGAGGGAGTGTTGGCATCTAGTGTGTCCTATTTAAATAATGTATATGTTGAATCATGAATGAAATAATTATGTGGAAGTCCGAAGTTTATTCATGTTTAATTTTTTTCTAGTTTTGATTTACCACAATCAAAAATTGATACACGAGTGCACACAACTAAGAAAGTGGCGCTTAGATTCAAAGGTGTGAATACAACTACATATATATGCACTATATACACATGCATATGCATATATTCAGACAGAATTCCAAAAACACTATGAACCCTAAATCTAGTAGTGTGCTATTTTTATAATATCTTAATCAAATGTGCATGCATGGAACACACGCGTTGAATAATTTGAAACATACAAAAGGTATAAATTAAAACAACGGGAAATCATTAACTCTAAACTAAATTGTATGAACATTAAATAAGTCATAATACCATCATACACTCTTGACGCGATGGTCATTCCAAAAGTATAAATGTTTGTGTGGTGTGGCAGGCAAGGGCGGAGGTTCAAGTCTCAAAAAATGACATTCACATATATTTGCACTTAGATTAGATTAGAGTAAAATTTCTATCTTGTAAAAAGAAAAAGAAAAAAGAAAAAAAAAGGGACTTTGTAGTACCAAACATTTAAAAAATTGAATTACATAGTGAATAATAATCATGAATAGAATTGGAATTTGAAATACTCTTATCAAACCCTAATATAATTTTCAACACGACAATAAATTAATTTATTAGTAAATGATGATGTGACATCCTCTTCTTATTGGTGGGTGTAAAGCCTCTAGCGTAACTCAATAACAATTTATTTAATATCTTATTTCACAAATTAAATAAGATATTAAATAGTTGTGTGAGAAATTGTATTTAATTTATTAGTAACTGATGATGTGACATCATCTTCTTATTGGTGGGTGTAAATCCTTATGGATTTTATATACTAATAATTACACCAATGTCTCTAGCGTAACTCAATAACAATCTATTTAATATCTTATTTCACAAATTAAATGAGATATTAAATGGTTGTGTGAGAAATTGTACTTAATTTATTAATAAATGATGATGTGACATCCCCTTCTTATTGGTGGGTGTAAAGCCCCTAGGGTAACTCAATAACAATCTATTTAATATCTTATTTCACAAATTAAATAGGATATTAAATGGTTGTGTGAAAAATTGTACTTAATTTATTAGTAAATGATGATGTGACATCCTCTTCTTATTGGTGGGTGTAAATCCTTATAAATATGGTTGTTTGAAAAATTGTATTTAATTTATTAGTAGATGATGATGTGACATCCTCTTCTTATTAGTGGGTGTAAATCCTTATAAATTTTATATATTAATTATTACACCAAAGCCTTTAGCGTAACTCAATAACAGTCTATTTAATATCTTATTTCACAAATTTAATAAGATATTAAATGGTTGTTTGAGAAATTGTATTTAATTTATTAATAAATGATGATATGACATCCTCTTCTTATTGATGGGTGTAAAGCCTCTAGCGTAACTCGATAACAATCTATTTAATATCTTATTTCACAAATTAAATAAGATATTAAATGGTTGTGTGAGAAATTGTACTTAATTTATTAGTAAATGATGATGTGACATCCTTTTCTTATTGGTGGGTGTAAATCCTTATAAATATGGCTGTTTGAGAAATTGTATTTAATTTATTAGTAAATGATGATGTGACATCCTCTTCATATTAGTGGGTGTAAATCCTTATAAATTTTATACACTAATTATTACACCAAAGCCTTTAGCGTAACTCAATAACAGTCTATTTAATATCTTATTTCACAAATTAAATAAGATATTAAATGATTGTTTGAAAAATTGTATTTAATTTATTAATAAATGATGATGTGACATCTTCTTCTTATTGGTGGGTGTAAAGCCTCTAGCATAACTCGATAATAATCTATTTAATATCTTATTTCACAAATTAAATAAGATATTAAATAGTTCTGTGAGAAATTGTACTTAATTTATTAGTAAATGATGATGTGACATCTTCTTTTTATTGGTGGGTATAAATCCTTATAAATATGGTTGGTTGAGAAATTGTATTTAATTTATTAGTAAATGATGATGTGACATCCTCTTCTTATTAGTGGGTGTAAATCCTTATAAATTTTATACACTAATTATTACACCAAAGCCTTTAGCGAAACTCAATAACAGTCTATTTAATATCTAATTTCACAAATTAAATAAGATATTAAATGGTTGTTTGAAAATTTGTATTTAATTTATTAGTAAATGATGATGTGAAATCCTCTTCTTATTGGTGGGTGTAAATCCTTATAAATTTTATACACTAATTATTACACCAAAGCCTCTAGAGTGTATAGCCTCCATAAATACAAAGAACCGAGCTAGGTGCAATATATTGTTCCATGCATCTTTTTGATCTACGAATGCAATACCTTTGCCGTAAAATAAAAGTTTCGGTGCTCGTTCCCAATGCTGCAAGTATTCCCCTTTCCACTTTTAACTTGGATATTCTTGTTTATCCTTGTTGTTTATTGGAAAATATCTAAAGCTAAGGGCCAAAGCCATAATTTGCCCCCAGGGCCATGGAAACTGCCTCTTATAGGCAATTTGCACCACCTAGTTTTTTCTCTTCCACATCGATCTTTGAGAGACTTAGCCAAGAAATATGGATCTATTATGCAACTACAACTGGGTGAGGTCTTGGCTATAATAATTTCATCACCAAAAGTAGTTGAAGAAGTGCTGAAGACGCATGATACTGCTTTGGCAAATCGGCCAATTGTTCTTGCTGTTGAAGTTACGTCCTATGATAATTCAAGTTTTGTCTTTGTTCCCTATGGTGATTATTGGAGACAAATGCGAAAGATTTGTGTCACAAAACTCCTGAGTTCCAAGCGCGTCCAGTCATTTAGAAGAATAAGAGAAGGAGAGGTAAATAATCTTGTTGAATCCATTTCCTTGTCAGATGGACTTCCAAACAATCTAAAGTGAGAAAATCTTGTCCTCAACATATAGTATAGCTGCCAGGGCAACCTTTGGAAGGAAGTGCAAATATGAAAAGGAATTCATAACATTAATCAAGGAAACGTCTACTCTAAGCGGAGGCTTTGACTTTCCTGATTTGTTCCCTTCACTAAAGTTCCTTGGCTTCCTTAGTGGAATGAAGTCTAGGTTGGAGAAAATACAAAAAAACTTCGATAGGATTCTTGATGATATAGTCAACGAGCATAAGATGAAAAGAAGTTCTTCTTCAACCAACAAACATGAACCAGGGGATGATGATGATGATGATCTAGTTGATGTGCTTCTCAAACCTCAGGAGATGGGTGGGCTTGAATTTAATGTCACAAGCAACCACATCAAAGCTGTTACTCAGGTATACAATTAAGATCCATCAATGTATTTTCCCTTTTCTTCTTAATATATTTTATCTTTAACTATTAATTAAGCAAAGTTATACTAATATTCTTTAGCAAAAAAAAAAAAAAAAAAACATTATACAAATGTTAGAATTAGAATTATGATTTTTCAACAGATAGATATGTGCTTGTTTTGTTTGACTTTTTTTTTTTATATTTTATTTATAATGAATTTGTTAGAGTTAAGCTATATTTTTAAAGTAAAATAAACCAATAAAAATAATTGGTGCCGGCTTGTTTGATATGGCTTGTATGGAAGGGGTGGGATGGACATACATTTGAAGACATGGAGAGCTCCTTGATTTAATTGAAAACTTTGTTTGCTCGTCTCTTTTCAGTAGGGCCCATAATTGGGGTTTCAAATATTGTTCTTCAATTTTAGAATTCCAAGTTAATTTCTCTTAGATATATATATATATATATATATTGGAGACTTCGTAATTGGTCACTATAATTATGTGTTTGAATTTAATTTAAGAACCTAATATACTGCAACTAAGATGTTTGTATCAAAGACAAGAGTTGCACGTATATTTTGCTGCAACGTAGATTTTAGAGTGCAATGGACTATTTAAGCCAAATACAAGGGATAAGTATATGCAGTTCCATAAACAAATTATCTTTTGACATTAATTTCATGTGCACAAAAAGAATTAATTTCCACGTTATGAATTTAAGAATTTTGAAATATATATATATATATATATATATATACAATGGCGGCGCCACGTTATGCTCAGGGTGTTCCTAGGAACACCCTGAGCTGGAAATTTTTTTTTTTATATATATTAATTAAATTTTTTTTATTTGTTTATCCTTAAAAAAAAAAATTAGGAACACCCTCCATCAAATTAGGAACACCCTTAATAATAAAAAAATATATATTTGTTCTACTTTCAAGCCCAGGAAAAAAAAATGGTAACAGAACAAGAGGCATGCCCACGGATTCTCAAAAAATATCAACGGACGGCAAGCCCACGGCAAGACCAACATCAAGCCCATGACAAGCCCAACAGATGGTAGCAAACCCAGTAACCCACGGATTCTCAAAAAAAAAAAAAAAAAAAAAACCCTAACCTAATATATTGAAATCAGATCCGGCCTCAAAACAGAACCCAAATTAAAAACTCTCTCTCAGTCTCTACTCTCTATCTCTAAAAAAAAGTCCGAAACTTTTCTAAAATCCTAATTGAAAAAGAAAGAAGCAAAAGGGTCTCTCTCTCTGTGTCACACTCACTTGGGAGTAGGAGCGGTGCTGAAGAGGCTGGCATTTTGGAGCTCGATTTCGGTGAGTTGTTGGTCGCGGTCCATCTCGATGATGAGTGGCACAGCCAGGACCAGGAAGGTGGTGCCGGCGATCCACGCCGCCTTGCCAGTGCTACGGAGGAGCTTCTTGGACACGACGGCGGCTTTGGAGGCGGCGTGCTTGGCGTGGATGACGATGGACGACTGGGATACGTTGCGGCTGGCCCTGGATATGAGGGAATGTTTGCTTTCCTTGCCTTGGGTCATTCGCTTTTTCCCTTGGGTCACTCCTTTCTCTGATCTGTCGGAGGAGGAGTTTGAAGAGTTGTACACAGGTGTGACTCTCTCTCTCTCTCTCTAAGTCTTTGAACCGTGAATCTGTGATTGTCATTTGTCTGTTGTGTTGCCTTTTGCTTAGTTTTAGTTTACTGCTTAGTTTTAGTTTACTTTATAAATTTTTATTAATATTTGCCCTGTTTTTGGAGTTATCCGTTGGTCAGTGTTGGTGTTGGTGTTGTTGGTGTGGTGTTGGTGAGATAAATTAATTGTATTTTAGTGTTGGTGTTGTGTTTTTGGTGAGATACAATTAATTGGTTTTATTTGATTGGTTCTAGTCTTGTAATTGGGGGGCTTTGGGACATTGGAATTGGGGGTGGATGGGGGCATGGGGCCGGGGTAAATGCACATGGGTGTGTGGATGTGTGCTAATTTATAAAAGACAAACAAATTAATGAAACATCTAAATAACAAATAATTGGGGGAAGCAATTAATAAATAATAATTAATAATTTAATTAACCAATACATTATAAAAGACAAACAAATTAAATTATGTTACTATATTAGGTTAAATAATAATTAATAATTTTATAATTAATGAAACATTAATATAACAAATTATAGTTTATAAAAGACAAACAAATTAATGAAACAACTAAACAACAATAATTAATAATTTTATTAATATTTCAAATGACCTTATAGTTTATCGTTTATTCTTTTGCTAGAATTATGGACAAGTATTTGATAAGAAAACCACGTACTCAAGATTCATCTCCTATGCAAAATACATCTTCATCTTCTAAGCAAATTCGTGTTGACTTTAACTTAGAAATTCTTGAGGAACACCCTGGAAAAAATTCCTGGAGTCGCCACTGTATATATATATATATATATAAAGAAACTATGAAATACACTTGCTTACATATTTTCAAGCTTATTATGCTTGTTTGGGAAATTTTGGCATCTACTCATCATAAGCTTATTATGCTTAATAATAACTTTGAATACACAATGTTTCACGAAATTTTCGCTGCAGCAAGTGAGACTTCAGCGACCACGATAGAATGGGCAATGTCAGAATTATTGAAAGTTCAAAAACGTGTATAAACACCCTTGAACGTTTAGACCCCCAAATTACAACTTAACCAATTCAAGTAATATGTCAAACAACAAGTGTGCGGAAACTTAACATAAGCTATAATATGGAATTGGTTAAAAACTATCTAAGCCAAAACAAAACACAATCCACAGCAGATAATAAAAAGGCAAAGATAGAGAGGAAGGAAGATGCAAACACAAAGACAACACGCGATGTGTTATCGAAGAGGAAACCGAAGCCCTCGGCGTAAAACCTCTCCGCCGCCCTCCAAGCGGTAAACAATCCACTAGAAAATACAGTTGGGATACATGGACAGCAATAGACCCTCCAAGCCTAATCTACCCAGTGCACCTAAGCCCTCCAAGCTTCTTGCTCCAACGAGGTTGAGCCGAACCTTTTTCTTTTCTAGCTTCCTGGATTCCGCTATTAGACCGTAGCATCAACCAATGAAGATTGGTTCCTTCCTAACTGCTTCCCAGAAATCCAAACAGCTCTCTCACAGTAATGATAATGGTGAGAATCAGGTTTGGTATAATGCCTCTCAAGGATTTGACAATGGAGAGGAAGAGAGTTGAGGAATTTGAAGAGACTCTAATGTATAGATTGTGGGTGAATCAATCTTGTTTTTCTTTAGGGTTTCTCTCTCAAAATTCTCTCTGGAAACTCTCTTACAATCGTGGGTAAAAGGGGTATTTATACTAGAGTGGAAGAGGAATGTGAAACGTCAGGTTTTACAAAACAGGGGTGGCTCGCGGCTTGACCTCGCGGCTTGACTAAGTCGCGAGATCCAGTCGCGAGATAACCGTATGGCCAGTTGTCCTGTTTTGTCCTGTAGTGCTCCAGCTTGCATGACTGTTCACCTTCCAGCATGCTTGGCACGTGTGCTGCGTCTGGCGGCTTGCAGCCGCGAGTCACCCGCGAGGCCAAGCCGCGAGTCTCTAATTTCTTGCACACTCTTGAGCAATCTTCACTCTATCTCACTCACTACCCTTACATCAAACCCACCTAAATACAGGGTTACTAAATGCTGAATTACAAGCAAATTTGGCACGGAATAAAGCCAATTAGATGGTTGAATAAATTCAACCTTACAATCTCCCCCTTTGGCTATTCCGTGACAAAACCCTAAAACAGACTCTAGACTTAACATGTGAGTTGGGAACAGTTGAACAAAACTCACTCACACCTAACTCTAGAAGCTGTGAAGCACTTGAATCATATGAACATAATACTCCTGAAACACAACAATACACCATGATCATTGTAAGCAGAAAATTATAAAATGCATATGAAACAGGCAATATGTGATCAAGCAAAGATGGAGTTAAGAAACAAACCATGGCTTGATCAGCCAAGTGAACACCACAAGGTAGTGATCACAGTGCTCATTCACACTTGGAATGAACACAAGGACATACAAGTTAACAAGTACAAGGCAAGATACTTGTATGCTCAACACTCAACCAATGCATAATACACAAGGTATATGCATCTAGGAACAATCCTACAAGGGCACAAGAGTGACAGTACATAAATCAAAAAGCAAGACATTTAGATTAAAGTACTGATTTCAACATAGCATAAAGGCTGCATAAAGCAAGGTACATACCATAAAGCCTACAAACTATGCATAAAACATTAACCCTAAAAGCTTACAAAAGCACATGGGTACAAACCACCATATAACAGTTTACAAAACACAAAATATCAACTTAAACTGAAAACTTAAACTGAAGAAGAATGTAAAGACACTCCCCCTTAGGTAATATCCTCCCCCTCTGATCATGCCTATCACTCCCCCTTTTTGTCATGGAATAGGCTATTCATCCTCTTCCAGCTTTCTCTGAATTTGATCCAATTGAGTTTGAAGAGAGGTAAACTTCATATCCCATCGAGTGCTGTGATGGTGTAGAGAAGCTGTGAGTCCAGACATCTTTGTATTCAACTCGTGGACAGAGGATACAATGCGATCAAGTTTCTCATCAAGGGAGAGAGTGCTGAAATGAGAGCCACTGTGAGATGCAGAAGTTTCTGGTTTGGCTTTCTTCCGACTATGTCCAATGCTTGCATTGAATGTACGCATGTTGATTGGACTTGGTTTTGAGATAGGAGATTCATCTGCCGTTGGATAAATTCCTTTGAGCTTCAAGATCCGTGAAATGAGACAGCAGAAAGGAATGCATATCCGAGACTCAGTTCGAAGAACCGTTTTGCGCAGAACATGAAAGATATGAGCACAGATGTCTATTTCCACATCAGAGATTAGATCATGAAGAAACAAAGCACGCCCGAGGTTCATATACCCAGTGCTTGATAAATGGTACAAATTGTGAAACATCACAATTGTAAGCACTCTCAGTTTTGGAGAAAGAGAGGAAACACTGATGGATTTTCCATTGGGTGAGAACTCCAAGTCTTGACCAACTTTCTTTGAGAAGCTCCTCATCAGGACAGAGATCATTATAAACCGGTGAATGTCGGAATATTGGTCTGTTGATGTGAAGGATTTCTGCTAGATATGCAGGAGAGACAGAAAAGCTCTTTTTCCGAACCCAGCACTTAAGTTCATCTTCTTCCACAATTGCGTTAGCATAAAATTCTTTTACCAAATCTTCATACGCGTCATCCAGATCAGAGAGAAGGTAATTCCAGTCCTTGTGAGCAAACCATTTCGGAATGTCAGTGTCATGAAGTGAGGACTGATCCACAGTTCTTTCTAGTAATGGTGTAGCATTTTGAAAATAATTCTCATGAGACTGATAGGCTGCATAGGATCTGAACTTGTTGGGATCAAATCTCTTTGATGAAGAGCGAGTCTCTTTTGTTTGAGGTGGGTAATCATCAACATCAATTATGGGTTCCTTCCCTTTGGAACTACCTCCTTTCACAGCTGCTTTCTTGAATGGTGACATGTCTAGTCTATATTATGAACAAGGAAATGACAAAACACAATCCAACAGACTTTATTAGCAGTGGGTTAGTGGTAATATAGGGATAATGAAGAAACCCTAACAGCTGGATGAAAATGTCCAGAAAATAGCAATGAGGGACACAAATGGCCCAAATTGAACTACACAGTAGAGGGGGTCAAAATAAAACCACACAATCAGCTTAAAAAGAACCCACATTCAACACAGGATCATTTTGAAACAACACATCAATAGCAGATCAGACAAGATGATAAACCAAAAAATAGCAAACCCTAGCTAAGCACATGATGAAGAACAAAACCGACAATTTAAAATAGCTCAAAACAGAAACAAAAGCTTCCATAAGCTAAGCATGGACAAGGGGTAATAGCTGAGCTAAAAAACCCATCTCAAAATCACAATCAAATGCGAATAATCCAGAGGGAAAACCATAACAACAAGTAGAATAGAGTTCAAGACAGAAAAACTATACCTATTACTCGATGATTTTGAGCTGAAAAGAGGCAAAAATGGAGGCACGGTGTGAATGGGTAAGAGCGGATGAGAAAGACAATGAATAGTCACAAACAGATCAAGGGAAAACAAAAAAAAAGTTCAAAAACTGCCCCTATATTTCCAAAACACGCGTTTTTCGCGACTGAAATGAGTCGCCAAAAAGACGCTAGATCAAGCCGCCAAAACACTCAAGGACAAAAATTTGAAAAATTTTTCTAAGTGTTTTTCGCGACTGGAAGGTCTACCCGCGAGTGAGTAGCGAGCTGAGCCGTGAAAATCTCTGAGTAAACCTCGCGACTGGACCTTCCACTCGCGAACAAGTCGCCAAAAATGACCCGCGAAGACGTGACTGAGGCTCACGACTTGACATAACCGCGACTGAGTCGCCAAAACAGGGCAAAACTGGATTTTTGAAATTTTCAGATTTTTCAAACAAAATGCTTTCCAAAAACACCTAAAACACTCAAAAATCTTTTTGTGCTTGAATTAACAAAGATTGAGCATGTGAAAACACATTTCATCAAGTACAATCACACAAATGAATATGGCATTTTTGAACATAAACTTGTGTGTTGTGTGTGGATATCAACAATGAGATAGTCCTTAGTCTAATGTGAAGCTTCAATGATCAATTCAACCAAGGCATACACAATTAGCACTAGATCATGTGACCCATCTCAATTATAGAAATATGTATATATGACCTCCCACACAACTTGATAACATAACTTGGAGCTTAACATTTGACTCCACTGTCAAACATAACATTTGATCATTTTGATCTTTTGAGACAATCATCTCTCATTGTGAGAGTGATATATGACATTTCACTTTAAAGAACAAGCCTTTGGCTTTTTGAATAAACATTCACTTTAATATAAGGTCGCTTACCATTTTTCCTAGTCGAATACTAGAATGTGCGACAGGCTTTTGCAGCTCAATATCTCTTTTCATTTGGAGATTTACATTTGGTGAGCTCTTTTTAGCAAAACAAAAATAAAGAGTGGGAAGATATATAGACACAAGTCTATGCAAGTCTCAAGATCAACAAAACCATTCACTAATCATTCATGACAAGTTTGAAGATCTATTTACAACAATCACATAGATTTCAAGATTTCTCCCACAGAGATATGAGTGCAAAGAAACAAGCAATGCTCGAAAATGCACAAAGCCATTAGCACAAAGGTACAAGGCAAAACAAGTTTTGAAACAAAAACTCAACGATGTCAATCAAACTTTTTGATTTTCTAATTTTTATGTGATTTTTGGATTTTTGACATAAAAGAAGAAAAAGATTGAACAAACATAGAAAGAAGCAACAGTATTCACAAATGGACAAACAAACAATAAACATGCTGCACAAAGAGCTAACAAAGAAAGTGTGTGCCCCAACACAAACAAACTTATCATATTATAAATATGTGAAGCACACAACACAGAAGGGAGTCAAGGAATTGTACCAACACCAATGGTCTTACGAAGTGATTCAAACCGTGGACCATAAAGAGGCTTGGTGAAGATGTCCGCCTTTTGATTGTCGGTGTGTATGAACTCAAGACACACAACTCTTTCCTCTACCAGATCCCGAATGAAATGGTAACGTATCTCTATGTGTTTAGATTTTGAATGCTGTACAGGATTCTTGGAAAGATTGATGGCACTGGTGTTGTCACAGAAGACACACATCGTTTCTTGAGGAATTCCATAGTCATGAAGTAATTTCTTCATCCAAAGAAGCTGAGTGCAGCAACTTCCAGCAGCGATGTATTCTGCTTCAGCAGTAGATAGAGACATGGAATTCTGCTTCTTGCTCATCCACGAGACAAGATTGTTACCAAGGTAGAAACAGCCGCCTGAAGTACTTTTCCAATCGTCTACACTGCTAACCCAGTCAGCATCTGAATACCCAGCAAGACAAGCATTTGAGTCTTTTGAATACCACAAACCATAGTTTGAAGTACCATTCACATATCGAATGATTCGCTTAGCAGCAGTCAGGTGAGATTCCTTCGGATTAGCTTGGTACCTGGCACAAATGCCAACACTGAATGCAATGTCCGGTCTACTGGTTGTAAGATAGAGCAAACTCCCTATGATGCTCCTATATAATGTAGGACTTACTTCTACTCCAGACGAATCAACATTCAGTTTAGTGGATGAGCTCATGGGAGTGGAGGCATGTTTTTTGGAGTCTAGTCCAAACTTCTTGACAATGTTTCTGGCATACTTCTCTTGAGATACAAATATACCCTCCTTCTGTTGTTTGACTTGAAGAACCAAGAAAAATGTGAGTTCCCCCACCATACTCATCTCGAATTCCTTCTTCATCTCCTCAGAAAATTCAGTAGTACGATCTTCGATGGTTGCCCCAAACACTATGTCATTAACATAGACTTATGCCACAAGGAGATAATCTTTATCATTTTTGACAAACAGAGTTCGGTCGGCATACCCTCTTTTGAAACCTCTATCTAGAAGGTAATGTGTAAGACGATCGTACCAGGCTCTAGGCGCTTGTTTTAAGCCATAAAGGGCTTTCTTCAATCTTAAAACATGATCTGGAAAGTGAGGATCCTCAAATCCTTTTGGTTGCTCAACAAACACTTCTTCATTTAGATATCCATTCAGAAATGCGCATTTTACATCCATTTGATAGAGTTTGAAATTCAAAGTGCATGCAATGGACATGAGGATTCGAATGGATTCGAGTCTTGCCACAGGAGCGAAAGATTTATCAAAATCTACTCCTTCTACTTGAGTGTATCCTTGAGCTACTAACCGAGATTTATTTCGAATTATCTCTCCATCTTCATCAGTTTTGTTTTTAAAAATCCATTTTGTGCCTATAACATGAACGTTTTCAGGCCTTGGAGCAAGTTCCCACACATCATTCCTCACAAACTGATTCAGCTCTTCATGTATTGACTCAACCCAATTCTCATCTTGAAGAGCCTCTTCAACCCTTTTTGGTTCAAACTGTACAAGATAGCAGTGATATGTTACATGATTGGCTAACAGAATGTTTCCTTTTTTGAGGCGAAGACCTTCATCAAGAGATCATATGATGCTGCTTTCCGGATGGTTCTTAATAACTCTTGAAGATGGCCTTTTTGATGTGGAGACTTCATCACTTCGAGAGATAGGAGGATGAACTTCCGGAGGAGTAAGAGGACTTGATGTTCTAGACATCGATCTCGTTTCCATTCTTGGGTTGATGGGAGTCGATTCTACTTCTGGTATAGGTTCTTCACCTTCTATATCCAAAGCTTCTACCTCAACATCGGGCTCTTTGGTGCTCGGCCCTTCTACATCATCAATCATCTCCACCTTAGATAAGGCATCATCAATCTTGACATTTATGGACTCCATCACAGTCTTTGTTCTCTTGTTAAACACTCTATACGCTCGACTCGTAGTAGAGTACCCAAGAAAAATACCCTCATCACTTCTCGCATCAAACTTCCCAAGATTCTCCCGATCATTTAGGATATAGCATTTACTTCCAAACACCCGGAAATACTTCACTCTAGGCTTCTTCCCATTCCATATCTCATAGGCGGTCTTCTTTGTACCAACACGGAAAAAAATCCTATTGCCAATGTGACACGAGGTGTTGACAGCTTCTCCCCAAAATTTTTGAGGTATTTGCTTGTTAAGCAACATGACTCTTGCCATCTCCTGAATCACACGATTTTTTCTCTCTACCACTTCATTTTGTTGTGGAGTTTTGGGGGCTGAAAATTCTTTTTTGATTCCATTCTTCTCACAAACGGACTCGAATCTTGCATTCTCAAATTCCCTCCCATGATCACTTCTAATTTTGGCAATAAGGACCCCTTTTTCGTTTTGTAGTTTCTTGCACAGAATCTCCAACCTCTCACATGCTTCTGATTTTTCTCTAAGGAATTCAACCCCAGTGTATCTTGAGTAGTCATCCACAATGACCATAATGTATCTCTTCCCTCCTAGGCTTTCAGTTCTGGTAGGCCCCATTAGATCAACATGAAGTAACTCCAAGCACCGAGAAGTGGCAATCACATTCACCTTGTGATGACTTGCCTTAGTTTGCTTCCCCATTTGACATGCACCACAAACGGTCTTCTTCACTTTTCCAAACTTAGGAAGTCCCTCGACTGCTTCAAGTTTGGAGACTTTTGCTACTTGTTTGAAGTTGGCATGCCCAAATCTGTGATGCCACAGCTCCAACATATCCACACGAGCACTTCTACACGATATGGGTGCCGTGGGAACTATTCCATAACAGTTATCTGTAGTCCGATTTCCCTCCAAAACCTGAATCCCCTCTTCATTGATGATCAAGCATCCCTTCTTAGAGAATTGTACCAGGAAATCATCATCACAAATTTGAGTGATGCTCAGCAGATTCGCCTTCAGCCCTTTTATGTACAGCACATCTTTCAACAGCGGCAAACCAGGTATCTCAATGGTTCCTTTGCCTAGGACTTGAGCATGACTTCCATCACCAAAGGTCACATAGTCACCAACCTTTTCTTTGAGTGTCTTAAACAGTGACTTATCCCCTGTCATATGGCGAGAACACCCACTGTCAAGATACCACAAACATGCATTAAACACCTTCAATGAGGTATGCACAAATAGGTTCACATGTGACAAACATTCTTGACCTTCAAACACAAACTCCTCATCAGTTTTCATGCTTCTTTCAGATTGACTTTTCATTTTCAGACTCTCAATCATCTCACACAACATTCTATTCTTTCTTTTATATTTCTTAATCAATGATTTAGATTCAGATATGCTACTGTGTAAGACATGATTCTGATTTTCAAGATATTCCAGCATGTGAACAAATACTCTAGCATGTTTCTTAGTTTCTAACAACTCTACGAGATCATTAGTAAAACACCCTTCAAACATATGCATAGAGTCATTTTCACAAATACTTAAGCTACAATTCAGCATGGTATTTTCCATAACAACTACCACAACACAGGGGTCTAAGATCACACTTAGGTAATAAAACCACAACAAGTGTACCCGCTCTGATACCAATTGAAAGTTCAAAAACGTGTATAAACACCCTTGAACGTTTAGACCCCCAAATTACAACTTAACCAATTCAAGCAATATGTCAAACAACAAGCGTGCGGAAACTTAACATAAGCTATAATATGGAATTGGTTAAAAACTATCTAAGCCAAAACAAAACACAATCCACAGCAGATAATAAAAAGGCAAAGATAGAGAGGAAGGAAGATGCAAACACAAAGACAACACGCGATGTGTTATCGAAGAGGAAACCGAAGCCCTCGGCGTAAAACCTCTCCTCCGCCCTCGAAGCGGTAAAAAATCCACTAGAAAATACAGTTGGGATACATGGACAGCAATAGACCCTCCAAGCCTAATCTACCCAGTGCACCTAAGCCCTTCAAGCTTCTTGCTCCAACGAGGTTGCGCCGAACCTTTTTCTTTTCTCGCTTCCCGGATTCCGCTACTAGACCGTAGCATCAACCAATGAAGATTGGTTCCTTCCTAACTGCTTCCCAGAAATCCAAACAGCTCTCTCACAGTAATGATAATGGTGAGAATCAGGTTTGGTATAATGCCTCTCAAGGATTTGACAATGGAGAGGAAGAGAGTTGAGGAATTTGAAGAGACTCTAATGTATAGATTGTGGGTGAATCAATCTTGTTTTTCTTTAGGGTTTCTCTCTCAAAATTCTCTCTGGAAGCTCTCTTACAATCGTGGGTAAAAGGGGTATTTATACTAGAGTGGAAGAGGAATGTGAAACGTCAGGTTTTACAAAACAGGGGTGGCTCGTGGCTTGACCTCGCGGCTTGACTAAGTCGCGAGATCCAGTCGCGAGATAACCGTATGGCCAGTTGTCCTGTTTTGTCCTGTAGTGCTCCAGCTTGCATGACTGTTCACCTTCCAGCATGCTTGGCACGTGTGCTGCGTCTAGTGGCTTGCAGCCGCGAGTCACCCACGAGGTCAAGCCGCGAGTCTTTGATTTCTTGCACACTCTTGAGCAATCTTCACTCTATCTTACTCACTACCCTTACATCAAACCCACCTAAATACAGGGTTACTAAATGCTGAATTACAAGCAAATTTGGTACGGAATAAAGCCAATTAGATGGTTGAATAAATTCAACCTTACAATTATTGAGAAACCCAAGAGTGATGAAAAAGGCCGAAGCTGAAGTGCGGCAAGTCCTACAAGAGAGGATGAATCTTGATGAGACATACATTAAGAAACTAGATTACTTGAAATTAGTTGTGAAAGAAACTCTAAGACTACACCCTCCGGCTACCTTGATCGCAAGAGAATCAAGAGAAAAATTTGAAATTAATGGGTATGAGATACCAAGCAACACAAAAGTAATCATTAATACATGGGCTATTGGGAGAGATCCTGAATATTGGATTGATGCTGATTGCTTTCGGCCAGAGCGATTCCATGATTCTCCTATTGATTTTAAAGGGAGCAATTTTGAATTCATTCCATTTGGATGTGGTAGGAGGATATGTCCAGGCATATCATTTGCTCTTACAATTGTTGAACTTGTTCTTTCTCAACTACTGTTTCACTTCAATTGGAAACTCCCCAATGACATCAAACTTGATGAGCTTGACATGTTTGAGTCTTCGGGAATAACCACTAGGAGAAGAAATGATTTGTACTTAATTGCCAATCCTTGGAGCTCCTCATTTTAATTTAAATACACTGAACAATGGGGACGTAAGTATGTAATACCTTTTTATGCCAGAGTTTGGATGTATTATAAGGTACCATTTCTATTTAATGTGTGAACAAAATGAAGTTTACTGGATATATTGCATATATAGGTGGGCAAAATTATTTTAATTTAATAGTATCCTGCATGCACGAGAATACGATTGGAATTCTCGTTGGAAATAAAATTCAGTAAAAACAGTGGAAGCACAACCACATAAGATCACAAAGATTTACATGAAATTTTTTTTCTCCTTGAAGGTAAAAATTACGATACAAATCCCAAATAATTTTACTATATAAAATAGAGATTATAACACTCAAACCAAACTTGAATTCACAATAAAGTAAATATAGCTTAAACAAAGAACAACTTTTTTTTTTTTTTTCACCCACTGCTCTCTTCCTCAACATGTATCTCTCACAATTTTTCTTTGCTATCTATGTTTTTTTTTTTTTTTTTTGCTTACTCTCACTCATGCAGTTCTCCCAAGACTGCACTCTCCTCTCCATTTTTCGGACTTCTCTGGTTTTCTTTCTAACTTGTTGGACACTCACAAGACAAAAGTCACATCTTTCATAAATGTCACTCAACTTTCGTACATAATAATAGAGAAAATAGATAACTACATTTACTTTTTATCAAGTTTATCTTACAACCTCGAGTAATATTAGGATCACAACATTTGCCACAATTTATTCACATGTTAAATCTTAAGTGGTGAAGTTATGGATTCACATGAACACACTACTTTTACTCCAATACTCACAGCTTATTACGTGAATAAGTTTTGATAAAAATTATAGCAAAAATTGTAACCCTACTATTTTCCTATGACCTCATCTAAGGAGCTTTTACAAAAAGTGAGGCTGGACACGAGGGTGTTAGCACCCAACACTACTTTCGTTGGTGTTGGAAATGTATAATAAGGGATTGGGCTTTTGCCACCATCGAAAAGAAAGCTTAAGTAGACTTGGGCTATTAAATCACTAGTACTTTTACTCCAATACCCACAGCTTATTACGTAAACAAATTCTGATAAAAATTATAGCAAAAATTGTGACCCTACTATTTTCCTATGACCTCATCTAAGGAGCTTTTACAAAAAGTGAGGCTGGACACGAGGGTGTTACACCCAACACAACTTTCGTTGGTGTTGGAAATATATAATAAGGGATTGGGCTTTTGCCACTACCGAAAAGAAAGCTTAAGTAGACTTGCGCTATTAATTCACTAGTACTTGATCAAGATGTTGATATATATATACATATATATATATATATATATATTTTTTTTTTTTTTTTTAAATTGCTAGTACATGATTGCAAGACCCAGTAGAACCTTGCACTAAAATATGAATAGGCATCTTCATAGAAAAATTATAAATTAAATCATGTACATTTGATTTTAAATGAGAAAAACACAAACCTGAATCGGTTATGACTAGGTTATCCTCGAGCCTCTCATACAATATCAGGTAAATTACTCAAATTCCACCTACTGCCATCTCTTAATTACTTAATAGATCCAAATCTCATGCCCTTGAAAAGTCATTTAGCACGTCGCTTTTTAATATTTTAATTTCGTATTGTACCTTTTACCTTTTCCTTTTTAACGTGTTAGATTAATGGCAACTGGGTTAAAGGTTATAAAAGAAGAGTTGCGGTTGCAACAAGCATCATAGCTGAATTTTGGGCTCTCAGAGATGGTCTCATTTTAACAGACCAACTGAGAATAACCCATCTTGCTGTGGAGCTTGATGCTAAGGTTATTGTGCAGCTTGTACTTTCAAATAACAACTCTAGTAGAGCTTATTTCCCCCTCTTAAATGACTGTAGGTTCCTCCTTAGTTGTCTCCAGCACTTCAAGATCAACCATGTCTTCAGAGAAGCTAACAGAGTGGCAGACAAGCTAGCTAAGGAAGGCTGTTCTTCCCCTTTTGATTTTGTTATATTAGAAAATCCTGACTCTGTTGAACTATGTAATATTCTAAGTTCTGATGCACAGGGTCTGTACAATCTAAGACACTCTACCAATACTTCTGTTGTTTTGGTTTGATAATGACATGGTTCCTTTAAACCAAAAAAAAAAAAGAAAAAGGTTATACGCTTATTGCCACCTCTTTTAAAAATTCTTGGGGAGCATACATGATATGCAGTTCAGTCAACAAGATTTTTGACTTCCCCCTTAATTTTATCATTCTTGTTGATAATTTTTCAAAATGGCTTCAGTGAACTAATAATGGATCAGGAGCATAGGAAAATTTTTTGTTTTTTGAAAATAGCTTAGCCATGAGTTCCACTATATTATTCAACTTATTTTTTAACATTTTTTCTATACTTTCAGAAACAAGTTTCCAATTTTCAGTGTCGCACTCAAATAAAGTTGTAATTATGATTCAAGATTTTTGACTATCTTAATACCAGCATCAACTTTGACTTGCAAATAATAGTAATAATAAAAATATATAAGATAAAATTTAGGTACAGTATTTAGATGTTGTTCATTAAGTTTCATTCTTAAAATTCCGTCATGGCGCTTTTTTATTATTAAATGAAAGTATATTTTTTAGTTAAGTAGTAACATGACAGAATCATAAGAGAGAAATTTAAAGAACAATACTTAAGGTACTGTATATAAGTTTTTTCCATAAAAATAAATACTAACACCAAACTCTATGGTGCAAATTAATGGGTGCATGACGCTTCATACTTTTGCACATGTCCATGATTTAATTGACCCTTATGTCATAAGTCCTCTTCTTAAGGAGGCATCTCATCATAGGACAGACTCATTAGAAATTTCTCTCTATCTATCACAATATGTGAAATTGGAAAGTGAAACTCATGTGTGAGATTCATACATGTTGTGAGATAAATATCTTATAAAACAACTTCATAACAATTTTTTTAATTTTTTTTTCATTCTAGGATCAAAATTTTTTATAGTTGACACAATGTTGAAATATGGTCAATTTTAAACATATGTCAGGTCTGCGTAGCTTATGCACCAAAGTCAAGTTATTTATGCATTCTCACTTTAATAATAATAATAATAATCATTTATACATTCATCAAAAAGAGGGGTTGCCTTTTTTATTTTTATTTTTTTTTTAAGGCATAAAACTCTAAAAAATTGTAAATTATGAAATAGCTTTTGGGATATTCATCTCGAATGGGTGACCAACGTTAGTACTGCATATATAACTTTTATCAATGTTTTCACATATTTTTGAAATAGTCAACGAAAAATAATGGTAAAAAAAACAAAAGTGGATTTTTTTTTTCTTTGCTAAATCAAAAACAAAAGTGGTTGATACATTAGAAAGTGTTATTCATCATTTACAGTAGATCATTTGTATGAAAATTGTAGTGAAAAGAGTTACGAGTCTACAGAATTATGAAATCTAAATAACATGCCTCGGATTTCTTTTCTGTAACCATAGACCTCAAGGATTCCCTTAACCTTTTTATGAATCTTGGACTTTTTGTTATGATGTTGTTATTAGTGGCTCAAATCCGAGTGGAATCCTTGATAGAGAATCACTATCTATCTGAAACGTGATTCTTGCTTTGAAGTGACACAAAGATGTGGTGGTGCTTTTGTTGTTGGAAAGATCTTTCCTGGAGAGAGTGAATGGAGATGAGTCCAAGAATAAATGAGTTATTATTTTCGAATTATAACCAATTTCATATTTATTTTTACAACTATTTTATGTGATAAACAATAATGATTTACCTTTCACTTTTATATAAACTCACTATTTATATTTTTACCATTCAGTGTTAATCATATTGTATACGCGTGAAATTTGAAAAAGTAGTTGTGATTTTAAAAATTTTCGAAAGTAATTGCATTCACCAAAAGGCTTCATCCTTTTTTTCTTTTCTTTTCTTTTTTTTCCCCACATTGTCCCTCTATTTTTGTGCTGGTGCCTGTTGGGCCTAATTCAAAGCTGATGAGTCCAAAAAATAACAGCCTCACCACATCTCTCTCTCTCTCTCTCTCTCTCTCTCTCTCTCTCTCTCTCTCTCTCTCTCTCTCTCTCTCTATATATATATATATATATATATAACCGAAACTCTTGAACTTTACACAATTTTTTATGTCATCATTATTTTTAAAACATTAATATTATAAAACAAAAATTCTGATTTTAATAACTATTTCTCCCCAATATCCTTTCTCTTTCCTTATAAAAACCCGATCAACTCTTTCCCTTTTTCAATTTTTCCTTCTTCTCCGTTCTGTTGCGTTTATTCTTCTTTTGCTTCTTTGGCATTTCCTTTCTTCTTCTGTCACTGGTTCCCAAAACCAAAAGAAACCAAATTCTTAGATTTTTTCTTTTCCAATAAAGTTGTCTACCAATACGTTGACACTACCCCTTCCCCATGAAAAAGTTGGGCATGTGGCCACGCTTCAACCATTCATTTGCTTTTAAATTTTTTAAACTTCTTTTCATTTAATTGCTTTTCTTAGGACATTTAAATATTTAATTGCATTATTTATTGGTACTACAAACCCACAATTCGTATATTAACTATTAAGTTCCTGGACTGTTCTTCTCAACAACTACTCATATACCTTTTTTTCTTTTTTAATGAAACAACCACTCATGTACTGTTATTGTAAATTAGGATTTATATTATAGATTAAATCAGTATAATATTACATAAATTTATAAAAAAGTGTACAATATTATACATATTTGCATAAAAACATATAACATTATAGACATTCATTTTGTTTATAATATAAATCTATTTTATCTTGATAGTATAATATAAACTAATAATTTATTATTATTATTATTATTATTATTATTATTATTATTAACAATTAATAACAATATTCCATTGATTTTTGATATATCATAATGAAAGTTATGATATAGAAAATACATTTGAATGATGGTCTTTATATTTATTTAAATTATTTTAGTTAGTTTTTCTATTTATATTCATTTATTATATTTATCTATATTTTAAATAACTATTAAATTAATTATGACATCATCACGGTTCGACATCGGTCTGACCTCGAAAATCTTGAATCTCTTCCTTCTCCGATTCTTTGAATGGTCAAGGTTTCAAAACCATGGTATAGGTAACCCCATTTGTTAGGTTCTAAAAGTCTTAGGATTTTATGTATTTAGAACTCTAATTTGTATTGTTGGCAAACCATGATCAAAACAATGTTTTAGAAGTGTCTTTAGTTCAGCTCAAAGTTGTGATTTTATGTAAAGTTGGAATCGAGTTAAAGTAGGAAGCATTGTGCTTTTCGGCCTAGCTCGATCGATCGAAAGACAGGCTCGATCGATCAAAGCTCGGGCAGAATGTTTTTCTGCAGATTCATCCAACTCAGCCCTAAGTGTTTTAAAATGTTTTTAGGGTTTCTTATTTATTCTAAGTATAAAAGACAAACCTTAGTCACGTTTTAGTGTTGCTCATAATTGCGGTTTGTGTAAATCTCTTGTGAGATTTAGAGGAGCTTTCCTTTACACAAACTTAGGGTTTTCAAGGAGAAGATTTATCTACACCTTGATGATCAATTCAATTGCTGCCATTGAAGCTTAAAGAAAACACAAGCGGGTGTGCTTGTATCTGATGGTGAATCCAAGAAAGTAGGAGTCCGTGGATTCGGAATTTGCACGTAGTCGTGTCAGTAAGTTCTACTGGTTGGTAGCAATAAGAAGTCGAGCGTGGGGGCTTGTAATTCTTATTGTATGAACTTCAATTCTTTCAAGATAGTGGATTCAAGTTTACCTTGAAGATAGTTAGATCAAATCCTCCTCAGGTTTTTACCAGTTTGGTTTCCTGGGTGATCATATCTTGTGTTATTCATTTTCTGCTGCTTTGCATGATTTGGTCTTGTTTTTGTGATAACCTAGACTTGTCTAATTGGACTAAGTAACAACTTAGCTAATTACATAGGTTAAATCAATTGTTTAAGGGGTCTAAAAACTGTCACCATTATTCTATTCCGTTCCAAAATTCGGCCTATACTGGCATTCCGGTTGAAATGTCGTCATTCTGAACAAAATATGAATTTTTGAGCTAAATGAAGAATGTCTTTTCACTGAGTAGCTTCTTTTGGATTTGATGGTACGGACTTTAGAAAAGAAAACCGATTTTAAAAAAAGAAAAAAAGAAAAAGAAAAAGGTTGAGCGAAGAAGATGAGACGAAGGAGGAGTGTTATATAGATTTGTAGACGCTTGAGTAGTCTGAGAAGAGGAACGAAAAGAGTTAAAAAAAATGAGATGACATTTATAACACTTGGGAGGTGTAGAAAGGAAGTTTCTAGGAAGATACTTCCTTTACACTGCCATCACATGCCTTTTTATTCACAAAACTGCCATTACATCATTTTATAAAAATATTTCTTTTAAATAAATAATCAAATCATCATTTTTAAATATTTTAGCTTAACAATAACAATAAATAAATTCTGACATAAAAAAAAAAAGTAAAAAAATAACTTTAATTCAATTAAAAAAAAAAGAAAAAAACCTTATTTTAGCCCAAAAATAGTAGAAGTAATAACAATATTATTATTGTCTAAAGTCTAACTAAAATGCACCAAAAAAAAAAAAAAAAAATTGCATAGGTGATAGCTTAAACTCTTCATTCATTGTTTTTTTTTTTTTTTTTTTTTTTTTTTTTTTTTTTTAAGTAATAGCTTAAATTCTTCATTCATTATTGGATTTTTTTTCATAATCAATAGTTTTTCCGTACATTACACGGGTTAGCGACTAGTTCAAATAATGAATGAACCTAAGATACGTTATGCATTTATTGCGAGAATTTATGACAAGGAGTAACGGATGGAGCAACGGGAAAGAAGACGTTACACAAGTCAAAGCACCAGTCTGTAACACCTCAACCATCACAAATGAGAATGAATGCCGAGATCCGTTGCTCATTAAAGACAAAGATGGCTATAAAGTCAGAAAGAGAGAGCACCAACAGAGACACACAGTTCTCAATCCAAAAATATTCTTAAGTTGAATTCTTTTGCAATATACTTTAATTGAATCTTGTTGGATTCTAAGACTTTAAGTTTAAATGTATTAGAACTTCAATTTACAATGTTGGCAAACCATAATCAAAACATTTAGTCTTGTTTTAGACTTGCTCAAAGTGTGTTTAAGTGTAAAGTTGGAATCGAGTGTACTGCAGGATTTACTGTGTAAATCTGTCTGGCTCGATTAATCGAAAATTAGACTCGATCGATCAAAGTTCGTGCAGATTGTTTTTCTGCAAAATTTTCCAACTTAGCCCAAGCCTGGTTTGACGTGTAGGGTTTTATATTTTGTCTTAAGTATAAAAGGGAAAACCTTAGCCACCTTTTGAGGTTGCTTTTTATGCTATGTGTGTGAATCTTTTGTGGGATCTAGAGGTGTTTGTCTTCATATACACTTAGGGTTTCTAATCTCAAAATTGATGTCAAGAGCTTGGTGATCAATTCAGATGCAGATTCAAGAGTTTAAGGATACACAAGCAGGAGTGCTTGTACTTACTGGGAATTCAAGAAAGAAGTAATTCGTGAACTCAGAGCTTTCACGTGGTCGTGGTAGTAAGTTTCCTACTTGAGGTAGCAATAGGATGTTAGTGGTCTAAGTCGCTATTGTGTAAACTTCAATTCTTTCATAGTGGATTCGTTTTACCTTGAGGATAGTTAGGTTAAATCCTCCCCAAGTTTTTTACCAGTTTGGTTTTCCTATGTTATCATATTGTTGTGTTCTTTATTTTTTGCACTTTACAATAATATGATATATTTGTGTTGACCTAGATTTGATAATTTAACTAAGTAATTACTTGGCTAATTAGCTAGGTTAATCCGATTGTATTTTAAGGGGTCTAAAAATGAACAAGTGGTATCAGAGCGGGTAGCTCTTCTGTTGTAGATCCTTTGATCTTGGAGTTGATCCTTGTCCCCTGTTGTCATGGAACACGATCACTCTCTTATTATCTCACATTACTTTGATGGGAATAATTATGCTTATTAGACAGTAAGGATGAAATCATTCCTGAAATCAATTGATGAGAGAGTTTGGAACTCTGTTGAATACGGATGTGAGAAACCGACTACTCCTATTAGTGAGTGGTAAATTTCTCAGAAAGAAGCAATCACTTTTAATAGCAAAACTATGAATTCTATCTTTAATGCAGTATCTATGAAGGAATTTTAGAGAATCTCTAATGTTGAGATTGCTCATACTGCTTTGAATATTCTCCAAATTGTGCATGAAGGCACAAAGGTAGTTAAAATCAATAAGTTGCAGCAATTAACAATGAGATTTGAAAGCATTAGGATGTCTGATGATAAAAACTTTTGATGAATTCTATGCTAAGGTTAATGATATTGTTAATTCTGCTTGTAATTTGGGTGAAACCTATGATCAACCTAAGATTGTTAAGAAGATTCTTAGATTTTTGACTAAGGATTTTAGACCCAAAGTGATTGTCATCATTGAAAATAAGGATGTGGACTCCATCCCTATTGATAAACTTGTAGGATCTCTTCAGTCCTATGAGTTGGACCTACCTAAGACAAGTAAATCCAAATCAATGGCTCTTAAGTCTGTTGATGATGTTGATGTAAATGGATTTGATGATGAACTCTCTACTACAGAGATTGCCTATCTTGCCAAATACTTTAGAAACTTTCTTAGAAACAATAACAGAAAGGCAAAAGGCAAAAACAATGCTGAATCTAGAAATTTTAGAAGGAATGATCCCACTAAGGTGAACAACACTGAAAAACCTAAAGAGAAAGTATGTCAACCTTCTAATAATTCTATGGGTCAACAATGTTTTGGGTGTCAAGGATATGGTCATGTGAAATCAGAATGTCCTACATTCTTGAGGTCTAAGGGTAAGACTATGGTTGTAACCCTTAGTGATGATGAAGTTTCTGATAATGAGTTTGGTGATGATAAGGATGGAAACTTCATTGCTTTCACAGCTACTGTTGTAGTTGATGAAAGTGTTGCTATTGAAGAGAATCCTTCTGATGGGGAACTCTCTAAGGATGTAGATTTGCAAAAAACCTATACTAAACTTTGCAAAGTTGCTGTAAAAGATGCTATGAGTGTTGATTTAGGCTTAAAGAGAATCGCATCTCTTGAACTTGATAAGAAAAACTTGCATGTGAAACTGTTTGATGCTATTGAATTGTTGAATAATGTGAAGACTGAGAACATGCTTTTGCTTAATAAAGTTAAGAATTTGGAACTTGAATTATTTGTTACTAGAGAACAAACTAATAGGTCTACAAGCTTCAAACTTGATCACATACTGAGTGTTCAAAAGTCTTACTCAGAAAAAACTGGTTTTGATTTTGTAGAAAGCATCTCTGTGCCTGAAACTCATTCCACTAACTTTGTTCCTTCTTCTGAGCCCCTTATGAGTGAGGTTGTCAAATCTATAGAAGTCACACCTCCTAGGAAAATTAGGGTTGATCTTCAAGAATCTAAACATAAGACTCTTAATCCTCCTAAGGGCAAGTTGCATGACAGGCTTGCATGGGTTTGTCATTTTATAGGAAAGTCTAGGCACATTCGTCTAAACTGTTTCAAGTTGCAAGCTACTAAGCGAGCAAATAAGCCAAAAGTACCTATGCCTTATGCACAAGATCCTATGGTACTTATTGGTGAGTTGGTAAAGGTTTTAAACCTTTATTCCAAACCTGGAGTTACTTAGAATTCTAATTTGAAGAATAACTCTAATGCTAGAGTTGCATCTAAAAAGTTTTGGATGCAAAAGGCTCAATCTAATTGAATCTTTTTGACATGGTCTTTGTGCTTTATCGCTCTACTCTTTGTGACCATTTTTTTTTGTTTCTTTACTTTTCTAGGATTTGCATTGCATAACATTCATGCATTTTATTCTAGATTTGTTTTTGTTATTTATTTTTAAAAAAAATAAAAAATAAAAAATTAAAAGGAAAAGGGAAGCAAAATGTGTTTTGCATTATTTGTCTTGAATTTGAAATTAAGGTTGGCCAATTTATTTTTGCATAACATGTCTATGTACCTTGTTTAGCTTGGATGAGCTTATTTATTGGACTTTACTAGTTTGAGCTTTGTTGTACATGTTGTGTGGGAAGATATTTATAATTTTTGATCACATGATCTTAATCTTTGATTGTCGGACTTGAACTTATTGAGAAATGCATAAATAACTATCTCACCACTGTTTACTAGCCAATCATGAACACCTTAGTGCTTATCATATAATTTTGTGCTCAAGAAACAGTAGCACATGCACAAAAAGAACATAAGATGTAGCATCCGTTTTAATGCTAAAATTGGTGTATACATTATTGGACTCTAATTAATTCAATCAATTAAAATTGTTGTGTACATTATCCTGGCTATTCTAATAAATTTTTGATTAAATAAAAACGATGTGTATATTATGAGGCAAATCAAGAAACTTACATGATTGCAAGCTTGTTTTCTAGGAGATGTAGGAGTTATATGATATAACTCTTTAAGTGATAGTCTCTTTCAAATTCATGTGATGAATTTTGTAGAAATTGTGCTTACTTACTATTCACATATCACCTCACATTTATCTCAAGCTTTTACTAATTGCACACACTACACAAGTTACTCTTTACTAAACTTTGTACATGTTATTGTGTGTGATTTTAGTTTGGCCAACCAAGGTTGAAGAATTCCTTGATATTTATGCAAAATGTGTTTGAAGTTTGAGAATTAAGGAGAATTGATTGAAAATCTTATTTTTGGGAAAACTGGGTTCAAAACAAGTATTTTTGAAAAGCATTTCATCTCATACTCATGCATTTTATTCATAAAATACTATGCTTTGAGGAGTTTCTGCATAAAATTGGTTCAAACAAAATTGATTTTTCCAGAATTTCGATCAATCGAACTTGTTTCTCGATCGATTGAAATTGTGATTAAAAATTTGGTTTGGTTCTATCTGTTTCGATTGGTGCTCGATCGCTATTGGATCAATCAAAGGAATTTTTGATCAATCGAATCTAAATTTCGATCAATTGAAAATTGCATAGAGGTTTTTTTTTTTTTTTTTTTTTTTTTTTTTTTTTTTTTTTTTAACTTTGACTTTCACATGTTCATCACTTTTTCAAAACTTTTCAAACTCTATTCTCTCTCTCTTCGATCGGTCAAGGAGTCAAAGAAAATTTTTGTCGTTTTCCTCTAATTCTTTTGCAAGGTTTTTGTCCTCTAAGGCCGGTAAGACCTTTATACCCTTCCTTTTTCATGTGTTTTCTTGTTTCATGCATTTTTGTCATGCATATTGGGAGAATTTCGAACCTATGAAAATTTGGGGTTTTTTTTTTTGGTTGATTTAAGCCTTTTATTTTAAAATTGATCAATGAGTTTTTGTTGTGGGATGCTATAAACATGATCCTTGTGGTTTAATTTGATCAATTTGATGATTTGGGAAAATTTTAATTTTCTAGAGCTTGAAAGTACCCGATTTGAGGCTTTTGTGAAATTGAGCTTTAATTGATGAAATTAGCTTGTTTGATTGATTGATTTCCTCATTCTAATATGTTACCTAACTTGTGTAATGATCAATTGATCAATTTGTTGAGATTTGTGAAAATGGGTTTTCAAAATTTGGGGTTTTTGATATAAACTCTATGCTCAAGCCAATTTTGTGATTTTAAAGTGCAATTGAACTTATTCTCACCGCATTAGAGCATGCATTATGTGTTGATATTGTTCATGCATCATCTAGATTGTTATTTTCTATATTTCTATGCTAACTTGCAGTCTGCCTTTGGTTTTTTTAATTTTTTTTCCCTCTATCTCTTCTATGTTTGTCCTTCTGCTCTTTAGCATCATGTCTAGGAAGACTAGAGCTAATAGGAAATCCTTTTCTTCTTGTATCCCCACCTTTGATAGTGAGAGGTTCCTGAGTGAGAAAAACCAAGAAGCGTATGAGAAGTTGAACCTTCGTCGGAATGTATGGGCTGAGCGTAAAGTCATTTTAGATGAGTTAGATGGTGAGATTAGGAGAAATTTTGATCGTAGGGGCTGGTTGCCTTTGTTGGATGTTGATCATCCTTCTCCGGCTACCTTGATTAGAGAGTTCTACTCGAACCTCTCTGTCTACTCCTATGATTCCAACACTTTCGTGAAAAGTTGGATACGAGGTGATGAGTACACCATTACTCCTTCGGCAGTGGCTGATGCTCTTGGGATGCCACTGGTCCAGCATCCTATTTATCCTTACAATGAGTCTCCATCCCTAGATGACATTATGTCATTTATTACTGGTACTTCTATCCAGTGGGGTTCTGATCCTCAGATTACCTCTCACGAGTTGATCGAGATTCACTATCTTCTTTTTTTTTTTTTTTTTTTTTTTTTTTTTTTTTTTTTTTTTTTTTTTTTTTTTTTTTTTTCGGATTTCTTGCCATTCCATTTGGCCTATCTCTCACCTACACACTATTCCTTTGGAGAGATGTGCATTTTTGTCTGCCATTGTTACTGATGCTCCTATGAGTTTTCTTCATCTTTTCATTCATTCTTTAATTGAGGTACATAGGAGTAGCTCTACTGCTCATGCTCTTTTCTTTTTGGTTTTTATTCATAAGATTCTTTTGCATTTGGGTTTAGAGTAGTTTCCGGCGTCTGAGCTTGTTCATATCATAGCTCCCATAGGTGCCACATTTCTTAAGCAGAGGGCTGCTCAGATGAGACCAAGCTCTGAACGCCCTAGGGTTGAGTCTTTTGGTGTTGTACCTCCTCTTCCCTCTTCTACCGGTAATACTTCAGCTGAGGCATCTGTCGATCCTGCTGCTGCTGCTGTTCCCCCACCTTCTACTTCGAATGATTTAGACATTCGTCGTATGTTGGAGACTGTCATGACCATTCAGGCGGCTCATGGTTAGCTTTTGGTGGACATGCTTGATGAACTTCATTCTTTGCGAGTAGATTTGAAGAGTCTTAGACGATTGCCTCCGCCCCCTCCTTTTGATGATGAGTCATGATTGCCCTTTGGCAATTTGTCACAAAAAAGAGTACATATGTAGGGGAGATTTTGTTGTTAGGGGGAGATTTTTGTTGTTTTGGAGCTGTGGAGCTTTAGATTGTATCTAGGTGCTTCATCATTTATTTATATTTTTTGGCTCATGATGTATTTTGTTTTATTTGAGTTGTCTACGATAGGGGGAGATACTGTGATGTGTTTATTTCTATTTCTTGTTTCACATTGTGCTAAATTGATTACTGATTTATATTTATGAGGCTATTCATGATGTATGTCTTGTAATTTATTCTTATGTGAAATCAAGATTTTATTTTGTTTTACTTGTATTTTCCATACATGCATTTATGTGTTTGTTAAGTGTTACAGAAATATACAGGTTGATTCAATCATGCTGCTGTCTACACTTGCAACTGATAGATAGTGGTTAGGTTGAATTTGTTTTGTTGGGCAAAGTTTTATATTGGGCTATTTTTTTGTAAATTTTGAGCACTTTGTGTAGTTTGTATTTTGTCACAGATTACCAAAGGGGGAGTTTGTTAGGTTCTAAGACTTTAGGTTTAAATGTATTAAAACTTCAATTTGTAATGTTGGCAAACCATGATCAAAACGTTTAGTCTTGTTTTAGACTTGCTTAAAGTGTGTTTAAGTGTAAAGTTGGAATCAAGTGTACTGCACGATTTACTGTGTAAATCTGCTTGGCTTGATCGATCAAAAATTAAACTCGATAGATCGAAGTTCGTGTAGATTGTTTTTTTGTAAAATTTTCCAACTCAGCCTAAGCCCGGTTTGACGTGAAAGGTTTTATATTTTGTCTTAAGTATAAAAGGGAAAATCCTAACCACGTTTTGAGGTTACTCTTTATGTTATGTGTGTGAATCTTTTATGAGATCTAGAGGTGTTTGCCTTCACATACACTTAGGGTTTCCAATCTCAAGATTGATGTCAAGAGCTTAGTGATCAATTCAATTGCAGATTCAAGAGTTTAAAGATACACAAGTGGGAGTGCTTGTACTTGTTGGGAATCCAAGAAAGAAATAGTCCGTAAACTCAGAACAGTCACGTGGTCGTGGTAGTAAGTTTCCTACTCGAGGTAGCAATAGAATGTTAGTGGTTTAAGTCTCTATTGTGTAAACTTCAATTCTTTCATAGTGGATTCGTTTAGGATAGTTAGGTTAAATCCTTCCTAGGTTTTTTACTAGTTTGGTTTTCCTGAGTTATCATATTGTTGTGTTCTTTATTTTCTGCACTTTACAATAATATGATATATTTGTGTTAGCCTAGATTTGATAATTTGACTAAGTAATTACTTGTCTAATTAACTAGGTTAATCTAGTTGTGTTTTAAGGGATCTAAAAACGAACAAATCTCATTCTAACTTAATCATGGGAGAGTGTTTGGCAAACACCACACCGGTGTATCACTTTTTTTCTATTTCAAATCTGTTGTAGGTTCGTCCTTGGACGAATCCATTACCATCGTCTATCCACATTGACAAAAATATCAACGGTTGTTTTTCTGCATTATCAATAGCTATCTCAATATTAAGAGTTAATTCTAAAATAAAGAGGATTTAAGTTTTGGCTAATGTGTAGGATATGCTCCCTTATCCACAAACCTTTTATCCCTGCAAACGTGTTAAACCTACAATAGAAAGAGAATGAAAGAAACAAAACACATATCCACAAACCATTTATACCCTGCTAACGTGTTACACCTGCAATAGAAAGAAAATGAAAGAAATAAATCAGAGAAAAGCAACAATGGACAGCATGATGTGCATGTCATGCATATTTATATACTTTTAAATAATCTGACACAGCCTAATTAAAGGTAATAATATCTAACAAATAAAGTTGTTGATTTGGCTTTTTAAAAGAAAAAAAAAAGGGTTGTAGATTTGTTCTTCTTTTCTTTAACTTATTTATTTATTTATTTATAAACCCTGTCAGTTTAGCTTCTAGTGCGATACGCTGAAATATTGGATCAAAGTCAAAACCATAAAAATTAAAAAGGAAATAGCCAAACTTCATATGGCACTGAATTAAGATATGACAGTATCATATTTCACTTACATATTGTCATCTACCATACTATAAGTCTATAAGTACACCTACTGTTCCTCGCACCAATGGATACAAAACCCTATGCCCTAACATATGGCTTCCTTTACATATTTTCACCGTTCCCATTGCTTCAAACTCTCCCCTTTTCTCTCTTTACGTCCCTCTTCTTCTTGTCCATCCTAGTTTTTTATTGGAAGAGGTCCATAGCCAAAGGCCAAAGCCATAAGTTGCCACCAGGGCCATGGAAACTGCCTTTTATAGGGAATTTGCACCTACTGGTTTTCTCTCTACCACATCGATCTTTGAGACTTTGCAATGAAATATGGACCTATTATGCAACTTCAGCTAGGTGAGGTCTTGGCTATAACCATTTCATCACCAAAAGTAGCCGAAGAGGTGCTGAAGACACATGATGCTGTCTTTGCAAATCGACCAACTGTTCTTGCAATTGAAGTTATGTGCTATGATAATTCAAGCTTGATCTTTTCTCCCTATGGTGATTATTGGAGACAAAAGTGAAAATTTGTGTCACGGAACTCCTAAGTTCCAAGCATGTCCAGTCATTTAGAACAATAAGAGAAGAAGAGGAGTGGAATCTTATTGAATTCATTTCATCATCGGAGGCTAAGGGACTTGCAATCAATTTCAGCCAGAAAAATCATCTCCTTGACATAGTGGTGTTTGGTATTGACTTAAAAAGCTAACTTTTGTTATTATTGAGCTTATTTTTCTTACTATTCATGGGTTCCATTACACTTTTTTATACTATTCATGGGTCTTACTGTACTATTTTAACTACTTTTTAACTTTATCTACTATACTTTCAATAAAAAAATTTAGGTTTCAACTAAATAAATTATTTCTAAATAGACTATAGTATAACTGTCAGGGCAGTCATTGGAAAGAAGTACAAATATGAAAAAGATCTCATATCATTGATCAAGGAAATAATTATTCTAGGTGGAGGCTTTGACATGCCTAATTTGTTTCCTTCACTGAAGTTCCAATTGGCTTCCTTATAGGAATCAAGCCCGCATTGTTGAAAATGCATAGAAAAATGGACAAAAATCTCTAAAAGTTCACTTGGTGTGTAAAACATTAGTGAATGTTTAGACCCCTCATTTTCTAAATTACCAACACAAGCTTATACTCAAACAATATATGTATGAAATGATAAGTACAAACTATACCCAAACAACCAAACTACTCTAAGCCATAATGCAATCATAACACAGCAGTAATTAAAAGCAAAGAGTAAGAGTTAGAGAGACGCAAATACAAGATAACACCAGCACATGTTATCGAAGAGGAAACCGAAGAACTTGGCCAAAAACCTCTCCACTGCCCTCCAATAGGTAAATTGATCCATTAGAAAATCAGTTTGGATACATGAATAGTAATAGACCCTCCAAGCTTCTTGTTCCAACAAGGTTAAGCCTAACCGTATTTTCTCTAGCTTTCCGAATCCCGCAATAAGCCCATTGCATCAACCAAATGAATTAGTCCTCTCTGAACTACTTCCCAAGCACCAAATAACATTCACACTGATATGAGTATGGTGAGATAAGGATTTGGCTAAAGATCCTCTCAAGGGTATGGCAATGGAGAGGGTGAAAGTAGAGGAATTTGGAGAACCAAAAATATAAGATTGTGAATGAATCAATCTTATTGTTCTCTAGGGTTTATCTCTCAAAATTTTCTCTGGAAACTCTCTACATTTTGTGGATATAAGGGTATTTATAATAGGGTATTAGAAGGAATGTGAAAAGTTATTTTTTTGCAAAACAAGGGGCTTTGGTGAGTGATTCATGTCTGGGATGAGTTGCAAGTTCTAGTCTCCAAATAACAGAATGACTAGACTGTACTTTTTGTCCTGTAGTGATCCAGCTATCTTGACCCTTCAACTTTTTGCATGCTTCACACGTGTGACACTTCTGGTAAGTCACCACTCGCGAGATCCTATTGCGAGATGCTCTTTGATTGCACACACTAATCAAATCTTCACACTCTCTCACACACAACCCTTACATAATTCTCATATAAATACAGAATTTCTAATTGCTGAATTACAAATAAATTTAGCACAGAATAAAGCCAATACATTATTAAATAAATTCATTCTTACATTCTCAAAAAGAAAAGAAGAAACGAAGTGTCATTTCAGCCAAAAAAATATGAAGAAAGTGATAATGATGATATGATTAATGTGCTTTTGAAACTTCAGCAAACAGGCGAGCTTGAATTCAACGTCCCAAGCAACCACATCAAAGCTGTCACCTTGGTAGTTATTTATTTATTTATTTTTTGTGCTTCTCCTTTTATTTTTTCTTCTTCTCTATTAGTAAATGAGCAGTTTTTTACAAATAGTTTTACAAGGATTCTTTTACTCCATAAAGTGGTGAACGATTCTTTTACAAGGATTCTTTTACAAATAGACTTTGTAGTTAATAAGCCAAATAGATTGTGTAGTGCACAAAATTTTTTCTTTTGACATAAATTTCATTTACTCGTAACAATAATCAACATCCAATTCACAAAATTAGGAATTTGGAAGAAAAATCACCTATACACGCACAAATTATAAAGCTACCCTATTTTGCTTAGTATTAAATTCTCATCTCACAATGTGATTGTAAGTCAACGTCATTTTTCAAGAGGTCTTTGTTGCAGGAAGTGAGACTTCAGCAACCACAAACGAATGGGCAATGTCAGAATTAATGAAAAACCCAAGAGTAATGGAGAGGCACAAGCAGAAGTGCGTCACGTCCTTGAAGGGCAGAGAAATTTTGATGAGGCAAACATTCTAAAGCTAAATTACTTGAAATTAGTAGTAAAAGAAACTTTGCGATTACACCCTCCTAGTGCCTTGATCCCAAGAGAATCAAGAGAAAAATGTGAAATTTATGGGTATGAGATACCTAACAACACCCAAGTAATCATTAATGCATGGACCATAGGGAGAGATACTGAATATTGGATTGATGCTAGCTGCTTTCACCCCGAGAAGTTTCAAGATTCTTCTATTCATTTTAAAGGGTCCAGTTTTGAATTCATTCCATTTGGAGGTAGTAGGAGGATATGTCCAAGCATATCATTTGCTCTTGCTAGTATTGAACTTGTTCTTTCTCAATTGTTGTATCACTTTAATTGGAAGCTCGCTAATGTGATTAAGCCAGAAGAACTAAACATGTTTGAGACTTTTGGATTATCCTGTAGGAGAAAAAATGATTCGTATCTAATTGCCACTCCTTTGAAACATCTTCTTCACGAAAGACACTAAATGATATCAGTTTGCCAAAGTTGCTATTATGTTTGCTGTGTAAGAGTTTTTTTAAGAAGTATTGATTTTTAAGTTGTTTATATATTTTAGGGAGTGTTGGTATCTAGTGTGTCCGATTTAAATAATGTACCTGTTGAATCATGAATGAAATAATTATGGGGAAGTGCGAAGTTTATTCAAGTTTAATTCTTTTTCAAGTTTTGATTTGCCCCAATCAAAAAATCGATACACGAGTGCAAACAACTAAGAAAGTGGCCCTTAGATTCAAAAGAACATGTGAATACAATTATCAATGCTATATATTTAAGCACTATACACACATATTTACGTATATATTCAAACAGAAATCCAAAAACCCTATAAACCCTAAATCTTGCAGTGTGCTATTTTTATAAATATCTCAATCAAACCCTATGAACACACGACTTGACCAATTTGAAACATACAAAAGGCACAAATTAAAACAACGGGAAACCACAAAATAGTTTTAAAAAAATCATTTGAAAGTTTCTCCTCTCCAAAATCTAAATTCCTTTCCGTTCTTTTGCCAAAACTCTATTCAGAGGAAAAAAATATTTATAGTGGTCCCTTTTCTTATTTAACACTTAGAAATCCCTTTTCTTATTTAATGTGGTCCCAATTATATCATACATGGATATCATAAAATTAAAACAGACTATGAAATAACATTTGGCAAAATTCGTAAAAAGAAGGCTTTGAAAAATTTTAGGATATTAAATTTCGTAATTTCAGGGGCTATACTGTATGAACATGCTTGAAAAGTCATATCTTATCATTATATTTTACTTCCAAAAGAAGTCAAATTAACACTCATTTCAAAGCTTTGGAAGTCCAACTTTTCAAACGAAAATAGTTTTCTTTCAAAATTCTTTACATTCTTTATTCTTTTTTTTTTTTTTAATTTTTTTAATTTTTAGAAAGAGAGAGTATCAACCTATGGTGTTCGCTCCTAGTGATAATTTTTTATCATCAGATCAAGTCCCTTTTCTTATTTAATGTGGTCCCAATTATATCATACATAGATGGGTCATGTTAACAAGTGCCGTAGGGCATTGGTTAACAATTCAATTAAATAAAGTTTTTATGGGGAAAAAAAACAATTAATATTTTGACAGTTTTTTTTCATTTTCCATAAAAGTGATGTCAAAACTTTCTTAAAATGGATTCTTAACTAATGTCCCAACGGCACTTGTTAACATTCCTAATCATAAAATTAAAAGAGACTATAAAATAACATTTGCCAAAATTTGTAAAAGGAAGACTTTGAAAAATTTTAGGATATTAAATTCCGTAATTTCAGGGGCTATACTATATGAACATGCTTGAAAAGTCATATCTTATCATTATATTTTATTTCCAAAAGAAGTCAAATTAATACTCATTTCAAAGCTTTGGAAGTCCAAATTTTCAAACGAAAATAATTTTCTTTCAAAATTCTTTACATTTTTTTTTTTTGAGAGAGAGTATCAATCTATGACGTTCGCTCCTGGTAATACATTTTTATCATCAGATCAATGCACCAATCGGTTTTTGGTATAAGTGGGAATTAAACCCCGAATCTCTTATTTAACTATTAGAGACTTTACTAGTTGACCTAACTAAAACTCAAATTCTCTGAATTCTTTATATGTTCAAAAGGTTGAGGAAATGCCATTTTCAATACCACCCTTTTGGGGGAGGGGGGTTGCTGTTATGATAGCCTACAAAATTACAAAATATAAATGGAAAGGTATTTGGAGAGGAGGAACTTTTCAACGGAAAATTCAATTTTTATTTATTTAGAGTTTTTTTTTTTTTTTTTGGGAAATCCTGTTCACCCAGAAATATATAACCATTTTTGTGATTTCCCTTTAGTTTGTTGATGAAAATATTGAAGCTGTGATGTTTTCTTTTCATTCATTAATGTATTTTCGTGTTGTGACTATACGACGGGATTGTTAAAGTAACTCATATTCCAATTTTGTTCGTGATTGATAATCTCTTACTATGGAGTTCCATGTCTTACATAATTTAGTTTAGAGGTAAAAATAGGTTAATAAATCGAATTCAGCATAGAATTTGTTAACTGTTTGCAACTGGGGTCTAAATCACCCGTTCACAATCACATATTTTTCACCTTTAATTTAAATAACACAAATCAAAATACAACTAACTTTATTACTCTCTCCTGGAAATACCCACACATAATATATTTGAATCCTTATTATTCGAGGAAAAGAAGTATAATGAGTGACAAACAGCTTCAAATCATTCCTTCTCCTGGCCTACTTGATAACACAAAGGACTTAGACATGTCAAGTTCCTATAGTTTCAACTTTAATCTAATTCACCCTATCACAATCATATATTTTCACCTTTTATTTAAATAACCCAAACCAAACTACAACCAAACACCTTATCACTATATCTTGAAACTACCCACACGTAATATATTTGCATCCCTATTATTCAATGTTTTTCATGAAGAAGAGGAGACCAGGGAGTGGCAATTAGCTTCAAATCATTCTTTCTCCTGCATGATAATCCAAAAGATTCAGACATGTTAATTTCTTCTGGTTTGATCTCATTAGGGAGTTTCCAATTGAAGTGATATACCAATTGAGAAAGAACAAGTTCAACGGTTGCAAGAGCAAAAGATATGCCAGGACATATCCTCCTACCACCTCCAAATGGAATGAATTCAAAGTTTGCCCCTCTAAAATCAATATGAGAACCTTGGAATCTCTCTGGGTGAAAGCAATCAGCATCACTCCAATGTTCAGTATCTCTCCCTATAGCCCATGCATTAATGTATACTTTTGTATTGTTTGGTATCTCATAGCCATTGATTTCACATTTTTCTCTTGATTCTCTTGGGATCAAGGCAGCAGGAGGATGCAATCGTAAAGTTTCTTTCACAACTAGTTTCAAGTAATCTAGTTTTTGAATGTCAACCTCATCAATATTCTTCCGCCCTTTAAGGACTTGTCGCACTTCAGCTTGTGTCTTCTCCATTACTTTTGGATTTCTCAATAATTCTGACATTGTCCATTCTATCATGGTTGATGAAGTCTCACTTGCTCCAGAGAAGATGTCCTAAAAAAGAATGTTGAATTACAATCACAATGTGATATGAATGTTTAATATTAAGCAAAATAGGGTAAATTGATAATTTGGAAAAAAGAAATTAAGGAAAATCATTTTTTAGTCTCTTATTACGTTTTTCATCCAAATTCATAATCCATGACCTAGAAGTTGATTTTTGTTAAGAGGGAAAGAAAAGCATAAAAGAAAAATGAAAATGCAACAAAAGAAATGTAGGTAAAAAATTGATGGATCTTATTGAGTGGTTTTTGGACTACAACGTTCTTGCCCGTACTTTACCACAACTCTGACCTGACAAATTGTAAGTGGTTATTTATTACTTTCACATGGATGCACAATTTAGTTTTCAGTTTTCACTACTCGAAGTTTGCAAGATCACAATGTTATTAGAAAATGTGGTGAAAATAGTTGCGGTCCGAAATTTTCTCAATCTTATTTGCTTACCAGGGTGACAGCTTTGATACGGTTGCTTGTGAGATTAAATTCAAGCTCCCCCGATTCCTGAAGTTTTAGAAGCACATCAACTATATCATCATGATCACTTGCATGTCTGTTGGCTGAAGTCCTTTTCTTCTTATGATCGTTGACTATATCATCGAGAATCTTGTCAAGTTTTCTGTGCATTTTCTCCAAGGCGGGCTTCTTTCCAGTAAGGAAGCTAAGGAACTTTAGTGAAGGAAACAAATCAGGCACTTCAAAGCCTCCACTGAGAATAAATGTTTCCTTGATTAGTGATATGAGTTCCTCTTAATATTTGCACTTCTTCCCAATGGCTGCCCTGGCAGTGATACCATATGTCAAGGAGGAGATTTTCTCTGTGAAATTGATTTGAAGTCCCTCAGACGAAGAAATGCCTACAATAAGATTCCACACCTCTTCTTCTCTTATTGATCTAAATGATTGGATTCGCTTCACGCTCAGGAACTGCATGACACAAAGCTTTCGCATTTGTCTACAATAATCATCATAAGGAGCAAAGACCATACCTGAATTATCATAAGACATAACTTCAATGGCAAGAAGTACTGGCCTATTTGCGAAAGCAGTATCGTGTGTCTTTAACACCTCTTTCATATTCAACAAAATACTACATATAAAATAAGTGTTTCTTAAACATTTCAACACATTTATCAAAATGGAACTCGGCACTATTTCAGAGGAGATCCAAAAATATATATATTTAAGGGAAAATCTTAATTTTTCAAATTACATATGTATACCAGGTTTTTTTTTTTTTTTTTTTTTTTTTTTTACTGGGGGGTCTATTAGGACCAAAATTTAAAATTTCAACATATATATATATATACACACTAGCTTTTTTTTTCTTTTTTTTTTGGGGTGGGGGGGGGGGGGGGGGGGCGGGGCAATGGCCCCCCCTGCCCCACTGTAGTTCCGCCCCTGCCTCTTTGGCCACTTTTGGTGATGAAATGATTATAGCCGAGACCTCACCCAACTGAAGTTGCATGATGGGTCAATATTTTTTGGCTAAATCTCTCAAGCATCGATGTGGTTGAAAGAAAATCAGTTGGTGCAAATTCCCTATAAGAGGCAGTTTCCATGGCCCAGGCAACAACTTATGGCTTTGGCCTTTGGCTAAACTTCTTCCAATAAATTATCAGGATAAAAAAGAAGAGGAAGCACGTAAAGAGAGAAAAGGGGGGGATCTTGGAGCATTTTGGAACACTAATAATGAAGCCCTATCTTAGGCCCTGGGATTTGTATTCATAGTTGCAATGAACACTAGGTGTACTTATAGAAGTTTTTTTTTTTTTTTTTTTTTTTTTTTTTTTTTTTTTAATTTTATTTATTTTTAATTTTTAATTATTTAAATGATTGCGTACTTCATAGGGTTTTTATCTCTTATCTCGCTTCCGCCTAGGGGTGTGCATGGGTCGGGTTGAACCCATGGGTTTGAATTTTTTTTTTATTATTATTAAATTGAGTAGAAAAAAAAATATATATATATATATATATATATTAATATATTAAAAAAACCTAAAGATTAGTATCAATGTAACTCTTTAAAGGCAAACAACACTAATGACTAAATAATAATAGTAATTTATTAGGATTTGTGTGAACTAATTGGCTTTTATATAGGATAGAAAGAACTGACTATTTAAAAAAATTTATTAATTATATAATATTATATATATATTAAATTAGTATTAGTAAGAGGAACTGAGGAAATGCTACTATACAACTGTTTTTTTTTTTAATTATTAAATATATATATAGATATAAGTGCCCTACAATTTAGGTGGGTCGGGTTGGGTTTGGCAGGTTTGTAATTTTATAACCCAAACCCAACCCAACCCGCCATAAAATTTTTTTTGTAACCCAACCCAACCCACCAAGCCTAAAAAACCGACCCAACTTGGCAGGTTGGGTTGGGTTGGGTCGGGTTTGGCAGGTCGGTAGGTTTTTTGCACACCCCTACAGTTTCGCCTTTATTTTCTATTTCATTTAATTTATTTAATAGTATTTTTTTGGTAAAATCCTGATCTAAATTTTGATAACGTCTCTTCCTATATGTACTATTTTTACATATATATATATATATATTATTTTTTTTTTTTCATTTTTGAGAAACATTTTTACATATACTTTGTAATGCTGTTTTCATTAAAATATGTATATATAGTTACATTGTTTTCCACTATATTTAAAATACACGGTGGAATTTCTTCCACCCAACACAGCACATCATGTGGTCTAATGGTGGGTCTGCTGTCCAATTATTTTTGCTGCTTTGTTAACACTACTTGACACCACGTACTGCACAATTCTTGCACAATTCTTGCACTACTCTGATCTGCTGTGTGAAACTAGTTTGCACAATTCTTGCACTACTCTGCTCTGCTGTGTGAAACTAGTACCGCTGTATTTAGAAAATATGCACAACACATAAAATTAAACCGCTACATATTTTAGACAACATGCACCGCACATAGAATTAATCCACGTGAAAACTTGCAGCATTCTTCTCTTTCCAAATCGTCTTACACGTTTTTCAAGTTATGATTTCTCCAAACTCGGCTGTTTCGATGAAGTTTTGTTTTGTTTTCTCCAAGGACGGATTCAGGATTTCGAGTTAGAGAGGCTAGAATATATGTAGAAAAAAAAAATAATCATAAGATTTCAATTAAACATTTATTTAGTATTGGCGGACTATCACCAAAGATAAATACATACAATTATTGTTTCATAATACATAATATTGCAATCATCTACTAATGAAGATAAAGACAAAAAACACTATTATTTTTTACTACATTAGAGTATTTGTATCAGTTTATATAAAAATTTATGTTTATTTTAACATAATAACCTACTTTTTTATTTTATATATTCACTTTTCAAAATGCCTTATATCAAATTATTTATTTTACATTATATTTCATCAAAATACCATTTCACGTCCAAATGATATGAAGAGACGGTGAAAGAGTAGCTCAAACTGTACTATGTGCATGATTTTCTTGATGTCAATAACAGACCAACGTTCATGGTGGTGACATCCAAGCATTTTCCTCCAGTAAAACTAAACCAGAAGTAGCATTCTTTTAATCTATAATCCTTTTTGTCTTTGTAAGGAAACAATTGTGTAATTTAATTAGAATCTTGAAATTTTGAACCTAGTCCCTTGATATCCTACAATTCAATTATTCGTTATGGAGCATAACATTTTAAGGTGGTCGATCAGGTGAGGTACACTTTCTAAGAATACAAACGAAAGCAAGTAATTTTCCTATACAATTTTTTGTTTTTACCACCCAAAAATAAAAATTTGAACCCCTTAAAAGAAACCCAACAACAAACCCATTCAACACTAATCTTTATCTTGGCATTTCTAAACAAGAAAAAAAAAATAAAAAATAAAAAAAGCCAAAACAAACTAATGGAAAATAAAAGTTGCAAGTTCAACAACAAAAATTAGTAATTTTGTTGACCTTAAATATCAGAAAAAGGTAATTAAGTAAGCAATAAAGTGTAAACACTAAAAGAAAATTAAATGTGAGGTAGTGGAAGTGGGATAATAGGAGCAAAGAAAACTTAATTATTTTTTTTTTTAGTGATTGTATTGTTGTGTTGAATTCTTAATATTAAGAAGGTTTTTTTTTTTTCTTCCTTCATATGGGATTCGATTATGGATGGGTTTTGATTGGGGTAGTGGCTAGTTTTGATTTTGAGTGAAGAGAGAGAGAGACATTGAGGAAGAAAGAGAAATTGTAATGGATGAAGACTAAAAAGAGATAGATGGTGAGGGAGAGAGAGAGAAAGAGAGAGTGAAATATATATAATAATAAAAAACTAATCACTAACCCATGCGATACATGAGAAAACTATTGAGTATGAATTATTATTTAATATAAATGTTTTGCAAATATAACTTTCGTAACTTCTTTGATTACACATTAGGATTTGAATTTTGAAAATTCAATACGATCAATCAAACAAATATTTAAATAAAATTTAGTATTCCAATCCCTAATTTCCTCAATTATCCAAAAAATGTTGTAATGTTAAAATATCAATTTGTATTGTTGTATAGAAATTTTTGTGATTTTTTTGCAATTTTAAAGAATTTTTTATATCTTTTTCTTTTGTTGCTTTGTAGTATTCAATTTTGTTCTTCTTGAGTGAAAATGTTGGTGTGAGTTGTACGTATATTACTTTAGTTCAAGTATCTTCTTTTTATATCTGTTTACATATATTATTTGGTGTGACTTGTACATATATTACATAAATAATTGACTAAATTTCACGCAATAGTATTTGTCCTTTGTTATGCAATAGTGTTTGTTCCTTTGTTTATTTGACTATGTTAAAACACAATATGTTTAACCTAATTTATTAGCCAAGTTATTACTTAGGTCAATTATGAAGATTTAAGTTAAACATACATCAAACATATCATGTATAGTGGAAAAGTAAATATGATGACCCAAGAAACATATCATGCACAACTCATTTTAAGGAAAAAACTTGGGGGGAACTGTTCTAAGAAGAAAAATCCACTAATCAAATAAAAGTTTACAGTCAAGAATATACCATTTGTAGTAAACTTGACTAAGATTACCCAATCTAGCTTTGAACTCCACAGATTTCTTTGATTTGGATCTGTTCTCACATGAAGCACATGTTCATGCCTTAATCTTCAATACACTTGATAGATGAAGGATGAGCTACAACTTTAATCCACCAGTACTTGCAATATTGTCTTGATCTTTGGTAGGTGCTTGATAGAGTTAGAAGGTATAAAACCTCACAAATCTTATAAGAGTAACTCTCAAAACTTAAAAAATGTGTATTAGGGTTTTCCTTTTATCCTAGTAGTGTTGGAATCAAACCCTAAATGTTTTCATGGTTTGTTGGAGCATTTTGGGACACTAATAATGAAGCCCTATCCTAGGCCATGGGATTTGTATTCATAGTTCCAATGAACACTAGGTGTACTTATAGTTGCATTTTTTTTTAATGATTGTGTACTTGTAGGGTTTCTATCTCTTATCTCACTTCCATGTTTATTTTCTATTTCATTCAATTTATTCAATAGGTTTTTTTTTTTTTTTTTGGGTTAAATATTTAATAGTATCTTTGTCTCTTCCTATATATACTATTTTTACATATATATTTTTTTAGAAACATTTTTACATATACTTTGTAATGCCGTTTTCATTCCCCCCACTCCCGCCCCCCCCCCCCCCCCCCCCACCCCCCAAAAAAAAAAAAAAAAAACAGTTACAATGTTTTCCACTATATTTAAAATACATGGTGGAATTTCTTCCACCCAACACAACACATCATATGGTCTAATGGTGGGCCTGCTGTGCAATTATTTTTGCTGCTTTGTTAACACTACTTGACACCACGTACTGCACAATTCTTGCACTACTCTGCTCTGCTGTGTGAAACTAGTACCGCTGTATTTTAGAAAATATGCTCAACACATAGAAATAAATCGCTACATTTTAGACAACATGCACCGCACATAATTTGGTGCTATAATCCTTTATTATACAGGCTACAGCTTTATTTTACATATATCCACGTGAAAACTTGCAGCATTCTTCTCTTTTCAAATAGTCTTCCACGTTTTTCAAATTATGAATTCTCCAAACTCGGCTGTTTCGATGAAGTTTTGTTTTCTCCATGGACGGATTCAGGATTTTGAGTTAAAGAGGCTAGAGTATAAGTAAAAAAATATAATCATGAAATTTCAAACAAACATTTATTTAGTATTAGCAAATTATCACCAAAGACAAATATATAAAATTATTGTTTCATAATACATTATATCGCAATCATCTACTAATGAAGATAAAGACACAAAACACCATTGTTTCTTATAACATTAGAGCATTTGCATCAGCTCATACAAAAATTTATGTCTATTTTAGCATAATAATCTATTTTTTTATTTTATATATTTACTTTTCAAAATACCTCACATCTGATTATTTATTTTACATTACATTTTATCAGAATACTATTTCATGTCCAAATGATATGAAGAGTCGGTGAAAGAGTAGCTCAAACTGTACCATGGGCATGATTTTCTTGATGTCAATAACAGACCAACGCTCATGGTGGTGACATCCAAGCTTTTTCCTCCAGAAAAACTAAATTAGAAGTAGCACTCTCTTAATCTGCAATCCTTTTGTCTTTTTATGAAAAAAAAAATTTAATTTAATTATAATCTTGAAATTTTGAATCTAGTCACTTTATATTCTACAATTCTACAATTCAATCCTTTTCAACTGTTTTGTGATTGTCACTACAAATCATGCTTTACATGCGCCCTATGCGCTTTTTTTTTTTTTTTTGTTAGATAAAGCATTCGTCCTGTGTTTGATGTACTACAAGAGCAAAAATCATAATTTGATGGAACAAGTGACTTCTAGGTAGCCCACACGATGCCACAGTTATAAATCATTCTTCACTTGCGTCCCATGTTTGATCTACTACAAGAGAAAAATATCTGTTTAGATATCGCTTATTACTGAAAATTGAAAATTGAAAATTGAAAATACTATAGCAAAATAATTTTTAAATATGTGAATAGTGCTATAAGACTCAGTTTTAAAGTTTTTTTTTTTTTTTTTTAAAAAGTACTTGTGGGTCCCATAAACAATGCATGAAATCCACTATTTTTCAACCAAATGCAGGAACGCACGGAAAACATGCAATCCAAATGCACACAAAGTCTTTGTTGAGGACATCTAAGATAGTTAAAGGCCAAATCGAAAACAGATTAGACAAGTCATGGTGTTCATTTTAGAATTTCTTGGCTAAAAATTGAGATCTTGTATGACAAATTGACAATAAGACACTGGCGGCGCCACATTGCCTCTAGGGGTTCATATTAAAAAAAAAATTTTCCATGTAATTTTTTGTTTTTACCACCCTAAAATAAAATTTTGAACCCCTTAAAAGAAACCTAACAACAAACCAATTCAACATGAATCTTTATCTTGGCATTTTAAAACAAAATTAAAAAAGTCAAAACAAACTAATTTGATCTAAAATATAGAAAATACAAGCAGCAAGTTCATCAACAAAAATTAGTAATTTTGTTGATCTTAAATATTAGAAAAAAAAAATTAAGTGAGTAGTAAAGTGTAAACGGAATGTCTCACCACTACCAAAGTGGCATCAATGTAGAGTTGAAGAAGAAGGAGACTATAGAGTCTGTGATTGGAAAGTTGGGCTTTCTTTTTATTTTTGGGGATAAAAGGAGCTGATCAAGTTTTTTTTTTTTAATTGGATTTTGATTTTTTTTTTAAAAAATCTTTTCTAGTGTCGAAAAAAGTGAGAGTTTCAAATTCTATGTGGCAAGTTCTTATGAAGTCAAATAAAAATCAAAAAATGGTCAAAGGTTTCAATTTTATAGTATATATAGATTAAATAGTGTTGGATGTGATGTGAAAAATAAGAAATGACATTCTGGATGAGTTGTAAAATGGTGTGTTATAGTAAATAAAATAAGATTTTAATTGTTAAAATAAGGATTTTTTTTTTCTTTTACTTCTGTCTATGAATGCTCTAAGATGGCACATGTCCTTATCCCGAGTAATTCTAGTATTATATAAAAAGCCAAAAGTTCTACCACAACTATTTTACACGATAAATTGTGACTAGTTCTGTCATGCCCTGAACCCAACCATAAAAATAGGCACATGACAACGGCCGCACGCTTATAAAGTAATCACCCTACAATTATGCAAAGCCTTCTTAGCACTAAAAGTTATCCTCAAAAATTTCATCAAATAAATTCAAAATACCCCAAAAATTTCTTTATGAATAGATCTCCAATAATTTAAAAGTAACAAAATCCAAACCTCATGTACATAATGCAAATTGGCCAAAAGATATAAGACCATTACAAAGTCATCTAATTCCAAAATCACTAAGCTTCTTTCCCTGCTCACAACACAACATCAAAACTCCCAAAACTTGCTATTCTTCACAATCTGAAACTGAAGGGGAAAAAGATGGTGAGTTGACAACTTAATAAGTAGCCAAAGTCCTAATAAGTTCTATCAAGCAATAGATCAGTAGAGTATAAGATGTATTATGTGTTTTCAAAAGTTATAACATACTATGTGTTTTCAAAATAATTGAAGAAGTTTCATAGTCTTAAAATAATAAGTTGCACATAGATCACATACTTTAATCTTACAAATATATCATAGATGGTTTAGAAAATAGTTAGTTTTCCACATATCAAAAGCTATAACTTACAATAGGTTCCAAAAACACATAAGCAATTTTAGTGACTCAAAATAGTTCAAATATGCAAACATTTCCAAAATCACATATGTAATTTAAGGACTTAAAATAATTCAAATATTCAAACGTAATTCATATTCTTAACAATCTTATGATTATGGTCACGCTATATCCCCATGACTAGGCATCAGAGTACCAATGAATAATCCTCATTGGCTGGGTATCAAAGTACTAATGAATAACCCTCATTGATTTGGGTATCAGAGTACTAATGAATAACCCCCATTGGCTGGGTATTAGAATCAATTCATAGTCAGATTATCCATAATCATATATATGAAATCATAGTTTCTAACAAAAATATATCTTATTCAATCATGCATATAAAAATCATATACTCAGTATTAAAATATATTTATAATACTAAATTTAAATAAAATTTAGTATTCCAATCCCTAATTTCCTCAATTATCCAATATATGTTGTAATGTTAAAATATCAATTTGTATTGTTGTATAGAAATTTTTGTGATTGTTTTGCAATTTTAAAGAATTTTTTATATCTTTTTCTTTTGTTGTTTTGTAGTATTCAATTTTGTTCTCCTTGAGTGCAAATGTTGGTGTGAGTTGTACATATATTACTTTAGTGCAAGTATCTTCCTTTTATATCTGTTTACATATATTATTTGGTGTGAATTGTACATATATTACATAAATAATTGACTAAATTTCACGCAATAGTATTTGTTCTTTGTTATGCAATAGTGTTTGTTCCTTTGTTTATTTGACTATGTTAAAACACAATATGTTTAACCTAATTTATTAGCCAAGTTATTACTTAGGTCAATTATGAAGATTTAAGTTAAACATACATCAAACATATCATGTATAGTGGAAAAGTAAATATGATGACCCAAGAAACATATCATGCACAACTCATTTCAAGGAAAAAACTTGAAGGGAACTGTCCCAAGAAGAACAATCCACTAATCAAATAAAAGTTTACAGTCAAGAATATACCATTTGTAGTAAACTTGACTAAGATTACCCAATCTAGCTCTGAACTCCATAGATTTCTTTGATTTGGATCTGTTCTCACATGAAGCACATGTTCATGCCTTAATCTTCAGTACACTTGACAGATGAAGGATGAGCTGCAACTTTAATCCACCAGTACTTGCAATATTGTCTTGATCTTTAGTAGGTGCTTGATAGAGTTAGAAGGTATAAAACCTCACAGATCTTATAGGAGTAACTCTCAAAACTTAAAAAATGTGTATTAGGGTTTTCCTTTTATCCTAGTAGTGTTGGAATCAAACCCTAAATGTTTTCATGGGTTGTTGGAGCATTTTGGGACACTAATAATGAAGCCCTGTCTTAGGCCATGGGATCTGTATTCATAGTTCCAATGAACACTAGGTGTACTTATAGTTGCATTTTTTTTTAATGATTGTTCACTTGTAGGGTTTCTATCTCTTATCTCACTTCCATATTATTTTCTATTTCATTCAATTTATTCAATAGTTTTTTTTTTTTTGGTTAAATATTTAATTGTATCTTTGTCTCTTCCTATATATACTATTTTTACATATATATATTTTTAGAAACATTTTTACATATACTTTGTAATGCCGTTTTCATTCCCGCCACTCCCCCCCCCCCCCCCCCCCCAAAAAAAAAAAAGAAAAAAAACAGTTACAATGTTTTCCACTATAATTAAAATACATGGTGGAATTTCTTCCACCCAACACAACACATCATATGGTCTAATGGTGGGCCTGCTGTGCAATTATTTTTGCTGCTTTGTTAACACTACTTGACACCACGTACTGCACAATTCTTGCACTACTCTGCTCTGCTGTGTGAAACTAGTATGCACAACTCTTGCACTACTCTGCTCTGCTGTGTGAAACTAGTACCGCTGTATTTTAGAAAATATGCTCAACACATAGAATTAAATCGCTACATTTTAGACAGCATGCACCGCACATAATTTGGTGCTACAATCCTTTATTATACAGGCTACAGCTTTATTTTATATATATCCACGTGAAAACTTGCAGCATTCTTCTCTTTTCAAATATTCTTCCACGTTTTTCAAATTATGAATTCTCCAAACTCGGCTGTTTCGATGAAGTTTTGTTTTCTCCATGGATGGATTCAGGATTTTGAGTTAAGGAGGCTAGAGTATAAGTAAAAAAAATATAATCATGAAATTTTAAATAATCATTTATTTAGTATTAGCAAACTATCACCAAAGACAAATATATAAAATTATTGTTTCATAATACATTATATCGCAATCATCTACTAATGAAAATAAAGACACAAAACACCATTGTTTCTTATAACATTAGAGCATTTGCATCAGTTCATACAAAAATTTATGTCTATTTTAGCATAATAATCTATTTTTTTATTTTATATATTTACTTTTCAAAATACCTCACATCTGATTATTTATTTTATATTACATTTTATCACTATACTATTTCATGTCTAAATGATATGAAGAGTCCGTGAAAGAGTAGCTCAAACTGTACCATGGGCAAGATTTTCTTGATGTCAATAGCAGACCAACGCTCATGGTGGTGACATCCAAGCTTTTTCCTCCAGTAAAACTAAATTAGAAGTAGCACTCTCTTAATCTGCAATCCTTTTGTCTTTGTATGAAAAAAAAATTTAATTTAATTATAATCTTGAAATTTTGAATCTAGTCACTTTATAGTCTACAATTCAATCCTTTTCAACTGTTTTGTGATTGTCACTACAAATCATGCTTTACATGCGCCCTATGCTTTTTTTTTTTTTTTTTTTTATTATTTTTATTTTTTTAGATAAAGCATTCTCCTGCGTTTGATGTACTACAAGAGCAAAAGTCATAATTTGATGGAACAAGTGTCTCCTAGGTAGCCCACATGATGCCACAGTTATAAATCATTCTTCACTTGCGTCCCATGTTTGATCTACTACAGGAGAAAAATATCTATTTGGATACTGTTTATTGCTTAAAATTAAAAACACTGTAGTAAAATAATTTTTAAATGTGTGAATAGTGTCATGAGACCCAATTTTAAAGTTTTTTTTTTTTTTAAAAAGTACTTGCGGGTCTCATAAACAGTGCATGGAATCCACTATTTATCAACCAAACACAGGAATGCACGGAAAACGTGCAATCCAAACGCACACAAAGTCTTTGTTGAAGACATCTAAGATAGCTAAAGGCCAAATCGAAAATAGATTAGACAAATCATGGTGTTCATTTTAGAATTTCTTGGCTAAAAATTGAGATCTTGTATAACAAATTGACAATAAGACACTGGTGGCGCCACATTGCCTCCAGGGGTTCATATAAAAAGAAAATTCCGTGTAATTTTTTGTTTTTACCACCCTAAAATAAAATTTTGAACCCCTTAAAAGAAACCTAACAACAAACCAATTCAACATGAATCTTTATCTTGGCATTTTAAAACAAAATTAAAAAAGCCAAAACAAACTAATTTGATCTAAAATATAGAAAATAAAAGTAGCAAGTTCATCAACAAAAATTAGTAATTTTGTTGATCTTAAATATTAGAAAAAAAAAAAAAAAAAACAATTAAGTGAGTAGTAAGGTGTAAACGGAATGTCTCACCACTACCAAAGTGGCATCAATGTAGAGTTGAAGAAGAAGGAGACTATAGAGTCTGTGATTGGAAAGTTGGGCTTTCTTTTTATTTTTGGGGGATAAAAGGAGTTGATCAGGTTTTTTTTTAATTGGATTTTGATTTTTTTTTTTTTTTAAAAATCTTTTCTAGTGTGGAAAAATGTGAGAGTTTCAAATCCTATGTGGCAAGTTCTTATAAAGTCAAATAAAAATCAAAAAATGGTCAAAGGTTTCAATTTTATAGTATATATAGATTAAATGGTGTTGGATGTGATGTGAAAAATAAAAAAATGACTTGTTGGATGAGTTGTAAAATGGTGTGTTATAGTAAATAAAATAAGTTTTTAATTGTTAAAATAAGGATTTTTTTTCTTTTACATTTGTCTATGAATGCTCTAAGATGGCGCATGTCCTTATCCCGAGTAATTCTAGTATTATATAAAAAGCCAAAAGTTCTACCACAACTATCTTACACGATAGACTGTGACTAGTTCTATCATGCCCCGAACCCAACCATAAAAATAGGAACGTGACAACGGTCGCACGCTTATAAAGTAATCACCCTACAAGTATGCAAGGCCTTCTTAGCGCTAAAAGTTATCCTCAAAAATTTCATCAAATAAATTCAAAATACCCCAAAAATTTCTTTATGGATAGATCTCCAATAATTTAAAAGTAACAAAATCCAAACCTCATGTACATAATGCAAATTGGCCAAAAGATATAAGACTATTACAAGATCATCTAATTCCAAAATCACTAAGTTTCTTTCCCTGCTCACAACACAACATCAAAACTCCCAAAACTTGTTATTCTTCACAATCTGAAACTGAAGGGGAAAAAGGTGGTGAGTTGACAACTTAATAAGTAGCCAAAGTCTTAATAAGTTCTATCAAACAATAGATCAGTAGGGTATAAGATGTATTATGTGTTTTCAAAAGTTATAACATACTATGTGTTTTCAAAATAAACGAAGAAGTTTCATAGTCTTAAAATAATAAGCTGCACATAAATCACATACTTTAATCTTACAAATATATTATAGATGGTTTAGAAAATAGTCAGTTATCCACATATCAAAAACTATAACTTACAATAGAATCCAAAAACACATAAGCAGTTTTAGTGACTCAAAATAGTTCAAATATGCAAACATTTCCAAAATCACATATGTAGTTTAAGGACTCAAAATAGTTCAAATATTCAAACGTAATTCATATTCTTAACAATCTTATGACTATGGTCACGCTATATTCCCGTGACTAGGCATCAGACTACCAATGAATAATCTCCATTAGTTTGGGTATCAAAATACCAATAAATAACCCTCATTGGCTGGGTATCAAAGTACTAATGAATAACCCCCATTGATTTAGGTATTAGAGTACCAATGAATAACCCCCATTGGCTAGGTATCAGAATCAATTCATAGTCAGATTATCCATAATCATATATATGAAATCATAGTTTCTAACCAAAATATATCTTATTCAAGCATGCATGTAAAAATCATATACTCAGTATTAAAATATATTTATAATAATCCTTTACTTGAAATCAGTAATACAATAGAAATAAAAATTCTAACAATTATAAACAATTTTCAGTAGTTAAAAATACATTAATATAAGCAAAATAAAATTCAATTAGGATAAGATTACTTGCATCAGCTAACTCACCACAAGGAACTTCTCCCAAACACTTCTTCTAAAATCCTTAGATATCACCTAAAATAATTTTGTAGGTACATTTACACAATAATCAAATAATTAAAAAAAAAAAAAAAAAAAAAACTTGTAATGGTATCCAATCAAAAGAGAAACTGCTAAAAATATCTGTCTTATATATTTTAGAGCTATTATTAATTTATCTTTATAAATTCTGTCTAACAATAATCCCATGTTTCTTACACCAAACTCACATGGTCATAATAATTTTGTTTCTTTACTTTCTGCCACAAATAGTTCCCTAGAATAAAACTCAAAGAACACAATATACTTATAGCCATATAGGGTCTATACGTGTGTTTTTTTCTTTTTCTTTTTTCTGCCACCATTAGTTCTTATGAGACGAGGACAAACTAAGTACCATATCATACAAAAATCAAAGCACCAAGACATTTACAAATACACCACACCATTCTTTTCCTTTTCTTCCTTTTTCAAAAGCATGTGAGTCTATGCCAGACCTCAAAGCATGCCTAGACTACTAGGCTTCTGTATATCATCAAGTCTAGTACTTAGGTCACTATTCTTTAAAGAAAAATTGTGCGAAACTTCACACCTACCAGAACAAATCTTAACACAACATAAAAATCTGCAGTTGCTATTGCAGTTAACGCAATAGAAGTCCTAAAAAAGATCAGATTTTCGAGATAGGAATAGCTGCATAGCGTCCATAATAGCAAAGATATAAATCTAAATTCTACTTCTTCGTTTACAGCATAAAACTCACTGGATATTTAGATAGTTTTACTATTGGTCAAAAATACTCAAATAAAAATATTATAATTTCATATAAAATATAGATTCGACAAAATATGAGATTTCTTAGGCTCTTACCTCAAGTGTGTCATCAATCTTTCTCTACTTAAACAAACTTAGAAGTCCTCCTTAAAAAATATCTATTGTTATACTCTAACTTAATTAGAGTATATATAGCTAGGGTTTCAACTTAGTTTTCTAAAATCTCCCTTAGTAATATTAATTACAAAATTGACCCCACAAATTTTTTTTTTCCGGATATTACAAGTTCTCTGCCACTTTCATATAAGCTCAAAAAAAAAAAAAAAAAAAAAATTCCTCACCATTCATGGTCCATTACATGGACAATTGTTGCAAAAGTTGTAATTTTTTATGTGTTCATAGAATTTTTGCTTTATCCCTAATTGATCTTTTGAATTTTCTATACTTTATTTCATCATAAGAATGGATAGTGGAATGAGTAACTTAGGGGCTGTTTAGATTTGCTATTTCCATAACTCATAGCTCTGTTTCCGTCACTCATAACTCAAAATATATGGGTCCCACGGCAAAGAAGTTTGTTCGGTTTTTGTTTCCAGTTTTTATTTCTATCACTCAATTCTCTGATTTTTAAGTGATGAGTTATGGAATCTGAAAACACATTTTAGGTGTTTTCAGTTTCCAAAACTCAGTTTCTAATGGCATTTTCGTAATTAGATACACACTAAGGGACCCACCAGCCACAACTTTTGACTCACTCTCCTTTATTTTATTTTTTTTTCTTTTTTTCTTTCTTCTCCACTTTTCTTTCTTCTTTCTTTGCTCTTCAGTTCATTCATTCTTTCTTTTTTTTCTTCCTTTTTGCCTTTCTCATCGCAGTTCATTCTTTCTTTTCTTTCTTTTCTTTTTTTCCCTTTTCACCTTTCTCATCTCAGTTCGTTCTTTCTTTTTTCTTTTTCTTTTTTTCTTCCTTTTCGCCTTTGTCATCTCAGACCCATAAAAAAAATAAAAAAATAAAAAATAAAAACAAGAAATAGGGCTAAAGGGGGAAGGGGAGGGAGCTTCTTCTATGGAGGAGACAGTGGCAAAGTCACCATCTCCGGCGTTGGATTAGTGGGCCCCAATTTGCAGTGCCGATGTGGCAGTAATTTATAGCGTCTAATCATGGTAGGACACCACAATCAGACAACCACCACCATCACCGTTGATGATGTATTTATCAGTGCTCTCTCTTCCCCCAGTTGCCTATCTATATATCACCTATCTCTGTTGCTTCTATTCTCTCTAACCGATGTTATAGGCTTCGGGTTACTGGGGGTTTGTTTGTGTTTTGGGTTGCTGGTGGTGTTGTTTGAGTTTCAGGTTGTTGTTGGTGTTTGTTGAGTTTCAGTGTTAAATCGGTCTGAGTTCAATGTTGAATCGGTGTGAGTTTTGGTGTTGAGTCGGTTGAGTTCGGTGTTGACTCGGTTTGAGTTTCAGTGTTGAATCAATCTGAGTTTGGTGTTGAAGGACGGTTTGAATTTCGGTCTTGAATCAATGGGTTGCTTGCCAGTTTGGATGTGGGTTTTTTCTAGGTTTGGTAAGTGGTGGTGGTGAGCGGTGGAGGGCTTTTTTTTAGGATTTGTTGTTTGTGGTGGATGGTGATGGTGAGTATGGATATCTAATTGGTAGGCTTAACATAAGGGTTTGACCCATTTATAGGTATGGGTCTCACAAAAAAGTAGAAAAATTGAGTGATGAGAAGCTGAGTGAAGTGTGCCAAACGAGTGGGTATAGGAAAATTGTGGTATTTTAAGTGATGAGTGATGAGTAATGAAAAAAAAAAAAAAAAAAAAAAAAAAACAACAGGGCCTCGGTTACACGCTTAAAGAATTAAGGGTATGATTAGAGTGGAAAACAGAAATGAAAATTATTGTTGTCATAGCTATATTTATCACGTATGTTAAATCATTTGTCCTTCTCTGCTGGTACATTAAATCATTTGTACGATGGAAGAGAGATTGAAAATTTTTTGATAAAAGAACAACTAAATAATTTGGACCAAGAAAGACAATTACTTAAATAATTTGTACAATGGAAGAGAGATTTATTGTGTTTAAAATAGTCAGGAACGAAGCCACTATTTCAAGTTATTAATTATTATGTATTAAATATCAAGAACTCTCTCTCTCTCTCCGCGAAAATCTCTCTGATATATTTCCTTTTTTTTTTTTTTTTTTCTAAAAGACTTCCTTGCACAAGTAAAACTTCAGCCACAATTTCTATATTGTAATAGAAAGGGGAAAATAGAAAAAACAAAAATGAAAATTATTGTTGCCATTGCTATATCTATCATGTATATTAAATCATTTATCCTTCTCCACATGTATGTTAGATCATTTGTATGATGGAAGAGCAACTGAGAAGTTACATAATTGGGATCAAGAAAGACAATTACTTAAATAATTTGAATGATGGAGGAGAGATTTACTATGTTTGAAACAGTCCGAAACGAATCCAAGATTTTGAGTTATTATGTGTTAAAAATCAAGCAGCGTCTCTCTCTCTTTAGAAATTTCTCTCCTTCTCTCTCTCCAGAAATCTATATGAGATATTTTTTGTTTTTCTTCTAAAAGACTTCCTCGCACGATTAAAAGTTCAGCTACAATTTCTATATTGTTCTAGAAAGAGGAAAAAAAAAATGAAAATTATTGTTGCCATAGCTATATCTATCACGTATGTAAAATCATTTTTCCTTCTCCGCATGTGTGTCAAATCATTTGTACAATGGAAGAGCGATTGAGAAGTTTATGGTAAAAGAACCACTACATAATTGGGATCAAGAAAGACAATTACTTAAATAATTTGTACGATGGAAGAGAGATTTGCTATGCTTGAAACAGTCCGGGATGTAGGCAAGATTTCAAGTTATTATGTCTTAAAAAGCAAGCAGCGGCTCTCTCTCTCTAGAAATTTCTCACTTGCTCTCTATCTAGAAATCTCTATTAGATATTTTTTGTTTTTCTTCTAAAAGACTTCCTCTCACAAGTAAAAGTTCAGCCACAATTTCTATACTGTTCTAGAAAGAGGAAAACAAAAATGAAAATTATTGTTGCCATAGCTATATCTATCATGTATGTTAAATTGTTTTTCCTTCTCCGCATGTATGTGGTAGTTTATGTAGTTACCAAAATCAAGTAGTTCTAAAATGTTGGGTTGGGTAGCCCCAAATCATCCCGCACAGACAACAAATACTTGTCATCTGGACGACACGACTCCAAAATACCGCACCATACCAAGGTGATAGCAATTAACTACTAACCCATCTAAAAAACCTAACCAGATAAGGCTCGCTCCCTCTTTTTCCAAGAATTCATGCACTTCCCTTTACTTCATAGGGCCTTCTCTAATAGGGGAAAAGCCTTCCATTTCCGTCAAATGACCCAGCCTCCCCTGGCAAAAATGAAAGTTTCTGTGAGATTCCGGGTATGGAAAACTTCCTTCCCGCGTCAATTTCGATAATGGCTAGGAGGATTTGAAAGGCATTATGGCATTAAGATTTCCAAGGTTTAGCCAAGGCTTAGCTCAGGACCCCACTACTCGCCGTATTTGGTTTGGTATTGCTACCGCACACGACTTCGAAAAGAAAGACAATTACTTAAATAATTTGTACAATGGAGGAGAGATTTACTATATTTGAAACAGTCCGGGATGAAGCCAAGATTTCGAGTTATTATGTGTTAAAAAACAAGCGCACTTTCTCTCTCTAGAAATTTCTCTTTTGCTTTCTCTGCGGAAATCTCTATGAGACATTTCTTATTTTTCTTCTAAGATACTTCCTTGCACAAAGTAAAACTTCAGCCACAATATTTCTATACTGTTCTAGAAGCTGTCGGGGGCAGATAGAACCGGACCTTTACTTAAAATAAAGAAGAAGCTCTAAAACTGCCAATATTAATGTCGGTGACAGAATAAATAGGATTAAGATTGTGCTCATCTGTATGCGTGTAGCATAAACATGAATTCCTAGTGTGAGTGTCCAGAGTGTCCTTATAATAGTGAGTGTGTTTAGTGAAGTGCGTAGGTGTCCATTGAGTGCAAGTAATTAGGTGAGTTAGTGTATGCGTTATACGCGTTTGGTTGGAGATTTTTAGCATCGTTGTTTAAAAAATGACGTGAAAATTGTGGTTTAAAAAATATTGTAGAAATACATGTTTATAGTATTCATAAAGCAAAAAATATGTTTAGTATTATGTTTCAAATAACATATTTTAGTGTGTAGAAAAACATAATTGTGTATTTAGTATATGTGTGTGTTTTATTTTTAAAAAGTTGACAAATATCGTACAATTTAATATTTTTTATTTGAGAAGAGAGAAGACAATTTATGTTTTGTCAAATCAAGTAGGCCTCATAGTTTTCAACATATTTACAAAAGTGGCATTAAGCAACGTTGCTTGAAAACTGAAAATTGACAAGATAAGTTTTCTAAATTCAGTGTTTGAACACTCCAATAAAAAAATACCCTTACCAAACCACGTTGTTTTTATGGGATCCACAATTTTCAGTATTTAAACACTAAAATTGTTGTTCAAACACGCTAACCAAACAAGATAACGTTAGAATGTGTAAAACACAAAAAGTTGTTGTGTGTATAAAACCAATGGTATCAGGATGGGATTACCAAATTTTTCTTCTCATTTTAATATAAAACCTACTTTAACAAACTATTTTTTGTTTTTTTCTTAAATGCTAACCACTTTTTCATTTTACCCTCATCAGATTCCTTACTCTAAAACTTATTTCATGAAAATATTATTTGTTTTATTATTTTTATTATATTTTAAAACACAGTTTTCTTTATCACAGTTATCAAAACAGAGATAAGTAAGCTAATGTTAAGTTTTTTTTGGTTTCTTCTCTAAACATTTTGGGCCCTTACCCTATGTTAGGGAGTTTGCTACCAATGCCCTAAGCAAGGGCCTTGTATCTTTGCAAAAAAATTGTGTTGTCAACTTGTCATTACTTTTTAAAATAAAAGTTTGTTTATTATCTTCATCACGTGTTGTGCCTTTTTTCTTTCTTTTTTTTTCTTTTTTTTTTTAACACAATGATATGTGTACTGTGGTTGTTTGGGCTACAATATATGGTTATTTGAACTGATTTGTGATGTAATTTTGACTTTGGACTGATCTGTGGAGGAGGTTAAAGATTTTGGAGAGACAAAGGATCAAGTTTTATTTTCCTTGTCGCATTGGGCCCTAACGTCGTTCCATCTATGTTAATAGTTGTAGGTAAACAAGAGTGAGTTTTAAAATATATGTAAAGATTTACTTTGAGAAGAGGGGGTTGATCTAGTCAAAACAAGTCACTATCGAAGAAGTTTTTGCGATGTTTTTGCATGTACTAGCTCTGTTGCTCACAACTTGAAGAATAGAGTGATCAAATTTACATATATATATCATGGTTCCAATGGAACAATAAGCAAGCAATTCAATAGAGTTTTGCTAAAGACAACTTGAAATATCGTTTGTGTCTTCTCAACGATTCTAACAAAGACAAGTAAATGGTTTAGGGTACTTCCAAAACTAAATATTTTAATTTAATTATAGTTCTCGCGGTACTTATATAAGTTTTCTTGATTTTGTTTATTCTTTGAGCACTAGATGGAACTCACATTCCAATAATTGTGTTCATTGATGACCAACAGAGATAAAGTAACAGAAAGGGGAGGCCTTTATACTAATGCTTTAGGAATTTTTGACCCATATATAAAATTTATTTATGTATTATTTCGATGGGAGGATTTTGCGTCTAATCATGAAATAACTTTAGGTAAAAACTAGTCGCTAACCTGTGCAATGCATTAGTTAAATTAATAAAAACTAAATATTTATTTTGCATGAAGAGACATCAATATGAAAATGAACAGAAATAAAAAAATTTAAGTTCAAAAGTACAAACTTCGTCTCACAATGCCATTTAAAAAATACCACATATATATAATTGTATAAGAAATAGTACTAGAGAAAGATTATTAATCAATCTCGTACAATTCATCTAAAAATAATAAAGTTAAAATAAACATTATTTATACTCTTGGAAAAGCACTGGAAAAACATAATATTCACTTCAATGATGCATTAACCCTTTTGAAGGGATTTGAAATCATCAATACATTGAATCTGCTCAATAGAGACTCACCAAAGTAAGAAGTGGCACACAATTTGTTGTGAAAATTGGGTGAAATAAATCTGTTTACACAAGATTAAAAAAGAGAGAGAGAAGATAATATGACACAGGGAATTTACGTTGTTCGGCAATATGCCTACGTCCACGGGAGGCGACAGAATAAATTTTCACTATAATTGTGAAGATTACAACAATGACTTGAAGACACTCTCACACAGGCCCAAACCCCAAATACACCCTTGGTTCTCTCACAAGAAAATAGAGAACACCTTATTGTATTTAGATAATTTGCAAAACACAACTTCCTAACTCTGGTGCACACACAGAAGAAGTTATTTTGCTATCTCCTTAGGAACTCTCCTTGTTCTCATACAAGCCTCTTTTTGTTGCTCCATCTCTATTTATAGCCAAGCTCTAGCCGAAATACCAAAACAAAGAGCACACTAGAGACTTCTATTGTTAAGGAAGTCAACAATAGTGGCTAAGCAAATCCATTAAGCATTCAATGCATGCAAGCTTCCATACTTTGTTAATCAAGTCATACTTTTCGGCTTGCATGTATTTGGTTTGCTTCCTTGCCTTCTTGACAATTCATGAATGCCATAAAGTCATTCATTTCGGCTAAAAGGTGAAATATGGATGCATCTATAATGTTCTAGAACATGAGAGAATATGCAATTCTTCTATCAACATAGAAGTCAAAGATTTCGGCTATGTGTTCTAGACCAATGTGAATCCAAGACTTTTATCAACCAAGAAGTCTAAGATTTCGGCCATGCATGAATCTTGTTCAAGTTAATCCACCGTCATACAAATTCAAGCCATTTCAACACAATTCTTGAATCTGAATCATACAAAGACTTTTTGCCTAAAAATCAACAACCATATCGCATCAAAATGTGAAACATATGCATACACTTAACAATAACTCCAAAGGAAAATGATCATGCAAGAATACAAGTTTGACATCAAGATTATACTCAATTTTCACTTAAAATTGAAGCTTACCACAAATCCTGGTATTAATATTTTTGGAATCTCATAAAGTAAGGCCAAACCAATTAACCAAACAAACGGATCGTAGAGAACAAAATTTAAGGTGCATAAGCTATCTTGCACTAATGTTATATGACTATTAAATAATCCTATCAGATCTTAATGATGCACATAATTCTCTATTTTATTAAATATTGGTAAAACATATAGGTTTAATAAAAACTAACTTTTGGTTCTTATGTTTGCGTTAGCTTCAATTCATTCTTCAATCTATATTAATTCACTTATAGAAAGTTCTCTAAACAAACTTTATAAACAAAAGTGATATATAGAGAATATCATAATAATATATAAAGACAAAGAAAATTCCAACTAACACTTTAATCACAAAGCAAATTCCAACTCTTCAACAGTAGATGTCTGTCCCTTCTACACGAAGGAGAGTTTTCATACTCCAAAATTATCTATATATATATATATAAAATCGAAGCCTCTGCTGGCACCATAATTTTCCACATCAGCATAACACAATATTTAAAAAATAAAATTAAAAACACTATTTTTCTCTCCAAAACCTGATACTTATCTTCTTTTTTTTTCTTTTTCCTTTTCTTTTTTTGGATAAAATCTGATATTTTAAGCTAAGTTTAATCTAAAGATTATTATTATTATTATTTAAAATCTGCAATAAAAGGATAAGTATTTTCTTTATTGCAATAAACCCAAAAACAAAGTTAACTAATTTTTTAAACCCTACAACCAAACTTCTTAAACCCTACGTTATAGAATACAATTGTTTATTTCAAAATCTTTTGATTATGCGTTAATTTATTTTTTGCTATTATATATTAGATAACAACAAAAAATTAAATATATATCACCATATGCCACAAAGATGATTATTAAAAAAACAAAAAAAAAAAAAACTGCAATAAAAGGATAAGTATCGGCTTTATTTCAATAAACCCAAAAAAAAAGTTAATTAATTTTTTAAAAACCCTACATCCAAACTTCTTGAATTCTACGTTATAGAATATAATTTTTTTATTTCAAAATCTTAGCCTTTACTGGCACCACAATTTTCCACGTACGCACAACACGATATTTAAATGTATATCACCATATGCCACAAAGATGATTATTAAAAAAAAAAAAAAAAAAAAAATCTGCAATAAAAGAATAAGTATCGGCTTTATTGCAATAAACCCAAAAATAAAAGTTAATTAATTTTTTAAAAACCCTACAACCAAACTTCTTGAACTCTACGTTATAGAACATAATTTTTTTATTTCAAAATCTTAGCCTCTGCTGGCACCACAATTTTCCATATCAACACAACACAATATTTAAATGTATATCACCATATGCCACAAAGATGATTATTAAAAAAAAAAAAAAAATCTGCAATAAAAGAATAAGTATCGGCTTTATTGCAATAAACCCAAAAAAAAAGTTAATTAATTTTTTAAAAACCCTACAACCAAACTTCTTGAACTCTACGTTATAGAATATAATTTTTTTTATTTCAAAATCTTAGCCTCTGCTGGCACCACAATTTTCCATGTCAACACAACACAATATTTAAATGTATATCACCATATGCCACAAAGATGATTATTAAAAAAAAAAAAAAAAAATCTGCAATAAAAGAATAAGTATCGGCTTTATTGCAATAAACCCCAAAAAAAAAAAGTTAATTAATTTTTTAAAAACCCTACAACCAAACTTCTTGAACTCTACGTTATAGAATATAATTTTTTTATTTCAAAATCTTAGCCTCTGCTGGCACTACAATTTTCCACGTCAGCACAACACAATATTTAAAAAATAAAATTAAAAACACAGTTTTTCTCTCCAAAACCCAATACTTATCTTCTATTTTTTCTTTTTCTTTTTTTGGATAAAATCTGTTATTTTAAGTTGAGTTTAATCTAAAGATTATTATTATTATTATTTTTTAAATCTGCAATAAAAGGATAAGTATCTGCTTTATTACAATAAACCCAAAAACAAAGTTAACTAATTTTTTGAAAACCCTACAACCAAACTTCTTGAACCCTACATTATAGAATATAATTTGTTTATTTCAAAATCTTTTGATTATGTGTTAATTTATTTTTTACTATTATATATTAGATAACAACCAAAAATTTTATATATATATATATATATATATATCACCATATGCCACAAAGATGATTATTAAAAAAAATAAAAATAAAAAATCTGCAATAAAAGGATAAGTATCGACTTTATTGCAATAAACCCAAAAAAAAAGTTAATTAATTTTTTAAAAACCCTACAACCAAACTTCTTGAACTCTACGTTATAGAATATAATTTTTTTATTTCAAAAACTTTTGATTATGCGTTAATTTATTTTTTGCTATTATATATTAGATAACAACAAAAAATTAAATATATATCACCATATGCCACAAAGATGATTATTTTAAAAAAAATGTGCAATAAAAGGATAAGTATCAGCTTTATTGCAATAAACCCAAAAAAAAAAAAAGTTAATTAATTTTTTAAAAACCCTACAACCAAACTTCTTGAACTCTACATTATAGAATATAATTTTTTTATTTCAAAATCTTTTGATTATGCGTTAATTTATTTTTTGCTATTATATATTAGATAACAACAAAAAATTTAAAATATATATATATATATATATATCACCATATGCCACACTCATACATACCATTATGTCTTGGTGCTATTCAAACTCATAAATTTATTTGGGACTCTAATTCTATCATTTAATTTTTTTAAAATAATATAATTTTCTATCAGATATATATATATATATATATATACGTATTTCTTTAATTTTATTTGTTGACATTTTGAAAGTTTTAATATCTACATTTTTGCATTAGTTATTGCAATATTTGAACATGTTTAGCAGATTTCAACGGTTATACCATGAATTATATATTCTTTTAAAGATAACCTATTTTTCTCTTGTATTTCTCTATTGTGTAGTCATATATATATATATATATATATATTTGTTTCAAAATTTTCTAGGCAGTAAATCTTCTTATTCTTTAATATTTTTTGGCGTTTCGAAAATTTTAATATCTGAAACCAATTGGTAGATTTTTCACAAGATATTGCACGTTCAAACAATGACTTCTTTATCAAATCGTAATAAAAATTGAAGTGAAATAGAAGAAATTCATGAAATAGTATAGTTTCATAATCAATTTTAAATTTTATATAATTATTTTAGTCTATCACACAAACAAGTAGGTTTCCATGCATAGCACGGGTTTGCGACTAGTTTTTATGATTTTTAAGATTATGATATCTATTTTTGATATAGATATAATTGGAACTGTAAGACTAGGATATCTATTTTTGATATAAATGGAAGGGTTTTTAATTTAGAGTTTTTTTATATATTTAGAGTTTTTTTTTTTTTTTTGGAAATCATGTTCACTCAAAAGGAAATAACTATTTTTGTGATTTCCCTTTAGTTTGTTGATGAAAATATTGAAGCTGTGATGTTTTTTTTTCATTCATTAATATATATTTGTGTTGTGACTATATGGCGGGATTGGTAAAGTAACTCATATTCCAATTTTGTTCGTGATTGATAATCTTTTACTAAGGAGTTCCATGTCTTACATAATTTAGTTTAGGGTAAAAATTCCAGGCTGGAGTGTTTTAATTTGTTCCTTTTGCATGTTTTAAATCAGTCTATTTCTTTTTCTTTTCTTTTTTTTTTCCCTAGAATTTTAAGTCCTACATGCTAAAGTATAATAACACTACAAAAAAGGGGTCTATAGCCGCATTTCAAAGGGGTCTATCGCCGCGTTTTTGAAACGCAGTTATGGGATATAGCCATGTTTCCTATAGCCACGTTTACAAACCGGCAAAAAACAGCGTAGCAATAGGCCTATAGCCGCGTTTTTTAACCACGGCTATAGGATTCAGACCTATAGCTGCGTTTTTAGAAATGTGGCTATACGCTGAGACTTATAGCCGCGTTTTTAAAAAATGTGGCTACAAACCAGCTTTGAGCCGCGTTTATAACTGTGGTTATAGCTTCAGACCTATAGCCGTGTAAAAAACGTGGCTATATGTTTTTAAAAAAAAAAAAAACAATTCTGGGTTTTTTTTATCCCCTAGAAAATTCAAAATTAAATACAAATCCAAAAAATTCAAAATCAAACACAAACCTAGAAAATTCAAAATCAAACACAATATACTCACAATACAAACACACCCAGAAAATTCAAAATCAAACACAAACCCAAAAAATTTAAAATCAAACACAAACCCAGAAATTTAAAAATCAAACACAACATACTCACAATACAAACACACCCAAAAAATTCAAAACCAAACACAACGTGCTCCAAAATATAAGAACACAAACCCATGAATCTCCTCTCATTCAACAAAACCAACCCAAATCTAACACTAATTCCATTCAAGGAACACAAAAGCACAAGCTTAGAAACACGAAAGAACACAAACCCATTTAATTAAACATAAGCATAATATCAGCAACACAATAGCACAAATCCAAAAAATTCAAAATCAAAACTCAAATCCAAATCAAGACATAGACACAAATATTGCTAGAATATCCACTTCATTTTCAACATTTCCTCTATTTTCTTACTAACTAAACATAAAAAATTTTAAAAAACTAGATCTGTAGACAAATTAGTGTGCTTGAGATGAAAAAAAAAAAAAAAAAAAAAAAGGTAGCTACAAAGAAACAAAGAAAAAAAAAAGAGTTACCTAGATGTGGAAAAAAAAAAGAAAAAAAAAAAAGAACAAACCTGAAGCAATGTAGTCAATACCTTACCGGTACCGGCCGTACTAGCCGGTATGTATCGTACTGATATGTATACCGGTATTGAAATATCAACGTTTCATACTGGTTTAAATACCGGCCATACTGGCCATGTACCGACCATACCAGCCAATTTCGGGCAATACCAACCGGTACATACAAAAAAAAAAAGTTTTCTTTTTTTTAAGTTTTGTAATTTTTGAATTTTTATTAGGGCAGAATGGTAACTTATTTGCATTAACATATTAGTATTACTTGTTTTCTTAGTATGAAATGATAATTTTTAAACTTTCTATTTTTTATATTGTGTGTGTGTGTGTGTGTATGTTTTCTTTCTTTCTTTCAATTGATACTAAAGTTTAAAATCATGAATAATTAGTTCTAAATTGAGGAAATGTTTTATGATAAACTTTTATATTTATTATAATACACTCACACACACACACACACACACACACACACACACACACACACATATATATATATATATATTTATTTATTTACAAATATAAAAAATAGCGGTAAACCCGAAACGGTATACCGGTATTGACCGGTATCCGAAATATATCATACCGCTGATTAAACCAATACAACCTCCGGTACGGTATTGACTCCTTTGTCCTGAAGAGTAGTGTAAGTGGAGTGAGTGAAGAATGAAGAAAGAAAAAAGGAAGAAAGAGAAAAGAAAGAAAAGATGAAAGTGGAGGGAGGTGGGAAAGTGGGGATGTAGGTGGGAAAGGGGGCATACGTGGGAAGCTGAAGAAAACTTATACGGCTGGACCTATAACTGCGTTTGTGAAAATGCGGCTATAGCTAACCTGTGGCTGCATTTTTTTTGTGTTTTAAAACGCAGCTAAAGGATACCTATAGCTGCATTTTTAAAAAACGCAGCTATAGGTCATCCTTAAAAAAAGTTTATTAGACTAGACCTATAACCACGTTTTAAAACTGCAATTATAGGTTTTCTATAGCCGCATTTTTTTAAACACACAACTATAGGTCCCCCTTAAAAAATTCTTCAGCTGGACCTATAAACGCAGCTATAGCAAACGTTTAGCTGCGTTTTAAGATTAGCTATAGCTACATTTTTTAAAAATGCGGCTATAGGTTACCCTTAAAAAAATTTATTTGATTGGACCTATAGTCGCATTTTGAAATCGCAACTATAAGTTAGTTATAGCCACATTTTTTAAAAACGCGGCTATAGATCAGCTAGAGCCGTGTTTTTTGTAGTGTAAGATTGATATTGGGGATGACTAAAACTAGTTTTGAGATGTTCCTAAAAAAAAAAAAACAAGTTTTGAGAGCAGCATTTATGCATGCCTAGGGTTTTCAAACTAAGTATTGTATCACCTTCAAGCTTTGAAGATCTAAAGATCAATGATCAAGCTAAAGTTCTTGCATACATTACAATGTTACTCCTTGGAAACCTTTAAGATAGTTCTTAAAATAATGGACAGAGCATTCACATGAACATATTTCATTGAGTTGGGTGTGGTAACATTAATAAGTACTACAAAAGATAGTATTAGAATTAGGGTTAATTCAACTATGTGAACTTCGAATCTATTAAAGGATTTGTTTCCTTGTGAGTTGGCGGTAAATCCCAAAGATTTTTTTTTCCCTAATAGGGTTTTCTCTTTGTAATCAATTTTTTTTTTTTTTTTTTTTTTTGTTCTTTTCACACTTGTTTATTTTAGCGATATTGGTTTGTGTTGTGATCAAACAAATTAAGTTAAACATGCAAGCAAAATAGGTTAATAAATTGAATTCAGCATAGAATTTGTTAATTATTTGCAACTGGGGTCTAAAGCACCCTTTCACAATCATATATTTTCACCTTTAATTTAAATAACACAAATTAAAATACAACCAACTTTATTACTCTATCTTGGAAATACCCACACATAATATGTTTGCATCCTTATTATTCGAGGAAAAGAAGTATAATGAGTAACAAACAGCTTCAAATCATTCCTTCTCCTGCTTGATACCACAAAGGACTTAGACATATGTCAAGTTCTTATGGTTTCAACTTTAATCTATTCACCCTATTACAATCATATATTTTCACCTTTTATTTAAATAACCCAAACCAAACTACAACCAAACACCTTATCACTATATCTTGAAACTACCCACACGTAATATATTTGCATCCCTATTATTCAATGTTTTTCATGAAGAAGAGGAGACCAAGGAGTGGCAATTAGCTTCAAATCATTCTTTCTCCTACATGATAATCCAAAAGATTCAGACATGTCAATTTCTTCTGGTTTGATCTCATTAGGGAGTTTCCAATTGAAGTGATATAGCAATTGAGAAAGAACAAGTTCAATGTTTGCAAGAGCAAAAGATATGCCAGGACATATCCTCCTACCACCTCCAAATGGAATGAATTCAAAGTTTGCCCCTCTAAAATCAATATGAGAACCTTGGAATCTCTCCGGGTGAAAGCAATCAGAATCACTCCAATATTCAGTATCTCTCCCTATAGCCCATGCATTAATGTATACTTTTGTATTGTTTGGTATCTCATAGCCATTGATTTCACATTTTTCTCTTGATTCCCTTGGGATCAAGGCAGCAGGAGGATGCAATCGTAAAGTTTCTTTCACAACTAGTTTCAAGTAATCTAGTTTTTGAATGTCAACCTCATCAATATTCTTCCGCCCTTTAAGGACTTGTCGCACTTCAGCTTGTGTCTTCTCCATTACTTTTGGATTTCTCAATAATTCTGACATTGACCATTCTATCATGGTTGCTGAAGTCTCACTTGCTCCAGAGAAGATGTCCTGAAAAAGAATGTTGAATTACAATCACAATGTGATTTGAATGTTTAATATTAAGCAAAATAGGGTAACCTGATAATTTGGAAAAAAAAGAAAAAAGAAATTAAGGAAAATCATTTTTTAGTCTCTTATTACGTTTTCCATCCAAAATCATAATTCATGACCTAGATGTTGATTTTTGTTAAGAGGGAAAGAAAAGCATAAAAGAAAAATGAAAATGCAACAAAAGAAATGTAGGTAAAAAATTGATGGATCTTATTGAGTGGTTTTAGGACCACAAGGTTTTCGCCCAAACTTTACCATAACTTCAACCTGATAAATTGTAAATGGTTACCGGTTACATATTACTTTCAAATGGACGCACAATTTAGTTTTCACTACTCGAAATTTGCAAGATTACAATGTTGTTACAAAATGTAATGAAAATAATTGTGATCCGAAATTTTCTCAATCTTATTTGCTTACCAGGGTGACAGCTTTGATGCGGTTGCTGGTGAGATTAAATTCAAGCTCACCCGATTCCTGAAGTTTTAGAAGTACATCAACTATATCATCATGATCACTTGCATGTTTGTTGGCTGAAGTGGCACACCTTTTCTTCTTATGATCGTTGATTATATCATCGAGAATCTTGTCAAGTTTTTTGTGCATTTTCTTCAAGGCGGGCTTCTTTCCAGTAAGGAAGCTAAGGAACTTTAGTGAAGGAAACAAATCGGGCACTTCAAAGCCTCCACTGAGAATAAACGTTTCCTTGATTAGTGATATGAGTTCCTCTTCATATTTGCACTTCTTCCCAATGGCTGCCCTGGCAGTGATACCATATGTCAAGGAGGAGATTTTCTCTGTGAAATTGATTTGAAGTCCCGCAGACGAAGAAATGCCTTCAACAAGATTCCACACCTCTTCTTCTCTTATTGATCTAAATGACTGGATTCGCTTCGCGCTCAGGAACTGCATGACACAAAGCTTTCGCATTTGTCTCCAATATTCATCATAAGGAGCAAAGATCATACCTGAATTATCATAAGACATAACTTCAATGGCAAGGAGTACTGGCCTATTTGCCAAAGCAGCATCGTGTGTCTTTAACACCTCTTTGGCTACTTTTGGTGATGAAATGATTATAGCCAAGACCTCACCCAACTGAAGTTGCATAATGGGTCCATATTTTTTGGCTAAATCTCTCAAGCATCGATGTGGTTGAAAGAAAATCAGTTGGTGCAAATTCCCTATAAGAGGCAGTTTCCATGGCCCAGGCAACAACTTATGGCTTTGGTCTTTGGCTTTGAACCTCTTCAAATAAATTATCAGTATAAAAAAGAAGAGGAGGCAAGTAAAGAAGGAAAAGGGGGGATCTTGGAGCATTTTGGGACACTAATAATGAAGCCCTATTTTAAGCCGTGTGATTTGTTTTCGTAGTTGCCATGAACACTAGGTGTACTTATAGTAGTTTTTTTTTTTTTTTTTTTGAATGATTGCGTACTTGTAGGGTTTTATCTCTTATCTTGCTTCCGCGTTTATTTTCTATTTCATTCAATTTATTTAATAGTATTTTTTTGGTAAATTATTTAATTGCATCTTTGTCTCCTCTTATATATACTATTTTTGCATATATATATGTATCTATATATATATATATATATTTTTTTTTTTTTCTTTTTTGATAAACATTTTTACATATTACTTTGTAATGCTGTTTTCATTCAAAAAAATAAAAAAATAGTTACATTGTTTTCCACTATATTTAAAATACATTGTAGAATTTCTTCCACCCAACACAACACATCATATGGTCTAATGTTGGGCCTACTGTGCAATTATTTTTGCTGCTCTGTTAACAACACTACTTGACACCACTGCACAATTATTGCACTACTCTGCTCTGCTGTGTGAAACTAGTACCGCTGTATTTTAGAAAATATGCTCAATACATAAGTTGGTGCTACAATCCAACTTCTTCTTTTCGAATTATACAGACTACAGCTTTTTTACATATGTCCACGTGAAAACTTTCTGCATTCTTCTCTTTTCAAATAGTCTTACACGTTTTTCAAATAATAATTCTCGAAACTCGGCTGTTTCAATGAAGTTTTGTTTTCTCCATGGACGGATTCAAGATTTCGAGTAAGAGGTGCTAGAGTAATAAAAAAAATAATAATAATTAAACATTTATTTAGTATTAGCGAACTATCACCAAAGATAAATACATAAAATTATTGTTTCATAATACATTATAATATATGATGGAAGAAGTGACTAATAGGTAGCCCACGATTTATAAATCATTTTTCACATGCGTCCTGGGTTTGATGGCATAGGGTGGCCCCATGTATAGTTCAGGGGGGTTCAAATGAACCCCCTGAGCTAGAAATTTTTTTTATTTTATATATAATATTTTTTTTTATTTGATCCCCCTAAATAAAAATTTGAACACTTTGACTCTAAATTTTTTTAAAGCTCACTTGAAATAAGTTTAATTATGATAGTCTAAACAATATTTTGATATCTTTAAATACAAAAAATGCCTAATAACAATCCAATTTTATATAAAATCTGGGAGAAATTGTAAGCCCACAACAAAGTAAATTTTTTTTTTTTCATCTAAAATCTTTTTAAAAAGTCCATTTAGGTCTTAATAAATTTGAAATAAACTAATGAAAAATTCATAGTTTACATTGTAGTATCATTGTAATATTTACATTGTTTCTAAACAAAAGTGTACAATATTGTATAGTTTTTGCAAATGTGTATAGTATAATTATCTATAATATAAATTTTACATTAATAGTACAATGTAAACATATAATTGTCCTAAACTAATAAATAAAAATATTTCAAGTAGTAATAATTAAAATTCACTTAATAACAATAATTAACATGTTCATTATATTAAGAAAAAACATGTCAAATGAACTTATAGTTTATTTTTTATTTTATTACTAGTACATATTATAGACAAATTTGTAACAAGGAAACCATATAAATCGTAAAATTTATATTTTATCTAAGATGTATTTTTTTATTGACTCCCCTAAAAAAAATCCTAGAATTGCCACTATTTGATGAACTACATGAGCAAAAGTCTTTGTTGAAAGAAGTGACTTCTAAGATAGCTAACAAACCATTTTTTGTCTTTTTCTTAAATGCTAACCACTTTTTGATTTTATCCTCATCAGATTCCTTACTCTAAAACTTATTTCATGTAAATATTATTTTTTTTCATTAGTTTTTTTTATTATTTTTATTATTTTTTAAACCACACTTTTCTTTCATCACAGTTATCAAAACCGAGATAGATAAGCTAATGTTAAGTTTTTTTTTTTTTTTTTGATTTCTTCTCTAAACATTTTGGACCTTTACCTTATTTTAGGGAGTTTGCTACCAATGCCCTAAGTAAGGGCCTTGTATCTTTGCAAAAAAATGGTGTTGTCAACCTGTCATTACTTTTTAAAATAAAAGTTTGTTTATTATCTTCAACACGTGTTGTGCCTGCCTTTTTTCTTTTTCTTTTTTTTCTTTTAACACAATGATATGTGGACTGGTTGTTTGGGCTACAATATATGGTTATTTGAACTGATTTGTGATGTAATTTTGACTTTGGACTGATCTGTTGAGGGGGTTCAAGATTTTGGAGAGACAAAGGATCAAGTTTTATTTTCCTTGTCGCATTGGGCCCTAATGTCGTTCCATTTATGTTAATAGTTGTAGGTAAACCAGAGTGCGTTTTAAAATACATGTAAAGTTTTACTTAGAAGAGGGGGTTGATCTAGTCAAAAGAAGTCACTATCGAAGAAGTTGTTGCGATATTTTTGCATGTACTAGCTCTGTTGCTCATATACAACTTGAAGAATAGAGTGATCAAGTTTACATATATATCATGGTTCGAATGGAACAATAAGCTAGCAATTCAATAGAGTTTTGCCAAAGGCTACTTGAAATATCGGAGAAAATTAGCCTTTATCCCTTTCGTGCAAAAAATCCAACATTTTGCCTCCTTTCCTAAACTAATTAAAGAAATGCCCCTATTTTGAAATTCAATTTTCTCAAAATCAAGTTTAATGTAAAACTCGATTTGTAGAAAATCAAGTACGGGGCGATCAAACTTAAAAATAAAAATAAAAATAAAAACTTGCATGGCGCTCGAGTTCCATTTAAAATGCTACTATAGGGCTCCAGAAATTTTTTTTTTTTAATTTTCAATTTGTTATAACTCAATTGTCCAAAAATCGAGTTTTAAATTGAAACTCGATTTTTAGATCTAGTTTCAAAACAGAGATATTTCCCTAATTAGTTTAGAAAATAGGGAAAAATGCTGAATTTTTTTATTAAAAAAATAAAATTAAAAAAAATAAAAAATAAAAAAAAGCAAAAGCCCATTTTCTCCTTGAAATATCATTTATGTCTTCTCAACGATTCTAACAAAGACGAGTAAATGGTTTGGGGCAGGGGCGGAGCTCACCCACAGACCTCACCCAAACCCACACTCCCTTAATATATATATCTTCCTATATTTTCTCTTTGTGTATGTTGTTGTTTACTTTGAGCTTATATTCTGCAACTCTACATGTAATATTGTGCTATAAATGGGACTGTCACTTTTGGCTCCATTTGTAATGTACTTTTCTTGGCTGATAATTAGCAAGAAGCTCATTATATTCCCCTAAAAATATCATTTTTAGTAATAATAGCTTTGACCTGAAATTTTATTATGAAAATATTTCAAACTCGTCTAATATAATGAATAGAAAAATTCTTATATGTATTCTATGTAATCTTGAAATTAAAAAATGGTATAATATCACAACATCTCCGACCAATATGCCAAAATTTTTATGTTGCTTTCTTTAATTCTTCTATAATGCTTTTACGATAAACACAATATGGCATAGAATTAATAAACATCAATACTTTTATGATTTAAAAATAAAAAAATGCCATACAATCTATTTATAAAAAAATATATATATATCTAATGCTATTCATGAGGAAAAAAAAGAAGCAACTTAACACTTAAATTATATTTTATATGCTAATCAAATTTTTTGATTAATTAGTCAAGTATTTTTTTAACTATACTAATTAAAAAAGTTGAAATTGATTTTGCCTTTAACTCTTTATTTTCATCTTGCCCCCTCTAAACTAGAATCCTAGCTCCGCCACTGTTTTGGGTACTTCCAAAACTAAATATTTTAATTTAATTATAGTTCTTGTTGGTCCTTATATAAGTTTTCTTGATTTTGTTTGTTCTTTGAGCACTAGATGGAACTCACATTCCAATAATTGTGTTCATTGATGACCAACAGAGATAAAGTAACAGAAAGGGGAGGCCTTTATACTAATGTTTTAGGAATTTTTGACCCATATGTAAAATTTATTTATGTATTATTTGGATGGAAGGATTTTGTCTCTAAGTCATGAAGTAAGTTTAGGTAGAAACTAATCGCTAACCTGTGCAATACATTAGTTAAATTAATAAAAATTAAATATTTATTTCACATGAAGAGACATCAACATGAAAATGAACCCCAACCAAAAAAAAAAAAAAAATTAAGTTCAAAAGTACAAACTTCATCTCACAATGCCATTTAAAAAATACCATATATAATTGTATAAGAAATAGGACTAGAGAAAGATTATTGATCAACCCGTGCAATTCATCTAAAAGTAATAAAGTTAAAATAAACATTATCTGTACTCTTGGAAAAGCACTGGAAGAACATAATATTCATTTCAATGACGCATTCACCCTTTCGAAGGGATTTAAAATCATCAATACATTGAATTTGCTCAATAGAGACTCACCAAAGTAAGAAGTGGCACACAATTCTTGAATCTGAATCATACAAAGACTTTTTGCCTAAAAATCATCAACCATATCACATCAAAATGTGAAACATATGCATACACTTAACAATAACTCCAAAGGAAAATGATCATGCAAGAATGCATGTTTGACATCAAGATTATACTCAATTTTCACTTAAAATTGAAGCTTACCACTAATCCTGGTATTAATATTTTTGGAATCTCATAAAATAAGGCCAAACCAATTAACCAAAAAAAGGGATCGTAGAGAACAAAATTTAAGGTGCATAAACTATCTTGCACTTATGTTATATGACTATTTAACAATCCTATCAGATCTTGATGATGTTCATAATTCTCTATTTTATTAAATATTTGTAAAACATATAGGTTTAATAAAAACTAACTTTTGGTTCTTATGTTTGCGCTAGCTTCAATTCATTCTTCAATCTATATTAATTCACTTATAGGAAGTTCTCTAAACAAAATTTATAAACAAAAGTGATATATAGAGAATATCATAATAATATATATTACCACACCCAACTCAAAATCCTCAGATTCTTTTACAATGAAATATGTTCATGTGAATGCTCTGTCCATTAATTTAAGAACTATCTTAAAAGGTTTCGAAGCAGTAACATTGTAATGTATGCAGGAACTTTAGCTTGATCACTGGTCTTTAGATCTTCAAAGCTTGAAGGTGATATAATACTTAGTTTGAAAAACCCTAGGCATGCATAAACGCCGCTCTCAAAACTTCTTTTTTTTTTTTTTTTTTTTTGGGAACATCTCAAAACTAGTTTTAGTCATCCCTAATCAGTCTTATTATACTATAGCAAGTAGGACTCAAAATTCTAGAGATTGGACGACTTATTTGGCTTGACTTGGATTCAGGATCTGCAAAATCTTGATTGATTGAAAGCAATACATTTTGGACAATACAAACATGTTGACGCGGGCTTGTATTCACACATATTTATAAATATATTTATATCACATCATATATGCATGTAATTTTTCATGACCCAAGGAAAAAAAAAAAGGAAAGAGGAGAAAGAAATAGACTGATTTAAAACATGCAAAAGGAACAAATTAAAACACTCCTGCCTGGAATTTTTACCTCTAAACTAAATTAGGTAGGACATGGAACTCCATAGTAAGAGATTATCAATCACGAACAAAATTGGAATATAAGTTACTTTACCAATCCCATCGTGTAGTCACAACACGAAAATACATTAATGAATGAAAAGAAAACATCACAACTTCAATATTTTCATCAACAAACTAAAGGGAAATCACAAAAATAGTTATATTCTTTTGAGTGAACATGATTTCCCCCCCCCCCCCCCCCCCCCAAAAAAACAAAAAACTCTAAATAAATAAAAATTGGATTTTCCGTTGAAAATTTCCTCCTCTCCAAATACCTTTCCATTTATATCAAAAATAGATATCCTACTCTTATAGTTCCAATTATATCTATATCAAAAATAGATATCTTAAAAATGATAAAAATAATTTTGGAGAATGAAAATTCATGTGAAATAGGCTTAGGAAAAATTAGGAAATTATATTTTGTAATTTTGTAGGCTACATAATAGGACTCAAAGCTATCATAACCCCCCCCCCCCCCCCAAAAAAAAAAAAAAAAAAAACGTGGTGCTGAAGCATTTCTTTGACCTTTTGAACATAAAAAGAATTTAGAGAATATGGCTTCTAATTAGCTCAATTGATAAAGTTTCTGTTCGTTGAATAAGATATCTATGATTCAATCCCCGTCTACACAAAAAATTGATTGATATTTTGATCTGATAATAAAGAGCTATTATCAAAAGCGAACATCATATGTTGAAACTCTCTTAAAAAAAAATGCAGAGAATTTTGAAAGAAAATTATTTTCCTTTGAAAATTTGGACTTCCAAAGTTTAGAAATGAGTATTAATTTGACTTCTTTTGGAAATAAAATATAACTAGTCACTAACCCGTACTATGCACGAGAACCTACTTATTTGTGAGATAAACTAAAATAATTTTATAAAATCTTAAATTGATTAAGAAACTACACTATTGCATAATTTTCTCTACACTATTGCATGATTTGCTCTTGTATGCAGGGCCAGCTCAAGGTATTGCAGGGCTTAAGGCGACAACTTCAAGTGAGGTCTATTCTTATACTTTGAATATTAATAGAATATTTATTTAACTTTTGGTTTTTTCATTTAAAATCTATTTTTTTAGAAAAAAAATTACAAATTAAAACAAACTCATCTCATTATTCAATGACTACACAACTAAAATAAACACTATTCAAAGAATGAAGTAACCAAATACTAAAAAATTATGATTGAAAATTTTAATAAAGTTATATATTTGATATTTACAAATATAATTTGAGTATAAATTTATTTACTAGTGTAAGATTAATGAGTTCTTTTAACATTTATGTGTGAGAGATTAAATGATTAACCAATCCAATGAAAATATTTTTCTTTAACTAGTTTTTCTTAAAAGACAACTACTTTTTATTTATTGATGAATATTTAGGGCTTAATTAATACTTTTATTGGTACAAAAATATCTCTATTGGTAAAAATTTAGGGGTCTTTTGCGACCAATGTTTTAGCGACGACCAAAAAGTCATCACTATTAGGCATACATTAGCGACGATTATAAATGGTCATCGCTAATAAATGTATTGTAGCGACAACACTAAGGTAGTCGCTAATAAGTCGTCACTAACGCCATGGAGGGAATTTTATTTACTTTTGAAAAATGGAGGGAAACTTTTTGCAACGACAATAAATTTTATTGCGACGACATTTACGTCGCTAAAATAAGGTTTATTTTAACGACGACATCTATCGTCGCTAATAATCATCTTTAGTGACGACCTTATGTTTCGTCACAGATATGTGGCCAAAAATATATAGTAAGTATATTATATATATGCTTTATTTATTAGTGATGACACATTAGTGGTCGCTATTAGAAGGCTATTAGCGATGACACAACATGTCGTGGCAAATATATCTACCTAAATATAATGGAAGGTAAAATTTTTACTCTCAAAAAGTGGTGGGAATTATTGGAGGGAAGCAGATTATATATTAGCAACGAATTAGGTTGTCGCTATAAGGTATCTTTTAATGAAGACAAAGATTGTTGTCACTAATATGTGGCTAAAACAATTTTGATAAAATATGATTTTTTTTTTTTAATCAAATCCTCCAAATGCCTTTTAAAATATTTAAAATCACATAAATTCCTTTAAAATATTTGAAATGATTAAAATACCATTAACCTCGACAAAATAACCAAAATACCCCCAAACTTATATAATGACCATAATAAACTTGAAACCTCCAAAGTAACTTAAAACTTTCAAATCCGTTAAAATATATATATATATATATATATATATATATATGAGACTACGGAGGGCTTGTTGCTTCAAAATACTCTTAAATCATAATGTTACCCATTTGAAACTAGAAATCAATAAAATAATAAAAATTGAGAAAGTTCTGATTCCACTCAAAATACTGACTAATTCTCTTAGTTATCAAAATGTGAATCGTATCGCAAATCAATTTTTTATTTTTCTGTATCATGTGTCATAAGAAAGGTATTAGTCAATATGAAAGGTATATTCATTATAAATTCATAATATATTCAACTAATAACCAATTCAATCATCAATTATGTAATAATATTTACCAAAAGTAAGTAAATAAATCAAATTAAAATATATTTATAACATACATATTCAAATTAATTAAAATCAGAAGTGATAATACATGATATATGAGCGAAAATAATAAAAAATTTCATCATTTTGCCTAATCAACTTTATCTAAGTCAATGATAACATGACGTTCATCATCTTTCAAAATTATTTCTTTATTAACTTTTTCTAACAACTACTCCAATACCCAATAATCCACTGAAAACCTTTCCACTGAACCTAATTTCACAAAGTCTAGTAGTCTCGAGACCATCTATTAAGCTTGACCAGGCATGACCAACTTTGACTGTGCCTTTCTCTATTTCTAAAAGTTGGATTGTGACCATAATTTACTAGAAATAACATTTCATTACACTCTTAAAATCCAACGGTTAGATTTCAAATCTAAGTATGGTGTGAGATGGACATGTGTTGTATATCTGTATAACTATATTCTCTCAATCTAACCATCCAATTGGTCACAAATTTCACCAAAATCAATATGTCACCATACTTTTCAATTCCAATGATCAAGATTCACATATGAATTTTACAAAGTCTAGTATTCTCGGTACCATCTATTAAATTTGACCAACTTTAACTAAACTTTGACCGCGCCTTTCCTTAAATCCAACCATTTGATTGTGACCATAATTTACTAGAATTAACTTTTCATTACACTCTTTAAATCCAACGGTTAGATTTCAAATCTAAAGATGGTGCATGATGGATGTGTGTTCTGTACCTTAACTGCAATGTTCTCTCAATCTAACCATCCAATTGTTCTCAAATTTCACCAACACCAATATGTCACCATACTTTTCAAACCCACTAATTAAGATTCAAATATGAATTTCACAAAGTCTAGTGGTCTTGGGACCATCTATTAAGTTTGACCAACATTAACTAAACTTTGACCGTGCCTTTCCCTAAATCCAACCATTTCATTGTGACCATAATTTGTTGGAATTATCCTCTCGTTGCACTCTTCTAATCCAATGGTTAGAATTCAAATATAAGGATGGTGCGTGATGGACATATGTTATGTACCTTTATGGCTATGTTTACTCAATCTGATCATCCAATTTTTCTCAAATTTCACCAACACCAATATGTCACCATACTTTTCAATCCCAATGATCAAGATTCGAATATGAATTTCACAAAGTCTAGTGTTCTCGGTACCATCTATTAAGTTTGACTGAGTTTGACCAACTTTAACTAAACTTTGACCGCGCCTTTCCCTAAATCCAACCATTTGATTGTAACCATAATTTACTAGAATTGACCTTTCATTACACTCTTTGAATCCAACGGTTAGATTTCAATTCTAAAGATGGTGCATGATGGATGTGTGTTGTGTACCTTTATGGCAATGTTCTCTCAATCTAACCATCCAATTGTTCTCAAATTTCACCAACACCAATATGTCACCATACTTTTCAATCCCACTAATTAAGATTCAAATATGAATTTCACAAAGTCTAGTGGTCTCGGGACCATCTATTAAGTTTGACCAACATTAACTAAATTTTGACCGTGCCTTTCCCTAAATCCAACCATTTCATTGTGACCATAATTTATTGGAATTATCCTTTCGCTGCACTCTTCTAATCCAATAGTTAGAGTTCAAATATAAGGATGGTGCGTGATGGACATATGTTATGTACCTTTATGGCTATGTTTACTCAATCTGATCATCCAATTGTTCTTAAATTTCACCAACACTAATATGTCACCATACTTTTCAATCTCAATGATCAAGATTCAAATATAAATTTCACAAAGTCTAGTAGTCTTGGGACCATCTATTAAGTTTGACCGGGTTTGACCAATTTTAACTTAACTCTGACCACGCCTTTCTCTAAATCCAACCATTTGATTGTAACCATAATTTACTAAAATTAACTTTTCATTACACTCTTTGAATTCAACGGTTAGATTTCAAATCTAAGGGTGGCCCGTGATAAACGTGTGTTGTGTACCTTTATAGCAATGTTCTCTCAATCTAACCATCTAATTGTTCTCAAATTTCACCAACACCAATATGTCACCATACTTTTCAATCCCAATGATCCAGATTCGAATATGAATTTCATAAAATCTAGTGGTCTCAGGGCCATCTATTAAGTTTGACCAGGTTTGACCAACTTTAACTAAACTTTGACCGTGCCTTTCTCTAAATCCAACCATTTGATTGTCACCATAATTTACTAGAATTAACCTTTCATTACACTCTTTGAATCCAACGGTTAAATTTCAAATCTAAGGATGGCGCGTGATGGATGTGTGTTGTGTGTCTTTATAGCAATGTTCTCTCAATCTAACCATCCAATTGTTCTTAAATTTCACTAACACCAATATGTCACCATACTTTTCAATCCCAATGATCAAAATTCAAATATGAATTTCATAAAGTCTAGTGGTCTCGAGATCATCTATTAAGTTTGACCGGGTTTGACCAATTTTAACTAAACTTTGACCATGCCTTTTTCTAAATCCAACCATTTGATTGTAACCATAATTTACTAGAATTAACCTTTCATTACACTCTTTGAATCCAACAGTTAGATTTCAGATTTAAGGATGGCGCGTGATGGACGTGTGTTGTGTACCTTTACGGCAATGTTCTCTTAATCTGACCATCCAATTGTTCTCAAATTTCACCAACACCAATATGTCACCATACTTTTTAATCCCAATGATCCAGATTCAAATATGAATTTCACAAAGTCTAGTGGTCTCGGGACCATCTATTAAGTTTAACCAAATTTGACCAATTTTAACTTAACTTTGACCGCATCTTTCTCTAAATCCAACTATTTGATTGTGACCATAATTTACTAAAATTAACATTTCATTACACTCTGTGAATCCAATGGGTGGATTTCAAATCTATGGACGGCGCGTGATGGACGTGTGTTGTGTACCTTTATGGCAATGTTCTCTCAATCTGACTATCCAATTGTTCTCATATTTCACCAACACCAATATGTTACCATACTTTTCAATCCCAATGATCAAGATTCGAATATGTATTTCACAAATTCTAGTGGTCTCGAGACCATCTATTAAGTTTGACCGGGTTTGAACAATTTTAACTAAATTCGACCGTGCCTTTCTCTAAATTCAACCATTTGATTGTAACTATAATTTACTAGAATTAACCTTTCATTACACTCTTTGAATTCAACGGTTAGATTTCAAATCTAAGGATGGCGCGTGATGGACGTGTGTTGTGTACTTTTACGGCAATGTTTTATTAATCTGACCATCCAATTGTTCTCAAATTTCACCAACACCAATATGTCACCATACTTTTCAATCCCAATGATCCAGATTCAAATATGAATTTCACATAGTCTAGTGGTCTCAGGACCATCTATTAAGTTTGACCAATTTTAACTAAACTTTGACCGCGCCTTTCTGTAAATCCAACCATTTGATTGTAACCATAATTTACTAGAATTAACCTTTCATTACACTCTTTGAATCCAACGGTTAGATTTCAAATCTAAGGTTGGCGCATGATGGATGTGTATTGTGTAACTTTATGGTAATGTTCTCTCAATCTGAACATCCAATTGTTCTCAAATTTTTGCAACACCAATATGTCACCATACTTTTCAATCCCAATGATCTAGATTCGAATATGAATTTCACAAACTCTAGTGGTCTCGGGACCATCTATTAAGTTTGACCGGGTTTTACCAACTTTAACTAAAGTTTGACAGCACCTTTTTCTAAATCCGACCATTTGATTGTGACCATAATTTACTAGAATTAACCTTTCATTACCCTCTTGAAATCCAACGGTTAGATTTCAAATCTAAGTATGGTGTGAGATGGACATGTGTTGTGTATCTGTATGGCTATGTTCTCTCAATTTGACCATCCAATTGGTCTCAAATTTCACAGACACCAATATGTCACATACTTTTCAATCCCAGTGATCAAGATTCGAATATGAATTTCATAAAGTCTAGTGGTCTTGGGACCATCTATTAAGTTTGACCGGGTTTAACCAACTTTAACTAAACTTTAACCTCACATTTTTCTAAATCCAACCATTTGATTATGACCATAATTTACTAGAATTAACCTTTCTTTACACTCTTTGAATCCAACGGTTAGATTTCAAATCTAAGGATGGCATGTGATAGACGTGTGTTGTGTACCTTTAAGACAATGTTCTCTCAATTTGACCATTCAATTGTTCTCAAATTTTACTAATATTTTTACAACAAATTTTAAGTGATAGGTTGTTACTGATTGTTATTGTTGGGGCAAAAAAGTAATGTTAGTGTTAGGTTAAAATTTGAACCAATAACAACTAACTACCTATGATTTGTTGTGAAAATATTGTGGATGTAACACTTGTCATAAAAAAAATGTGTGTGTGTATGTGTGTGTGTGTGTGTGTGTTTTTTTTTTTTTTGTTTTTTTTGTTTTTTTTTTTTATTGTCTTTGAAAACTTGAAATACATTCTAGGTTTAGAATAAATTGATTTAGTTTCTATATGTAGCACTTCTCATAATAAAAATGTGTGTTTTTATTGTCTTTGAAAACTTGAAACACATACTAGATTTAGAATAAATTAATTATTTTCCATATATTGTTGTAGCATTTCTCAATTGTGATTTCTTATTCTTTATATTATTTTTCCTTTCTTTCATCCATACGTTTTTTTTTTCTTTGTTTTTTCTCCTCCACACATGTATACCAGTGTACCATTTTAGAATTGCCACTATTTTTAAACAAAAAAAATAATATAATTATAATATTAATGAATCTAATAGTATATGTATATATATATATATATATATATATTTGAACGTTTATAAATTTAATTTTTGGTAAAAATCCATGTAATATGTTATGCATCTTTATAAATGATAACAGTAACTAGTTAGTTTATATTTTTGCAAAAAAAATAACAAGTTAGTTTATATTTTGCAAAAAAAGTAACTAGTTACTTTATATCTAACCCAAGGGGCCTATAAGTTATATATATAATTAAAAAAAAAAAAAAAAAAAAAAAAAAAGAAGAAGAAGAAGTGAAAGAAAAGACCATGAGACAAGACATGACAACATTAAAAAAGAAATGGTAAATGATACATTGATGGACACGTTGGGAGTAAAAAATTGATAAAAAAAAAAAAATTAGAAATTTGTGGATGGGAATCCAAAAACTCTTTCTCTAGTTGTTTCTCCTCCACATGTTTTGGGATTCTTCCACTTCTCTCTTTATAATTTATCCATTTAGACATTTGATTTTATTTTGGAATTATGCTAATTAAGACCACATAAATAGGCATAATTTTATACCACAACTTACTATATGATGAATTGTAATTGGCAAAAGTGTGTCAATGGGCCATGTGAGAAGTCACTTTTACTAATCACATTTTTACTTATTCTTTATCGAGTTTAATTCATTTTCCATGGCCGTTAAGGTTTAGTTAGAGAAACAAAATATTTTGGTACTAGTCAATATCGGTGTACTATTTCAGAATTACCGCTATTTAAAAAAAAAATTATGTATTCATGAATTTGAAAGTGTATCTATATATATAAATATATATATATATATATATATATATATATAGACACACACTTTCTTATTTATAGATTTAATTATTTGATAGAAACCGTATATTCTATTATGGATCTTTACAAATACATGTTACAACACTTACAAGTTTATAAGTTAAAAAAATAAATAAATAAATATATAAAGTAAAGGATTTGTAACTTTTATTAAAAAGTCAAACAAAACCACAAAATATCAATTAAAATTAGTAAATGAGATAGTTAGTAGGGACGGGGGGATTTGCCTTGGTTAGCAAAATAGTATTAAATATATATATTTTTTAAAAAAACTAATTAGTCAAAGATGGTTTCAGCAAAGAAAACTAGTCAAAGAGGGTGATAAAACCCAAAAAATGACAACCTACTTTTACTGTTTTTTCACTTCTCCCAACTTAGCTTTTTAAGTTTTCCACTCAGACACGTTAATAACTTCTCAGTTTTTACTTAGAGCAATGTTAGAGGCACAAAAAATTTCATAATTTTTGTCACAATTTGTCATGTAGTGAGTTATAAGTGGTGGAGGTTTGGATCCACCATTTGACCTTCACCATTTACATCTTACCATGTAACAAATTGTTACAATAATTATGAAATTTTTTGTGTACCTAACATTTTCCTTTTACTTATTCAGCTCTTCTTCTAGTTTTTACTTATTAGGCGTGAATTGAAATTTTTTAAAGTACCCAAATTTTAAAAAAAAAAAAAAAAAAAAAAAAATGTAAGCAGACCCCCTTTTTTTTGGAACCTGTAAACAAACCCAAATATACAGTTTTTTTTTTTTTTTTTCTCTCCTCTCCTCATGCCTCAACCTCCACAAATCGGTACACTACAAGAATTTTGGTCTTTTGCGACCAATGTTTTAGCGACGACTAAAAAGTCATCACTATTAGGCATACATTAGCGACGATAATAAATGGTCATCGCTAATAAATGTATTGTAGCGACAACACTAAGGTAGTCGCTAAAAAGTAGTCACTAACGCCATGGAGGGAATTTTATTTACTTTTGGAAAATGGAGGGAAACTTTTAGCAACGACAATAAATTTTGTTGCGACGACATTTACGTCACTAAAATAAGGTTTATTTTAACAACGACATCTGTCGTCGCTAATAATCATCTTTAGTGACGACCTTATGTTTCGTCACAGATATGTGGCCAAAAATATATAGTAAGTATATTATATATATGCTTTATTTATTAGCGATGACACATTAGTGGTCGCTATTAGAAGGCTATTAGCGATGACACAACATGTCGTCGCAAATATATCTACCTAAATATAATGGAGGGTAAAATTTTCACTCTCAAAAAGTGATGGGAATTATTGGAGGGAAGCAGATTATATATTAGCAACGAATTCGGTCGTCGCTATAAGGGATCTTTTAATGAAGACAAAGGTTGTCGTCACTAATATGTGGCTAAAACAATTTTGATAAAATATGATTTTTTTTTTTTTTATCAAATCCTCCAAATGCCTCTTAAAATATTTAAAACCACATAAATTCCTTTAAAATATTTGAAATGATTAAAATACCATTAACCTCGTCAAAATGACCAAAATACCCCCAAACTTATCGAATGACCAAAATAAACTTGAAACCTCCAAAGTAATATAAAACTTTCAAATCCATTAATATATATATATATATATATATATATGAGACAACGGAGGGCTTGTTGCTTCAAAATACTCTCAAATCATAATGTTACCCATTTGAAACTTGAAATCAATAAAATAATAAAAATTGAGAAAGTTCTGATTCCACTCAAAATACTGACTAATTCTCATAGTTATCAAAACGTGAATCGTATCGCGAATCAATTTTTTATTTTTCTGTATCATGTGTCATAAGAAAGGTATTAGTCAATATGAAAGGTACATTCATTATAAATTCATAATATATTCAATTAATAACCAATTCAATCATCAATTATGTAATAATATTTACCAAAAGTAGGTAAATAAATCAAATTAAAATATATTTATAACATACATATTCAAATTAATTAAAATCAGAGGTGATAATACATGATGTATGAGCGAAAATAATAAAAATTTTCATCATTTTGCCTAATCAACTTTATCTAAGTCAATGATAACATGACGTTCATCATCTTTCAAAATTATTTCTTTATTAAATTTTTCTAACAACTACTCCAATACCCAATAATCCACTGAAAACCTTCCCACTGAACCTAATTTCACAAAGTCTAGTAGTCTTGAAACCATCTATTAAGTTTGACCAGGCATGACCAACTTTGACTGTGCCTTTCTCTATTTCTAAAAGTTGGATTGTGACCATAATTTACTAGAAATAACATTTCATTACACTCTTCAAATCCAACTGTTAGATTTCAAATCTAAGTATGGTGTGAGATGGACATGTGTTGTGTATCTGTATGACTATGTTCTCTTAATCTAACCATCCAATTGGTCACAAATTTCACCAAAACCAATATGTCACCATACTTTTCAATCCCAATGATCAAGATTCGAATATGAATTTCACAAAGTCTACTGTTCTCGGTACCGTCTATTAAGTTTGACCGAGTTTGACCAACTTTAACTAAACTTTGACAGCGCATTTCCCTAAATCCGCCCATTTGATTGTGACCATAATTTACTAGAATTAACCTTTCATTACACTCTTTGAATCCAACGGTTAGATTTCAAATCTAAAGATGGTGCATGATGGATGTGTGTTGTGTACCTTTACGGCAATGTTCTCTCAATCTAACCATCCAATTGTTCTCAAATTTCACCAACACCAATATGTCACCATACTTTTCAATCCCACTAATTAAGATTCAAATATGAATTTAACAAAGTCTAGTGGTCTCGGGACCATCTATTAAGTTTGACCAACATTAACTAAACTTTGACCTTGCCCTTCCCTAAATCCAACCATTTCATTGTGACCATAATTTATTGGAATTATCCTTTCGTTACACTCTTCGAATCCAATGGTTAGAATTCAAATATAAGGATAGCGCGTGATGGACATATGTTGTGTACCTTTATGGCTATGTTTACTCAATCTGATCATTCAGTTGTTCTCAAATTTCACAAACACCAATATATCACCATACTTTTCAATCCCAATGATCAAGATTCGAATATGAATTTCACAAAGTCTAGTGGTCTGGAGGCCATTTATTAAGTTTGACCGGGTTTGACCAATTTTAACTAAACTTTGACCACGCCTTTCTCTAAATCCAACCATTTGATTGTAACCATAATTTACTAGAATTAACTTTTCATTACACTCTTTGAATTCAACGGTTAGATTTCAGATCTAAGGGTGGCGCATAATGGACGTGTGTTGTATACCTTCATAGCAATGTTCTTTTAATCTGACCATCTAATTGTTCTCAAATTTCACCAACACCAATATGTCACCATACTTTTCAATCCCAATGATCCAGATTCGAATATGAATTTCATAAAATCTAGTGGTCTCAGAACCATCTATTAAGTTTGACCAGGTTTGACCAACTTTAACTAAATTTTGACCATGCATTTCTCTAAATCCAGCCATTGATTGTGACCATAATTGACTAGAATTAACCTTTCATTGCACTCTTTGAATCCAACGGTTAAATTTCAAATCTAAGGATGGCACGTGATGGACGTGTGTTGTGTATCTTTATGGCAATGTTCTCTCAATCTAACCATCCAACTGTTCTCAAATTTCACCAACACCAATATGTCACCATACTTTTCAATCCCAATGATTAAGATTCGAATATGAATTTCATAAAGTCTAGTGGTCTCGGGATCATCTATTAAGTTTGACCAGATTTGACCAATTTTAACTAAACTTTGACCGCGCCTTTCTATAAATCCAACCATTTGATTGTAACCATAATTTACTAAAATTAACCTTTCATTACACTCTTTGAATCCAACGGTTAGATTTCAAATCTAAGGATGGCGCATGATTGACGTGTGTTGTGTACCTTTACGACAATGTTCTCTCAATCTGACCATCCAATTGTTCTCAAATTTCACCAACACCAATATGTCACCATACTTTTCAATCCCAATGATCCAGATTCGAATATGAATTTCAAAAAGTCTAGTGGTATCGGGACCATTTATTAAGTTTGACTAGGTTTGACCGAGTTTGACCAACTTTAACTAAATTTTGACCGCGCCTTTCTCTAAATCCAACTATTTGATTGTGACCATAATTTACTAGAATTAACATTTCATTACACTCTTTGAATCCAATGGGTGGATTTCAAATATACGGACGGCGCGTGATGGACGTGTGTTGTGTACCTTTATGACAATGTTCTCTCAATCTGACCATCCAATTGTTCTCATATTTCACCAACACCAATATGTCACCATAATTTTCAATCCCAATGATCAAGATTCGAATATGTATTTCACAAATTCTTGTGGTCTTGAGACCATATATTAAGTTTAACCGGATTTGAACAATTTTAACTAAATTTGACGGTGCCTTTCTCTAAATCCAACCATTTGATTGTAACCATAATTTACTAGAATTAACCTTTCATTACACTTTTTGAATCCAGCGGTTAGATTTCAAATCTAAGGATGGTGCGTGATGGACGTGTGCTATGTACTTTTACGGCAATGTTCTCTCAATCTGACCATCCAATTGTTCTCAAATTTCACCAACACCAATATGTCACCATATTTTTCAATCCCAATGATCCAAATTCAAATATGAATTCCACATAGTCTAGTGGTCTCGAGACCATCTATTAAGTTTGATCGGGTTTGACCGGGTTTGACCAATTTTAACTAAACTTTGACCGCGCCTTTTTGTAAATCCAACCATTTGATTGTAACCATAATTTACTAGAATTAACCTTTCATTACACTCTTTAAATCCAACGGTTAGATTTCAAATCTCAGGTTGGCGTATGATGGATGTGTGTTGTGTACCTTCATAGCAATGTTCTCTCAATCTGGCCATCTAATTGTTCTAAAATTTCACCAACACCAATATGTCACCATACTTTTCAATCCCAATGATCCAGATTCGAATATGAATTTCATAAAATCTAGTGGTCTCAGGACCATCTATTAAGTTTGACCGGGTTTGATCAACTTTAACTAAACTTTGACTGCACCTTTCTCTAAATCCAACCATTTGATTGTGACCATAATTTACTAGAATTAACCTTTCATTACCCTCTTGAAATCCAATGGTTAAATTTCAAATCTAAGTATGGTGTGAGATGGACATGTGTTGTGTATCTGTATGGCTATGTTCTCTCAATCTGACCATCTAATTGGTCTCAAATTTCACAAACACCAATATGTCACATACTTTTCAATCCTAGTGATCAAGATTCGAATATGAATTTCACAAAGTCTAGTGGTCTTGGGACCATCTATTAAGTTTGACCGGGTTTGACCAATTTTAACTAAACTTTAACCTCGCATTTCTCTAAATCCAACCATTTGATTGTGACCATTATTTACTAGAATTAACCTTTCTTTACACTCTTTGAATCCAACGGTTAGATTTCAAATCTAAGGATGGCATGTGATGGACGTGTGTTGTGTACCCTTATGGCAATGTTCTCTCAATCTGACCATCAATTGTTCTCAAATTTTATTAACATTTTTACAACAAATTTTAAGTGATAGGTTGTTACTGATTGTTATTGTTAGGGCAAAAAAGTAATGTTAGCGTTAGGTTCAAATTTGAACCAATAACAACAAACCACCTATGATTTGTTGCGAAAATGTTGTGAATGTAACACTTGTCATAAAAAAATGTGTGTGTGTGTGTGTGTGTGTTTTTTTTTTTTTAAATTGTCTTTGAAAACTTGAAATACATTCTAGGTTTAGAATAAATTAATTTAGTTTCTATATGTAGCACTTCTCATAATAAAAATGTGTGTTTTTATTGTCTTTGAAAACTTGAAATACATACTGGATTTAGAATAAATTAATTATTTTCCATATATTGTTGTAGCATTTCTCAATTGTGATTTCTTATTCTTTATATTATTTTTCCTTTCTTTTATCCATACGTTTTTTTTTTCTTATTTTTTCTCCTCCACACATGTATACTGGTGTACCATTTTAGAATTGCCACTATTTTTAAACAAAAAAAATTATATAATTATAATATTAATGAATCTAATAGTATATATATATATATATATATATTTGAATGTTTATAAATTTAATTTTTGGTAACAATCCATGTAATATTGTTATGCATCTTTATAAATGATAAAAGTAACAAGTTAGTTTATATTTTGCAAAAAAAGTAACTAGTTAGTTTATATCTAACCCAACGGGCTTATAAGTTATATATATAATTTAAAAAAAAAAAAAGAAGTGAAAGAAAAGACCATGAGACAAGACATGACAACATTAAGAAGAAATGGTAAATGATACATTGATGGACACGTTGGGAGTAAAAAAATGATTAAAAAAATTAGAAATTTGTGGATGGAAATCCAAAAACTCTTTCTCTAGTTGTTTCTCCTCCACATGTTTTGGGAATTTATCCATTTAGACATTTGATTTTATTTTGGAATTATGCTAAGACCACATAAATATGCATAATTTTGTACCACAACTTACTATATAATGAATTGTGATTGACAAAAGTGTGTCTGTGAGTCATGTGAAAACACACTTTTACTAATCACACTTTTACTTATTCTTCATCGAGTTTAATTCATTATCCATGGCTGTTAAGGTTTAGTCAAAGAAACAAAATATTTTGGTACTAGTTAATATCAGTGTACCATTTCAGAATTACCGCTATTTAAAAAAAAATTATATATTCATAAATTTGAAAGTGTGTATATATATATATATATACACACACTTTCATATTTACAGATTTAATTATTTGATAGAAACCGTATATTTTATTATGGATCTTTACAAATACATGTTACAACACTTAAAAGTTTATAGGTTAAAAAAAAAAAAATAAAGTAAAGGACTTGTAACTTTTATTAAAAAGTTAAACAAAACCAAAAAATATCAATTAAAATTAGTAAATGAGATAGTTAGTAGGGACGTTGGGATTTGCCTTGGTTAGCAAAATAGTATTAAATATATATATATATATATATTTTAAAACTAATTAGTCAAAGAGGGTTTCAGCTAAAAAAAAAAAAAAAAAAAAAAAACTAGTCAAAGAGGGTGATAAAACCCAAAAAATGACAACCTACTTTTACTGTTTTTTCACTTCTCCCAACCACTTTTTAAGTTTTCCACTCAGACACGTTAATAGCTTCTCAGTTTTTACTTAGAGCAATGTTAGGGACACAAAAAATTTCACAATTTTTGTCACAATTTGTCATGTGGTGAGTTATAAGTGGTGGAGGTTTGGACCCACCATTTGACCTTCACCCTTCACAACTTGCCATGTGACAAATTGTTACAATAATTGTGAAATTTTGTGTGTATCTAACATTTTCCTTTTTAATTATTCAGTTCTTCTTATAGTTTTTACTTATTAGGCGCGAATTGAAATTTTTTAAAGTACCCAAATTTTAAAAAAAAAAAAAATGTAAACAGACCCCCCTTTTTTTGGAACCTGTAAACAAACCCAAATGTACAGTTTCTTTTTTTTTTTTTCACGTTCTTTCTCTCCTTTCCTCATGACTCAACCTCCACAAATCGGTAAGCTCTCTCTCTGTCTCACTGTCAGTCTTTGTTTCTTCTCCATTCCCTAATTCTATTTTCTCTCTTTCTTGTGTAGTTCTAGAATTTCATAATGAAAATTGTGATTGATTTTTTTTTTTTTTCCAATTCTGAATGTTCATCTATAACAAAAGCTTTTCTTTTCAGTTCTAAAAGATTAATTGGATCTATACTTTCGTTGTTCCCTCTTTGCTGTTCTCTCTCAAAGGTAATTTTAGAGATTTTGATTTTGATTTTTTTTTTAAATTTTAAATTTTCAATGATCTATACTTTCATGTTAAGAAAGCATGAACTAACCCTGTGATTAAAAGCTCTTTCTTTTCTTTATTTCAGTTTTTTTTTTTTTTTTTTTTTTAATTTTGATATTGTGAGTTTTTGGGTTTGAAGCCATGGGCACAGTAAGCTATTTGTACACTCTGTTATTTGGATTTGAAAGAACATGGGCACCATAGTTTTAGTCTTTACATTGTGGGTCCTTATAATATAATATAATAATAATAATAATAATAATAATAATAATAATAATAATAATATTATTATTATTATTATTATTATTATTATTATTATTATTACTACTACGGAACATGGTGAGGAAGATGACTTCTATTGCTTATTTTATTAGATATGAATTTAGCAAAATAATGGGAAGGGAAGTGTTGTGTTCTTACGGAATCTTCACTTCTTTAAAATAAAAGTGAGTGAAATTTTTTGCATGTCATTTAGTAGCTAGCTACAAGGCACTGCAATAGTAGGACTAATGGACTGTAAGTAACAAATCATAGGAAGAATCTCCAATAATGGTAGATTTTGACTTTTAAACATTCAACTTAGGGGCAGAGAAGCTCTAATAGTGAAAATGGCTTTGTGAGTCAGCTTGTATACATAATTGATATATTGTGAATCTATTCTATTTCTCATAAGCTAATTGAAGCTATCCAAGTTGCAAAACTTCCATCACAAAAAAAGTTCAAGGTGCTTAGTCTGGATAACTATGTTTCTTGCATATGGTGGGAATATGTTTCGTCCCCATAGTCCACTTTTGTAGTAGTTAGTATAATCTTTTATATAGTTATCTTTATCATTGTATAGACTTTGAATAAATTACTTTATCAAAATGTTACTGACCATAATATCATATTTTGCCTAATATCTTTTGATATGTTCCTTGTTATGACTGTTAATTTGAACTTATTTCTTTTGTAGAATGAGTCTTGATTCAGATTAAGTTTTGTTAAATACATAAAGCTTTCATATCTTTTCATCTATGATATTTTTGAAAAATATAAATATAAAAATTTTACTTGAATGTTAAAACTATTTAGTAAGTATTTTTGTCATCTATTTTAGTTGACCTTTACATTGGTTTATGCTCATTATTTCAGGTTAAAATGTCTCGTGCCTTGGGTTACAATCTTACATATGATGTCGAGGGGAGATACATTTCATTGCAACAAGTTTTAGCTTGGCAGCATATCTTCATGAGCAATATGTTATTATTTGATTAGTATTTGAGAGAATAAATTGGAACTTAAATTATGTATATGATATTGAACTTGGGTATGTTTTCCCTTATTAGTAGTTATTGATTGAGCAATTATTATGCTTATATGAGTATTTGTGATTGAAAATTTGTGATGTGTGGGATTGTGATTTATTATTTTCCATGAGGTACCCATGTAAAATCAAAATGTAAATTTTATAGAAAAATTCAAAAAAATGTAAAATGTTATTAGTGACGACATTGTCGTCGCTAATATTTTATCATATCATCAGTGACGACAAACAATATCATCACTAACATGCAAATATTAGTGATGACATGTTTGTGGTTAGTAATATATTATTATCTATGACGACAACAAGCGTTGTCGCTAGTAATGACATATAAGCGACAACAAAAATGTCGTTGTTAATAATAATCTACTAGCGATGACAAAAAAATTCGTCACTACTAATGAGCTAGTAGCGACAGCATTTCGTTTTGGGTTCTTGAGTTATTTATGACGACAATTGTCACTATTAGCAATGACTTTGTCGTCGTTAACAGTATTGTATTTGCGACGACATTAATATCGTCACTAAAAAACTTTTTTGTAACCAAGTTCGTTTAACGAAAGTTAGCGACGACATTTTTCGTCGCCAATATAATTAGCGACGATATTTAAAGCATTAGTGACGACTATATGCCATCGCTAAAGACCAAATTTCTTGTAGTGGTAAGATCTCTCTCTCTCTCTCTCTCTCATTGTCATTCTTTGTTTCTTCTCCATTCCCTAATTCTATTTTCTCTCTTTCTTGTGTAGTTCTAGGGTTCCTAATTTCATAATGAAAATTGTGATTGATTTTTTTTTTTTTCAACTCTGAATGTTCATCTATAACAAAAGCTTTTCTTTTCAGTTCTAAAAGATTAATTGGATCTATACTTTCGTTGTTCCCTCTTTGTTGTTCTCTCTCAAAGGTAATTTTAGAGATTTTGATTTTGATTTTTTTTTTTTAATTTTAAATTTTCAATGATCTATACTTTCATGTTAAGAAATAATGAACTAACCCTGTGATTAAAAGCTCTTTCTTTTCTTTATTTCAGTTTTTTATTTCTTTCTTTTTTTTTTTTTTTTTTTTTGGTTCCTAGTTTTAATTTTGATATTGTGAGTTTTTGGGTTTGAAGTCATGGGCACAGTAAGCTATTCGTTCACTCTCTTATTTGGATTTGAAAGAACATGGGCATCATAGTTTTAGTTTTTATATTGTGGGTCCTTATAATATAATATAATATAATATTCTATAATATTATTATTATTACGGAACATGGTGAGGAAGATGACTTCTATTGCTTATTTTATTAGATATGAATTTAGCAAAATAATGGGAAGTGTTGTGTTCTTACGGAATCTTTGCTTCTTTAAAATAAAAGTGAGTGAAATTTTTTGCATGTCATTTAGTAGCTAGCTACAAGGCACTGCAATAGTAGGACTAATGGACTGTAAGTAACAAATCATATGAAGAATCTCCAATAATGGTAGGTTTTGACTTTTAAACATTCAACTTAGGGGCAGAGAAGCTCTAATAGTGAAAATGGCTTTGTGAGTCAGATTGTATACATAATTGATATATTGTGAATCTATTCTATTTCTCCATAAGCTAATTGAAGCTATCCAAGTTGCAAAACTTCCATCACAAAAAAAGTTCAAGGTGCTTGGTCTGGATAATTATGTTTCTTGCATATGGTGGGAATATGTTTCGTCCCCATAGTCCACTTTTGTAGTAGTTAGTATAATCTTTTATGTAGTTATCTTTATCATTGTATAGACTTTGAATAAATTACTTTACCAAAATGTTACTGACCATACTATCATATTTTGCCTAATATCTTTTGATATGTTCTTTGTTATGACTGTTAATTTGGGCTTATTTCTTTTGGAGAATGAGTCTTGATGCAGATTAAGTTTTGTTAAATACATAAAGATTTCATATCTTTTCATCTATGGTATTTTTGAAAAATATAAATGTTAAAATTTTACTTGAATGTTAAAATTATTTAGTAAGTATTTTTGTCATCTATTTTAGTTGACCTTTACATTGGTTTATGCTCATTATTTCAGGTTAAAATGTCGCGTGCCTTGGGTTACAATCTTACATATGATGTTGAGGGGAGATACATTTCATTGCAACAAGTTTTAGCTTGGTAGCATATCTTCATGAGCAATATGTTATTATTTGATTAGTATTTGAGAGAATAGATTGGAACTTAAATTATGTATATGATATTGAACTTGGGTATGTTTTCCCTTATTAGGAGTTATTGATTGAGCAATTATTATGCTTATATGAGTATTTGTGATTGAAAATTTGTGATGTGTGGGATTGTGATTTATTATTTTCTATCAAGCACCCGTGTAAAATTCAAAATGTAAATTTTATAGAAAAATTCAAAAAAATGTAAAATGTTATTAGTGACGACATTGTCGTCGCTAATATTTTATCATATCATCAGTGATGACAAACAATATCATCGCTAATATGCAAATTTTAGTGATGACATGTTTGTGGTCAGTAATATATTATTATCTATGACGACAACAAGCGTTGTCGCTAGTAATGACATATAAGCGACAACAAAAATGTCGTTGTTAATAATAATCTACTAGCGATGACAAAAAAAATCGTCACTACTAATGAGCTAGTAGCGATGACATTTCGTCTTGGGTTCTTGAGTTATTTATGACGACAATTGTCACTATTAGCAACGACTTTGTCGTCGTTAATAGTATTGTATTTGCGACGACATTAATATCATCACTAAAAAACTTTTTTGTAACCAAATTCGTTTAACGAAAGTTAGTGACGACATTTTTCGTTGCCAATATAATTAGCGACGATATTTAAAGCATTAGCGACGACTATATGCCATCGCTAAAGACCAAATTTCTTGTAGTTGGAGGCCTTAGCCAGTTGCCTATTTGGCTCACCTATTGAGCCAGAACTGCTTGTATGACTTCAATTTGTGTTATAATTGGATGAAGAAGCCATTACTTGAACGTGCAATGGCTTACAAAAAATTTGTCAAACAATTTCAAATACTGTAAAAAAATAACTCAAAAATTCAGATATTAAAACTTCTAAAAGAAAAAAAAAATATATTGAGAATCAGATTATTCACTGCTTAGAAGTTATTGAAATAAAACAAAATATATATGACTAAATAATAGATAAATATAAAAGAAAGATGGGTTACATTCAAAAGAATAATTTCAATTATTACAAATTTTTTTATATTGTAAAAAATGGCTAAAAAGAGTTGGATGGTTTATGTACAAAATTTACTTTAAATTTTAAAAAATACACGAAAAACCATAAAATAGAATTTTTTTTTTTTTTTTAACTAAGTAGAGGAGAAGAAAATAACATAAGAAAAGCTCATACCCCTACTCAACTTTTTTTATAAAAAAAAAAAAAAAAAAATGGGAGTTTGCATTGCTTTTATAGTGTTCATGATTAACCTTGCAAAGTTTGAGTTTAAGTTAGACTTGTTAGAGAGATAGAGTTTCACTCCTTATTAAGTTTGAACTAAATAAAAATAATTTTGTTTAAAAAAAAATGATAATGATGTCTACCAAGCATCTTAATTACTACGATGTTCTATATAAGAAGTTGCAGTCAAATTCTTCTATTATCCAAAGAAGTTGAACTTTATCAATAGTTGATGTTTTTTCTATTTATATAAATAAAGCCACGTTTAGGATGATCTTAATATAGGATTTATTCCAAAAAAAAAATTATCAACATTTGAGTTTGAATTTAAGTTAGATTTGTTAGAAAGATAGAGTTTCACTTATTGTTAAGTTTGGACTAAACAAAATAATTTTGTTTAAAAAAATGATAATGATGAGCTTGAGTTTAAATAATTAGACTTGTTAGAGAAATAGAGTTTCGCTCCTTATTAGGTTTGGACTAAACAGAAATAATTTTATTTAAAAAATTATATAAAAAAAAAATGATGAGTTTGAGTTTAAGTTGAACTTGTTAAAGAGATAGAGTTTCACTCCTTGTTAAGTTTGGATTAAACAAAAATAATTTATTTAAATAAAATGATAATTTTATTTAAATATTATACTGATGTGAAAAATTGTACAAAAATAATTTTATTTAATTATTATACTGATGTGAGAAATTGTGAGAGTTTCAAAAGCTTTAATTATATATATATATATAGATGATAAGATATGACTTTTTAGTTTTTAAGCATGTTCATACTGTATAGCCGATGAAAACCTTAGGCTTTGGGTTGAAGTTCATGTCTCTAAGAATTGAAAACCTTAGGCTTTGGGTCATAATAGTTTGCATCGAAGCCACCAAGTATTACTGCATTTGCTCCGATTTTGATTCCAAGAGAAAAAAAAATATAAATTGGCTGTATGTGTGTGTATATATATATATATATATATATATATCTTTTTGAGATGACCAAAGGAACATGGTAAGAGGAATTACATAAGTATTGTAGCACATACTTATTTAATGTGCTACAATACTTATATAGGATTCTTGATGATATAGTCAACGGGCATAAGATGAAAAGAAGTGCTTCTTCAGCCAACAAACATGAACCAGGTGATGATGATGACGATCTACTTGATGTGCTTCTCAAACTTCAGGAGATGGGTGGGCTTGAATTTAATGTCACAAGCAACCACATCAAAGCTGTTACTCAGGTATACAATTAAGATCCATCAATTTATTTTCCCTTTTCTTCTTAATATATTTTATCTTCATCTTAACTATTAATTTAGCAACGTTATACTAATATTCTTTAGCCAAAAAAAAAATTATACAAATGTTAGAATTAGAGTTGTGATTTTTCTATAGATAGATATGTGCTTGTCTTGTTTGACTTCTTTCTTTCTTTTTTTTTTTTTTCTTTCTTTTTTTTTATAGTTTATTTATAATGAATTTGTTAAACCTATATTTTTAAAGTAAAATAAAATAATAAAAATAATTAGTGCCAGCTTGTTTGATCTGGCTTGTACGGGAGGAGTGGAATAGACATATATTTGAAGACATGGAGAGCTCCTTCAATTAATTGAAAACTTTGTTTGCTTGTACTTTTTTCGATTGGGCGGACCCGTAATCGGGGTTTCAAATATTGTTATCCTATCTTAGAATTCCAAGTTACTTTCCCTAAGATATATATATATATATATATATGTATATATATTGGAAAATTTTGTACTTTTTTAACACTTTTTGTTTATCATCATGAACATAAAGTATATTTAATTTTTAATATAATTAATTAATTACATTACTTACTTATCAAAATCCAATAAAAATAAATTATTATTTGAGTTAGTGAAAACTTTACCTTCTACGTATGTTAGTTATTGCATAGTTGAAAGTTTTGGCAGCCAGATTTTTTTTTTTTTTTTTTTTTTTTTTTTGGGGGGGGTGGGGGGGGGGGGGGGGGGGGGGTGGGGGTAATAGTGGGTGTGGGTGTGAGTATAGGGGAAGAGAGGCATTAAGTGTGTTTGTTCGTTTAGACCCCTTAAACTAGATTGTTTAACCTAATTAATTAACCAAGTTGATTATTAGGTTTAATATTCAAATCTAGGTTAAACAAGCATATTTCATATTATGCACGGCAGCGGAAAAGTAAATAACATCACAATATGATGACCTAAGAAAACCAATGAAACGAACCGTTTCAAGATAAAAACTTGGGGAGGATTTGACCTAACTATTCTCAAGGTAAAGCAAGTCCACTATAAGAGAATAAAAATTTTTACAAAAGATTTAACCCTAAATCTATTACTACATCCAGTAGTAACTTACTGACACAACCACGTGCAAACTCCAAATCCACGGACTCCTTCTCTCATTGAATTTACTGCAACACAAGTACCCACACTTGTGATTTTAAGATCCCACTCAAAGGTTTCAAATCACCATCAGTAGTTGATCTTGTAGCAGCAACTAGGTTCTACCACCGCCTGATTGTAGATCTTGCTCTGGTAGATTCTTGTGTAGTCAGAAGGTACAAAACCTCTCAAATCTCACAAAAAGTAACACACAAATCTTCCAAAAGTCTGAAAAACGTAGATAGGGCTGCCCTTTATATGTGGACAAGTTAGAATGAAACCCTAAATGTTTTTGCGGGCTTGGGCTTAATTTAAAATTCTGCAGAATTTCTCTTTCTGCGATTCTCGATCGGTTGAGCCTAATTATCGATTAATTGAGCCTGGCAGATTATAACTTCCTTTTTTTGCAATTAGCTCGAACTTGAAACCTACACCTTTGAGCATTGCCTAACATATATACTAGACATGTTTAGTTCTTGATTTGCCAACACATACAAAATATGATTCTAAACATTTAATCATAAATCTTCAGAAACTAACAATCAACCCATTTGGCAATCCGTGACTAAACACACATATAAAATGAAATGCTCAATTCAAATATCATCCCAAATACAAAGTATTGTCCTAATACAATTCTAACACAACTACTAACTATTAGTTGCTAGTATAAACAATAGCTGTTGGTAGTATTAACCTATAGTGCAACATATAGGTTACTCAAATTATTGCCCTAATTACTCAAATTCCTCCTACTGCCATCTCTTAATTAGTTGATAGATGCAAGTCTCATGCCCTATAGTGCAACATATATGAGTCTAATAGCTCTTGAAAAGTCATTTACCATGTCACTTTTTAATAATTTAATTTTGTATTGCACCTTTTACTTTTCCCCGTTTAACATGTTTGGTTATAGGCTTATCGCTACCTCTTTTAAAAATTCTTGGGGAGCATACACGACATGCAGTTCAGTCAACAAGATTTTTGAGTCTAATAGCTCTTGAAAAGTCATTTACCATGTCACTTTTTAATAATTTAATTTTGTATTGCACCTTTTACTTTTCCCCGTTTAACATGTTTGGTTATAGGCTTATCGCTACCTCTTTTAAAAATTCTTGGGGAGCATACACGACATGCAGTTCAGTCAACAAGATTTTGACTTCCCCCTTTATTTAATTATTCTTATTAATAATTTTTCAAAATGACTTCAGTGTCCTAAGAGTGGATCAGAAGCATAGGAAAATCTGTTGGAACTACGTGTCATGTCATTGCATAGTCCTAATTTGGTGCTAAAGCTTTATTGTACATATATCCACGTGAAAATTGAAAACTTGCAGTATTCTTCCCTTTTCAAACAGTCTTAACATGTTTTTCAAATGATTATTCATATAAATAGATGCAAAATCTTACAAAATATTTTTAAAAAAAAATAAAAAACACTTCATTTTACACATTTTGACAAAAAATACTCATATTAGTGGGTGTAAAATTGTGCATAAATGCACAAGTACTACAAATATATTTTCCCATGTGTAAACAGATACTTCCATAAATTCTGGTTTGATATTTTGAAAAATGATGCCTTTGATGTTGAACACTAAGGAGTTTGCCTTCAAAATTTTCAAAGAGCCTGCTTTTCCATAGTCACCTTGTGGACGTTTCAACTTGACTGCAGGGATCTCTTTAAAAGTAGAATGGTAGTGCAATTCTGAAGGTTGCTTCAAATATTTCTTCCTCTTGGCAATCAACACAGTTGGACATATTCTTTTACAGTGGAAGGTTAAGAAGGGCCTAACAATAATCAAATATACTAATCAAAAGAGGGAGAAACTAATCACAGGCTCAAAAAATTGCCCAAAGAAGGAGAAAGCAGCATAGCTTCTAGTGCTGATCACGGTTACTGTAGTATTTGTGCATTTATGCACAATTTTACACCCATTAATGTGAGTATTTTTTTGTCAAAACATGTAAAATGAAGCACGGTTACTATAGCCCTTGCATTTAATATTTTACATTTTACTGATGAGCGAATCGTAGCACCGCCGAAGAAGAACGAAGAAGCAAGTCGTGCCACCTTTGCTCTTGCCGTGCCACCGCCGAAGCTCACTCACTGATACAATCGCTGAAGCTCACTCACCGATACGAACTCCGAAGCTCTCGCCATGCCACCATCGATCGCCACTGAAGCTCTATTTGATCAGTGGGTTTTGGGGTTTTGATCCATTTTAATTTTTTGTTTGATAAGTTTAGGATTTTTAATCAATGGGTTTTGGGGTGATGGTGGCTGAGTAGGTTGATGGTGGGTGTGGATTGATGGTTGATAGTGGGTGAAGATGAATATTTTATTTGAATAAATGTGTATGATAGATAAACTGATGTGGGTGTTTTGTAAAAATGAGAGTGTAAAATAGAAAAAATAGGTTTTTTCCATACAAATTTACAAAAATATTGCGTCCACTAATACGGATGCTCTTAATTCTCCAAACTCGGCTGCGTTGATGCATGGTTGTTTAGATGAACTTTAGTTTTCTCCTTTCAATTTTCCATTCTACCAATACAAGAAATGGTGTGATGGATTCGGGGTGTCTGAATTGTCTGAAGGGTCGGTGAAAATGTAGCTCTAACTCTCCTATGTGCATGGTTTTCTTGATGTCAATAACAGACCAACGCTAGTCACTTGATCCTACAATCCAATTATTTTTGCAACTCTTTTGGAGTGTCACGATATCCACGACGCCACAGTTATAAATCATTAATTCTTCACATGCGTCCTGTGTCCGATTTACTACAATAGCAAAAGTCTTTGCTGAAACAAGTGATTTCTAAGGTATCTAGCCCAAATCCGAAACAGGTTAGACTAGCCTTGGTGTTCATTTTAGAATTTCTTAGCTGATAATTCAAATCTTGTTTAATTGGATGGCAAAAAGACAGAGGCGGCGTCATATTGCCTCCAGTTGGGTTCAAATTAAATGAACCCCCTGACTTGAGACCAAAAAAAAATTTACATATAATTTTTTATTTTGAACACCTAAAATAAAAAATTTGAACCCCTTAAAAGAAACCCAAGAACAAATTAATTCAACATCAATCTTTATCTTGGCTTTTTCTAACCAAAATTAAAAAAAAAAAAAAAAACAAAAACAAAAAAACAAAAAAACCCCAAAATGAGCAAGTTGATCTAAAATATGGAAAATAAAAATAGCAAATCCAACAACAAAAATTAGTAATTTGTTAATCTTTAATATCAGAAAAAAGGCAATTAAGTGAGTAGTAATGTGTAAAGTGTAAACACTAAAAACCAATTAAGTGTGAGGTGGTAGAAGTAGGACATGGGATAGGAAAAATTATTAAATCCACCAAGAAGACGATTAAAGTAGTCTCCCAACCAACATGCACAACCTTGACTCACTAGTACTAGTAGAATCTTTTACTCAACCATGGGTGGAGTTAACATGAGATTCTTTCTTAGTTTACTTAGTAGAATCAATGACGGCTGTAAGAATTATTTTTAGGATGGTCACTAAGAAATTTAAATTATATAAAATCTAATAAAACGATAATTTGAATATTTGCTACAACTGCAAATCAAATTGCTAAGGAGAGCAAAATTGTTACAACTGTAAAGCCAAAAAGAGTATAACTATCGTCACCATTAAGAAAAACTCACAACCACAATATTTTTCTTAATACCATTTTTTAAGGAAAAATGAAATTAGAGATTATTTTTATTGAATAGGTTGAACGAGTTACAAATTTGAATGATTAGTATTTTTATCTTTTTGTTTTATAATAGGTTTTTTATTGAATAATTTGTTCACTTCTTGTTGTTTGGTCTTATCTTGTTTTTGTTTGGTTTTATATTTGTTGTAATTTGGGCTAATATTTATTATGGTTATTTAATATTTAAAAAAAAAAAAACTATAAAAGGGTTTAAGGATTATGTTTAGGGGTAGAATTAATTTTGGAGTAGTGCTACGTCCACAACATTTTTACACTAAATCTTATGCAAAAAACTGTTATTGATAGGTAAAAAAACAATATCAGTATTAGGCCCAAATTAGAATCAGTAACAGTTTACCACATTGAATTTATTGTGAAATTATTATGAAAATGTTGTGAAATATCATTACTCTTATTTTTGTTGAACTCAAATTTTTATAATTTTCAAATCAAGGTGTTCAACATTTTTATTAGGGTGGTCATAGTAGGTTAATTTAACATAAAATATTTTTTTTGGCAAGTGTATATATACACTATTTTGCAAGTCAGGGTGGTCCTGTGACCACCCTGGCTTGCATGTGGAGTTGCTAGTGAGTGGAATCCATTAATGAACACTTGCCCTCAAACCATCAACTCTAATACCACTTGATAGAGAGATAACACCTTGGAAACTTTTAATTGAGGGGTTAATCCTATGGGTTTAGGTAAAATTATATTAATCACTCAATTAGAATCTTTCCAAGGACTTTCACTTCTTAACAAGTAACATCTAGAGCTAATGTGGTTAATTACATATTGAAATCCTTTTTTGCATAATTACCACAAGAGTGAGTCCTAATAAAATAGTTGGGCCAAAACACATTGGTTAAACTTTTGGATTAAGTGGTGTCTTTATATAATATATTAACTACTCAATTGAAATCTCACCAAATTTAGTATTATTTTCCCGACAAGAAATCTATTTCAAATGAAGAGGAGTGGATCTCTCTTAGAGAGGTGAATAGGTGTGTGAACATTAATGTGGGACAAACTTGGGTTGAAGACTACTTTTATTTTTTTTCTCTTTCCTCTAGTTCAACCTAATATTTTTCATTTTAACTCAAGATTTCATGATATCGTTTGTTGAATGTAACTATATATTGTTTTAAAAAAAAGAACAATATATTTAGTGATTAAAATTTTTTGCAATAAAACATGTTTTGTTGTGAAGGGTGACAGAGTGTATTATCACTAATAAGTAAAAATAGTGTCACTTTAAATAAAAACTTAACAACTTAATAAGTTATGAAAATGATTACATTAAGAAAAAGTTAAGAAAAAGATAATAATAAATTTTATATTCAGTGTTGCTCTCAAATAAAGTTGTAATTATGATTCAAGATTTTTAACTATCTAATACCAGCACCAACTTTGACTTGCAAACAGTAGTGATAATAAAAATAAGGCAAGGTTTAGGTACACTACTTAGGTGCTATTAATTAGGTCCTACTTTTAAAATTCTGTCATGTGACTTTTTTTATCATAGAATGAAAGTATATTTTTTAGTAAATTAAGTAGCCATATGGCAAAATCATTAGATAAGAACCTAAAAAACAGCACCTATAGCACTGTACAAAAGTAATATCCTATAAAACTGTCTTATAAAGATAAAAATAAAAAAAATAAAAATTAAAAATTTATTCTAGGATCAAAATTTTTTAGAGTTGACACAATGCTGAAATATGGTCAATTTTAAACGTATGTTATGTCTGCGTTGCTTGTGCACTGAACTCAAGTTATTTATACATTCTCACCTAAAAATGAAAAAAGTCATTTATACATTCGTTAAAAAGAGGGTTGCTTTTTTTTTTTTTTTTAAGGCATAAAAAACTCTAAAAAATTGTTAATTATGAAATAGCTTTTGGGATATTCATCTCGAATGGGTGACCAACATTAGTACTGCAAACATGATGTTGTTATTAGTGGCTCAAATCCGAGTGGAATCCCTGATAGAGAATCACAATCTATTTGTTGGTCTAATGTTTTCCACTATATTTAAAATACATGGTGGAATTTCTTCCACCCACCACAACAGATCATAAGGTCTAATGGTGGTCCGCCTGCGCAGTTATTTTTATTGCTTTGTTAAAACTACTTGGCAGTTGGCACCACTGCACAATTCTGCTCTGCTGTGTGAAACTAGTACCGCTGTATTTTAGATAATATGTTCAACACATAGAATTAAACCGCTTCATTTGGGACAACATGCACCGCGCTTAACTTTGGTCAATCTGTTTAAGATTTTTTCTACATGTCATGTCATTTTCACTGTCCTATGTGCATGATTTTATTGATGTCAATAACAGACCAACGCTAGTCACTTGATCCTACAATCCAATTATTTTTGCAACTCTTTTGGAGTGTCACGATATCCACGACGCCACAGTTATAAATCATTCTTTGCATGCGTCCTGTGTCTGATTTACTACAAGAGCGAAAGTCTTTGCTGAAACAAGCGATTTCAAAGGTATCTAGCCCAAATCCGAACAGATTAGACTAGCCTTGGTGTTCATTTTAGAATTTCATAGCTAATAATTTAAATCTTGTTTGATTGGATGGCAAAAAGACAGGAGGCGTCACATTGCCTCCAGTTGGGTTCAAATGAACCCCTGACTTGGGACAAAAAATAAAAAAAATTAAATATAATTTTTTATTTTGAACACCTAAAATAAAATTTTGAACCCCTTAAAAGAAGCCCAAGAACAAATTAATTCAACATCAATCTTTATCTTGGCCTTAAATAAATAAATAAAAACAAATTGATCTAAATATGGAAAATAAAAGTAGCAAGTTCAACAACAAAAATTAGTAACTTGTTAATCTTAAATATCAGAAAAAAGGCAATTAAGTGAGCAGTAATGTGTAAAGTATAAATACTAAAAGACAATTAAGTGTGAGGTAGTGGAAGTGAGACGTGAGATAGGAGAAATTATTAAATCTACCAAAAAGACTGCAAAATTAGTCCTCCTATCTAATTAAATAATGTTATTTATGCAAATATATGAGTTAGATTCTTAATCAGCACAAACTAGAATGTATAAAGGTTATTGCAATGAAAGAAGGTACACACACCATGCTAAATATCTTCTTTTCTATATTTTATATAACTTTCTTCTTCTTCTTTCCTGATTCTCCAACAAAAAAAGTAGCCCTTTCAAATCTTTTTGTTAATCCTTTATTGTATTTTAAAATCTCTGAAATCTAATACCTTTTGAAAAGATAATGGACAAACTACTCATAACTATTAAAAGCTAGTATCATTTATTTAATTTAAAAACTCAAAATTTTTCATTAACTTTGTTTCAGTTAAATAAAATAGTACGGTTTTAATTATAAACTCATATCTTCTTTTATATTAGACTTATAGATAACCTAGGGGGTGGGGAGAATACGTGAATAACCATTGAGACTTTGAGAGCATGCAAGTTGGGGCAAACTTAAAATTAAACTTATTTGTACTGGTTTTGAAATATTATTTCTAATATATATATATATATATATATATATTCAACTAAAATTTTTAAGCAAAATAAACAATTAAAAATAAGTTATTCCAAAAGAATATTTCCTTAAACAAGACAAAAGAATAATATTTACATGGACCACCCAAGGAAAATACAAGGGTGTAGTTTCTAAAATACATTATTATTATTATTACTACTTTTTGATATAAAAGTAGAAAATTTGTTGTTTTATGATATCAGAGATTTTTGTTTAGCACATATCATATTAGTCAGTCTGAAATTTCAAATGAATGATAGATGGACAAAGTAAGGCATGTTCAATCATCCATCCCAAAATTTCAATCGAAAATTTTGTCCTAATTCAGGCAAATACGTTGGATTCAATAAATTTAATCCATTTCAACTACAGGGCTGCTGGGCCATTATGTGAGTCTAGTCAAAGTGTCAATCTCCAATGATGACCCCACGATAAATTTATATAAAGGATTTTATTAACGTGTTTAGTGATAGAGAAAATTTTGTCCTAATTCAAGCAGATACATTGAATTCAACAAAATTTATCCATTTCAACGAAGAGAAAGTATATCATGTTTCGGTAATATCAACTCAATATCTATTTTGGTATTTTCTACTCAATAAATGTGTGACACCTGTTTCGAAAAACCACATCAGATTACTTCAATAAATTAATCACAATCTTCTATACTATCGGGAAGATAAATTAATCATTTATTGGAGTAGACTGATGTGATTTTTTAAAACAGATGTCACTCATTTATTGGGTAAGAAATATCAAAACAGATGTTGAGTTGGTATTATCGAAACGTTGTATACTTTCTCTCCAACTATGTGGTTCTTGGGCCCTTACGAGACTCTAGTCAAAGTGTCAATCCCCAGATGATGACCCCACGTTAAATTTATATAAAGGATTTTATTAACTTGTTTAGTGATAGAGATGTCAATGTCCACATCAATATCTACGAAAACTAAAATACTAAGGAAACGCCATGTGGCGTGTCATTTATTACAAATTTAAAGCACTTTTCAACGGTGGTCTGAAGGGAAGTAGGATTCGTTGAGAAATTTCGTGTCGTGTCAATATGGATGAGGCCAAATGTGTGGGCGCAACGAGAGAGACAAGGTTTTGTCGTGGATGCCTCATGGTTGCATGGATATACCAGAATAAGTCTAGTGCCACAATTTATGACATAACTTGTACCACAATTCACCCATGTGGTGAGTTGTGATTGATAGAGGGGTGATGGTGGGTCCATGTGAGAACATCCCTCCATCAACCACGACTTGTCACATGGGCGAGTTGTGGCACTAGACTTATTCGGTATACCATCACATAGAATATAGTGATCTTATCGTGTCTATAAATGAATAAATAAAACAGTTGTGTAGGATTTTCATTCCTTTTAATAATGGACTTGGTTTTGGTCTAATGCATCTAATGCATTAGATCTGGTTAGATGATGACATGTGTCTAAAAGTGGACACATGTCATCATCCTAATGAGTCGTGGACAAGGTTTTGTCGAGAATGCCTCATGGTTGCATGGATATACCAGAATAAGTCTAGTGCCACAATTTATGACACAACTTGTACCACTATTCGCTCATGTGGCGAGTTATGATTAGTAGAGGGGTGATGGTGGGTCCATGTGAGAACATCCCTTCATCAACCACGACTTGTCACATGGGCGAGTTGTGGCACTAGACTTATTCGGTATACCATCACATAGAATATAGTGATGTCATCGTGTCTATAAATGAATAAATAAAACAGTTGTGTAGGATTTTCATTCCTTTTAATAATGGACTTGGTTTTGGTCCAATGCATCTAATTCATTGGATCTGGTCAGATGATGACACATGTCTAAAAGTGGACACATGTCATCATCTTAATGGGTCTTGGACAAGGTTTTGTCGTGGATGCCTCATGGTTGCATGGATATACCAGAATAAGCCTAGTGCCACAATTTATGACACAACTTGTACCACAATTCGCCCATGTGGCGAGTTGTGATTGGTAAAGGGGTGATGGTGGGTCCATGTGAGGACATCCTTCCACCAACCACGACTTGTCACATGGGCAAGTTGTGGCACTAGACTTATTCGGTATACCATCACATAGAATATAGTGATGTCATTGTGTCTATAAATGAATAAATAAAACAGTTGTGTAGGATTTTCATTCCTTTTAATAATGGACTTAGTTTTGGTCCAATGCATCTAATGCATTAGATCTGGTCAAATGATGACACGTGTCTAAAAGTGGACATATGTCATCATCTTAATGGGTCCAGTACTGCTGGACACTGGACTTAAGCCTGGCCCTTTGATAATAATCCAAGAAAAAGTTAATTCAACATCAATCTGAATCTTGGCCTTTTAAAAAAAAAAAAAAAAAAAAAAAAAAAAACACAAATTGATCTAAATTTTAAAGTAGCAAATCCAACAACAAAAAACACAAATTGATCTAAATATGGAAAATAAAAGTAGCAAATCTAACAACAAAAATTAGTAATTTGTTAATCTTAAATATTAGAAAAAAGGCAATTAAGTGAGTAGTAATGTGTAAACACTAAAAAATAATTAAGTGTGAGGTAGTGGAAATGAGGCGTGGGATAGGAGAAATTATTAAATCCACTAGGAAGACTGCCAAAGTACTCCTCCTAACCAATTAAATAATGTTATTTATGCAAATGTGTGAGTCAGATTCTTAATCAGCACAAAAATAAAAAAGAAAAAAGAAAAACGACTAGGTGATGTCACATTAGCATAAATAGCAACATTTTATTAGTTAGAAAGATGAAGATCAAGTTAGCAATCTTCCTTGTGAACCTAATAATTTCTCATGGGATAGTGGGAGTGAAGACAATTTTCAATTTTTTTTTTTATTGTAATATTGTGTTGAATTCTTAGACCAATAAATTTTATTATTATTATTTTTTATTTTTTATTTTTTTTGCTATGGGGTTTGATTTTGGGATGGGTTCTAATTGGGGTGGTGGCTGGTTTTGATTGTGGGTGAAGAGAGAGAGACAACGAGGAAAAGAGAAAAATTTATGTGGGTGAAAAAAAAAAGAGAGATAGAGAGAGGGTGAGGAAGAAAGAGAGAGAGAGTGAAACATATAAAAATTTAAATGATGTTGGGTTTGATGTGAAAAATAAAAAATGAGATGTTAGGTGATTTGTAAAATGGTGTTTTAAAGTAACTTTTTGATTGTTAAAATAGGTTTTTTTTTCATACCCAACTGTTAATGCTCTAAGGTGGCACATGTCCTTATCTTGAGTAATTATAGTATAATTATATAAAAAGTCACAACTATTGCACAATTATCTTACATGGTAGATTGTGATTGGTTGTCTGCCACTTTCATATAAACACACAAATTTTCTTTTCCACCACTCATGCTCTATCATGTGAATAGTTGTTGCAAAAGTTGTCATTTTTTATGTGTTAATAGAATTTTTTCCTTATCCCTAATTGATCTGTTGGATTTTCTATACTTAATACTTTCTTTCATCATTTTAGGGGTACAGTCCAATACACAATTAGCGTATCTTAGCTAACTCTCTCTTAATAACCTAATAGCCTTAAGTGCCTTCTACAATCTGATCTAGCTTACTGGACTTGCGTTGTGAACAAAATTTAAAACTTTCCAACCCATTGAATTGGATGCTTAATTACTGTTGAGGTATAAATTTTCGGGCCTTGGTTTTATTAGCCCACTCACAAAATACTAACATGATCCCACACATTATTCTAAACTAACATAAATATTCCCATATATGTATTACCCATTATATCCCACATATTACCCAACTAGAATTTTTTACAAAAATACTCATCACGTTACTACTAAAATCAAACCACAAAATTATGCTATCCCCACAAAAAATCCCAAGCTCATTTACCTTGTGGGCAAAGCCCAAAAAAAGGCCCAACAATATCGTTTACTAAGCCCGTTGCTACACGGCACCTTAAAGCTCGTTACTACATGGCATCTCTAAAGTCCGTAGCTACACGGCAATACTTTAAAAAATCTCAAAATCATTTTTACAAAGCCCTAATACTAATTTGGCAACTATCTTTACACTATTTCATAAAGCCCAAATATTATTTTGGCAATTCTTTCATAAAACTCAAATACTAATTTGGCATTATTTTTACAAAGTCCAAGTACTAATTTGGCAACTATTTTTACACTATTTTCATAAAAGCCCAAATGCTAATTTGGCATCTATTTTATAAAGCCCAAATATTATTTTGGCAACTCTTTCATAAAGCCCAAGTACTAATTTGGCAACTATCTTTACACTATTTTCGTAAAAGCTCAAATGCTAATTTGGCATCTATTTTATAAAGCTCAAATATTATTTTGGCAACTCTTTCATAAAGCCCAAATACTAATTTGGCAATTATCTTTACACTATTTTCATAAAGTCCAAATGCTAATTTGGCATCTATTTTACAAAGCCCAAACATTAACATTCGACACTCATTTTACGAAGCCCAAATCCATTTTAGCAATTATCTTACAAAGCCCAAAATAATGTTTTGGCAAAAACAATTACTCAAAGTCCAAATGCTAATTTGGCACTTATTTTGCAAAGCCCGAATATTCTTTTGGCAACTATTTCATAAAACCCAAATGCTATTTTGGCACATATTTACTAAATTCAAATATTATTTTGACACTTGTTAAGTCCCTAACTCATGGGAAATACAAATTACTCATTTCTCAAAAGAATATTTCTTTTACAAAATTTTATGGGAACTATGTTTATTATTTCCATAATCAACTAACTATAAAGCCCATAAAGCCCATGAATATCACCCATGGCAAAACTACTCATCTTGTAGGGTTAACCAAACCCAAGCAAGCTTGTCTACAAAGCCCAACTGGGTCAGGCCAGCCCACACACAAATCTCAGCCATTGGAAAACACGTGAATTGGTCAACCAAATTTCAGTAACAATTGAACAGTTGGAGCCCCTTCCCATCAAGTCCCAACTTATCTAATCAGATCAGAAAATAGACACGTGTCCATCAGGGGATGAATCCTTTCTCCACAAGCTGAAATCCCATCATTGCTTAAGTGACATAAAGCTGAAGGTGATGTGACAGAAAGCTGGGAAAGCTTCAGCCAGCTGTTACTTCTTTCTCCTTCAACTCATTCAATCAAGAACCCAAAGCTGCCATAACCAGGCCAGTGAAGTTCCTAAAATGACATAAAATCAGCTCATTTTCATACTAAAAATATGTATTCTCTGGTTCATGAACTAAGCACATGAACCCCAAATGGGGAAACTTAGGGAAATGTGGTTTGGAGGGCACCAAGGGGATCCTAGTAAAGTTCCTAGCAAAGGTTCCAAGGTTGACACCTAGCTTGGGGTGGTCCAATCTGCCCTAGGGAACTCTGATTCTAGTTGTAGCATAACCAAGATCATTAGCCTAAAACATGCTCTAATCCTACCAGCTAAGGCTAATTAGCATTCAATGCCAAAGCCAAAAAACCAGTTGTTATTACTCAAAACAGCAAAAACCTTCTAAAGTTGAGCTTGCTACTCTTAGCTAAAAATCTTAAGAACGATTCTCTAAGGAGTTTCTGGAGATTGAGGAAGATTTAGCCTAAAGCATGCTCTAATCCCATCAGCCAAGGTTAATCAGCATTCAATGCAAAAGCCAAAAAACCAGTTGTTATTACTCAAAACAGCAAAAACCTTCTAAAGTTGAGCTTGCTACTCTTAGCTAAAAATTTTAAGAATAATTCTCTAAGGATTTTTTGGAGATTGAGGAAGATTTAGTAAAGATTATTTGCTAAACACCTCCTGAAAACCCTAATATAAATGGAACTCTCCATTAATGCTTAACCAACCAACAATACACTAAGACATACACCAGAAAGATTCTTCCTTAACCTCTTTGCTTAAGCTTTCTCTAAGCTTTGAAAAAGCCTCTGAGTTCTTAGCTTCAAGCCTAGAAACTAAGTTCCCCAGCTCCTAACTCACAAATAATTTCTCGTAGCTCTACTCTTAAACACTTACTTGCCCCAGCAAAACATTCTAGCAATACTACTATACACTCTCACTCATTACTCATACTACTCACAAATGATTCTCTCTACTCACTACATACACTATATTCACGAGCATGCTACGGCACCATAATGATCTTGCTACGCTAGCTGAGATCTCTCTGTCTCTCTTCATCTCACACTAAGTCTTCTCCATTATTTGTCATTATGGAACCCATGATATTTACTTATTCATTTACTATCAATGGTTATGATGTAACTATTACTATAGAGTTTTTCCCTCATATTGTTGTACTAGAAGACTCCTTTTTAGAGTTAACGGATGATGAGTCTGAAAACGTAGATATTTCCCTTAGTCTGTAAAGTAACTAACAGCTGGAGGCCTATGATGTTTTGTTTTACTTTACTGCTAGGCTGTTTTCTGCAGGAACACCTTACTGCTAGGCCGTTTTCTGCAGAAACATTTCACTGCTGGGTTATTTTCCTGCAAAAACACTTTACCACTGGGTTGTTTTATGCAAAAATACTTTACTGCTGGGCTATTTCTTACAGTATGCTTTTTAATCATGGTGACATGTCTACTGTAGGGATTATTTATGTGCTACTCTTGTCAGTTCTAATCTAGGCCCAAGGCATAAAATATAGTGGATTTCTTGGACCTTCACTTTGGGCAGTGCATCGAAGCCCATCGTCGAGTTTCGGTTTAGACCTCCAACCCAACTTAAATCTAATTTGTCAGGAAGGAAACTTTTTCGCCCCTGACAATTACTAGTTACTATTGTATTCAGCACAAATAAAAAAGAGCGCTTATTAATGCTACTTTGAATGCTTAAATAGGAATGGGCTCATGTGGAATGAGTGACCTAGTTATATGCTTAAAGAGGTAAGGGTATGCTGTTAGGGTCATATTTTTTATATAATTGGCTAATCCTTTGATAAAATGCACTTTACTTATAATTTGGTATATCTAAGTTGGGTTTAATACATCAAGAAATATGTTGTTCAAACAAATATGTTGTTCAAACATATCAAGTGGTATCATTAAAGTCATGAAGATTGATCTAAGAAATAAGTAAAGAAAAGTTGTTTCATTAAGTCTCAACAAAAGCTCGACAAAAGCTGAAAACAGGTAAAGAAAAGTTGTTTCATTAAGTCTCAACAAAAGCTTGACAAAAGCTGCCATTGGAGTTTAATGGATAAGCTAAGGCTCTTTTGGATATACAATACTGCCAGTTTCTTTAAGACCTACTCTGCTCTCCCCGTTTGTGTGTGTGTGTGTGTGTGTTAAATTACTTAGTATTCCCAAAAAGAAAAAACAATGGGTGTAGACTTGGGCTCCCGTTCCCAAATGATGCTGAAATTCTAATACCCAAGGTTAGTTTAGGGCCTAATCAGATGTTAAATTGACTTGAGAAATGTTAAAATGGAAAATACAACTTTTAATGAGAAAATCAATCTATTTTTGAAAAGGTAAAGTCAAGGAAACCTCCGGCCTATGCGCATAAGAATCAACCTGCACACGCAGTTATGATGCATGCGCACACAAGCACAAACCTATGCACGCATGTAAGGTTACAAAAATTATGAAAGGTAAGTTTTCTGCATTAAAGACTGAGGTTTAAAACGAATCCCACATCGTTTGGGAGCCGTTCCAAACCCTCATTTTCACAATATAAATAGCCATACATGGTAGCTGTTTAGAACACATAGAAATCCTAAGGAAAAACACTAAGATTCATTAGAAATAGTGAATCAAAGAAAGATTTTTTCACAAAACATCCTCAAGTCAATTTTCTTTTGATTGAGGCCTTTTCTAGCCCTGATCTTTGAGTTAAAGATTACAAATCACTTTTTATTGATTGTGAACAGATTTTATTGAGGGGAACGATCAAAATTCAAGCTTAAAGAGCTTCTATTTTGAGATATTAGTTCTAAGGTTTTTCTTTTATTTTCTTTAATTTAATTATGTTTATGTTTGTTTCTTTGTTTGTTTTGTGTATATATATGTTATATAGCTTAGTTTTAGATAGCTTTTATGTTTCTAAGCATGTTAGGCTATTAGTCTCTTTATTTTAAGTGTTTTTTGTGCTTGTTGCGTTTCTAGGCTAGGATTTCTGAACAAACCTATGCATGCATGCATCCTACATGTGCGCATAAGTCAAAGTATGTGCACACATGCAGCTTGCCCAGGCACGCAGGCCTCTACATGTGCACACATACTGTTGCCTAAAAACCCTAATCCAAATTTCCCCTTTGTTTTCTTTGCTTATTTCATATGTTATGCCTTTATTTGACTCCTTTTTTTTTTTTTTTTATAGGTTTTAGATCCTGCTCTATGTTTATTGTTTGTTTGCCTTTCATATGTTTAAATTAGGGTTTATCTTTTATTTCTTTGTTTAGATGCCATGAACATGCATTCACATGTTCATGCATTTATGCCATAAGTGCTGAGATGCAGCAAGGTAAGTGAGGTAAAACACGCATTAACATGTACATGCATTTGTTTGTGACATAATCTTGTTTAGGGTTGACGAACATGATGTGGTGGTTTGAATAAGCGTGTTTGCATTCTTAATGTTTTCCAATGATCCTTGATGATACCATGATTGCTTGCTACCTATGTTCTGCCTTGATTTAATGTTCATGTGTTTCTGCCTTGGATGTGGTATAATGACATGATGATAGATGTATGCTAGGTTGATATGAGATGCCATGATAGATGTATGTTAAGATATATTGTGATATGCCATGATAGATAAATGATTAGGTTTTGGGATGATTGATGCCATGATTATATGTTTAGATGTATGCTAGTGTGTGTGTGAGTATAGATACAATATTGAATATGCCTTTAATAGGTTTAAGATATAAGACACAATGAAAGGAAGCCAACCCTAGGATTAGGCGATTTTGGATGCCTAACACCTTCCCAAAACCATACCTAAACTCCAAACCCATACTCTAATAATAAAATCAAAAGGTCCTTTCTTAAGAGGACACTATATATATGGTTCCTAGGTCATTGCAAAAAATAGGTGGCGACTCTTTATATTGTCTGTAGTGGGTTAATCCCACATCAGAAAAGAATGTGAGTTAAAGAGGTTTAAAGTCTGTGTTGTGTGTCCAAGAGTTAAGCCTTTTTAGATATACACCACTATCATTTTCTTTAAGAAATTCTCCCTTCTCCCCGTGTGTGTGTGTGTTAAATTACTTAGTATTCTCACCCAAAAAAAAAAAAAAAAGTTTAATGGAGAAGCTCGACATAAGCTCGATTTATCGAGATCTACGATTTCAAAAATTCCAAATCTGAAATTCGGCCCATGATGACTTGTTTGATTATGGTTTCTTTTCTCACAACCTTGGTCCTATATAAGGCTTATTTTAAAAGTCATCAAGTATGGAAATAGAGATCTAGAACTCATATACTCTGTGTAAAGCAACTGCATTTATATGCTGTAGGATTTTGTAACCAAATGCTTCTTAAGTTTCATCGTTTATGAAGTGAAGAACTTTGTAGTCAACAACAATCAATTAAGTTGCTGGAGTTAGTCATGTACTGGAATCTGTGTAAAGGAGTTAGTTATAGATTGGGGATTTGTGCAACAAAAGAAAGAAGTCTACTACAATATCAAGTTCAATTGGGTATTGGAGTAAAGGTTCAACTGTAGATTGGTATTTTGAGATAGACCAATGTAGTGGTAAGAGATCTCATACTTGTAACCATTTGATTATTGATTAATGGATTCTTGAGAGTGGTGACATTAAATTCACTCGGTAGGATTTTTGCCTTGTAAGAGGTTTTCCCCATTTTTCAACAAATTACCATGTCAATTTAATTTCTGATACATTTAGTTTATTTGGTGATTTGTTGGTGCCTCCATGATTTGCACATAATTTCACCTAATTAATCAACATGGATAATTGAATTAATTAATCGGGGTCAATCTATCTTAACCCAACAAGTGGTATCAAAGTGGCCACACTCTTATTAGGTTTTAATCTATGTTGTGTGATCTATTGACCCCTATTGTCATGGATATAAAGTCCATGAACAAATATTTTTCAAATAAATTCTCTTGTAATTCTAACATTGATGTTCTTCAGTTTCTCAAGAAATGTAAGTCTGACATTTGTTTGAAAATATTTGGGTTGGGTGAAAAAGATTTGTGTATGGATGATTTAATGGAATCAGCTTAGGTGAAAGAACAATTGATTTCCAAAAAATGCAAAAGAAGACTAGATTGTCTCAAATGATACATACACCAGGTTACTAGTAAAAGAAAGACGAAGGCTCGATTAAAGCTATCCAATAGAGGTTGCAAAGAAAGAACCTTGCCATATGACTTGACTAATAAGCATGAAGTGTGTTTCATGATGCATACTGCTCTTAAAGTAATGGATACATGCTTATGGTATCTTGATAGTGGTTGTTCAAGACAATTGACTAGAGACCATTCTCTCTTTAAAACATTTGAACCAAAAATGGGTGGTAATATTACATTTTGGGATGGAAGCAAATCCTAGATAAAGAGGAAAAGGAAAATGAATTATTTCCTTCCAGTATTACTTGATATTTCTAATATTTTATATGTAGAAGGGGTTGAGGATAAATCTATTAAGCGTAAGTCAAATTTGTGATCAAGGCTTAATGGTGTTGTTTTCCAAAGGAAAATGTCTAGTACTCAATGAACTAGGTGAACAACTTATTGGTGGCATCTGCACATTGGATAATTGCTACGATTTGGTTCTAGATGCTAAAATAGTTTATAATAGCATTCGGATGCCCAATGAAGATTTATGGCATCAAATGATGGGACATGCAAGTTACAAGCAATTGTCTATCGTAACTAAGAAGGAGGCAGTGTTTGGCATTCCCAAGTTGGTTAAAGTTGACATTAATGCTATATGCAGACCATGTCAACTCGGAAAACAAACAAGATCTCATCATCAAGCAACCTTAACCATAGCCACAGCAAGACCTCTCGAGCTGCTCCATATTGATTTCATGGGTCCTACTAGAACAGAATCTCTAGGAGGCAAAAAATATATCATGGTTGTGATAGATGATTTTACCAGATTTACATGGGCAATTTTGCTAATGTCCAAGTCTGAAGCACCTCAACAAATAGAAATCCTATGTAAAAGATTGCAAAATGAGAAAGAAGTATTAATCATCTTCAAAGTGATCATGGAAGAAAGTTTGAGAATTCTCAGTTGGAGCAATTCTCACTAAAGTGAGCATAGCTCAAAAATTCTCTGCTCAAATTACTCATCAACAAAATGGAGTAGTTGAGAGGAAGAATCAAGTCATTCAAGAGATGGCTAGAGCTATAATGCATAACAAAGATTTTGCTAAAAATCTGTGGGGTCAAGCTGTGAACGCTGCATGTTACATTGTAAACAAAGTGTACTTCAGACCAGGAATAAAGAAAACTCCATATGAGCTATGGAAAGGAAGAAAGCCAAATGTAAAATATTTCTGAATATTTGGTAGCACCTGCTTTGTCTTGAAAGATAGAGAAAATATGGGAAAGTTTGACACTCGAAGTAATGAAGGGATTTTTCTTGGGTACTCATCCTCTAGTAAGACTTACAAAGTTTTCAACAAAAGGACAAGTAAAGTCATGGAGACTATGAATGTTGTAATTGATGAAACCTCAACTTCTACCACACAAAAGGAGGTCGATTAACTGCTAAAGTCTACTCTCCTTTCAGCTCCTATAAGAGACAAAGTTAAAGAAGATCCTTCTCCTACTTCTACACCAAATATTGCTCAATCATCTAATAGTAAGCCTGTTGAGGATACTTCAAAACCTACCACTCCTCCACCTGTTGGTCACATAGAAATGGAACCTTCATCTAGAATTGGATTGAATCACCCTTTAGAAGCAATTGTTGGAAATATTAATGAATTAAACTTAAGGAAGTGAACTGTTGATAAGTATATGGCTAATTTTGTGTCTTATTCTACTTATTTGTATCAGGTTAAACCCATAAAAGTGAAGGAAGTGCTTCAAGATGAAAGCTAGGTGGAAGCTATGTATGATGAGCTGCATTAGTTTTAGAAAAATGATGTCTAGACTTTTGTTCCAAGATTGGAAGGTGTGAACATCATCGGCACAAAATGGATCTTTTGTAACAAGATTGATGAGGAAGGCAATGTCATTTGAAATAAAGCCAAAGTCATTGCTTAAGGATACACTCAAGTTGAAGGGGTTGATTTTGATGAGAGGTTTGCACTAATGGCTCAAATTGAATCCATACAGATATTACTTGCTCTAGCCTATCATCTAAAATTCAAGTTGTATCAACCCAAGGGATTTGTTGATCCACATTATCCCAATCATGTGCTTTATTTGAAGAAGGCATTGTATGGCTTAAAGCAAGCACCAAGGGCATGGTATGATCGTCTCACAGAGTATTTGGTGGATAATGGATTTTCAAAGGACAAGCAGATCAAACCCTTTTCATTTAGAAAGTAGATGGAAAGTTTGTTGTAGCTCAAGTATATTTCAACGACATCATCTTAAGTTCTACGAAAGATGATCTGGCACACTCTTTCTCTAGCATGATGCAGACTAAATTCGAGATGAGTATGATCAGAAAGCTGAATTACTTCCTTGGTCTTCAAATTCGGCAAAATGAGTTAGGTATCTTCATCTCTCAATCTAAAAATATGCAAACAATCTTGTAAAGAAATTTGGTTTAGAATTTTCTAGCTCAATTAGAACTCCCATGAGCCTGAATGGTAAACTTACTATAGACTTGTTAGGCAAAAGTGTTGATCCTACTCTCTATAGAAGCATGATAGGTAGTCTTCTTTACCTTACTGCTAGTAAACTTGACATTAGCTACAGTGTTGGAGTATGTGCTCGATATCAATCCAACCAAAAAGAGTATTATGTTACTACGGTTAAGAGTATCATCAAATACGTTAAATCCACTAGTAACTTTGGTATTTGGTATGATAAGGACACAAATGATATATTGGTTGGGTATTCTGATGTTGATTAGGTTGGCAATGCTGATGATCATTAGAGTACTTCTAGTGGGTGTTTCTATTTGGTAAACAATCTTGTTTCATGGATGAGTAAGAAGAAAAATACCATATCTCTCTCCACTGCTAAAAATGGGTACATTGCTATTGGTCGTTGTTATACTCAACTCTTTTGGATACAGAAACTCCTTATTGATTATGATATTTGTCAAAAACATCTCACCATATATTGTGACAATACTAGTGCCATTAATATCTCTAAAAATCCTTTTCAACACTCTTGAACTAAATATATCGAGATCTAATATCACTTCATTTGTGAATTGGTTGAATATGGCATTCTCACTCTTGAGTTTATTAACACTGATGATCAAAAGGTTGATCTTTTCACAAAATCGTTGGATGGTCATTGATTTGAATTCTTACGCCAAAACATTGGTGTAATTACTTTGGCACAATCCTCTTCTCCCTCCCTTATGCATTTGCATCAGTGTATCTAGTTGTTATTGCTTTTTACTATGTTTGTTTGTTTGTTTTGTTTTTTCTTTTAATATATATATATATATATATATATTTTTTTTTTAAATTAAAAGAGGGAAAAATATGAAAAATACAAAAACTGTGTGTGTTTGTGTATACTGGTACTTGTGTACCTTTGGATGGCCATTGAAACAAAGTTTCTTAACTTTGTATCTCTTGTAGCTTAGATGAGCATTTTCATGCACAACTATGCAATATGAGCTTTGTGGCTTGTTATGTGATTTGTATGATTTGGTTAATCTTTTATCATTCATATCTTTATCACTCTTTTTGACAGGAAGGACTAAAAAATCTTAAGAGAAAAACATAAATAACCAGCTCACTATTAAAACTCATCAATTATAAAACATCTATGTGCAATTCATAAAAGTCATGTTTGTTAAGGTGTAGCATTTGTACAACAAGAATAAGATGTTTTGGATAACATAAATGAGTATTTCTTTTCTCTCTTATATGGCCATGCATGATGTTCTTTTTTATACTTAAAAGAAAAATATTCAAAGAACATGAAAAGCTAAAAGAATAAAAATGCTTTTACATATGATTGTAAGCGTGTTTCTAAGAGATGTGGGAGTTACATGATGTACCTCAAATGTGATGGTCCCCATTAAACAGTTATGATTGTATGTGGATGTTTTGATTCTCTTATATTATTATTATTATTATATGATGAGACACTTATTCTTTCTTGCAAAAGTTTCACACACAACATGCATACTCTTTGCTTTTCTTGATACTATTATATAGATACAATGTAATTTGACCACCACAAGGAATACATGTGGTAGTATATGTTTACTAAACTGTCTTAACTTGCTTTTGAAAATAAAATTGGTTAGACTTGTTTAGTGTGCTTTTGGATCTAGGAATGCTTTGCATCTAGATTTTTGATGTGTTTAAGTGTTTAATATGCTTCTTTGATGATTGGTTTGGTGTCTATCTTGTTTGAATTCATCTCATGCATTTTCTTCTCCTTGAAAAACCATGTTTCTATTTGCTCGATACGAGCTCGATAGAAGCCTGATAACAGCTCAATATCCCTTGACACAAGCTTCTTCTATAAAAGTTTTTTTGGGTTTTCTCGATACCTCTCGATACATAGCCCGATCCATCGAGCCAAATTTTTGATCTCTTCATTTGCTCGATAGAAGCTTGACACCTTCTTGATCCATCGAAGCAGTTTTGTCATTGATACCTCCTTGATACCTTTCAACTATCAAGAATTTGTTAATCCTCGATCTATCGAGATTCCTGACTGTATATATATTCGAGGGTCAACCCGGTTCTATTTTAACTAAAAAACCTTGATCTCTCTCTCTTCTCTCTCTCTTGGCGTTTTTGTGATTTTGATAAATCTTTTGGGTTGGGTTTTGTTGAGATGATATCACATGATCATGCATTGCATTATCTAGCATTCTATTCACATGTTCATGCATTCTAGGATTGTGTGATTGATTATATATTGTGAGTGCTGTAGTTTGGATTGGGTTTTTGCCCATGATGCAATTTCTTTTTGCATGTTACACGCTCACGCATGCCCATGCATTGCTTGTTTCTTCTTTATCTTTCTTGAGCATCTCTTCTACTTTGTCTCTGTTTGTTCTCTCCCTAAGTATTTTTGACATGGCACCCAAGAAATCCACTTCTTCAAAGAACCTAATATCTTGTCGTGGTTTTTCATCATCTTCTTCTTCTCTTCTTTCTCTTCCAATTAGAGATCAGTTCCGTGACTTGAAATCCTAAAAGGATTTTGATGAGAACTTTAGTGACTAGGCAATTCACTCGGAATGCCAAGTCATTCTAGACACGCCTCTTCTTGGTGCGTTTAGCTCTCAGGGTTGGGAATATCTTTGCGAGAAACCCTTGAGGTGTCCCAGCATGTTTATACAAGAATTCTACTCCAACGTACATGCTATCGATACCTCTATTCCTCTGTTTACTATGGTATTTCGAGGAACACATATCGTAGTTACCCCAGAGATCATTTTTGAGGTACTACACATCCCTAGGGTAGCTTATCTGGACTATCCTAGTCATCCTCGTCTTCGTTCCATCTCTAGAGACGAGTTGGCCTCATTATTTTGTGAGACAGCCATGGTGTAGGGTGAACTTCTTAACTTCATCACACAAGACTTTGCTAAGGATTCAAGAATACTTAATATGGTGATAACCTTTGTTCTCACTCCATGGTTTCACTATAACACTATCACTAAGCCTCATACTTATTTTTTTTTCTCTCTTTTGGGGGTCTCTTTATAGACTTTCCTTCACACATGATAGTATTTATGATAGATATCTATCAAGACATTGTTACATGTGATAAGCTAATCTTCCCTTCAGCTATCACATGCATTCTCACACACATGCACATTCCTATTCATTTTGCCCCTCTCTTCTCTATCATGGATGCTATTAGTTAGGAATCTATGCAGAGGAGCACTGCATAGCTCACAGCCAAGTGGCCTTGTCATAAGTCTATTCTCGAGGAGGCTAAGTCCAGAGCTGCTGAGAATGTTGCCTTTGCCCCTCTACCCCCTTCCTCATCTACTCCATCTTCTTCTTCTGAAGTGGAGGCATCTCTTGTTGCCATCTTGGATTAGCTTCAACAGATGCATGCTAACTTTGGTAGTCATCTCAACATTCTCTCTGATGAGGTGTGTTGGATTAACACCAGAGTTGGTCATATTGCTCGTTGACAGTTACGTATTGGTGGCTTTGCTTCTTCACCCAAGCATGATCCGTACAAGGAGTCTTCAGTTAGTGGAAATGATGATGGTGATTATGTTTTTGGCTCGGAGTATAAGGATGAGATGATTGTCTCTCAATGATTCACCCTTTGTCACTCGTGACAAAAAGGGAAAGTAGTTTTGGTTATGAGAGAGTAGTCATGTTGTTATAGGGAGAACCAGTCTAGTGATAGGAGGAGAGTGCTTTTGAGATATGTAGTGAAGTTTTTGATGTATAGTTCTCATTACATGTACCTTGGTGTTATGACCTTTTTACATACATTGTACTTCTATATATATATATGATGATGATGTATGTTTTTCAACTTATCTTACTTGTGTTGTTTCCTTTTTCTCTTTATATACATGTTTCTTAGTTTATATAAATTGTTTATATTTCATACTTGATGCCTTGATGGATCTTGTCTAAGTGTTTCAGCTAAGACAAGTTGTAAGTCTTTCATGTCACGGTCTCTCTTCTTGTAAAGTTTTTCAAGAGTTCATTGTATTCGTTTGACTTATGCTCTTTTTATGTATTTGTTATGGAGATTGTTGTCTTATACATCTCTCATAACCATGAATGTGGTTTTGTCATGGAGAGATTGTTAGGGTCATATATATATATATATATATATATTTTATATATAATTGGCTAATCCTTTGACAAAGTGCACTTTACTTATAATTTGGTAGATCTAAGTTGGGTTTAATATATCAAGAAATATGTTGTTTAAACATAACAAGTGGTATCATTAGAGATATGAAGGTTGATCTAAGAAACAAGTGAAGAAAAGTTGTTTCATTAAGTCTCTACAGAAGCTCAATAGATGCTACTATCGAAGTTTAATGGAGAAACTTGACACAAGCTCTATCTATTGAGATCTACAATTTTAGAAATTCTAGATCTAAAATTTGGCCCATGATGACTTGTTTGATTAGGGTTTCTTTTCTTACAGCCCTAGTCATATATAAGGCTTATTTTAAAAGTCATCAAGTATGGAAACAGAGATCAAGAACTCATATACTCTCTGTGAAGTAACTACGTTTGTATGTCGTAGGGTTGTTTAACCCAGTGCTTCCTAATCTTCATCATTTATGAAGTGAAGAACTTTGTAGCTAACAACAATCAATCATGTTGCTAGAGTTAGTCACATACTGAGATCCGTGCAAAGGAGTTAGTCATAGATTGGAGATTTGTGCAACAAAGGAAAGAATGCTACTACAATATCAAGTCCAATTAGGTATTAGAGCAAATGTTCAACTATAGGTTGGTATTTTGGGATATGCTAGGATAGTGATAAGATTTCTCATACTTATAACTGCTTGATTATTGATTAATAAATTCTTGAGAGTGGTGACCTTAAATTCACCCGGTGAGGTTTTTGCCTTATAAGAAGTTTTTCCCATTTGTTAATAAATCATTGTATCAATTTAATTTCCGTTGCATTTAGTTTATTAGGTGATTTGTTAGTGTCTCCACGATTTGCATGTAATTTGATCTAATTAATCAATTTAGGTAATTGAATTAATTAACTGGGGTTAATCTATCTTAACCCCACATATGCTATATGAAGATGCTAATAGGAAAATAAAAGTGAAAATTACTGTTGCCATTGCTATGTCGATTTATCATCTATGTATTTTATTTATTTATTTTGGTATGATGTTCAAACACCCTATCCAAACAAGATAATGTTGGAATGTGTAAAATGCAAAAAGTTGTGTGTATAAAACCAATGGTATCAGGATTAGGTTACCAAAATTTTTCTTCTCATTTTAATATAAAAACCTATTTTCCTATTTTAACAAACGATTTTTTGTTCTTTTTCTTAAATGCTAACCACTTTTTCATTTTACTCTCATCGGATTCCTTACTCTAAAACTTATTTCATATAAATATTAATTTTTTATTAGTTTTTTAATTAGTTTTTAAAACACACTTTTCTTTATCACAGTTATCAAAATAGAGATAGATAAACTAATTTTAAGTTGTTTTTGGTTTCTTCTCTAAACATTTTGGGCCCTTACCCTATTTTAGGGAGTTTACTACCAATGCCCTAAGCAAGGGCCTTGTATCTTTGCCCAAAAAAAAAAAAAAAAAAATTGTGTTGTCAACTTGTCATTACTTTTTAAAATAAAAGTTTGTTTATTATCTTCAGCATGTGTTGTGCCTTTTTATTTATTTATTTTTTTAACACAATGATATGTGGAGGATATAAGAAGAAGAAATAATCTATTGATGAATTTGTCAAAATTCACCTCCAATAAAAATTTATTGAGTAAGGTTATAACCTTAGGCTACAACTCATTTTGTAACTAAACTTTGTCATTTTTAATTAGGCTCCGCTTGGGAGTTCATAAGGGAAGGGAATGGAATAGAATGAAATGGAATAATCATAAGAGAATGGAAAAGAATGGAATGGAATGTATTTAAGTAAGGAAAATGAATGGAATGGAATTAAATAACCTTGATTGGAATGTAAGTAATTTTGTTTGGGAGCAACATGGAAAGAATGGAATAAAATCATTTTATGACAATATTACTATTAGACCCATATTTTAAAATAAAGAATTGAATATACAGGGGTATTTTGGGAGTTTTAGTAAAAAAATCATTAAATCTAATTTCATTCCTCCCAATTTCGGGGGGAATGAAAATTTGAGATTTTAAGGAAATAGAGAGGAATGAGTGTTTCTTCCTACTCATTCCATTCCCTCCTACTTAAACTCTCAAACAAGGGAATGAGTTTTCCATTCCCTCTATTAAAACTCCCAAACAAGGGAATGAAAGAATATTCTAAAATTATTATTTTCATTCATTTTCATTTCATTCCATTCCTTTCCTTCCTCCCAAGCGGAGCCTTAAGGTTACTAGTTTTTACAAAATTGTTATTTTTATTTAGTTAATTTTAATTAATTTTGACATCATTGTGGATGAACTATAATTTGAATTCACCGTTCTTGTTATCATAACCATCAATTTTTGGAAAGTATATAAAAAAAATGTGTGTGTGTTTTTTGTAAATACCTACTAGTTTTAGAATAAATTAATTTAGTTCCCACATGGGTTGTGTGGTAGTTTATTGGTTGCTTCTTATGTGGTGTAACCCTTGCTCAAGGGTTCAATCCCCTGGGTTGCTTATGTTTTTTTTTTAAATAAAAATAAACAATGAAGAAGCTAACCAAATGGAGAACTAACGAAAAAAAGAATCTAGCATTGATGTCAGTTTCTCTCTCCACCTTTTTCTTGAAATTCGGCAACATCTATACCGAAATGCCAAAATTATGTCAAATTTGTTAGTTTCTCTCTCTTCTTTTACTTGTATTTCGGCAGCACCAATACTGAAATTTGCATCTCTCCTCATTTAGCTAAAAATCTTTTCATAGTGCACATAAATCTAATAAACTCTAATTTTTACAATATTGGGCCAAAAGACTCCAATGATATGTGGACTGTGGTTGTTTGGGCTACAATATATGGTTATTTGAACTGATTTGTGATGTAATTTTGACTTTGGACTGATCTGTGGATCGAGGGGGGTAAAGATTTTGGAGAGACAAAGGATCAAGTTTTATTTTCCTTGTCGCATAATGTGGTTCCATATTCCATCTATGTTTATAGTTGTAGGTAAAAAAGAGTGCGTTTTAAAATATATGTAAAGTTTTACTGGAGAAGAGGGGGTTGATCTAGTCAAAACAAGTCACTATCGAAGAAGTTGCGATTTTTTTGCATGTACTAGCTCTGTTGCTTACGTACAACATTTTTTTTTTTTTGAGAAATGCTCACGTACAACTTGAAGAATAGAGTGATCAAATTTACATATATATCATGGTTCCAAATTCCAATGGAACAATAAGCTAGCAATTCAACAGAGTTTTGCTAAAGACTACTTGAAATACCATTTATGTCTTTTCAACGATTCTAACAAAGACGTGTAAATGGTTTGGGGTACTTCCAAAACTAAATATTTTATTTTAATTATAGTTTTCCTTGGTATTTACATAAGTTTTCTCAATTTTGTTTATTCTTTGAGCACTAGATGGAACTCACATTCCAATAATTGTGTTCATTGATGACCAACAAAGATAAAGTAAAAGAAAGGGGAGGCCTTTATACTAATGTTTTAGGAATTTTTGACCCATGTATAAAATTTATTTATGTATTATTTAGATGGGAGGATTTTGCATCTAAGTCACAAAGCTGCTTTAAGTAAAAACTAGTCGCTAACTCGTGCAATGCACGAGTTAAATTAATAATATTAAATATTTATTTTGCATGAAGAGACATCAACATGAAAATAAATGAAAAAAAAAAGTTCAAAAGTACGAACTTCATCTCACAATGCCATTTAAAAAATACACTTTGACCATATATAATTGTATAAGAAATAAAATTGGAGAAAGATTATTAATTAACCTTGTGCAATTCATCTAAAAATAATAAAGTTAAAATAAAAATAAAAATTATCTATACTCTTAGAAAAGCACTGGAATAACATAATATTCACTTCAATGACACATTCACCCTAATGACACATTCACCCTTTCGAAGGGATTTAAAATCCTTAATACATTGAATTTGCTCAATAGAGACTCACTAAAGTACGAAGTGATACACAATTCTTGAATCTAAAACTTTTGCCTAAATTTCAACAACCATTTCATATCAAAATGTGCAACATATGCACACACTTAACAATAACATAATATTCACTTCAATGACACATTCACCCTAATGACACATTCACCCTTTCGAAGGGATTTAAAATCCTTAATACATTGAATTTGCTCAATAGAGACTCACTAAAGTACGAAGTGATACACAATTCTTGAATCTAAAACTTTTGCCTAAATTTCAACAACCATTTCATATCAAAATGTGCAACATATGCACACACTTAACAATAACTACAAAGAAAATTGATTAGTTGAGTTAATTGGAACCCATAATTGCTATTTAGCATCAAGAAAAAATATCAATTGAATTTTGTCTTTTTAGAAGACTTTATTTAATCCTAAGAAAATAAATTTTAAGATTTTAACCATTAAACCAACTTGTTTTTTGTGTTTTAACTTTTAACACCCAACAAATACTCAAGAATTTAATACCTACCTGACACGACAACGCGACACGTATTGATGATGTACATCTATTTAATGAAATAAAAAATAAAAAATATAACAAATGGATCCGGGTCCAACCCATAAAGTTGAAACAAAAGTCGGAGCCAAACGCAGACACAGAGATAGACACAGAGCAATGGCATCGAAAGCTTCAACACCGCCATATCCGAGCGCTGCGAAAATCTCTGATTCTCTATGTTATTCTCAATATTCTGCTTCTCTCAAATGTAAGCTCCTTTCATGTTTTCCTTTTCATTATTTGACTTATCCGGTTATTATTTCGTCATACCTAATTGTTTTGGTCTTTAACTTTCGTTTGACCCTTATCTTTGTTGTTGCTTCAATTTTTATTGAAAACCCATTGATCCTTTCTTTCATATATCATTTTTCCTTTGATGGGTTCTCTCTGAATCATCTAATTTCCTTGTTTTTGTTTTTCCAAGCCTTTTTTTTTTTTTTTTTTTTGGGTATTTGCTTTGTGAAATTCATGCTTAATTTGTTAATTCTGTAGTTTTTCTTTAATTGGTGGTCTTAAAAACATTAGGAATGCTTGTTGAAATGTATATACATATATGTAGTTTTTCTTTGTAGTAGAATAATAAGTTCCCATAGAGAGAGCATAAGTTATATTATGACAAATTCTTAGAGAAGATGAGAAAATAGAAACTTTTTTAAGGCCATTGGTACTCAAGGTTATCGTGTAACACGACACTCTTGAGAAAGATTTAACGTTTTTTTTTTTTGTTATTCTTCGAGAAGAAAAGATTAAGAAGAAGGAAATTGAGACTATATGCATTGTATGCACCAGCACAAATTGAACTGGCATGGTATCCTGATTATGAGTGACTTCCATCTCTACGGCCTACAATAAAGATTCCTCTGACTTTACAGCCTCGGCTAAATATGATGCCATCTGTACCAAATTTTTTTGTGGATTGGATTTTACTTGATTGTCTATTGCTTGGATGTGATCGGGTAAATGTATTTTGATCAAAATCCGTAATGCATTATATGTCTCATAATAGGTCCCATTTTTCTATCATGTACTTGTCGTTAGTGACTATTTGATGCAAGAGCATCTTATATGCAATTTCAAGATGTTAAGAAGTCAATCAAGTGGCTGCAAAGTGATTGAAAAAGTCCTTTTGAAGCTTACAGACAAGACTAGTGGAAATACAAAACCATTTATGCAGCTTGGAAGTCTTACTGTTCAGTGGTTAGTTAGTCACACTATCCATGTTTCCAAACAACAGGCTTCAGTCAGCTTGTTACAGGGATGGCAGCCACTCTAATCTGTTTTAACAGATTCTCATTAGTTAGTTTGTTATTTGGAACATCATTAGCCACTATTAGTTTGACACTTGGCAAGCTCCCAAGTGGATTCCATTTTGTACTTAGTTTTTCAAAATAAACAAAAATTGAAGCCTTTGTGTTCTTTTCTTGGAACTTAGCATTCTTGTAGAGGTGTTTAACCACCTACTAAATGTTCTTAGCAACTCATATTGCAAACTAAACCCAAATTAGAATAGCCTACATGCTTCCCTGCACCATTATCCATAGCTCTTATCTTGACACCAAAGAAGATTCCAATCAATGCTTTATTTTTGTCCTGGTTGATCCCGATTTTCCATTAGAAGAATATACATTTTTATCCAATAACTGAATACTTTTGACTGTTAATATTTCTCTGCATATTTTGATTCCTATCATATGTCTATTTTCTTTCCTATGAGTTTTAGTCTCAATAAGAATGCTTGTTCTTACCAATATAGAGTCTATCATATATGTCTTTTTTATTCATCTAGAACAAAGAGAAAGAAAATGGAGGTGACGGGCATTATATGTGATATGATTTTTTTTCTTTAATGCAAATTTTAATATATAAGTTCAGCCTTCTATATTACCCGGAATTAAAGTACTCATGGATAAGTTAAATAATTGCTAATGTTGTTTCTTGGACCACCTGAGCGCATGCGTTCGCCCGGGGGGGGGGGGGGGGGGATGTGGTTGGGTGATTCAATCATAGTTTAATAAGGTTTTTTATGAACTAAGTTGTGTAAAAGATAATGGATTGAAATATATAACTAGGGTTTGCATCATGATGCCCAATATGTATTTTGTTAATTGCAACATGGGCTTGTGGCGTATTGTTGGTCATTGAGGTCCATGACTATCTTTAAGAAAAAGCTTAATTTGTGCTTCAAGTCTATATGGGCCTACTAGGGATGCTTTTATGGCTGTCATGAGAATGTCTCCTATTCTTTCTATATTATGTTCGATTACAACATTCCTATGTCTCTATCATTATAGGGACATTATTTATAGTGTCATTCAACATATTATGTCTCGCAGTCTCTCAAATCACTCTCTCAAAAATTTTAAATGATGGTTAGTGATAAAGGGAGAGGATGAGGGTAGAAAGAGAACACATGATGCTTTATCTTGCAAAAAACAATTTATACATTACTTCTATGAGCTTTCTAAGAGTTAATGATAGGAACACAATGCCCGAATATTTGAGGACATTAAGAGACCTATTGATACATTGAAGACTTCGCTAGCTAGGACTTTATTTTATTTTTTGATAAATAACATAATTGTATTAATCAAAAGTCCAGGTACACTGGGGGTGTACATGGAAAACAGTACATCAAACACATAAATTACAAAGATCAAGCATTTCTAAAATATTAGAACGAGGGAAAAGATTAGAGCAAGAACTCCACTCTAGCAAGGTGTGAAGAAGAAAAGATTTAGATTCTAAAATAGACTGTTCCTTCCCTTCGAAACATCTTGAGTTCTGTTCTCGCCAAATACACCATAGGACACAATGTGGGACAGCCCTCCATAAATCAATGCTCCGATGCCCACCGAAGGAGCCTTGCCAACTCGAAAATAAATTAGAAACACCATGCGGCATAACCCATTGAAGACCAAATAGAGCCCACACCATAGACCATAAGTCATAAGCAATAGGACAATGAAGAAGAAGATGATTCATTGATTCCCCACTCTTTTTAAACATATAGCACCAATCTACAACTACACCCTTATACCATAAATTTTCAGTAGTCAAAATCTTACCTAATGAGGCAGTCCATGGGAAGAAAGCAACCCTAGGAGGGACTTTTGAACGCCACACAGGTTTTCTAAGGGAAAGAAATGTCAAGAGTAGAGGAAAGGGAGAGATAGTACTCACTCACTTTAAAATTCTTATTTCCTGTTGGTTTCCAACATAGTTTGTCCTGACCTTCACCATTAAGGGGGCATTGAATTGATAAGATCTAGAAAAGTGTATAAATGTTCTGTTTCCCAATCTTGGGGAGCTCTAGAAAAAAGAAGATCCCAGTGAAGCCTTTGGTTAGGAAAGTGCATAACATCTGCAATAGAAGACTCCTTATTACAACTAATATTATAGAGTTCCGGAAAAGCCTCCCGGAGAGTATAACTCCCAACCACACATGATGCCAAAATTTAATTCTGTAACCAACACCAACCTCGAACTGAATGGATTTTGAAAAGGCTGGCCAGCCTTGTCTTATGGTTCTCCAAAGACTAACACCATAAGGATTAGAGACTTCTTTTGTACACCAACCTCCCCAATCATTCCCATATTTAGTCTCAATAACCCGCCTCCAGAGATGGGTTGTCTCTCTTCCATATCTCCACAACCATTTCCCTAACAAAACTTGATTGAGAGATGGGTTTCATTGTTGGTACTAGGACTTTATTTGAGTGGTCTCGTATTTGGGGTCTCACACATTGTATTTCCTTGTCTGATTTCATTATTTCTGTTAGATTTTTCATTTGATTTGATTGTATTCTTTTCATTGCTGTGAATTTACAATTGTAAACACATTGCACTTTCCTATCAATAAAGCTTTTATTACCTATCAAAATAGAAGAGTTAATGATAGGAGCTATAATGAAACTTAGTTTAGTTCAAACCAGGTAGAATGTATTGAATGCACATGTGCCACTCACTAGTCTTTCATGTATTAACCCTTTATTAATCACATAAAAGCAAGCTACTGATTTAACTTTCACAGGTACAATCCATGCATGATTTCCTGTGTGAATAATTGATCGTGCCAGTGCATGCTACATTGCATGATCTTGACTGAGGAAGTGATTATATGATCTTAATAACATGTAGTAGCGTACCTAGTTGTAATCAAACTTTATGTTGACTGAATCTTTTTGTTGTCTATAAGCCTCACATGGGTTATATATTGATTGCTTTGCTAGTTTTGCAGGTTTAGAAGAATATGGCTCAGACAAGAGTAAATGTCAAGAACATTTTGATATTTACAAGGAATGCAAGAAAAAGGAGGTAATGGATCCTTCAATGTTTAAATGCTCTGTAGATTTAATTCTTATATATGATTGAAATTGATGAAGAAATTGTACCCGGATGAATAAAATCTTGAATGAGGACAGTGGTGCCGTTGGCTTGATGACACTGTTATCCCCCCCCCCCCCCTTCTCTCTCTCTCTCTCTCTCTCTCTCTCTCTCTCTCTCTAATATTGAATTATTCCAATTGCTTGTAATATTGCCGTGAACTATATGGTTATTGATTTTTCTTATTTTTCTGAATAGAGGGAAGCTCGATTAGAACGCAATAGGAATAGATCATTCTTCTAGTGAAAGTCCTTTTGGATTTGCTACTCAAAATTATAATCAGCAGAAGCTATGTTTGAGCTCCCTACAAGTGTCAATCCCTCTTCTGTTGCAGCATTCAATCTTCAACAAATTCTAACACCAAGTTATAGAGCTGGCTTCATATCATATCTAGAAAAGTTGAATAAATTACTGTATTTGCAATCCTATTCTTTCCATGAGGCTTAAAGTAAAATCCTGGTTTTCATTTCAAAATGTGGATCCTGGTCACAGTTTGAAGGTGGACTATATTATTATAGACCATCAGAACTAAACTCTCGTATCTGTAATGCATTATTTGCGTAATCTTTGTTGTGCTTTTTATTTGAAAATGTGAAGGAGATTGCATTTGAAGGTGTGGAATTTACAGTGAGCCACTGAATATATTGAATCTGAATCTATTAATATGCAATTAATAACAAAGTCATTTGAATGATTTAGTGAATCAAAATTTCCTTCAGTGTAACAAATATGTTACTAAACAGAATCATTTGAATTTTGTTCTGTTTTTTCCACAGATATATAATAAAATTGTGTTCTCTAAAGAAACTTTTAATCATCTGGGATGCAGCTCTTGAAAACAAAGCATATGTTAATGTATCAGTGATTTAAAATGTAATTGACAAGCTCTATATACTACATCGATTCATCTAATTTCATACAAATTTATTGAGGTAACTATTTTTCAATTTCATGCAAAAAACTTGGGAAACCTATTTTCCTACTTTGCAGATTAAACAGGGCTTCCTGCATTGTAACACTGAAACTATTTTGTTCTTATAGATGCCATTTTAGCGATGATGCTTCTTTAAATAGATGCCTGGATGGTCATGAGTGGAAGAAATATGTTCCACTGTTTCTTATCTAGGGAGGAATGCCACAGTGCAATTATAATGTGGTAACTTGTGAATGACTTAGAATGATATCAGTATATTGCATTATAATGTTTGTGCAATTTTTGCATGCTAAATTCCCATTCTGAAGATACCATAACAATGTAACAGAGGCAGTGTCTCTCCTCAAGTCCTTATTCTGTACCCCTCAAAACTATGTTGAACATCAAAAACTGATTCAAAAGTCATTTACACACTCCTCACATGGAGAGGAATTCCATGTTGGGGTTGAAGTAGCAGTCCATAAGCGCTACACGATGCTGTCATGAACTTGTCACAGAAGATATCTGACCATGAACTGCTGTAATCAACAGAATTTTGGCTCCTTCTAGTATCATTTGTAGAAGATCCTTCTCATAAGTTGTCTCCATGCGTTGTTTTACTACCTTTACAATCATGGGGTTGATCTCTTTCTCTAATCTTCCATATTTGTCTTATTCGTTTTGTCTGGCAAAAATATAATTGTTTGCAACTTCAAATTTAAATTGATAGGATTTAAGTTAGGGAAAGCTCAAAAATAATAAGCATACTAATGAGAATATAAGATAACCTTGATATTCAAATTATGTAATATTGTTGATAATTAGTTAACCCCAAATATATTATTAAAAAAAATATTAGATAATAAAAACAATGAGAAGTGGTCGTAACAACAAACATTTTCACATTATGTATAACTTTGGAACTCATATAGCACATAAACGATTATGATTTATGTGAAGAGTTTCATGTAATTGTACCTAAGCTTGGGAATTCCAAGAGGTCTCTTTGACATGATTTTTTACAAAGTTCTGAGCTTCAAGAATATTTCTTCCCCTTGAGTATAATTGCTTTCAAAACAAGCTCTTGAGATTATATCTGCAGACAAGCTCTTCAAATCCTTGTCAATTTCAATGACTGTAATTCGACCATTAGATTTTGCATGCCCTTTAAAAAGAGTTGGAAAAAAAAAGGGTTATTCTTTTGATTAAAAGGCAAACAGTATTTGTATATAAAAAGTTCTCTAAATCTTAATATGAAAATTTCTTAACCTAAAGTCCAATTGGAAGTGTGCAAGCACCAATATATCATGTAACTTATTTCTTTAATTGATGTCTATACATTTTCCTGGTAAATTGTGATTCATATTTACTAGTTTCACTATTGTCTATGTCAATTAGAAAAAGAATCTATTCGATTTTGTGATTTTCATTTAGGTCCAATATGACCAAATTCTCATATTGCAACAGTGCAAGGATGTCTTGGAGGGTTTAGATACTTCTTGAAAAGGAAGGACAAAAATTAAGGGTTTGGTTTGCGTCCTGGGTGCACGACATGGACATAATGTGAGGGGAAGAAATAAAAAGAAAAAAACATATTTACTAAAAGGTATCCATAATGGAGAATTTGCCTTAACCTTGTCAATGCAGAACTCATGAGCAATAATCTTCCTTAGATAAACCCATATTGGGCCACTTGATGATCCAATGCCCTGGCCCACCAGGGGCCCTCGGTCCTTTTGCTAGATATGGAGGCTTTCCTGGGCACAGGCTAATTTCCTTTACTATCTCCATATCAATTAAGCATAACAGATACCATCAAAAAAAAAAAAAAAAATTAAGCATAACAGATGTATGCTTCCAAATTAAAATAAGAACATTGGTCCTGCCACCATTTCATATTGGGAAAAGTTAAAAGGAATATTTTAAGAGTATTGGTTTATGACATATTTTTAAAAACTTCTTATGAGAAAAGAAAAAAAAGTAACTAATTTTTTTGATGGTTTTATATATTTTCTATGAAAATAGTATTAAAACTTTTTTGAAATAGTATATTAACAAATGCCCTAAGGGCATTCATCAATAAGATCCTTTCATATTAGATAACTTGATGAGCATGGTTGAAATTTTTGAACAAAAGAAGTAAACAAAGATCTATTGAGGAAGGGTGTGTGGATTAAGAGTATGGAATTGACCTGCGAATTATTCCATTATGGGAAAAGTTAAAAGATGCTCTAAACGTACTAGTTTAGGACATGTTTAGAAACTTTTATTGGAAAAGAAAAAACAATTAATTGTTTTGACCGCTTTTTATATTTTTTCCATAAAAATTGTGTTAAACTTTCCTAAAAATAATTTAATAATAATTATCTTAAAGATACTTATTAGCAGGACCTTTCAATTATGACCTTTCCTACAACTATACGTAAGGAAGAACATGTCATTTATTAATGGATTGATTATATAAGAAAAGTCACTTATCATTATGTTGATTTTTTTCGAAACGCCAAATCCCAAACTTCAATGTATATGGACTTTTTGCAAAAGACGTAAAAGCCCAAACAAAATCCAGAATGTTATATGGACTTTTTCCTAATGCGGTAAAAGCCCAAATACCAAACCCGAGAAAGTCATATACCGAATTGCATTTTTTTTTTTCCTTTAAATTAGAAAAATCACATTTAAAATCTATGTTTTAAGGATCTTTTAGTTTTAAAAGTAACAAATTAAATTTTAAGGTTTCAAAATATAATAATTTAAACCATTTCCTACATTAGAATCCCAAGGTTTTAATTTAATTTAATTTTTTTTGAAATTTGAGAGTTTAATTTGTCATTTATTTTATAAAAAAATCTCAGTACAAGTTTTTTTTTTTTTTTTTTTTTTTTTTTTTTTTAAGTTTTTAATTTGTTACATTTATAAAATATAAGTTTTCCTTCTTCTTTTTTAATTATATTCAAATTAAGTTCAAAGTAGAAGTTAGTGGCTTAAACCTAAACCCAATCTTTTATAAGGGAAAATCGGAGGCATAACACTATTCACTAGATCAAGACATTAATGATAATTGACTTATCCCTTTTGATCAAGTAGAAAAAAAAAAAAAAAAGAAATGAAAATATATCATAGAGTGTGAATACAATAGTGGGACACATCAATCCAAAGTGGAAACATGAGAATCTCAATCAGCACAATTCTTACATGGATATGGCTATTTTAATTCTATGAATTTTTTATTTTTATTTTGTTTTATGCCAGCAATGAATTATTTTCTATTTTTTATCACTAGTTATGTCCAATGTTGATATTTTGGTTTTAACTTTTAACTTATCTCATCCAATTCGACAAATAATTTTATGTTATTAGTTGCCGGCTTTTTCTGCCCGTTAATATCTAGGGAAAAACATAAACAAAATAGTTGGGAGGAAAATATTATTTCCATTAAACAAATCACCCTTTTGAATTTTTCATTTCATCAATTCTAATGGCCAAATAGAAACCGACAAGAAAGTCAATAGAACAGTCATGACATTGTTGAATTCGACATCATTTTTTATGTCTTCATTAATTGTTTGGATAGTGTTTATTAAAAACACTGTATTATACACATTATATTACACATAACCATTTTTTGAACTAAAACGGTAAGTTGAAGACACGATTTTAGTTTTGAAATCACATCTTCAACTTGAGATTAGTTTAAAAACGGGTGTGTGTAACCGTGTGTATAACATGGTATGCATAATAGGTTTTATCCTCGTTGATTTGCTAGTCCATATCATCATGTTGTACTTGTACGCTTTAACTTGTCAAAGTTAAAGTTTTCAGACTCGGACTATTCATTGAACCGTAAAAAAGAGGTTTAAGATTTTTGAGGTCGAACCAAAGTTGAACCGGGGTCGAACCGTTATGACATCATAATTGATTTAATAATTATTTTAATATAAACAAATATATTAAATTAGTATAAATAGAAAATTTAACTAAAATAATCCAATTAAATATAAATATCTATATTTCAAATATATATTTTCATATCATAACTTTTACAAGACAAATAAGAAATATCAAATCCTAAGCAAATTTAAATATAATATCTATTTAATTATTTATATATTGATCAGTTAAACTTGTAATAATAATAATAATAATAATAATAATAATAATAATAATAATAAGAAAGAAACTCAAATAAAATAAAATAAATTATTTAATAATTTTAAATTGAAATAATTATTTAAAAATTATTATATACTTAACTGTAAATATTAATTAAAATTAGAACAATAATAGTACCATAACATTTTATACAAATTTTGTCACAATTTACCACGTGACGAAATGTGAGTGGTAGAGACGTAGACCTATAATTTTTTTTTTTTTTTCATTACTCACACTTATCCATGTGTCAAATTATAGCAAAAAATTGTGTAAAATATTGTGATACTACATTACTCTTAAAAGAATAGTGCTAGAGATACAAATTATTTTACAAAAAAATTTACAAACTGCTGATATGGTGAGTGATTATTGGTAAATAAAATGTAATATTAATGGTGAGCCTGGATGAAAACCAATAAGAGGCTGGCTAAATCAACATTTTGTAATTTTTTTTTTTTTAGAAAAAACATTTTATAAAAATGTTGTAAAATAATTTGTGCTTGGAGCATTACTCTTCTTAAAAATACTTAAAATATTTAATGCACCTACCAATGCATGTCATGTCATGTCATGTTAGGCAGCTGAAAAAAATATCTAAATCTAATGGCTGAAATTTTTTTGCTTTTATTAAAAAATTAAAACCTTTCATCATTCCAATGTTAGCCACATGATTCAAAAGGAGTAACAAAGTAAGAAAAGAAAGAAAGAGAACACATAGCAGTAGTATTCAGCGAAAAAGAGGAAATTACAGAGTGATCTCCATCAACGGAAAAAGGAAAGAGAAGAAGAAAAAAAAAAAGAAGAAGAAGCAGCAGCAGAAGACGAAGGTGTGATCGGTGTTCTTCTTCTCTCTCTTTCTTTCTTTCTTTTTTTTTTTTTTTTTTTTTTTTTTTTTTTTTTTTGAGGAACTTGTCTTCTTCTTCTCTGGTTCTTTTTTTTTTTTTTCCTTACAAATCCCTTTGTTCAAGATCTGAAATTGTTAGATCTCCTTCCGATCTTTTTTCTTCTTCATGTTCTTTCATTTCTTTTTCATTTCTTCTAGATCTGATCATAACTTCATACTGGTGTATTGGCCAAAATTCACCGGAAAAGCTGAAACAAAAAGAAACTGTCTGAACCTCAAAAACTTGTCATGGTTCTGAGAACCGTACTGTCTGACCACGGTTCGCACGGATCCATGCTTTTTTCCTATAGAGCGATTCTTGAAGCTAAAAAAAGGCAAAATTGAGAGGTTTGCGGTTTTTCCAGTCGGACTATACGGTCCGGTCTGGGTTTCAAAACCTTGGTCAAAATCAAGTCTCTTGTATCAAGCAGTTGGACTATTTGGATGTGCAAGCTGTAAAGTCGATGAAAAAAAAAATATCAACTATAAATGATAGTCTCTTGTCTCATGCAATTGGACAATTGGATTTGCAAAGTCAATGAAAAAAAAAATCAACAAAATAGTTGAGATGTTGGAGTAGAAAATATTCATATTAAACAATATATCTTTTCATTTTCTTTTTATTTTTAAAACAAAAGAATTTTTTTTTTAAGTAAAAAAAAAACAAAGTAGAAATAAGGATAACATTAACGTGGTTTAACTCAATGACTTACGTTCATAGCTGAAAAACCCTTCACAATTACATTTTTCTTCATTTCAAAATTGTTTATATATATATATATATATATATAGAGAGAGAGAGAGAGAGAGAGAGAGAGAGAGAGAGAGATAGGGGGGGGGGGGGAGGGGGTTGTGTTTGAGTTATACTTAGTGTAACTCTAATGTTATATCGCCCAATAACTTGTTATAGAATTCATATTTTGAAAATCCCATCTTCGAATCACATGTTCTATATATTTTTAACATTTATGTCAATTCTAAGGTCAATTAGATATTATTTTACTATTCAATCCTAGAACTCATCTTTTATGCATTATTTTAAACTATAAAAACTTGAATTTAAACAATTAATTAATGAGAGAAAGAGAGAGAGAGCAGTGTTAAAAGTTAAGACGAATAAAAAAAATGTGATTTTTTAATGCAATGATAAACAATGCTTTAGTAAGGCAGAAACAGAGAGAAAGAGAAGAGAGAGAGCTATGTTAAAAGTTAAAATGGATATAAAAAAAAAAAAATAGTAATTTTTTTAATGCGGTGATGAACAGTGCTTTAATAAGTTTAGCGAGGAGAGTACTGGTCATTATTGAATATTTTTGGACAAACTATTGAGTCTGTTGCTTGAGGAGGTGTTGGGGTGAGTTTAGCTATATTTTGAAAAGAGGTTAACGTGAGTGCTATAAAAAGCTTAACATACAAGCTGTGCCCCATCTATAGTTTGCTTGCATCTTGCCAACTCCTCTCGAAGACATGACATTGTCTGTCTTAGAATCCCAATTCAAAAATATTTGGTAGTAATTAGTATGTAGTACATACCAATGGCTTCCAACAGCATTCAAACTGGCCCATCATCTTCTTCCTTTTCTTGTTCAACCCAACAGAAATATGAAGTTTCAGAGGTGAAACTCACAATAGTTTTACTGATCATCTATATCATGCTTTGATAGAGAAAGAGATTATCACCTTTAAGGATGATACTGAACTTGAGTGGAGGAACCCCATTTCACTAGAACTCTTTGATGCAATCAAGAATTCAAAGATAGCGGTCATCATTTTATCCAAAAATTATGCGCATCTTCAACGTGGTGCTTGCAAGAACTTGCAAAGATTGTTGAATGCATGGAGGAAGGGTTGAGAGTGTTGTCCATTTTCTATCTTGTGGATCCAGGTCATGTGCGACATCAGAAGAAGACTTTTGCAAAGGCCTTTGCTAAACATGAAAAAGATTTCAAGGAGAACCCGGAGAGGGAGCATATTTTGCAGAAGTGGAAAGCTGCTTTAAGATCCGTGGTCAATCTCTCTGGAAGGTCTTTAGATAATAGGTAACACTAACACTTATGAGAATCTTTTATGCCTGTTCGACTGCAATATATATTTGTTTTCTTAGAAATGACTGCAATACTTAATTATTTTAAATGTAGACATTAAAAGGTTCAATTTACATCACCATAAAAGCATGACCTATATACGTAGTTTTGTAAACATCATTAAATATATATTTTTGCAAGATTAAGAGAAAGGTCGACATTACTTCAAGTTTCAAGGTTGTCACTAACTGTGTATGTGTGTGTGCATATATATATATATATGTGTGTGTGTGCACGCGCGCACCACAAGCTAGGGAGAAAACCAATGAAAAGAAAAGAGAGGAAGGGTAGAGTATCGTTTGTGAATAAAAAAAGAAAGACAATATAGGGTTTGTTAGAGCAAAGGAAAAAAAAAAAAAGATATTTCAACCTTTAACCATAAGCCACACACAATGAAAAAAGTTAGTTTTATTTAGAATGACTTTTCACCCTTCAACCTTAAGGCACACACAATGAAAAAAAAGTTGGTTTTCTTTAGAGGTTTTGAGAGTATTTTGAAGATTTTAGACTTTTAGGGGACATTTTTGAGATTATGGGAGGTTTTGATCATTTTAGAAGTGAGAAGATTTCAAACTTAAATTTATAAGTTATTAGAGCATACAAATAATAGATTTTCAAATTCTCTTGTGCATAAAATATATCCAAATAAAGAATTTTAAAATCTATAAATTTAAAATCAAGACAGTTTAAAGTTATTGATATTAATTCAAATCCAAATTCAATTTTAAGCATTCATATGCAACCTTGTTTAATTTCTTCATTCACATTTGGATAAATTGTGGCCCAATATGTGCTGCCACCTCGTGTACTTCGGGAACCCAGATTTAAACATTTCTTATGGTCTACTGTTTAGGATCTTGAAATCAAGATAATTTTTGGTCATTAATGAGTACGGATTGTATACTTCATCGCATGACATTTAAGATTGTAAAGTATTTAGACCCCTGAAAACATAGTTTGTTTAACCTAAGTTTATTGCCAAGTGATACTTAAGTCAATAATGAAGATTTAGGTTAAACATACATCAAACATATCATGCACAATGGAAAACATAAATAACACAAAATATGATGACCTAGGAAAACCAATTAAATAAACTAGTTTCAAGGTAAAAAACCAGGAGAAACGATCCCAAGAGAATAATCTACCATATCAAATTCAGATTTACAGTCAAATTGAGATTTGCACTTTACTCTCTCTAAAAAACTCTTCTAGGGTTAGCTTATAATGTCCTTTAAATATTGCAACAAATAGACTGTGATTTGGGCTTCAAACAAACAAGTTTGGGCTATTGGGTTGAAATTAAAATTCTGTAAAATTGCATCTTGAACGATCGAACCATCTTCTTGATCAGTCAAGCTTGGCGTATTTTGAATTCCTGAACCTATAGCTTCCTTGTTCTTGTATTCTTACTTGTAACACCTTAAGCATTGTCTAATAAACCTTATAGAATCTAAACAAGTTTGTGCTTATGGTTTGTTAATTGTTCTAAACTTTTAAAACTTAACAAAGATTTTGTTGTGGTTGTCCAAAAAAAAAAAAAAAAAACATCTTTTCTATTTTTATAACTTTTAATTTAGTTTTACATGCCGTTTGCTTTTGACAAGTAAATCAAGTTCGACTATGTAGTTTAGTTTAATTTTAAAGCTCTCTCTTTTCTTTTTTCTTTTTCTTTATTTATTTATTAAGATTGAACAAGTAAAACATCAGCGCATTACATCTCCAATTGGTTTGCTTTGACACACAGATTTTTTCTTTCTTATAGGTCATCCGAGGTAGAGTTTATCCAAAACATTGTTGAGTGGATTTCTGAATTTATCTATGGTACACGTTCAATTTTTCCTGAAGACGGTCTTGTTGGGATAGGCTCTCGTGTTGAATTTGTATCTAGGTATCAAGTCCAATGATGAGTCTAAGGATGAGTCCAATGATGTTTGCTCTATTGGAATATGTGGGATGAGTGGAACGGGCAAGACAACTCTTGCAAAAGTGGTTTTTGACAAGATCCACAATAAATTTGATGCTAGCAGTTTTCTAGAAGATGCGAGAGAGGCTTCTAAAGATACACGGCTTAGAGAAGTTACAAGATCAACTCCTTCATGATATGAAGTTGAAATGTAATGGAGATTTACGGAAGAAAATTCAAATGATTAGCAATGGACTACATAAAAAAAGGGTTCTTATTGTTGTTGATGATGTGAGTAAAAAAGAACAATTAGAAACTTTAGTAGGGAAGCTTGATTGGTTTGGTCCAAGAAGTAGAATCATTATAACTACTGAAGATAAACATTTGTTGGTGAGTTATAAAGTTCAGGTAGGGTTCTCAGAAGAGGAAGCTAAAACTGTATGTAATGTTAAAGGACTAAACAATGATGACACTCTACAACTTTTTAGTTTGAATGCCTTCCCCAAACCTCATTGTGAAAATGATTTCCAGGATTTGTGCAAGAATTTTGTCAATTATGCTCAGGGCATTCCTTTGGTTCTTAAAGTTTTGGGTTCCCATCTATGTACAAAATAAAAAAAGGAATGGGAAAGTACTTGGAATCAGCTAAAAGCAATTCCGGATGAAGAAATTACCAAAAAATTTCAAATAGCTTTTGATGGATTGAATACTTATGAGAGAAAACTATTTTTGGACATTGCATGTTTCTTTAAAGGGGAAGACTGAAATCATGTAGCTTATATACTAGAATCAATTTGCTACTCCCACAATAATATAAGGAATCTCATCAACAAATTTTTGATAACTATTGTAGGGGGAAAATTGTGGATGCATAATTTGTTATAAGAAATGGGTTGGGAAATTGTTCATAAGGAATAAGAGGAACCTGAAAGACGCAGTAGGTTGTGGCTTTATGATGATGTCCTCAGTGTATTAAAGAACAATATTGTAAGTGGATTATTATATAGACATAATTTAGAGAACTATATATTTCTACTATCCATGCAAATTTTTGCTATATCTTGCCTAATGCTAATTATTATTCTTGTTTGCTAGGGAACAAAAAAAAGAAAAAAAAGAAAAAAAAAAAGAAGAAGGCATAATGCTAAAATTGCCTCCAAATGAAGAAGAAGAATTGAATGCTGAATCATTCTCAAACATGAATAAACTTAGATTGCTTAGAATTTGTAAGGTGCGACTTCTTTGTCTCAATAATCTTTCTAATGAGTTATGTTTGTTGGAATGGCACGATTATCCTTTGGAATCATTGCCAAAGAGTTTTCAGCCACATGAACTTGTTGAGCTTATTATGCATCGTAGTTGTATTCAGCAGCTACCAATGGGATTTAGGGTAAGATTTTCACTTTTGTTGTTTTTTCTATTGTTTTTTTTTTTTTTTTTTTTTGGGGGGGGGGGGGGGGGGTGGTGGGGGTGGTTTAAGTTTAAGATCTTGATTGCTTAATTTTCTAAATTTTCTTCACGTTTTATCACAAAACTTGGGCAAGCTAAAGTTCATCGACCTGAGTGACTCTCAAAACTTAATCCAGACTCCTAACTTCATTGAAATCCCAAATATTGTGAAAGTTCAAATATGTGTATAAACACCCTTGAACGTTTAGACCCCCAATTTACAAATTAATCAATTCAAGCTTTATGTCAAACAACTAGTGTGCGGAAAATGAACATAAGCTATAATATGGAATTGGATAAACTATCTAAGCCAAATTAAAATCACAACCCACGGCAGATAATAAAAGGCAAAGATAAAAGGGAAGGAAGATGCAAACACCAAGATAACATGCGATGTGTTATCGAAGAGGAAACCGAAACCCTCGGCATAAGACCTCTCTGCCGCCCTCCAAGCGGTAAACAATCCACTAGAAAATGTAGTTGGGATACAAGGACAACAATAGACCCTCCAAGCCTAATCTACCCAGTGCACCTAAGCTCTCCAAGCTTCTTCCTCCAACGAGGTTGCGCCGAACCTTTTTCTTTTCTAACTTCCCGGATTCAGCTATTAGTCTATAGCATCAACCAATGTAGATTGGTTCCTTCCTAACTGCTTCCCAGCAAACCAAACAACCCTCTCACAGTGATGAATATGGCGAGAACAAGGTTTTGGTAAAATGTCTCTCAAGGATTTGACAATGGAGAGGAAGAAAGTTGAGGAATTTGAAGAGACTCTAATGTATAGATTGTTGGTAAATCAATCTTGTTTTTCTTTAGAGTTTCTCTCTCAAAATTCTCTCTGGAAGCTCTCATACATTTGTGGGTATAAGGGGTATTTATACTGGAGTGAGAGAGGAATGTGAAACGTTAGGTTTTACAAAACAGGGGTGGCTCGCGGCTTGGCCTCGTGACTTGACTAAGTCGCGAGACCCAGTCGCGAGATAACTGTATGTCCAGTTGTCCTGTTTTGTCCTGTAGTGCTTCAGCTAGCATGACTGTTCACCTTCTGGCACGCTTGGCACGTGTGCTGCGTTTGGTGGCTTGAAGTCGCGAGCTACCCGCGAGAGCAAGCCGCGAGTCTCTGTTTTCTTGCACACTCTTGAGCAATCAACACTCTATCTCACTCACTACCCTTACAACAAACCCACCTAAATACAGGGTTACTCAATGCTGAAATACAAGCAAATTTGGCACGGAATAAAGCCAATAAAATGGTTGATTAAATTTAACCTTACAATCTCCCCCTTTGGCTATTCCGTGACAAAACCCTAAAACAGACTCTAGACTTAACATGTGAGTTGGGAACAGTTGAACAAAACTCACTCACACCTAACTCTAGAAGCTGTGTAGCACTTGAATCATAAGATCATGAAACTCCTGAAACACAACAATACACCATGATCATTGTATGCAGAAAAGTATGAAATGCATATGAAACAAACTTAAGGTGATCAAGCAAAGATGAAGTGAAGATTCAAATCATGGCTTGATCAACCAAGTGAACATCACAAGGTAGTGTTCATAGTGCTCATTCACACTTGGAATGAACACTTGAACATACAAGTTAACAAGAACAAAACAAGATACTTGTATGCCCAACACTCAACCAATGCATAATACACTAAGTATATGCATCTAGGAACAATCCTACAAGGGCACAAGAGTGACAGTACTTAAAACAAAATGCAAGACATTTAGATTAAAGTACTGATTTCAACATAGCATAAAAGGCTGCATTAAGCAAGGTAAAAACCATAAGACCTACAGATTATGCATAAAAACATTAACCCTAAAAGCTTACATAAGCACATGGGTACAAACATAATATATCCATAAACTGAATAACATCAACAATATAAATATAGAAGATTAAACCAAGATTATAAGATATGAGTTAGAAACAAGAATACACTAAAAACCACAGTGTATCAAACCCATATAAACATTAAATACCCAAAACATAAGCATATATAAACAATGTCTCTGATTTTGACAACTCCCCCTCAACACATTACTTCCCCTTAAGAGCTGCTTTTCTGCTTCTCATCAACAATCTCATCAACAACAGAAAGAACATCTCCCCCTTTTTGACCGGAATGGCCAAAGGGTCACTGTCCATGCTGGGTGGTGAAGCTGTCAAGTTTTGCAGACAAAATATCAATCTGGTCTTGCATGGCTCTCATCCTCTCAGAGTGCTCAGTCTGGACTCATCTGATCCCATCAAGTCATTCCAGAATGACTTGAAAAGCATTTGGAGGTGTATCTGAAGAAGTTGATGCTCTAGTCCTTTTGCCACTCCTCCTAGGTGTTGAGGTTGATGCATGCCCTGCTGCCTCTGCCTCAGTCTCCATTGGGACACTCTCTCCTTCATCACCTTCATCTTCTACCTAGAAGCCGAACACTTATCCTTTTGCAGGTAAGCTTGTTAATTGCAGAGGGTGTGGACATGGGACTGATGTCTTGAGAGATTGGAACACCCTTCTTTCTAAAGATCCTCATTAGCAAACTAGGAAAGATCAGTTTTGGCCTAGAAGTTGTTCTAGTCTCATCCACAATAGTGTCATATATGTGGGAACTGATGTCAATGAATGTCTTTTCTTTGAGATCCATCAGAAAGATTGCTCTTGCACAGTTGATTGTAGTCAACTTCTTTATGGGATATAGGTTAAACATCATGATTATTGTTAGACACCTCATGTCCATTGGAAAAGCTGTGGTATTTAGACAGTTCCCTTCTCTCTGTCCACCTATCCTTTGTTGAACAGTTTCAATAGACACAATCCTATCTTTGTAATTGACAAACTCCTGATCTTCTAATCCTTCAAGCCCTAGCACATCATCAATGTCATGCGCATCCAAAGTGAATTCTTTACCTCTAACCCAGCAGCTTAAATCATCCTTCCTTATCACAGCATTTGAATAAAACTCCCTAATCAAGGGTTCACACACTACAGGGAGATCACTCAGAAGCTTTTCCCATCCTCTCCCTTCAAAACAGCTGGGGATAAAGGTGTTTCTTAAATCCTCCAAATCTACAAATCTTTCTTGAATAATTCCTGCTTTCAAGAAGAAGTCCTTGTATCTCTCAAAGTGAGAAACAGACCTGAACAAATTAGGGTCCATTTTCATTCTCCTATCTGCCTTCTTTGCAGGTGTTTTCTTCTTTAGGGATGAAGGTGCCATCTGTGAGCAATCAGAAAAGGCCACAACAACATAGAATAATACATGTGTAGAACTAATCAGTATCATGTAATTAACAAAGAAATTGCAGCCACACAGATGAACTTGAACACTTAAACATTATGCTACTTAGATCAACCACATGGATGAACAAGCCTAAAAGAGGAAACACAAGAACAACAGGGAGAATGCAGGGGAGAATTAAAGCAGCAGAGATAGAAAATATCCTAAAAACAATGTGATGAGAATGACATGACTCATAATCAGTATAGTAAAACTCACAGATGCTCCCAATAAATGCACACAATAGAACTGGCACATTCAGCACAGTGAACCACACATTCAAAATAGGAACATTATGAAACAACATAAGATCAGACAAGATGAGTTACCAATAAACAAACCCTAGTTAAGCACATGATGAAGAACAAAACCAACAACAAAATTAAGCTCAAACTAAATCAATAGTTTTCACAAGCTAAGCATGGACAAAGAGTAACTGACGAAACACAAACCCATCTCAAAATCATAAACAAATGCGAACAATCCAAAGGGAAAAACACAAAAACAAGAAAAATAGAGTTCAAGACAGAAAACTCATACCTGTTACTTGAAGATTTTTGAGTTGAAAAGAGGCAACAATGGAGTTTGAAAAATGGGTGCACGGAGTGTTTGGGAAGGAGACAGTTGAGAAAGAAGATGAACAGTCACAAAAGTTCGAGGGAAAACTGAAAAAGATTTAAAAATTGCCCCTATTTTTGCCAAACACGCGTTTTTCGCGACTGAAGTGAGTCGCCACAAAGTCGCCAGTTCAAGCCGCCAAAACACTCAAAGACAAAAATTTGAAAAAATTTTCTAAGTGTTTTTCGCGACTGGAAGGTCTACCCGCGAGAGAGTCGCGAGCTGAGCTGCGAAAATCTCTGAGTAACCCTCGCGACTGGACCTTCCACTGGCGAAAAAGTCGCCAAAAATGACCCGCGAGCACGCGACAAAGGCTCGCGACTTGAATAACCCACGACTGAGTCACCAAAACAGGGCAAAACTGAATTTTTGAAATTTTCAAATTTTGAGAACAAAATATTTTCCAAAAACACCTAAAATTCTGAAAAATCTTTTTGTGCTTGAATTAACAAAGATTGAGCATGTGAAAACACATTTCATCAAGTACAATCACATAAATGATTATGGCATTTATCAAACATAAACTTGTGTGTTGTGTGTGGATTCAACAATGAGATAGTCCTTAGTCTAATGTGAAGCTTCAATGATCAATTCAACCAAGGCATACACAATTAGCACTAGATCATGTGAACTATCTCAATTATAGAAATATGTATATATGACCTCCCACAAAACTTGAAAACGTATCTTGGAGTTTTACATTTGACTCCACTTTCAATCATAACATTTGATCTTTTTGATCCTTTTTGAGACAATCACCTCTCATTGTGAGAGTGATATTAGATATTTCACCTTGATGAGATAGCCTTTGGCTTTTTGAATAAACATTCACTTGAATTTTAGGTCGCTTACCCTTTTTCCTAGTCAAATACTAGAATGTGCGACAGGCTTTTATAGCTCAATATCTCTTTTCATTTGAAGATTTACATTTGGTGAGCTCTTTTTAGCAAAAAAAAAAAAAAAAAAAAAAAAAAAAAAAGAGTGGGAAGATATATAGACACAAGTCTATGCATGTCTCAAGATCATCATAACCATTCACTAATCATTCATGACAAGTTTGAAGATCTATTTACAACAATCACATAGATTTCAAGATTTCTCCCATAGTGATATGAGTGCAATGAACCAAGCTATGCTCAAAAATGCACAAAGCCATTAGCACAAAGGTACAAGGCAAAACAAGTTTTAAGACAAAAACTCAACAATGTCAATCAAACTTTTTGATTTTCTAATTTTTATGTAATTTTTTTATTTTTGACACAAGAAAAAAAGGATTGATCAAAAACAAAAAACAAAAACCAAAAATATGCATAGATAGACAAACACACAACCATCAACATAAGAAACAAGTAATCAATCAACCATTGTCACAAAGCATAGGAAGAATTAATGCATGGACATGTTGTCATGCTTATGCATGAGTACAATTTTTCACCCACACGTCACTTGCATTTGGGGTGATTTCCTTATAGGATTGGGTACGGGAGTTAGGGCTTTCAAACTTTCGTGAGAAGCTTTTCAAGCAGTTGGTGAATGCACCAATCATCTTCATCACGTTCATCATTCCGGGATCACCATTTTGATCTCTCGATTGTTCACCTGCCCAATTTCTTCTATCATTTCTAGGTCCTCGTGACCTTTGAGGAGTTGCACTATTCTTTGCTCTCAGCTTTTGGTAATTTGGTCGAGTATGCCCTTGAAGTCCGCAATGATGACACACATAAGTTGATCTAGGACCTCTTTGTGGTCGTGGACGAGACTTGGCACGAGATTCAGACTTGCCCACAGATTGATTACGGGAATTCAACAACCGTTCGTTCCCCACATTTCTCTTCTCCTCTATCTTGGGCTTCTCAGCAGTAGGATCAACATCAGCTGATTCTTTGGCCTTTATAAACTTCATTTCTTTAGTGACATTTCCAGATGAGCTACTTCCTCCGGTATATCCCAATCTGGATTTGTCTGAAAAGCACTTTTGCGATGAAATAACATCATCTAGTTTCTTGGTGGTGACCCTCTCAATTTTGGCATTTGCTTGCACAACCTCTTGCTCAAGAAATCTCACTTTTGTGTAAACTTCTGACAGCTCACCATTCAGTGTTTCTATCTCACATTTGGCCTCCCAATATTGGATTAGGAGACTTTTATAATCCTCCTCTGCCTTCTTCGTTTTTCTCACAGCTGTCTTGGCCACTCTTGTGTACTCACCCGACTTCTCCAAGAGTGAGTTATAATTCTCTTGAAAGTTGGCTGTACTTTCATCTTCTTCAGCATCTGATTCTTCAACAATTCCCATTGCTTCTTCATCACTATGTTCTCCAAGGTCTCGTACAAGCAGATTCAACTCGTCTGAAGACTCAACATGAGTAATAGTCATAAAAGCTGAGTAGTTCCCCTCTCCATCACAGCTTTCTTCAGATTCTGAGTCGGATGAATCCGAGTCACTCAATGTCGTGGCATACACTTTGACTTTTGATTTCAAATAATTCGGACATTCTTTCTTAAAGTGTCCATGCCCATTACATTCGAAACAAGTGACATCTTGTGTAGGTTGGGATTCTTTTCCATCTTTCTTTTTGAATTTCTTTTTTTCTCTTCCTGAACTTTGGAATTTTTCTTTATCACCAAATTTGCCATTATTTTTGAATTTCAAGAATTTTCTGATATTTTTTACAAGGTAAGCAACATCTTTGTCAACCACATCTTCTCCCGATGAGTCATGATCCTCCACCTTCTCACTAATGGTTTTAAGAGCAAGAGATTTACTCTTCCATTGATTGGGTAGCGACATCTCATAGGTCTGAAGAGAACCAACCAGCTTCTGCACTTTGATGTCATCAAGGTCCTTGCTCTCTTCAATCGCTGTCACTTTAGCACGAAAACTTTCCGACAATGAACAAAGGATCTTCCTTACAATTTTAGAGTCCTCCGTTTTCTCTCCCAAATTGAACTTGCTTACAATCACCTCATTCAGCTTGCTATAGAAAGAGTCAAAGGACTTATCCTCACTCATTTTCAACTCCTCAAACTGAGTGGTTAGCATTTGCAGCTTGGTATCTTTTACCTTCTTCATGCCTTTGTAAGTGGTCTCCAATATCTCTCATGCTTCTTTAGCAACGGTAATGTGAGAGATCCTGTGAAATTCATCTGGAGACACACCACAGAAAATAGCATTGAGTGCTTTACTGTTAGCATTAGATGCGGCAAGTGCTGCCTTATTCTAAGTGGATTTGGCTTCCTCAAGCCTGGTCCAACCTATCTCAACAGCATCCCAAACAGATTCATCAATAGAACACAGAAAAGCTCTCATGCGAACCTTCCAAAAAGCATAATTACTACCATCAAAATATGGAGGTGCATTTAGAGATTGAGACCGATCTATCTCAAAAGGGAGTCAAGGATCACACAATGGTGATGAAACCACTAGAGATGTACCCGCTCTGATACCAAATGAAAGTTCAAATATGTGTATAAACACCTTTGAACGTTTAGACCCCCAATTTACAAATTAACCAATTCAAGTTTTATGTCAAACAACTAGTGTGCGGAAAATGAACATAAGCTATAATATGGAATTGGATAAACTATCTAAGCCAAATTAAAATCACAACCCACGGCAGATAATAAAAGGCAAAAATAAAAGGGAAGGAAGATGCAAATACAAAGATAACACGCGATGTGTTATCGAAGAGGAAACCGAAGCCCTCGGCGTAAAACCTCTTCGCCGCCCTCCAAGCGATAAACAATCCACTAGAAAATGTAGTTGGGATACAAGGATAGCAATAGACCCTCCAAACCTAATCTATCCAGTGCACCTAAGCCCTCCAAGCTTCTTGCTCCAACTAGGTTGCGCCAAACCTTTTTCTTTTCTAGCTTCCTGGATTCCGCTACTAGACCATAGCATCAACCAATGTAGATTGGTTCCTTCCTAATTGCTTCCCAGCAAACCAAACAACCCTCTCACAGTGATGAATATGGTGAGAACAAGGTTTTGGTAAAATGCCTCTCAAGGATTTGACAATGGAGAGGAAGAGAGTTGAGGAATTTGAAGAGACTCTAATGTATAGATTGTTGGTGAATCAATCTTGTTTTTCTTTAGGGTTTCTCTCTCAAAATTCTCTCTGGAAGCTCTCATACATTTGTGGGTATAAGGAGTATTTATATTGGAGTGAGAGAGGAATGTGAAACGTTAGGTTTTACAAAACAGGGGTGGCTCGCGGCTTGGCCTTGCGACTTGACTAAGTCGTGAGACCCAGTCGCGAGATAACTGTATGCCCAGTTGTCCTGTTTTGTCCTGTAGTGCTCCAGTTAGCATGACTGTTCACCTTCTGGCACGCTTGGCACGTGTGTTGCGTTTGGCGGCTTGAAGCCGCGAGCTACCCGCGAGAGCAAGCCGCGAGTTTCAGTTTTCTTGCACACTCTTGAGCAATCAACACTCTATCTCACTCACTACCCTTACAACAAACCCACCTAAATACAGGGTTACTAAATGCTGAAATACAAGCAAATTTGGCACGGAATAAAGCCAATAAAATGGTTGATTAAATTCAACCTTACATATTGAAAGGCTGAATTTTCAAGGTTGTACAATATTGCATGAGTTGCACCCATCTGTTGGAGGTCTTAAGCAACTTATTCAATTAAATCTAAGAGATTGTAAATGTCTTGAGAACCTTCCCCATGAGCTTAACTTGGAATCTCTTAAAATTTTAATTCTATTTGGCTGTTCAAAACTCAAGAAGTTTCCAGAGATTGAGAGCAACATGACAAGCTTGTTGGACCTATATTTGGATGGGACTGCCATTGAAGAACTACCATCATCAATCAAACATCTAACTGGCCTGACTTTATTGAGTCTTCAATACTGCAAAAACCTTTGGAGTTTTCCGAGTGTCATTTGCAGTTTGACATCTCTTAAAATTCTCACTCTAAAAGGATGTAATAGTCAACAGCCAATAGAAGCTCTGCAAAACACCGGTCCTGAACCAGAGCCCATCAATCTGTTGTTGCCTAACTCGTTCTCAGGATTAAGCTCATTGGTATCTCCAGATCTTAGTGACTGTAATCTGTCTGACGGAGCACTCCCTGATGATCTTAGCTGCCTGTACTCAATAAAGTCTCTGAATTTGAGCAAAAATAATTTTACAAGCTTGCCTGATAGCATTTCGGAACTTTCTGAGCTCAAACTTCTTCTGTTGGATCATTGTAGCGAGCTTAAATCACTGCCATATCTTCCTATAAGTACACAATTTGTTTCAGCACGAGGATGTTCTTCACTCGAAATTTATGGAAGTCTCTCTCTCTCTCTCTGTTTCTTGCACACACACACACATGCATTGAACATCTTTCTTACATTTGTCTTTTGATATTTTACAGAAGCAAATTCATGAAATTGAAGGCTTTTACAGTGTTGTCCCTCAAACAGAAATTCCAGTTTGGTTCAACCATCGGAGCTCTGAGTCTGTAGATTCTGTACAAATCAAACTGCCTGATAGTCTGTTCAATGACAAAAGTTGGAAAGGAATTGCTCTGTGTTATTTTTGCAGTCCACACAGATTCAAACGACGCTCCTCCTGGTCAGGATTCGAATCACTTTCACGAATTTATTTGTCGATTGGACATGGATGGCGGTCTTAAAGATTGTCCCTTAGTCTATAAGGTCCCTAAGAAAAAGTTCCATGTTGGTTCATTTGGACTTTGGCTATTTATATCGCATGCAAGGTTTAGAGATCATTTAGACGAACGGAGCTGCATTAGCCCTTCGATTAAAACCAACAGCCAGGATATTGAGATTAAACCGTGTGGTGCACGTATTCTATATGAGGACGATATGGTAGAATTTGTACAAAAGGCAACTGAAAAAAACTTTCCGGAGCCTTAATGATCTCCATCGACCATTTCATGACAAATACACACAAGATCCTAGCAATTTCCAGAGCCTTGTTGATGAGGTTGAATCCAGGCCGTACAATGGCCAAAGTGAGTCAAGACTCCAGACTGAAAAGAGACATCAAGTCACTGCTTTCAAGATTGTATCGGGTCTCTTCCTATAGCTCACCAAACTCCATATTTTCATATTGAGTAATGCTCTATGGACACACAATTTATCATAACGGTTGACCTGATAAGTTATTGAACCAATATTACTTTCACATGAAACTAATATAATATAGACATCACTTATATTAGCATCTATCACAATATCCCAGCTCAACTGTTGTGAAAGTTGTGTCTCTAACTCTAAACTTATAGTTTTAATTTTTTTTTCCTCTCATTGAACATTTGAACACCATATATTTATGTATTTTACAGGTAGATTATGCAAGAAAACATTGGTATGATTATATCTTTCCTCATGATGCAATTCCACCGACCTGGTTCAGTGATCAAAATTTTGGGCAATTCATAAATATGGAGTTGCCTCCAAATTTGCATAATAATTCCGCATGGTTGGGGTTCACAGTATATGCTTTTTATACTATTCAGAAGCAACGAGATGGTTTAGGTTACAAGCAAGTTTCAAGAATTTTTCTTCACTTTTCTGGTCTTTCAGACGAAGTTCCTCATGCACCTTACACGGCCTTTCCCCTCGCTCGAGACGATTTTGATGAGTCATCACCACGACTGATGATATTTTACATACCATGCGTGCTTTTTAAGTTGAATCAGAATCAGTGTAGTTATATTGGGGTTATATTTGAAAGCAATGACCCAGGTGTGGAAGTTAAAATGTGTGGAATCTGTATTGTATATGAGCAAAATGTCGAAGAGTTTGTGCAAACACTTGTTGAGCACATGATAGGGTGTCCAGAAAAGTATCATCACTCAATTGTCATGAATCTCTTAGATCGAGTTGGAATGATGCAAGACTGCAACCATGAAAAAGATAATTTTTTCTCTTTCTCACCAGAAAAGTTCAAATTAACTGGACTAGTATTTCGTTATCACACTTCAACGCAATTGATCCATATATAATTTATTAGTTAAATATTAAGATATGTATTTTTGTAATTACTGATAAAACAAATTTTGTAGATTCACGTCATTATTTTTATTAATAGCAATCACAGAATGTAACATCAATAGCTGTGATAAAGACCGTAAAATTTTATGTCCTTAAATTTATTGAAGAAGTAATGATTATGGATTATGAAATTCACAAGAGAACATGAGACCTTTATTTACTTATGTGTGATGATTCAGCATTTTAGAATTCTTAAACTCGTGAATAATTAGTTTATAATCCCAATAATCCCTACATATAAACGAGTGCAATTAAATTACATATATATATATATATATTTTAAATTTTAGATACATGAATTTTCATATAATTATATTTTGATAAAAAATTAAAGTATAAATGAAAGCCTGACATGAAATTGAAGTGTATTTAAAATCTGAAGACGTTTGGTATCAAATTATAGGGCAATTAGAAATACGTTTGGCACAAATTCGTTAGCATTCTTCTCACGATAGGTGAGTATTTTTCTCTCTAGGGAGAGACTTTTCTTCTCACATCCTGGGTGAGGATTAGTTAATTCTCAGTGTCTGCCTTCAAATTTTTTTATGAGTTTCAATAAGGTCTATTTAGAGTTTTTCCTATTCACATGATGGATTCGAATTTTATGGACAAGTTGCAAAGTATAACTTTGACGGAGGATGAGGGAGAAGTGATTAAGGTTGGGGTCTCACAGAGAGAAAGGATGCTAGAAGAGTGTTCCCTCAGTTTGTTGGGGAGGTTTCTCACAACACGAGTTTTAAATCAGCGTGCAGCCAAGAGTATGCTACGATTTGTGTGGAGGATGGGCTCGAATTTACGCATTGTTGATGTGGGGGATGATCTTTTTCAATTCGAGTTTACAATGGAGAGTCAGTTGAAATGGGTGCTAGCAAATGGTCCGTGGAGTTTTGAGGACCACCCTATGGTATTACGAAGATGGGAGTGAGGTACGACAGCAACTTCGGTTAGATTCTCTTCAATACCGATGTGGGTTCAGGTGTGGGGTTTACCTTTTGATCTGTTAGTGGAAGAGGTGCGTAGAGATATTGGCAGTGGTTTGGGAGAAGTATTGGAAGTTGATTTGAAGGTATTCTCGTCTGACCAAGCTCGCTTTATCAGAGTAAGGGTGGAGTTGCCGTTGGATAAACCGTTACGCCGAGGAGGAGTTGTCATCAGTCCTAAAGGAGATAAGGTTTGCATTGGCTTCAAGTATGAACGTTTAGGTGGGCTTTGCTATCAATGTGGTTGGATTGGTCATGAGGTAAAGGAGTGCTTCGTTCCAAGATACTGAAAACAAGGGTGTTTTCCTTATGGGTAGTGGTTGAAGGCGGGGTACCGTAGAGGCCATGGGGATGCAAACAAAGCAAGACGTAGTTTGGGACGGCAGAACGATGATGCTCAAGCTGAACAAGGTGATCGGATTTCGTCACAATGGAAGGTTACTGAGCAGGGCGTTCCAAAAATTGGAAGTAAAAGTAACTGGTGGTCTCCAGTATAATCGGACAGTCTACCTAAGGATGGTATTGTCGACGGTGCTTCGTTAGAGGGTGCTGGAACAGTTGAGAAGGATTCAATCGTGATTGTGAAGAATCACGTTCTTGTTTTTGAGGAGCTAATTTTGGAGATTGATCGTGCCATCCAAACCGGTTTAGATTTTTCATTTTCAAAAGCGAGTCCATCTATCAGCGTACCAGAATCTAGCGCAATTTCCTCGGACTTGATTGAAGTGGTGGTTATGGATGAGGATACTGTCACCTTAAATCGTGGCTTAATGGGAAAACAAGTTGAGCAAAAATCGGGTTTTGAGGGATTGAAAATATATTTTAAAGTTGGATATGGTAACGTGCGTGGAAACAGGAATAATAGTAAGGTCCAGCTCAAAAAAAGTGGTTATCAAGATAAACGTGGGAGGCAATCTTTGCACAGCCCAAAAAAAGTGGAGTTTGTTAAGGAGTCAACAAATGGAAACCCTATTAAGTCTTTCGTTTTAGATGTGGAACATGGGCACAAAAGGAAGCAAACAGAAAAATTGATTAGGGAGGGTATGAGGTTAAGGGAGAAAAGAAGCAAAAAATTGTGGAAAATGAGCAAGGTGTTGGGTCAACAATGGGTTTGATGGAGGTTGTAGGGCAATCATTCCGGGCATGAAGGCAATCCTTAGAAACAAACAAACAAAAAAAAAAAAAAAACCAAAAAACAAAAAAGAAAAAGAAAAAATCATCATTTTAATGCCCATGTATAACAGAAAGGTGTCGTTTGGTAGTTTTTAGGTTTTTTGGACATCCAAGTGATCATTCGCTTTTCTTTTAGTAGTTAGATTTTGATTTTTTGTCTCATTGTTTTTCTTTTGTTTTCTTTGTTAACGATGTAATCGTGCTTCGCTAGTGTTTGCTAGTGATACAAAAGAGAAATTGGGGGTCATATGTCCCTCGTTCTCTTCCCCATTGTATGTTTTGCTTCTTAATTAATAAAGACTATCGTTTCTGCTCAAAAAAAGAAATACGTTTGGCACAAAATTGAAGTGTAATAATCTAATTTGGATTTTTAATTAAGATTGCACTTTAATTAATATATTAGTAGTTGTAGATTCACACAATGCATGAAAATATATTCTTACTCTGTAATGATATAATATATAATTTATTCTTTGAAATTTATTTACCTTATTATGATTAACTATTTTTAAAAGATACAAATTCATTCAAAAAATATATATTTTGATGATCAACAATTTTCACATAGCCAAAGTTATAAAAGGGAGAGACTGATCTATGATGGAAAGTTAAGAAACACAATAGTGAAACAATAAAACATGTCAAAAAAAAAAAAAAAACTGGCGTGTTCTGTTGATAAAAAAAAAAAAAAAAAAAAACCAACTAGGCTTGTATCCCATATCAGGTGTGTGAGTGTAGTTCTTAGTGTTTATATAGAGCTCCGCGTCTCCAACTTAGCAGTTTTGTAAGATGGCATGTTCTGTTGATAAAAAAAAAAAAAAAATGTCAACTCAAAGTGGAGTTGTCAAAAACTGCTAAAGCCCATTAACCCAAAAGAATAAATTAAAAAAAAAAAAAAAAACCTTAGAAGAAGAGAGAGAGAGAGAGAGAGAGAGAGAGAGAGAGAGAGAGAGAGAGATTACATTTTTTATAATTTATTGAAAAGAAGATGGGGAGAAGAAAATTGAAAAGAAAAAAGAAAAAAAGGGAGGAATAGTTTTTATTTTTTTAATATACAGTTGGAGGAAGAGTATCTGTAAGATGAAAAATTAATAATATAAAGAAGAAGAGCTAAAAAGGGGGAGGGCGAAGTTGGAGAAAAAGTAGAGATTAATTAGATAAAAAATATTGGGGAGATCGAAGAAGAGTCAAAAAGAAGGAAGGGGGATATTTAAGTAAAATTAAAAGAGTGGATTAGTAAAGTTATATATATGGATGGATTTGTAAAATTAGTTACCAAATATATTCTAAAATTAAATAATTGGAGTTGTAAATTTAATACATTTTTTATATTTGTGAAACAATAAAAAATAAAAATTGATAGAATTAAGAATGATGATGTGAAGTGGTACAATAGGAGAATTGCAAAATCAAATGCAATGTTTCCATCTATAGTATTTGATATAACAAATTTCTTGAAAACACAAATGTTTCTTTATACAAGTTGAATCTACGATGGTGTCTATAACAACAATATCACCCTTTACTCCTACTTATTATAGGCAAAATTTTCCTAATCAAAATATTTATAGGATGGGAAAAATTTAAATATAATACTTTAATTGCAAGATTTAATGTACTTAAGTTTTAGGTTTGTAGTTTTACTAGTTGGCTTTTTAGTTTATCTAGAAGAAACCTTTAAGATTTAAATCTTAGTCAAGCTTGATTAACATTTCTAAATTTTTTTTGCATACAGAACCGCTACGAGCAACGTAGTGCTTACAATCACTGTTTTCCTCAAAGGGAAATACCAGAGTGGTTCGGCCATCCGAGTGATGGATTCTCAATAAGAATCTTGCTACCTTCAGATTTTTATGACAATCCTGATTGGATGGGATTTGCATTTTGTGCTGTTTTTGCATTTCACAAGCATCCGACCGCTGTTCGGGATAATTTGGATAAGGGATCTGTTAGAAATACAGAATAATTGTATTGTATTTCATGAATAATAGAATATACATAAGTGCCTTTATATAGGAGGCAGAGTGTGCAGTACAAGTAAGTGTGCTATACAAGTAAACAAGGTGGGCCTAAAGCCCACATACCCTAATACATGTTAACAGCCCCCCTCAAACTCAAGGTGGATGTGAGACCAACTTGAGGTTGTCAACCAAAGTGCGAAGACGTCCCTTAGGATGTGACTTAGTGAAGATATCTGCAAGTTGATCTTTAGAAGAAACTGAGATCAACTTGAGAGCACCATGGACAAGATGATAACGGATAAAATGACAATCGATCTCGATGTGTTTAGTCCGTTCATGGAAAACATCATTGTGAGCAATATGAATGGCACTCTGGTTGTCACAATAAAGAGGAGTAGCAGAGGATGTGGATACACCTAAGTCTTTGAGAAGCCACCGTAGCCAAAGGAGCTCAGATGTGGTATCAGCAAGGGCACGATATTCTGCTTCAGTATTGGAGCGGGCCACATGAGTTTGTTTCTTGCTTCGCCAAGAAATCAGAGAAGAACCAAGAAGAAAGTAATAACCAGTGGTGGACCTGCGATCAGTGGGATCTCTTGCCCAATCAGCATCAGAAAATGCACGGAGAACAAGAGGAGACTGAGTAGAGTAGAAAAGACCATGGAAGAGAGTGCTCTTTAGGTATCGAAGAATACGTAGAACAGCAGCATAGTGAGTCGATCGTGGAGCAGATAGATACTGACTCACCTGATGAACAGCATAGGAAATGTCTGGACGAGTGACAGTGAGATAAACTAGGCTGCCAACCAAATGTCTGTAAAGAGAGGGATTAGACAACGGTTTCCCCCTTGACGGAGTCAGATGCGCATTAAGCTCAACTGGAGTGTCAACAGTCTTGCTATCAGTGAGTCCAGCTCGAGACAAGAGTTCAGAGGCATACTTGGCTTGAGTAACATAAAGTCCATCTGTAGAATGAGTGATTTCAAGACCCAAGAAGTAGCTGAGATGGCCAAGATCTTTCATCTCAAACTGCTGACTGAGAAAATCCTTGAGTTCTTGAATGCCACTGAGGTCATCACCAGTTATGATCATATCATCCACATACAGGAGAAGTAAAATAGTGCCTTTGTCAGTGCGATGAAGAAATAAGGCAGAATCATAATGACTGGCCATGTAACCTAAGCGAGAAATGGTAGAGCTGAATTTGGCAAACCAAGCTCGTGGAGCTTGTTTAAGGCCATAATATTGAGACTTGCTATCGTCGCAACAAACCTCTAGAAGCCAAATACCATGTTAAATATTAGCATTGATACACCATGTTGAATATGCTAATATGGATGCGGAAGCGAAAGCATAAAGTGTAGAACACAATAACACACGAGAGGTTACGTGGTTCAGCCTGACGGCCTACATCCACGGAGGAAACCCTCAAGGGCTACATCAATAATATATTAGAGTGTAGAACAAATCTTGTATTACAATGAATCATAACATGTGTATATATAGTAGACTAAAAACTAGACTAATAGACTTCTAGTACAAGTAGGAGACTTGACTTGCACACAAAGTAGAATTAGGCTTGGGCTTATGCTAATGGGCTAATATATCTTTAACATCCCCTCTCAAACTCAAGATGGAAGTTTGATGAAATCTTGAGATTTGATAAGGTTGAGAAGGTCCCTTGAATGAAGTTTGGCTCTGTGACGGTAATTTGAGGAAGGCAATAATCTTGCAGTGTTGATGCGACTTCTAACGGTGGCTTGACTATACCGGAGAGTTTTGACGGCAGCAGTAGGAAGCCAAAGAAGATGAAATCAGCGAAAAAAAAACACCGAGGAAGACAAAAATTGCTCTTAAAAATACCGCAAGGACAGAAAACCATGGCCACAAGAAGGTGGCTCTGATACCATGTTAGAAATACAAAATAATTGTATTGTATTTCATGAATAATAGAATATACATAAGTGCCTTTATATAGGAGGCAGAGTGTGCAGTACAAGTAAGTGTGCTATACAAGTAAACAAGGTGGGCCTAAAGCCCACATACCCTAATACATGTTAACAGGATCATCTCATCATCTCATCTGTTGTCAGTTGAAGACCAACTTGGGTCCTATGACTCCTCCACTTCACTATCTCATCAGAGAAGAAGATGTGTTAATTTCGTTGTGCCGACGTGCATTCATTTGGGTATCATTCATACCACGAGGGATCCTTTCACCTCAATGGAGTCGCCTCAGGATTGTGGAGTCAATCTTTTATACCAGCATAATTTGCAACAGTTTACATGTGCAATGGTACAATGCTTAACCTCGTATCTTGATTATTTATATGTCATTCGTATATTGTAAGCAGGAGGTAGTCTTTGTAAGATTGCCATTTTCTTTTGATAAATTAAGCGGAAGTTACAGCTATGAGAAAGTCTATGAGAAGCAACATTCTACAGGGAGGGCAACTACTGAAATTTTGGAATACAAAACTGGCGCGTTGGTAAGATTTCATTCGTTCATAGGATCTTCTATCCCACGTTTAGTATTTTCCTTTATACTTCACCGATTAAACATATGACATCCTGGTGCATGCATAAAGAACAAATAACCCAAATGAACTAGTTTATTTTACTTTTAGTTCATTGTGCCACATCATTATCCACTTATTTTCATCATTTTTTTTAGTACTTTTTTACTCTTTATTTCCTTATTAATTTATCACATTACTACTACACTTCTTCCAACCTTTGCCCTCCCCTTTTACCTCTTTTTCTCCTCACTATTCTCTACATAATTGTTATTCTTTCTCCATTCCTTCATTTTCATTTTATTTTGACTCTTATTCTCCCGGTTTTCTTTTCTATAAATTTGATATTCTCTCTCTCTCTCTCTCAAAAAGTGATTATTCTCCATTTTTTTCGACCTTTTATTCTTTCTGCAACTCTACATAGATTGATAAGTTTTTGTGTTTTTTATAGTTCTACTTAGGGTTGATACATTGTTGTGTTAGTACGTAGTTATTTATAGATCTACTTTGGTGTTGATAAGTTTATAGTTGTCTCTCCTTTCTTTAGCTTTAGTGTGCGTTTGGATACCGCTTACTTTGCTAAAAACTAAAAACTAAAAAACATAAAAAAAAAAAAATAATAATTTCTGATTATTGTTCACTACTGTTCAGCACTGTTCATTGGCCTAAATATACTGTTCATGTCTCATGAATAGTGCATTAAGTGCTAGTAAAAAAAAAAAAAGGCAAAACGTGGATGTGAGAGACGCTATCCAAACGAAGCTTTAGTATGATTTTAATTTGGGTTATTACTTAATTATTTTGAAAATAAGAATTTGAATTTATATTAAAACACAATATACATGGCTATTTATAAGAATGTGCTTATCAATTGTAATTTTGTGATGAGTTTTTATTATTACGATAGTCTTATTAAGAGAATAAGAATTTGAATAATAAATTTGAAACTTAAAAAGTTTAGTTGCAAAAAAAAAAAAAAAAAAAAAAAACTGACACACTATAATAAAAGTTAGAAGAAGCTGAGAGCCTCATATCTCAACTAGTTGACATCTTTTGAGTTTTTCACTTCCACTTTTTAAATCCCTCCTCTCATTGTAACTATCGAATTATCATAACAAAAAATCTTCTAAAATTGTTTCATTTACTAATAGAAAAAATTATATATTATACCACAATATAAATTAATTTTTTCTTCCCTCTCTAATTGCACACTTTATTTCTCTTTTGCAGGACTTTCATCCGTCCACTTTCTTTACTTTTTGTTTCTCCCCAAGTAAAATTCAAGATTCGTTCAGTCATCACAATCATGGAAACTCTTTGACAATTGACCTACCCTCAAATTTGTGCCATGATAATGATTTGATGAGACTCATTCTATATGCTTCTTTTTCAATCCATGGAGATATTGAGCCCATTTTGAACTATCTGGAATCTGGAATTCCTCACTTCCTATACTGTAACATCCCGTGAGTTAAAAAAAAAAAAAAAAAAAAAAAAAAAGAGGTAAGTAGCTTTTTAATGGGTATTTTTGAAAAATAACCATATCTTATAAATATTGTTGTTGGGTCAAACAGATTTTGGAAAATTAATGGTGGAACTATGTTTTTCTAAAAGGTGTTGTGTTATGACCCTACTATATATATGATTATATATGAAAATGCATATTCTTATTGCATATGGGGGATTTGCATGATTTGTTAGCAAAGAAAAGACTAGCATCTTTGATTAAATTCTAGAAAATGCGTATTATGGATTTATTGCATTATTTGCAAAAATATAAAGATGCTTTATCTTGGCCTATGTTATTTGGGAAGTTAATACAAAATCTCTTTGGCAAGAAATAAGTTGAAGGCATTGAGAACCTTGTGAATATCTTGGGCATTAAAATGTTTTATGAAACTACTTAGAAGTGGAATTATGTATTTTGAATTAAAGTTATGTGAGCTCTTTATGTTCTACCCTTGTGCTGTGACATGTGATTACTCGGTGATTACCTAGCTAGATACTATAGTCTGTGTGACATTAGTATCTTAGCACCCGTCTTTGTGATGGTTATTAGTTCCGGCTTTGTGTCGGCGATGAGTTCCGGCTTTGTGTCGGCAGTTTAGTTTTGGCTTTGTGTCGGCAATGAGTTCCGGCTTTGTGTCGGCGATTATCATGTGGCCTTGGGTTAGATTTTCTGGTTTGGAACGGTGTTGTTATTGCTCACAGTATAATAAGTAGTTTCATGTTGAGATCTTTTGAGGAATATATAGTATGTAATCTCATGAGAACATTTTGAGAAGCTTTATGCTGTGTCAATTTATTCATTCTTGTCATATTATTTTTGGGAAATGGTTTTGTAGAAACTATTTGGAAACTCCCGAATTAAAAGCATGATTTGTAAATTGTTACCATCATGAAACTTGCATTTCCCCCACCCCCTTTAATTATGCTACTTACTGGGCTTTGTCTCATTCCATTATTTTTTATAACTTTTCAGAGTAGGCAACAATCTTTTGAGACAGCTTTTTGGTGGCTAATAGTAGTTAGACTAACTACTGATGGAGGCTAAATTTTTGTGTAATGGATATATTAGATGGTGTACATCTTAGACTAGGCTTGACTCATTCTTTTGTATATTATAGTGGTTATGACTGTATTTCCACTGTTGGGACAAGCTGTTGTTATGTAATTGTTGTTTTCAGACCTCTATTCTTTTGTGGCCTATGGTCCTTGTAATTAATGCTTAGAGCTCTGACTTACTCTGAAAGTATATTCTATGGGATGATTATGATAATTCTTGTTGTTGGCACTTGATAATAATTATGTGGATTGAATTGTCAAAAAGGAAAAATTTACAGGTACTTGAGACGTCTCTCTCATGTTTTGGACCCTTTGGGGTTTGGGGCGTGACAGTTATGGTATCAGAGCTTAGGTTATGATTCTGTAGACTTTGAAAATAGGAATTAATTTTGATTTAAGTCAGAGCATTAGGGGTTTGATGAATTCTTAATTTTGTTCCTTTGTTTCAGCTTCCACCTGCTATTCTTTTTTTTCCTTACCTATCTTTTCTATGTTAACCTTCCATGTTGCCTTGTGATTTACTTGCTTGTTTCTTGGGTATAGGTATAAGTACTTTGGTACACTATGCCTCCTAAAAAGAAAGCACGTAAAGTAAGGCATGTGGATGAGGTTACAGCTCCTGAGCATGGCCATAGGCAACGCCAAGAGCATGAGAGATCTGTCACTCTTGATGGTGGCGAGATTGATAAGGTGGCAGATAGGATTTATGCTAGGATTGCTAGAGTAGTCCAAGGTGGTGAACATAGGAGGGGAGATTGCCTTTTTGGGGAGTTTCGTAAGCAAAACCCTCCAACCTTTGATGGGGGACCTGATCCTATGGCAGCAGAGAATTGGTTGCTAAAGATGGAAAAATTACTGAGAGCCCTTGAATGTACTGATGCTCAGAAGGTGTTGTATGCCACTTATGCTTTTTAAGGTTCTGCTGATAGATGGTGGTCAAGCACTAAGCCATTGTTGAGTACGGAGTTGGGAAGGGGCACTCCCATTACTTGGGAGAAGTTTAAGGAAGTTTTCAGTAGGACATACTTCCCCGATGTAGTGAGGGACCGTAAGGCAAGAGAATTTTCTGATTTGGTTCAGGGGGCTATGACAGTGGAGGAGTATGTTGCTAAGTTTATTGAGCTCTCTCGCTTTGCTCCTTACTTGATTCCGGATGAGTCCAAGAAAGTGAAAAAGTTTCGGGAGGGTCTTGATGGTAGGATTCGCCCTCTCATTATAGCCTCTGGAGTGGATACTTTTACGGAGGCTGTGAAGCGGGCAATGAGTCTTGAAGAAGACTTTAAGTACAACCCCATTTCCAAGGAGAGTGAAAAGAAGCAAGGGCCCTTTAATTCTCAACATGGTAAGGGTCAAGGGCATAAGAAAGGATTCTTTAAAAACTCGGGTAATAGAGGACAATCTTCTAGGCATAGCAAGAGTGCCTATCCTCAGTCTGGTGATAAAAAGTGGCCTTGCATTCGTTGTGGTAAAACCCATGAGGGTCAAACTTGCATGGAGGGAGTAAAGTTATGCTACACTTGTAAGCAACCCGGACACTTTGCTAGGCAATTCCCAACTACCAAGGGCTCGGGTTCCTCTTCCTCATCTCAAGTTGCAAAGGGTAATGACAATGGGAAGAAGGTGCAAGGTAGAGTGTATGCCTTGACTACTCAGGATGCTCAGGCCACGGATACAGTGGTGGCAGGTATACTTCCTTTGTTCTCTGCACATGCTAAAGTTCTTTTTTATCCTGGTTCTACACATTCTTTTGTTTCTTGTGCATTTGCTAAAAATCATGACAAGAGCCCCGAACTACTTGGCTTTGAGTTATCGGTTTCTACCCCTGTTGGTGATACTTTGTTGACTAATCTTGTGCTTAAGTCTTGTATTATTTGTATTGAGGGTAGAGAGTTATTGGTTGATTTGGTGTTGTTAGATATGCATGATTTTGATGTCATTTTAGGCATGGATTGGTTGGCTTCTTACCATGCTAGTGTGCATTGTTTTGAGAAAGAGGTGGTGTTTACGCCTCCAGGTGAATCAGAATTTCTATTTAAGGCTTCATATTTGCCTTTTATGCCTCGTGTGATATCATGCATACAAGCAAACCGCTTGCTTAGAAAGGGATGCCAAGGATTCCTTGCTAGTGTAGTGGAGTTACAAAGTGGAGAATCGGAGATAGGAGACATTCCCATTGTGAGGGAATTTTCAGATGTTTTTCCTAATGATCTACCTGGGTTGCCCCCGGATCGTGAGATTGAGTACTCTATTGATCTCCTTCCTAGCACTACACCTATTTCTAAGGCACCATATAGAATGGCACCCACAGAGTTGAAAGAACTTAAGGAGCAATTGGTAGAATTGTTGGACAAAGGGTTTATTTGCCCTAGTGCCTCGCCTTGGGGAGCTCCAGTTTTATTTGTCAAGAAAAAGGATGGGTCTATGAGATTATGTATTGATTATCGTGAGCTTAATAGAGTCACCATAAGGAATAAATATCCTTTGCCTCGTATTGATGACCTATTTGATCAGTTGCAAGGAGCACAAGTCTTTTCTAAGATTGATCTTCGTTCTGGTTACCACCAGTTGAAGATTAAGGGTGAGGACATACCAAAGACGGCCTTTCGGACTAGATATGGTCATTATGAATTTTTGGTGATGCCGTTTGGATTAACAAATGCCCCTGCTGCTTTTATGGATTTGATGAATAGGGTATTTCATGAGTACTTGGATCGATTTGTCATTGTGTTCATTGATGATATTTTGATTTATTCTAAGAGTCAAGAAGAGCATGAAGAACACTTGAGGATTGTTTTACAGATTCTAAGAGAAAGGAAGTTGTATGCTAAGCTGAAGAAGTGTGAATTTTGGTTGAATCAAGTAGTGTTCTTGGGTCATGTGATATCTAAGGATGGAATTACAGTGGATCCTAATAAAATAGAAGCGGTGGTTAATTGGGATAGGCCAACAAATGTGAGTGAGGTTAGAAGTTTATTGGGCCTTGCTGGTTACTACAGAAGATTTGTAGAGGGATTTTCCCATATTGCGGCTCCTTTGACACAATTAACTTGGAAGAATGTTAAATTTGAGTGGAAGGAAGAATGTGAGGAAAGCTTCCAAGAGCTAAAGCAAAGATTGGTCACAACTCCAGTGCTAACTATCCCTTCAAGTACAGGGGGTTTTGTCATTTATAGTGATGCTTCTCATAAGGGACTTGGTTGTGTGTTGATGCAAAATGGGAAGGTTGTGGCTTATGCCTCTCGTCAGTTGAAAAATTATGAGAAAAATTACCCCACTCATGACTTGGAGTTGGCTGCAGTTGTTTTTGCTTTGAAAATTTGGAGACATTATTTGTATGGGGAAAGATGCGAGATTTTCACTGATCATAAAAGTTTAAAATATTTCTTTACCCAGAAGGAGTTAAATATGAGGCAACGGAGATGGCTGGAATTGGTTAAGGATTATGATTGCTCTATTAACTATCATCCTGGTATGGCTAATGTTGTAGCTGATGGTCTTAGTAGAAAGCCTTCAAGTTTTTCAGCTGCTTTGCTAACCACTCGAAAAGAAATTATTCGGGATCTCGAAAGGATGGAGATTGAGGTTGTTATGGGCCATTCTGAGGCCTACCTGGCTAGTTTGAGTGTTCAACCAATTTTGGTTGAAAGAATTAAATTGTCACAGGCCAATGACTCACATCTAAAGAAAATCATGGATAAGGTGCGTAGTGGAAAGAAATCCGAATTTTCTATCTCTGAGAATGGTGCTTTGAGATTTGGGAGCAGACTTTGTGTGCCAAATGATCCATTGATTAAAAAGGAGATTCTAGAGGAGGCTCACTACTCCCCATATACAATACATCCAGGTAGTACAAAGATGTACCATGATCTTCGTGAAAACTTTTGGTGGAATAATATGAAAAGGGAGATTGCCCACTTTGTAGAGCAATGTTTAACTTGTCAGCAGGTTAAGGTGTTGCACCAACGACCCTCGGGTTTGTTGCAACCACTTCCTATTCCCCAATGGAAGTGGGAGAAAATCACTATGGACTTTATTTCAGGATTGCCGAGATCTCCTAAGGGTCATGATGCTATTTGGGTGATTGTTGATAGAATGACAAAATCAGCTCATTTTCTCCCTATTCGGATGAACTACTCCCTTGATCAGTTAGCTCAGCTCTATGTTGATGAGATTGTGAGACTTCATGGAGTGCCTGCTTGTATTGTTTCAGATAGAGATCCAAGGTTTACTTCTCATTTTTGGGGTGGTGTGCAAAAGGCCTTGGGTACTAGATTGAATTTTAGCACAGCTTTCCACCCTCAGACAGATGGACAGTCTGAAAGGACCATTCAAACTCTAGAAGATATGTTGAAAGCATGTGTTTTGGATCTTAAAGGGAGTTGGGCTAGTCACTTACCTTTGGTGGAGTTTGCCTACAATAATAGTTACCATTCAAGTATTAAAGCAGCACCTTATGAGGCTTTGTATGGGAGAAAGTGTATATCCCCAATTTGTTGGGATGAGGTGGGAGAACGAAAAATCTTGGGGCCAGAGATTATTCAAAAGACTTGTGAAAAGGTAAGTATGATCCGTGATCGACTTCGAGCAGCCCAAAGTAGACAAAAGAGCTATTATGACATTAAAAGGAAGGCTTTGGAACTTGAGATTGGAGATAAAGTTTTCCTATGGGTTGCACCTATGAAAGGGGTAATGAGATTTGGCAAAAAGGGTAAGTTAAGCCCTAGGTTTGTGGGGCCTTTTGAGGTCTTGGAGAGAGTGGGTGAAGTTGCTTATAGAATTGCCCTACCACCGGCCCTGTCAGGAATTCATAATGTTTTCCATGAGTCTATGTTGAGGAAATACATTCCTGACCCTTCACATGTTTTGAGTTATGAGCCTCTTCAGATTAGAGATGATTTATCATATGAAGAAGTTCCAGTAGAGATTTTGGACCGTAAGGAGCAAGTGTTACGCAATAGAACAATACCTTGGGTAAAGGTGCTTTGGAAGAATCATTCGGCGAAAGAGGCATCTTGGGAGCGTGAGGACGATATGTTGTCAAGATACCCAAGCCTTTTTCAAGATCAAGGTACGTAAAATTTTGAGGACGAAATTTTTTTAAGAGGGGAAGATTGTAACATCCCGTGAGTTTTTTTTTTTTTTTTTTTTTTTTTTTTTTTTTTTTTTTTTAAAAAAAAAAAAGGTAAGTAGCTTTTTAATGGGTATTTTTGAAAAATAACCATATCTTATAAATATTGTTGTTGGGTCAAACACATTTTGGAAAATTAATGGTGGAACTATGTTTTTCTAAAAGGTGTTGTGTTATGACCCTATTATATATATGATTATATATGAAAATGCATATTCTTATTGCATATGGGGGATTTGCATGATTTGTTAGCAAAGAAAAGACTAGCATCTTTGATTAAATTCTAGAAAATGCGTATTATGGATTTATTGCATTATTTGCAAAAATATAAAGATGCTTTATCTTGGCCTATGATATTTGGGAAGTTAATACAAAATCTTTTTGGCAAGAAATAAGTTGAAGGCATTGAGAACCTTGTGAATATCTTGGGCATTCAAATGTTTTATGAAACTACTTAGAAGTGGAATTATGTATTTTGAATTAAAGTTATGTGAGCTCTTTATGTTCTACCCTTGTGCTGTGACATGTGATTACTCGATTACCTAGCTAGATACTATAGTCTGTGTGACATTAGTATCTTAGCACCCGTCTTTGTGATGGTTATTAGTTTCGGCTTTGTGTCGGCGATGAGTTCCGGCTTTGTGTCGGCAGTTTAGTTCCGGCTTTGTGTCGGCAATGAGTTCCGGCTTTGTGTCGGCGATTATCATGTGGCCTTGGGTTAGATTTTCTGGTTTGGAACGGTGTTGTTATTGCTCACAGTATAATAAGTAGTTTCATGTTGAGATCTTTTGAGGAATATATAGTATGTAATCTCATGAGAACATTTTGAGAAGCTTTATGCTGTGTCAATTTATTCATTCTTGTCATATTATTTTTGGGAAATGGTTTTGTAGAAACTATTTGGAAACTCCCGAATTAAAAGCATGATTTGTAAATTGTTACCATCATGAAACTTGCATTTCCCCCACCCCCTTTAATTATGCTACTTACTGGGCTTTGTCTCATTCCATTATTTTTTATAATTTTTCAGAGTAGGCAACAATCTTTTGAGACAGCTTTTTGGTGGCTAATAGTAGTTAGACTAACTACTGATGGAGGCTGAATTTTGGTGTAATGAATATATTAGATGGTGTACATCTTAGACTAGGCTTGACTCATTCTTTTGTATATTATAGTGGTTATGACTGTATTTCTACTATTGGGACAAGCTGTTATTATGTAATTGTTGTTTTCAGACCTCTATTCTTTTGTGGCCTATGGTCCTTGTAATTAATGCTTAGAGCTCTGACTTACTGTGAAAGTATATTCTATGGGATGATTATGATAATTCTTGTTGTTGGCATTTGATAATAATTATGTGGATTGAATTGTCAAAAAGGAAAAATTTACAGGTACTTGAGACGTCTCTCTCATGTTTTGGACCCTTTGGGGTTTGGGGCGTGACATATACTGTGAATGCCAATCGAGTATAGCTGATGAGTTTGATAAAGTAATTCACTGCAAAACTCACAGAGAAGAAATCATCTGGTTACATAACATAGTTGAATTCATTTGGATATACTACATACCATGTGAGCCAATAAAGGATATGCTGCAACACCGCAGCCACAGTGAGGCTAAATTTGTAAGTTACTGGCCAGGCGTGATAGTTCAGAAATGTATGTTGCGTCTTTTGTACCAGCAAGATCAAGTACGGTTTGAGCAAGAACTAAAACACTGCAACGACTTAATTTTTTAGCAGAAGGAGATCGTACGTAAACATTTAGAGGCTTATGAAAAGAAAGGAACTGAACAAAGTGGTGTTGATGAAAGAAAATTCTTTTCTACTAGTGACGTTAAATATCAATTATTTCCTAGACTTAGTGATCAATCGGAGACTAATGAATCTAAGACTCCACTTCGCAAAAGTGACCTGCTGGTAATTCATAAACTATTAGTATTTGCTTTGCTACAAACATAGTAGAACCATCTCCCTATCTTTCTCCTATTTTCACTCATTAAGCACAATATTTTCTCCTAATTTACAGGACTTTGATCAATGCTATGTCTATAATTATTGCTTTCCTCTATGTGAAATTCCGGAGTGGTTTAGCCACCAAAGTGATGGTCCCTGGGTGTCAATCCCTATTCCTCCAAATGTGTACAATGACAGTACTTGGATGGGACTTGCTCTATGTGTTTCTGTTGCAGCTGAAGCGAACCCGGATGCCATCCTTGACATTCATGATTCAGAAACTTCTTACAACCTTATTTGTCAGTTGGAAACCAGTATTGAATGTGTGGAACCTCTCCATGTCCATCACATATCTAAAGAAGATATCAAGTTGTTACACCAAGGTGGATTTATTTGGCTATCTTATATTCCACGTGGCTCATTTCAAGACTCTTTGAATCAATTCTGCCGCATTGAGGCTTCAGTTGCAATTGATTGCCTTGGCTCGGTGCAGAAGTGTGGCTTCCATCTTCTTTACAAGCATGATGAGGTTGAGTTTAAGGAAACAATAAGACAATGCATGGCTTTGTTACATAATGAACACAAGGTAGTTCCAAGACTCATTGATCAATCAGAGGCTAATGAAACTAAGACTCAACTTGGCAAAAGTAACCTACTGGTAATTCATAAATTATTAGTATTTCTTTTCCTACTAATATACTATTCCATCTCTCTTAAATATACTATTCCATCTCTCTTTCTTCTTCCTATTCTCACTCATTAGACATAATATTTTCTGCTAATTTTCAGGACTTTGATCAATGTTGTGTCTATGATTCTTGTTTTCCTCTATGTGAAATTCCGGAATGGTTTAGCCACCAGAGTGATGAGCCCCCGCTGACAATCCCTTTACCTCCAAATGTGTACAATGATAGTACTTGAATGGAACTTGCTCTATGTGCTTCTGTTGCAGTTGAAGCGAACCCTGCTGCCATCCTTGACATTCATAATTCAGAAACTTCTTACAACCTTATTTGTCATTTGGAAACCAGTATTGAATGTGTGGAACCTCTCCATGTCCATCACATAACTAAAGAGGATCTCAAGTTGTTACAGCAAGGTGGATTTATTTGGCTGTTTTGTATTCCACGTGGTTCATTTCAAGAATCGTTGAATCAATGCAGTCGGATTGAGGCTTCAGTTGCAATCGATTTCCCTGGCTTGATGCAGAGGTGTGGCTTCCATCTTCTTTACGAATGTGATGAGGTAGAATTTAAGGAAACAATAAGAAAATGCATTGCCATGTTCTCTAATGAAAATGAGGTAAGTCCCGAATTATCTAGTAGCTCCAATGAGGACCCTCAATCTGAACCTGTTGATCCCGCCCTTTGGAAAGACAAGGGCAAGAGTGTTCTAGAGTACTAACATCTATCGGTCTGCTGCCTTTCTTTTTTGGGACTCTTCATCTTTTCTTATTGAGTCAGCTTTCAAAGTTACATTCCATGCGTGATGTCCTGTGTGAATATCCTGATTGATTGTGCCAGTAGCATCATCTTGACTGAGGTTATGTGATCTTAAAAACATGTAGTAGCGTATTAGTTGTAACAATGAATCCTCTCACAATGTTTAAATGCTCTGTAGATGTCATTCTTATATTGAAATTGTACTTTAATTAGCAAAATCTTGAATAAGGACAGCAGTGCAGTTGGCCTGATGACACTGTCAGATCTAGAAAAGTCGAATAAATTTCTGAATTTTCACAATCCATGTCATATTCTTTCCATGAGGATTTAAGTAAGTTCCTGGTTTTCATTTCAAAATGTGGATGCTGGTCACAATTTGAAGCTTGTCTATATTATTATAGACCAGCGGTCATAAATGTAATGCATTATATGCATAATCTTTGTTGTGCTGTTTATTTGAAAATGTGAAGGAGATTGCATTTAAAGGTGTGGAATTTACGGTGAACCGCTGAATATATTGTATCTGACTCTAATAATATGAAACTGATAACAATGTCATTTGAATGATTTCGTGAATCAAAATTTCCTTTAGTCTACTTTCTCCAAAAAAAAAATTCCTTTAGTCTAAAAATATGTTACTAAGTAAAATCATTTGAATTTTGTTCTACTTTTTCCACAGATATATAATAGAGTTGTATTCTCTAAAGAAACTTGTAATCATCTGGGATGCAGCTCTTGGGAAAAAAAGCATATGTTAATGTATCAATGATTTAAGAAGTAATTGACAAGCTCTACATACTACCGTGATTCATCTAATTTCAAACAAATATTTTGAGGAAACTATTTTCCAATTTTCATTCGAAAAGCTAGGGTAACCTATTTTTCATACTATGCAGATTAAACATGTGGCTTCCTGCATTGTAACACTGAAACTATTTTGTTCTTATAGATGCCTCGTTGGTGATTCAACTTGCATCCCAGCTGTTCAGGAACTGGTGAGGAAGATGACTGGAAAAGAGCCCAATGTGATTGTAAATCATAATGAAGTTGTATCTCTTGGAGCTGCAGTTCAGGTTCGTCCTTTTCTCCTATTGAAACAATGACCTCACCCTCCATTCCATTATTATTGGAGGATGAAGTACCAAATGAGCTATAACTCATTGGTAATAAGTGACCTCTTCTCCACAGTATTTTTATTTATAAGAAAGTTAAAGCCATGTATATTGTTTGTACAGGATATACAAGCATAACTATTTGCTCATGAACAATGTTTACTTTTTTCTACAAGGCATTCTAATAATACATTCTCAAGGTGATACTTTTTGTGTATATATATATATATATATATTCAAAATTGAATTTGTATATATCAGTAACTCAAAGTGAAGTAAGAGAATGCCAAAGAACCGTAGAAAATTACAATAATAAAACTAAACAGAGGTAATCCTAAATTTATTCACAAAGGATTTGCAAGTAGGTGAGACATGAAATGGTTACATAGCTATAGTCTTCAAAGGGATAGAAGACTTGTTCATAGCTGCAGATATAGTGATTCATTAGAAAAAAATAAAACTTAAAGGACTAAAATGACAAAACCTAAACTTAGAGATTGAAATGAAAAATTGCAAAACTTAGAAAGTAAGTTTTGGATTTTAGCCTAAAAACTATTAATTCATTATGCAAAAGAAAGAAATATAATAATTTAGAAAATAATAAACTTTCTGTTTTGGGTTCTAATAGTAGAACTTCAACTTTCAATAAGCACACTTCTAAATCTCCATGGGTCTAACTCAAAGAGCACCTTCTGGATAGTCAATGGTGGAACCCGATGAAGTAATTGAACCCCAAAGCATCATTTTGGATCGTTAATGGTGGAACTAGGAGAGATTTTTCTAAATCTCCAACAATTTAATTATCACATTTTTTATTCGGCACCCCCAAAGACAAATTCTTGGCTCGCCACCGATAAGCCATGACGTGGTTGTCATTATTCCTGATGTAACTGCAGATTCTCTTGAGGAATTTTAGCTTGTCCTGATACGGTTTTAAAGCCACAACCTGTCTGTCTTCTATGGACCATTGAATCACACGTTCAACATCATCTTTAAACTTTTTCTGAAATGTAAAGGGAAGCGTGGCACCAAGTATCTTGCTATTTATATCATTCTTCATCTTGTAGGCATAGTTCTCCAAATCCAACTTAGCCTTAACCTTCATTACGTGTGTGGCATCTTCATCCTTGAATCTCTTTGCATCTTGGACCACCCTCTCAGCCTCTTCATTGGACAGTCTCCCCTTATAATTGGTAATAGTGATCTTCCTTTTCACGCCAGTGGTCTTCTCCTCCGCAGAAACGTTCAAGATACCATTGATGTCAAGATCAAAACAAACTGTTACCCTAGCAACACCCCTGGGTGCAGGAGTAACAGGAATCTTAAATTTTCCCAACAAGTTGTTATCACAAGATCTTGCTCTCTCACCCTCATAAACTAAGATAGATATAGAAGTCTGGTTGTCAAAGGCGCTGATGTATTTACTCTCCATCCTGGTGGGAATGGCAGTATTCCTTGGAATCAAAACAGACATCTTCGATCCATATTCCTCAACTCCGAGGGACAAAGGGTTGACATCTGAGAGTATGATGTCTTGAATTTTTTCATTACCCATTCCGGTCAGGATGGCGGCTTGAACAGCAGCTCCATAAGCCACAGCCTCATCCGGATTAATGCTCTTGCAGAGCTCCTTCCCATCAAATAAGTCCTGCAACAGCTGCTGCAGCTTGGGGATTCTAGAAGAACCACCTGTAAGAACAATATCATGGACGCAACTCTTTTTCATCTTAGCATCAGCCAAACACTTCTCCACAGGTTCGATACACTTCTTGAACAAATCCATGTTGAGTTCCTCAAATTTGGCACGGGTAATAGTTGGAGAGAAATCGATACCATTATATAAACAGTCAACTTCAATGGTAGTCTCTGTTGCAGAAGAAAGAATCCTCTTTGCTTTCTCACAAGCAGTTCTCAACCTCCTAAGAGCTCTGGAGTCTCCACTAATGTCCACCTTGTGCTGCCTCTTAAATATTTCAACAAAGTGTTTTAACATTCTGTCATCAAAGTCCACACCTCCAAGGTGATTGTCCCCAGCAACCGCTTTCACTTTGAAGACTCCCTTCTCAATGGTAAGTAGAGAGACATCAGCAGTACCACCACCCACATCAAAAATCAACACATTTCTCTTGCTAATGCTACCTGCCAAAGCCATCTTGTCAAGACCAAAAGCAATGGCTGCAGCAGTTGGTTCATTGATTATGCGTAGGACATTCAGGCCTGCAATGTCTCCGGCATCCTTTGTAGCCTTACGCTGGGAGTCATTGAAGTAGGCGGGGACAGTAACAACTGCATTCTTCACAGTTTTTCCCAGGTAGGCTTTGGCTATCTCTTGCATCTTCATTAGGACCATTGATGAGATTTCCTCAGCAGCAAAGTGCTTCTCTTCATCCTTATGGTTCACCACAATCATAGGCTTGTCACCAGGACCTTCAATGACCTTGAATGGCCAGAGATTGATATCGCTCTGAACCAAGGGATCACTGAATCTCCTACCAATCAACCGCTTCGCATCTGTAATATTATAATACCCTACTATATAAGAAACAGAGCACCTCAAATAGTAGATGGAAAAACACTATTACAAAACAATGAAGAACAAGAAGAAGCAAGTTTATATATATTTGTAAGTGAAAAAAAAGCTTCGAGATTACCAAAGATAGAGTTGGTGGGATTCCTGGGAACCTGGTTCATGGCAGCATCACCGATCAAGTGCTCCGTAGGAGTGAAAGCAACATAGGAGGGTGTGGTCCTTTTGCCCTGATCATTCACTATTATCTCTACTCTTCCATTTTGCCACACTGCCACGCATGAATTCGTTGTACCCAGATCGATCCCAATAGCCGGGCACTCTCCTTGCCCTTGGTTGTTGAACATTGTCCTGCATAAAGTTTAAGGGCATGGCAAGTTGTAAGTACTGAAAAATAAATGTGATATTAACTGTGAGTTCATGTGATAATAATAAATTTTCTAATTTTTCAAAAAAAAAAAAAAATCCATGAAATAAATTGATTTTATAACAAAATTGTATTTAATTGAAAGACTTACCTAAAAATAACTACCAATAAATCTAAAAACTAAAAGACCAAACTTCACAAATTCTGTTGGGTCCCAATCTAGTCTTGAGTGAATTTAGAAAAATTAAACATTTTTTTTTGATAACATTAACTAACTAACAATTTTAATCAATCTCCAGAGAACATTATGACCTAAATTACCAAACCAAAATAGAACTATAAAAATAAAAAGTAAAAAACTCTTTTTTATAGTAGGGAAAAATCATGGACAAATTCCAAATCATTCACTATTATAAAATCTTTCTCAAGTTTATTCCTCACTTTAGATTCCCACAAAATATAATAATTTTTTTTTTCTCTAGGAAATATTATGAACTCACTTGATATATTGTAATAATCGGAAAATCTTCTTCTTAGAGAAAACCCCAGATATTAAAAAATTTAATTATTTCTCTTTTCAATGCAGCTCTCCCTGGCTGCTTTCTCCATTTCAGACGGCACCGTCACACAAAGTAGTGTTTGTATTTATATATAACTAGTTTTTAATCCACACAATGTGCGGGATATTTTTATTTATTGCAAAAGACATATGGTAAGTGAAATTTTAAACATTTTATATTGAGATAGTACAAAAAAATAAAAATAAATAAATAAATAATTACCTGCAAGAAAAAACCTAAATTGAGGGAGTCTTTCATAGAGACTCCGAAATCTAATCTTGAAATTTCGTGCTTGTTCAACAAAATTTTAAATAAACCATTTAGAAAAAAGATTAAAAAAATCTGTTGTCACACAAGCAAATAAAAGAAAGTGTTTTTTTTTTTTTTTTTTTGGTTTACTCCAAGAATTAATTATTCAAAACATGTTCCAAAGGTCCAAAAAATTAACAATATAAAATTATGGCAGTCCAATAGAGATTATAGGTGTCTTTGACAAACAATAATTAATAATTAAAATATCATAATATTCAAATCTAGTAGAATTAATCCATGAATTGCACCAAACTACAGTAGTAAAATAGTTTCAAAATTCTACACCAAAGGAAAATGCAGAGCAACAAACAAAGAAATATAGGATAAAAAATTCATTGAGTTTCGCCTAGATTGTATAATATCCATTTGCATTCCAAATATTATACCTAAATGCAAATCATTAATCCAGGATATTAAAGAATGCTGTCAGATTACCTAAGAAAAAACTAAAACTAACATTCAGGATATATATTCTAAATACAATGAAATTCTAGTAATAGCATATGAAATCAACTAACTTTAGACTTTAATTGCATAAACATTATGTCATAACAATACTAAAATAGTTGAATAAATCAACTTAACACACAAAATATTTCATAAAAACTTTCAGACATTTGTGTCATTTGTATTTTTTAAATGTCAATGGACTTTTTTGTTTCCTACAATTATTTACACATTATTTAATTGGTGCCTCAAGAAATGGCATAATATATGCATATAGGCTATTCCTTTGGAGTAACTAAATCAAACATAAGTGTAAATGGAAATTCTAGTAGAAGATGGATCCAATTGTTCCCATGACCATTCTCATGTTTTTCTTAGCTTGTGTAGGACCATTTTTAACGCACGTAGTTTAGAAATTATTTCGTCTTCCATGCAATTTTATTTTGGTTCACTTCTCATACATTATCATCTGTCTTCTTTGTCATGCTACTCTTGCACCTTTGTTTGCCCCTATGATAACATCGTAAAGGATCAAAAGTAATTTTAATAGTCTTTTTTTTTTTTTTTTTTTGGTTGTTGTCGTTGTTACAAAGAGTACACGTGAACATATACTGTTTTTGGTCTTTTAAAAAAAAATAATAATAATTATCAAGCATTAACAAATGAGAAAGACATTCATTTAAAAATGAAAGCTACAAAGGGAAAATTATGCTATCCTGACCTTGCCAATTTAGTTCAGTAACTCTTCTTGAACAATAATCAACGCTTTTATCTGCCTCTGTGCTTCTACAAAAACACTTGAAAAAAAATAGAAAGAAAGATGTCACTGAAAATACATAAATTGTGATAAACATCAATGTAAAGCAGGTTCTACAAAATAGAAACTGACTTCCTATACACATTCCATCCACAAAAAACCTAGAAGAAAATTTGGTAACATGTGCAGAATGATGTAGAGAATAATTAAGATGGTAGTGACTTGCGTTGTGGAGAACGGTGGTACTACATTTGCATAAAGATGAAAAGCGTTTTTGAAGTACAAATACAATAGCAATACTATTTAACCACTATTCAATTGGCAAAACTGATCCGCACATCTAAAGAAACCGGACAGGGCCAATTTGCAAAGTTTTGGCAAGTAACAAAAAGTTGTTTTGGGATTTAATCAAACAATACTCAAAGAGAGTCTACCGATTAGGAACAGCTACCAAGTCGAATTCAAATCCAAATCCCATTGACTAAATGTTACCTGTTTAGTCACAGCTACATACAAAAATTTGTTTCATCAAGCTAATTTCTTCTTCATCAACTGCTTTCGTTATATTTTTTTTTTAACATATACTTTTATCTATAATGAAAAAATATAAACATTTAAAATACCAAGACAAAGGAAAAGGTACAACGAAATAAAAAAGTGAAGTTATAGACTTTGGAGAAAATAAAACAGTTATTAGCTATATTATGATTGTGTTCGTGTTTGTGTTCCTGTTCAAATACCCGTAATTTAGTACCTAAAAAAAAAACACATAATTTAGTAGTTCATAACATCGCTATCAAACATCCACAATAATAATCTCTAAGAGAGTGCATCGATTTTTAATTTAATTTTTTTAAACACTTTAAATTTAAAGGCTGTGTTCAACTTAAGTGATTTTAAATACTTAAAGTGAATATAATCCCAATAATATTATAGAGATAGAAGAATTCCATAAATTTGTAGAGAGTGGATTAATTTGAACATTGACAGAAATTAAATTTGACCTAACACCATATATCAAGTAACAAAATGCTAACCTTGGCTAAGTAGAGGAAAAAAAAAAAAAAAATTAGTTTCAAATGAATTACAAAAATAATCTGGCACATCCTTTTAACCAAAAAAACAAAAAATTTGGTAAATCCTATTAAACATTGGTTCTAAACAAAATCATTGACCAAAAAACAAACAGATAAACTACAAATCCGGTCTAAGAGATTAACCACAAAACAATTACAAATCAAAACAATTACAAATCAAAACAAATAAATCCACTCAAAACCCTAAAAATTTTACCTTTCTCTCTAGTCTCTGCTCTCCGCCTCTCTCTAGTCTCCAGTCTCCACTGTTCAGTCTCCAGCTGGACCGCCTCAGCCTCTCTCTGATTCTCTGCTCTCCGACTCTCTCAAGTCTCAACTGCTCACCTCACCGTATCAGGTTCTGAGGTTCAGGAATCAGGTATAAAATTATAAATATTTGGGCTTTTATTTGTTAAGAACTTAAGATAACTTTGTTCATTTGGGCCCTCCCTGGCTGGTTTTGTAACGTTGTTTATCACTTATCAGTTTACATTATGGCTGCCTGGACCCTCCCTGGACTGGGCGTTAAGTTTGGGCCTTCAAGTTTTTTTTTTTTTTTGGGTTGTAGATAGGATTTTTTTTTATTATTATTATTTTTTTTTTGGATGGTTCTTATTAATAAGTCTTGTGTCAGTGTTATGGCTGTGCTTAATTTTTTTTTTTAATTTATTCATGTTGAGATTGCTAAAAACTTGTTATTGTTCAGTGAAATTATAACAATACTTTTTATATAAATCAGATTCTATTTCTCATTTGCTCTACACTTGAAAGTTATTTTTTATTTTAGTCTTTATAAATATATTGTTTGATTAGAAATGTTTACTAGAAAATATGCATTTGGATATGAAAAACTTAAAAAAAGGAAAAAAAAGAAGAAAAATTAATTGAGTTTCAAAAATGATCAATGGATAAATTTATTATTAGTAATAAACAAAATATAATACAAAATTTAGATGAAAATATCACAAATGAGCAAGAAATTCACCAAAATAATTTAGAAGAAAATTATGTTCAATTTTGCAATACAACAAATCTTGATAATGAACTTCAAAATAATTTAGAAAAAAATGAAAATAATGATGAAAAATATAATATAAAAATATTAAATAAACATTAATTTAATTAATATATAAGTATAAAAAAAGATCTCATTTTTAATTCTCATCTTAGGCTCCAAATAAGGACATAAGCTACAAAAGAAAAGACTTACATCCATACCAGTTCCATCAAGTATGAAGTCATCAAAATACCAGAATAGAGGATCCTAGGGAACAGAATTATCATTTTTGGGCACAAAACTCATATGTATGAGGAATTGCTTTCACAAACAACTACCGAAATCAACCCAACAATGCTGAAGTTGTGGCGTCATCATCATTACTGATTCAAGAATTTGCAATAAATACTTGAGCAAAAATTCTATAATTGAGCCTTTAATTAAGATGTGAATCCAAAAATCAACTAAAGAAGGAGGCATACCTTGGCATCTAAGTTCGATCAAGATTTTCTTGCCTTCTTTGATGGTGGATATAACTTGGAGTTGGAATCATCATTGACATAAATGTGGGCGATTCAAAGCCCTGAATCTTCTGCTCCATTGTTGAAAGCCCTGGGATCTATCTCCTCCATTTCCCTCAGAGCCCTTGAGTTTCCCAAAAAAAAACAAAAACAAAAAAACAATACAGAAAACACACAAAACTTGTTTGTTTCCTTTTCTTTGGTTTTCCAAACAGAGGGAGTGAATAATAAAAAAGAAGAAAGTACCTGGACACAAGCGTTACAGTTGGAAGGTACCGTCCGCATTGATGTCTAGAACCTCCTCCATTGTTGGAAGCCCATTGACAGATGCACTCTACACCGACCCCCCACCATCTTGGATGGTTTTTAACCTAATCCATCACAACCCATTGAACCCGACCATTCATCGTATCCAAACGCTCTGTTTCACATATTACCTCAACATAATTTAGTTCAGATGGGTTTGACTTATTCAATTGGTTCTGCAATCTTTTATTAGATAAAGAAGATATCCACAGATGGCCGGAAAATCCATCTGCAGAAGTTGAAATAAGGTGCTCTTTTTCACAACCATTGATGGAAAGGTAAACATAACAAGAAGATGGCCTCGGATATTTCAACGGTCCAAAAGCAATACAGACACAAAAAATATTTGGAAATTTGCGACCAACCCAGAACGATATGACATTTCCTGCACTGGAATCTCAATTTGTTGTAGTTTAATTCTAAAATAATCATCTTCAGGTTTAGATGTTTGTGGATCCATTAATATCCTGCTTCTTGTTCCCTTGCAAGCTTTATTTGGTAAAATCTCTAACATTTCTCCAATCTGCATTCAATTAGCAAATTGAATTAAGGAAGAAAGTAACAAAAATTGTTTCTATATAACTTAATAAAAAAAGAGAGAAACATGATTCAATAATTTGCTTGATGATTGTGCATTCATCGAATAGCAATTTCTTACATCCACCTTGTAAAGTTGTGATTTACAACTATATTTTATGTTGGCTTTAATTCTGTGTTAAACCTTTTTGAAAAATGGAAACTTATACAAGCTATACTGCCTACATTCTTAACTTCTACCTACTTTGATTATCATTAAAATAACAAATAAATAAAACAGCAAAATTTTTTAACCCATGAGGTACATGAATCAAGAGTATCCAATTAAACACTAGTTGTGATAAAAATAAACTGTAAAATATAGAAAAATAATGAATCACATCAATACCAACCGACAACTGTGGCTACTACTATTCCATGAAATTTACTCATTTAAACAGAAATAAAAAGTTCATTATTTAACAATCATAATATAATCTTGGCTCATTTTATTCAACATTTAAATTCAACTACATTCTCCAAATCTATTAATTATATATATTTTCTCTCATTTCTTCTTTAAAAAATTAATATTTAACTTGAAAAAATAGAGAGAGAGAGAGAGAGAGAGAGAGAGAGAGAGACTTATAGAACTATAAGTTACAACCCAAATCCATAATAGAACTACACAATCAAAGCATGAACATACATCATCAATTATTTTTTGAATTACTGCTTGAAATTTACACAATTGTTGGAAGCACTTAAATTCAAATATATATAAAAAAAAATAAAAATTCCACAAGAAGTGTTATCATGAAATGTTACAGTGCGTTAAAAACCAAAAAAAAAAAAAACCCATAGCTACCAAGGATATGTCCTCTGGTAATAATATAAAATACATAAAAAATAAAGTTACCCAATTTAAAAATCTTATTTTCCAACCTTTTATTTCACCTTTTACTATGTAAAGGTAAAATAACTTATATGGATATTAATAACTTTTTAGCTACTTCAAAATTATTAATAATTAGTTTAAATAGGAATTTTGATAGTTCAAATATACTGTGTTTTGATTTTTTTAAGGAAAGTGGCAATTAAATAGATATGAAGAAGTAATTCAGTTAAACAGAGCGAGAAAGAGCCGAAGAATTGGATATTAATGATTGTTTCAGCTGTTTCAATATTATTAATAATTTAATTATAAGAGACTTTTGATAGTTGTTGTTGTTGTTTTTTTTTTTTTTTTTTTTTAGATAACTGATAGAACTATTATTGATGTAAAACTAAAGTATTACAAAATTGGCCATTAGCATCCTGGGCAGATCAAGAGGGCCACATATAGATAAAATACATCAGGGAAATAAAACTACATCAAAATACTATGTCAGGCCTACACCAAAAAAACAAAATAAAACTAAACACATAAAACCATAAGCCTGACAAAACACTGATTGTAGAGCTCAGCAGAACAAGGAAAGGGAAATTAAACATTCTACACTTGTGCTTCGTTCAGTCTCTGGTACTCCACTAAAAAACCAGTAGCCTCTCGTAGAATTTGTTCTAGATGCCGTTGGGTTTTTTTCAAAATATAACTTATTTCTCGTGTTCCAAATTGCCCATGACACCGTAGCCCACTGCTCTAATTCCTGTGGAGTAAGTTTGTCAATCAACAACTTGAATAGGGAGTAAAATTCTGGAGCCTCATTCGGGCATTTCTGGACTTTTCCGCTGCTTAACGCCCACACGTTCCTGGCTAACGGGCACTCCCACAGCACATGTTCAACAGTTTCTGTACACTGGCAGCACAGCCCATACGTTGGCTCTACCTGCACCTTGCGCTTATACAGATTTCCCCTTGTAAGCAGAATATTTGAGCACGCTCGCCATAGAAACGTACGTACCTTTGGAGGGACATTTAGTTTCCAGATTTTCTTCCATATTGACTGATCCATCCTAGCCCTTGAGTGATCACTTTGTGCATGGTCCTTAGTTCGCAGTGCTACCTAGTATGCCGATTTTACTGTGAATTTGTTGCTGCTATTTTCCTTCCAAATTAGGCTGTCTCATGCTGTGTTATTCTGCAATGGAATGGACAGGATTTCCATTCGAGTTCTATATGCAAACAGGTCAAAAATTTTGTCCCTATCCCACTGCATTGTCTCGGTGTCCATCAAGTCACATACAAGCATTTTTGGCCGAGCCTCCCCCAGAAACACAGGTTTGTGGGACAACCACTTATGCGTTGATACTTCAATATTTCTGCCATCTCCCACCTTCCAACACGCTCCCTCCTTAATAATCTCCCTTGCGCCAGCAAACTCCGTCAAACATAAAAGGGATTGTGACCAATAGCTGCATCCATGAAAGAGCAATTTGGGAAGGTGGTTATTATGGATTAGGCGCCATGCTTGTTTAGCTAGTAAAGCTAGATTAAAAGCTTGAATATCCCTAAAGCCCATGCCACCCTTTTGTTTAGGAGTACATAACTTCGACCAATTGATTCAATGGATTTTCTTTTCCTCCTTTGTCTGCCCCCACCAATATTTTGCCAAAGTAGATTTTATGGTATCACATAAGGACTTTGGGATTTTGAAAATTCCCATAGTGTATGTGGGTATTGCTTGAGCCACTATTTTGATTAAAATTTCCCTTCCTGCCTTTGAGATGTATTTTTCTTTCCATCCCATGACTCTCTTTGAGATTTTCTATCGAAGCTCCCTAAAAGTATTCACCTTCGGCTTGCCACCAACCATTGGGAGGCCCAAATACTTTTCACAATCCTCCATAATTCTTGCCCCCATCATTCTCTGGATATTTCTTTTAACATCAAGCCTTGTATTATGGCTGAAAAAAATAGAAGTCTTCTGCCTATTAATTGCTTGGCCAGATGCTTCTTCATAACACCGTAATAATCTAAAGAGTTGTTGGCATTCCTCCACAGTAGCTTGGCAAAAAATGAAGCTGTCATCTGCAAACAGAAGGTGAGATATGCATACCCCATTATTGCTGGATAAAATCCCATGAAGATTTCAAGCTGCAACAGCGTGTCTAATCAAGGAGGATAGGCCCTCTGCACATAATAGAAACAAATAAGGGGACAATGGGTCAACTTGCTTTATTCCCCGAGATGGATTGATGTATCCTTTAGGCTCTCCATTAATAAGCACTGAATAAGAAGTAGTACAAACAGTCTCCATAGCTAGCTAAACCCACCGAACATCAAAACACAATTTGAGCATAATGTTCTTGAGAAAACCCCATTCCACCATATCGTATGCCTGCTAATATCCAGTTTGATGGCCATCTGCCCCTTCCTCCCTGTTCTTTTATTTCTCATCCTGTGCAAAACTTCAAATGCTACTGTAGTATTATCAGTAATTAGGCGGTTAGGCACAAAAGCACTTTGTGAATTCGAAATAACATTTGGCAAGATCAATTTCAGCCGATTTGCTAATACTTTTGAGACCAATCTGGAGATAACATTTGCAAGGCTAATTGGTCTATAGTCAGCAACTGTTTTAGGCTCATTTATTTTAGGTATAAGTACAATGTGGGTGTAATTCATTTTTCTCAAGAAATGACCAGAGTTCAAAATAGACAACACAGCTTTCATGATATCACTCCCTACTATATTCCAATATTTTTGAAAAAAGAAAGGAGACATACCATCCGGACCTAGAGACTTTGAAGGGTGCATTTGGAAGAGAGCCCGCTTGATCTTATTAGGTGAATAAGGTTGGAGAAGTGTTTGATTCACAGCAGGAGTGACAACCCGATCCACCTTGTCCAAAACTGCCCCATCGCATTCGGATTTGTAGTGGTGTAAAGCCTCTAAAAATATTCCTCTGCCACCCTCTCCTTCTCTTCATTTGATTTGCACCATCGCCCCCAATCATCCATAAAACCCTCAATGTGAATTTTTCTACGTCGTTGATTGGCTTGTTGATGGAAATATTTTGTGTTTTTGTCACCTGCAGGTAACCATATAGCACATGATCTTTGTCTCTATGAGAGCTCCTCTTGAAATAATAGGGCATTGATCTCTCCTTTAAATGCTTGAATCATTCTAAATTGCCAACATCATTCCTTGCCTTAAGTTGCTCCAAGACCCTTTCTTTTTCTTCTAGCCTTGTCTTAAAACTTCCCATATTCCTACTCCATGCTACCAAGGCCGATCTGCAGACCCTTATTTTTTAGAATAGCCTAAACATGGGGCTGCCCGAGTGAGCTTCTCTATTCCAAGCTTCTTGTGTGATACTTTCACACTCCAGATGTGTAGCCCATCTTTCTTCAAATCTCTTTGGAATTTTTTTCCTTCTTCCATTGTGTGTATCCCTCTGCAAAGTGAGTAATATTGGATCATGATCTGAGTATGATGTTTGGAGGTGCCTTACTGTTGTCGATGGAAATAATTCTCTCCATTCAATTGTTGCACAAGCCCTATCAAGCCTCTCTTGAACAAAAGCTTCACTCCGTCTACTATTTCTCCATGTAAAAATATTACCTTGGTAACCAATGTCCACTAAACCACAATGTAGCAGTGCACCCTGAAACTCATCCATGAACCTAGGGTGTCTTGGATGACGACCATGTTTCTCCGATGAACTCAAAATTTCATTGTAGTCTCCAATACATACCCACGGCACTATATCTCTAGAGTGCAGATGTTTCAAAAGACTCCATGATTCATGCTCCTTTGTTCCTCCAGTCTGCCATAGAAACCCGTAAGTCTCCAAGGGGAGTTTGGGTCGGTCAGGATATGAGCATCGATGTGGTTCAAGGAAAAGGTTTGGACATCTAGCCTCACCTTATCCTTCCAAAGCATGGCTAAACCACCCACCCTCCGAACACAAGGAACAGCAAGCAAGTTGTCTTATCGTAAGTCCGCTTTAACTTTTCTAATCTCATCCACCATTTGTTTTGTCTCCATCAGAAACAAAACGTTGGAAGTTTTCTCTGTCACCAAGTGAGAGAGCACTACACCTACACAGGGGTTCCCAAGCCCCCTACAATTCCAACTCATGATTTTCATTGTGCCCGGCGGGGCTGGACATCAGCCTCCACCGTTGTGCATGATTGATCATTGTGTTGACTCTTTGTTTTTTTTTCTCCCGGCTGTGTTACCCTCCTTTTGCTCAGCCCCAAGCCCGCGTTTTTACCCCACTACTTCACTCCTTTCTTCACTTGAACACCCTTGGGTCGGTTTGTTTTGTTTCACGGCTTTGTCTATTTTTTTCCACTTTCGAATTTCAGCTTCTTGGTTTTTTTGAATATCACGTGTGAGGCCACATGACACATTAAAATCTACCCCAACTGCTAGGGTTTCAGAGTTTGATGTCCCATGGGTCTCCTCATTATTTTTTTCCAAATACGTAACTGGCACAGTTACTAGTCTTCCTCCTAAAATCTCAGTTTCCTGTTCCCCTTCTGCGTTATCCGTTACCATATCTGAATATTTAAGTGCGTGATTCACGCTATTATGATTTTCAACGTGCATTTACTCCTTTCTCCGTGCTGTCAGTTACAACTAATTCCTTACTTGTAATGGTTCCTCGGACTGCATCAATGCCGTCAGCCTCATCCATCTGTTGATCTCATGGTGGTTGTGGCTGATCCCTTGCTCGTTCATTGGCTCTTTCCGCCTTATGCTGTGGTGGGCTTGCTTGCTTCTTCCCTCGTGGATCCTTCGCTCCTCTGCTTCCAGCCCTGAGCCACTCTTCATAAGGCTTGTCTTCCTTAGTGTTTGATATTGGATGGTGGCACTCCCTAGCTTCATGTCCAATTAGCCCACAATTGAAACACAAGCCAACCAATTGCTCATACTAGAAAGCGATCCACACTTTATCCCCCTCCGGACTTAGAACTGGAGCCCCTCTCTTGATTGGCTTCTTCAATGGCAATTCCACCTGAATGCGAAGAAAACGGGCTTGGACGACTGCAATAGCCTTACAGTCAACCTTCAGTACCTTCCCAATGCTCTCTCCAATATCCTAGCCAGCCTCCACAGTAATCAAATCGAACAGTAGTCCCCACACCTGTACCCAGATTGGTATGCACTCAAACTCCACTAAGTAAGCCATCATCGCTTTTTCCCATCTTCGTAGTAGCAATATATGGTTATTAAAACTCCACGGACCATTTTTTAGGACCCAATTCAGTTGGCTTTCCATAGCAAATTTAAACTGAAACAAGCCGTCACCAACCTCAATGATCTTCAATTCTTGACCAAATTTCCAAACCGACCGGAGAAGATTCTTAGCAGCTCGAGTGTTTATTGGTCTCGTTGTATGAAAACGACCCATTAGGCTCAAAGAGCATTCTTCAAGTACTTTCGCACAATTGTCTGATTGAACCTTTATGATTTCCCCCTCCTCCTCTGTCAAGCTTATCTGCTGGATTTTGTCTATGAAATCTGATTCCATGTGAGTGGAAATAAATTCCTATGGCAAATCAGAAAATGTGTCTGGTATTTGAACGAATAAGAAAAACTAACTCCCACTCACCACAGTATGTAGTGATGGGAAGGGAATACCACTGCTCCTAATAAGTGGAACAAAACTCACCCACGATAAGAAGAAAAGCTCCTACCGAGAGGAGAGAAAAGTGTGTTCCTTTTGATAGTTTATATATATTTTTCCTTTTTGATTTTTTAAGAAAAGTGGCTATTAAACAGGTATTGTAGCATAAAAGACTATTTGGCTTGAACTTTATTGAGGAAAACATTAAACGTCAGCTATAATTGAAAAATATATTAAATACTTCAAGGCTTGGGCTTTATAGTGGAGGGTATACGAAAAGCTTTTGTTCACTTAATCGACAATGAAAAATTGTTGCTAATAGCTAAAGCAATTACTAATCCATAAAACACACACAACACTATAAATTACAATCCTAAACAACTTAAAAATTACGGGTTTGGTTTACCTCCAATACTTTTTTAACTAGACATCTCCTATTATCTTAAATATACAATGACAAGTGGTAATGAATTTTAATCTCCACCTTTTATTTAGTTAGTGGGTGATGTAGCAGTTTCTCATCTATATCTATATATTACTAAAAGCTGAAGCGCAACGTTTAATGTTACTACTCTCACGTTGCGCCACATCAGCTGCCACATCATTTTTTTTAAATATAATTTTTTCCTTCAATTTTAAAATGGTTTTTACAATTTTCAACCCTATAAATACAACCCATTACTAATTTATTTACTTCCACTATCACCCATAATAAATTTGTATAATTAATCCAGCCCACCTCTTATTTATTTAGTTCCACTATCATGCCCAACCTAAAGCCTTTTCAGTTCAACTTAAAGGAAGAAAAAATTAAAAATTAAAAACGTTGAAGCCGGTTTTGTGTGAGCCTTTTCAGCTTAAAGGAAGAAAAAAAAAAAAAAAAAAAAAAAAAAAAAAAAAGCGTGGACGCCTTCAGGGTTTTGCATGACCAAATAGAAATGTGAGGAGACAGAGAGTTTGAAGATTGTAACATGGAGGGAAGCTTAAAGGGAGGGGGGAAAAAAACGTTGAAGCCTTCAGGTATTGTGTGAGAAAACAGAGAGTTTAAAAGCTACCCACCTTCCTACTCTACCATTTTGCAGTAACGGCTGCCTATCTGATTTCCTTCCTTCCTTTATTTCTTTCCACACGATGTATAAATACTAACAGAACTTGCCTGCTTTGGTTGAGGCATCTCTACATCTCAATTCTTTTTTTTTTAGTACAAAACTTTTATGCTCTGTTTATATTAATATGAGACCCTTTTTTTTTTTTTTTTTTTTTTTTTTTTTTGTGTTCATGTTTATATCAGATGAGCATCCTTGGCATGCCATTGATGTTTTTGTGAGATTGCCTGAATGTCGTTTCAATAGTGCTATAATTTTACAACCAAAAAAACTATTTTATGTTACCTTGGTTTATTTGGAAATATCTCAGGTCTCATTTTTTTTAATGTGTTGTGGCTTATTGGAAGAATGTAAGACTCTGAAGTAGTGAAGTATAAAGTGTTTGTGGCACGTCTCAAATCACCTTCCAACGTATTTCAACATGTAAGATCTCATTTCTTGAATTGATCAGATTGTACTTCTCCTTAATGCATCCATTGTATACTACATCATTTAGATTGACATCCACTTCCAACAATTGATATTAGATCGTACTTCAATATCATGATTGTATAACATGGATTGGGTTTTAGAATCGAAGCAAATTATTTTTGGTGTTTCAATTTTTGCGGTAAGTTTTCTGCATAATTTTGCATAATCCTTTGCAGCCAAAAAAAACTATTTTATTTTACCATTGTATACTACATCATTTAGATTGATATCCACTTCCAACAATTGATATTAGATCGTACTTCAATATCATGATTGTATAACATGGATTGGGTTTTAGAATCAAAGCAAATTGTTTTTGGTTTTTCAATTTTTGCGGTAAGTTTTATGCATAATTCTACATAATCCTTGGCATGCCATTGATGTGTTTGTGAGATTGTCTGAGTGTGATTTCCAAAATAGAAGGAGTTTTTTATGTTGCTCAATAGTGGTATAACTTAATAGGCAAAAACACTATTTTATTTTACCTTGGTTTAGTGAAGTATAAAGTGTTGGTGGCATGTCTCAAGTCACCTTCCAACGTATTTCAACATGTAAGACTCCATTAGTTGAATTTATCACATCCATTGTATACTACATCATTTAGATTGATGTCCACTTCCAACAATTGATATTAGATTTGCATAATTCTACATAATTCTCAAAAGAGTTCAGTAATTTAGTCTTCTTGTGAGGTCCATTCTGTGAACTAATTGCTACCAAAGGCCAAGCTTCAAAACATGGTTATATACATAATACTTTTCGAAGTACTCCTAGACCCTCCAATCTTGTTTCAAAATTATCTCAGATTATTTTATATTTAAAGGAGTGCTCACATGGAGTGAGCTAAACCAGGAGTTGGTTACAAATATAAATTAGAAAGAACATGTACCAAATGTAGTCAGCAATAATTTTGTCAGTAAATGGAGTGAGGTCCAAATTTAGTTGATCTTCCATCCTATTGATAGTACCATTTTTTAGACTTCATAGCAAAAACTTGAAACTTAGCTGAGCTTTTAGATGACCATTTCTTATTGTGTTTCAACAATAGAGAACTCCACATCTTTGTTGTCATGGGACTCGAACTCATAGAGTTCCTCGTAATTCTCATTTGCCATTGTGTAGAGGGTGCTAAAATCTGCGCCATGTTTCAATTGTTCCCCACTCTGGAAAAAAAAAAAAAAAAAAAAAAAAGAGGCTTTGGATTTAGACTAAAAAGTTTAGTAGATTGGAAAGGTATTGAATGATGGACTGTGATTCAATATGGTTCTTATCAATTTTCACTAAAGCAAACTCAATAATTCTAACCAAAACTATCACAGCACAGTGTTATGAATATGATGAAATCTCAAGTAAAATGAATGCCTAGACAACTGATAAGTTTGCATCTCTCTTTTCCATCATATGTTATGTTGTATCATCATTTATAATCATTGTGGAGATATGAATACCCAGCAACTTACATTAGCTTTAGAGCATTAGCATTGGGGAATGTAAATGCCAAATGTAAGGAGAATTTGGCATTTGCAGCCCTAAAGTGCTCTACATCAGAGAATTGTAAAGTCAAGTATTGGAAATTTTTTTGCAATATTGTTACAGTGCAATTCTAAAGGTAGAATTGCACTATAGCAGTATTGTAAATATATATATATTTTATCTCTGACTCTCTCATCTCTGTCTCTCCATCGCTGAAGCTTCACCAAACCGCAACCCACAGCACAGCCAACCCAGCACCACAGAGCACGGCGAAACCCAAAAAACCCATATCACAACCGGATCACAACCAACATGGTGAAACCCAAATGCCCAAAAACCCACCGAATGCTGAGCATGGTGAAACCCATATCACGCCATCGAGCATGGCGAAACCCAAAAACCCACCAGATCACAACCGACACGGCGAAACCCAAAAACCCATCAGATCACAACCATTGAGCACGGCGAAAATCATATCACGAATTCACGATCCACGACCCACGATCCACAACCGAAGCAGTGCAAGTACAAGCTCATCATGGAGCGAATGAAGTTTTGGGTTTTATTGAAGCCGAGTTGTGAAATTTAGGATTTTCCATTTGTGGGTTTTGTTGATTGATGCGTTTTTGGTTGATCTATGAAGTTTTGGGTATTTGAGTTGATGGGTTATTGTTGGACTATTTCACCACCTCGCCGGACATGAAGGCTCCGGCGGAAGTTGCAAATGGAAGAGAGCTAAAAATTAGAGAGAGGAGTGAGATGGGAGAGAAAAGATATAATTTTGGGATATATTATTTTATTATGTAGATATATTATTTTAATGAGTAGAAGAGGAAAATAAAAGTTTGGGATGCTAGAGGTATTGTAAAATGGTATGGTATAATGATAAAGTGGCTTTTTGGAATGGTAAAATAGAGTAGAATTGGAATTTTCCAATGCTAATGCTCTTAGAGAGGAGGGAAAAAAAAAATCTAAAGTTATAGAATCAAACTCTCTTGAGCTAAAGTAAAATTAAGCAATAGAATTGGTTATAAAAAAAAGTCACACACAACTACAAAATGAATTTGGGAAATTTTAACATTTGTGATGAAAAATTTCGAAAAAAATTGTAATCCACAAATATGAAGTTCAACATAGTTGACTTTGTGGCCAATTATTTTATGACTCTCTCCTAAGAATTGGCATCTACTAATTGAGAAAAAAAAAAAATTTTGCATCATCAGGTGCTCGTATTTTGAAGTTCTTTTGGAATTTCACAATTCAAAACAACATTAGGCTTGGAGATAAGAAAACAATAAGCAATAAGTGCTTCAAAAGCAATGACTAGGCTTATTACCATCCAGTCATAAACTTTTTGGAAACCCAACTCTGAAGGACAGAACAACATGGTTGAAAAGAATGGTTTGTAAGTGATTGGAGGGAGAGGAAGCTCAGTTAAAAATAATTCAAATTATTTTAGAAATTGCAAGGAAAACAAGTAGGTTACTCAATATTGGTTTGTAAGTTTTGAATTACCCTTACCCTCATAGTTTCAGTCTCATTTAATGAGCAACTTCATTGATTATGAAAACTAAGTTTTCAATGTGGTAGTGCTAATTGAAGTTTTCTAGAAGGTGACAATGTTGGTTGGATATCCAAGTTGTTTAGAGAGCTTGGTGGTTGATGTTGCTCCAAAGCAACATTTTGGACTTTGAATAAGGGATGACTTTGTGTCACAAATAATATTTTTAATTTTATTATAATATTGACAATGATAAGGTTATGCATTAGGCCCGTAATAATAAAAGTAACGTTCATTGTTCGGTGTTCTATTATCGTTTTATGATTGTCAGATGAAAGCTAAATTTTAACTCTTATATCAGTTACGGAGTAAATTGGCTCCTATTTTAAATGATGCTAAAGCCCCACTTGATGTAATTTACTTGGTTGCGCTCTTTAAGGATTTAATATTGTGTGTTCCTGCAATAAAGAGGTTGCTCAGTCAATTATATTTGCATTAATGGATTGAAGTGCATCAAAGTTTAGGGCACCCCTAATTCAGCTTCTACCTTTACACCTTCGTCTTATGTACAGACACACACAATATATATATATATATATATATGCCAAAAAAGAAAAACCAAATGAACACTGAATAGTCAAACATAATTGACAAGATTTAAGATTTATAGATAAGGGTATATGAAAGGCTTCTATTAAAAAAAAAAACCAAAAACAAATAATTAAAAATAATTGCAAATAAATTCAACAATCACTCATCCATACAACAATCAAAACACTATAAATTACAAAACAAAACAACAAAAACATACACACCAAAAATAGCATAAAAATACACTCTCCACAATCATAAAAATGAGCATGCAACATGAATTACCAACAGATTTATTGCTCAAAATATTTTCCAATGTTGGAAGACAATCGCCAAAATTTTTAGGCAACATCAAAATCAGGTACACAACTTTAAATTCAAATCTCATGTTTGTTACTTTCACATGAACTCCCCACTTTTTCTCTACTAATCACAATCAACCACATCCAAAATTGTGGCACAAAATATTGAAATCCTATATTTTCTCTTTTTATTAACTTTTTACTATGAAGCAGTGCGCAATTCTATAGTCATTGTTATATTTCTAAAAGAAAAAAAATTCATAGCTTTATCAATCAAATATTGCAATTAAAAAAAAATTATACACTCCCTAGGGGCCGAATAGATGCAGAGTTTTTCTTTATGGCTATGGCCCTTCACATTAAAGTTTCCTGCGTTAGACAAATGGTGTATTCCAAAGTCATGACATGGATGATGTTACATAGTCTGCGTGATGTGGATATATATATATATATATATATATATTTATATATCTCAAGTTTCAATTTTCTCTTTTTATTAACTTTTTACTATGAAGTAGTGCGCAATTCTATAGTCATCGTTATATTTCTAAAAAAAAAATAATAATAATTATAGCTTCATCAATCAAATATTGCAATTAAAAAAAAAAAATTATACTCCCTAGGGGCCGACCATATGCAAAGTTTTTCTTTATGGTTATGGCCCTTCACATTAAAGTTTCTTGCGTTACACAGATAATATATTCCAAATTCATGACATGAATGATGTTACATAATCAGCATGATGCGGATATATATATATATATATATATATATTTTTTTTTTTCTTTCTCATTATAATGTTGATTCATATATCCTAAGTTTCAATTTTCTCTTTTTATTAACTTTTTACTATGTAGTAGTGCACAATTCTATAGTCATTGTTATATTTCTAAAAGAAAAAAAAATTGTAACTTCATCAATCAAATATTGCAATTGTGATGATAATAGTGTTCAAGTATAATTCTTAGTATATGATTATTGTCATATTTCGTCACCAATTGATTTTTTCTAACGCATTAGTTTCTTAATATGTGTTTTCATTTTTTTAAAACAGCTGCAAGCGATTCAATAGGCTAACCAAAAGGAAAAAAGTTATTCACCACATCAATCTAACTGGACTACTCCAAAATCCCTTATTCCTTCGAAACGATGAAGAAAAACTCATTCATCAATGCTTTAGTGTTGGAAACAAACAAGCACTATTTTGGGTCGAAACTCAAAAATATTTTGTACAAGACCAAACTAAACTGGAAAAAGAAATCCTTCTTCAAGCAAACATAGAAGGAGACAAAAATGCAAAGTATGGACAGGCAATTGTGTTGTTATGCGAATCAAATGATGAAGAAATACAACTACTATTATCAATTCTAAACCAATCAAATGGAAAACAATTGTTGCAAAACTATCGACAAATCCTTTGACATACAGTTTTTGGAACAAACATATTTCACATCCCAAAAAACCAAGCATGCAAGAAAAATGGAGTGGGTCATTGGGATCGTGAATGCCCTTACCCATATGGAAATGAAGAATTATATGTAACATGCAAAATGTGCTCAATTGACTTGGAAATGTACAAATTAGATAACCGAGTTTGGTAGAAATTATGTTTCCAAAAAACATAATACAATAAATTTCCTCATCCTATTTATAATACTAATTTCTATCTTTAAAAGAATAGATCCTGTTTTATTATTAATATTTATTTAAAAAGACTCGCAACAACTTAATTATAGTCCTCTAAAGTTTTCACCTAGCATGACGCTAACTTAAAATTTATAAAATCCTTTCTATCTAATTTTAAGTTAATTAAATTTTACTAACTTAGGAAGAAGATTGATCAACTATGGACTTACTACAAGGCCAAGTATAGTTGTATCCTTTCCACATATAATTCCAAGACAATACCTTCTATCATCATGAATCCTACAATATATTGTTTATACATATATAATGCAGCTTAAGTAGTAATACATTAAAAAATATTTCAAATAATAACACGATCATAAAAAAAAAAAAAATTACCACACGCAACGCGCGGGTCCACAACTAGTTAAAATAAAAGAAGATTTCAGTTAAAAAAAGTACTGAAAGTAAACCAAACCCAGAAATTACCAACTAGAAACTTCATACAACTACACAATCACAAAATGAGCATACAACATAATCGCAAATATTTTGTACAAGATCAAATTACAAGGGGAAAAGAAATCTTTCTTCAAGCCAACATAGAAGGGGAAAAAATGCAAAATATGAACTAGCAATTCCGCTGTTATGTGAATCAAATGACGAGGGAATACAACTACTATTATCTATTCTAAATCAACCAGATGGAAAACAACTGCTCAAAAACTATTAACAAACCCTTTGACATACAACTTTCAGAACAAACACATTTCGCATTCCAAAAAACCAAGCATGCAAAAATATTGGAGTGGATCATTGGGATTGTGAATGTCCTTACCCTTATGGAAACAAGGAATTACATGTAACATGCAAAATGTGTTCAAATGACTTAAAATTTTATAAATTAGTCAACGTAATTAATATTTCAAAAACAATAAATTAATTCTACTATAAATTATCCTCATTTTGTCCCAAATAGTAGTCTCTAATTAAAAAAAAAAAAAAAAACAATTCTATGAGCAAAAGCTCCAATCAGCATGAATCCTACTATATATTGGTGACACAGATATTATACAGCAATATGAATTTGGGATGTAAAAAAAAAAGGATGGCACCAATATGAATTTGGGATGGATTGAATGATCCCACTGTACTTCTTGCCCCCAAAATGTTTGGATAGAGTATAAAAACTATTTTCTATTAAAAAAAATTCCAACCATGTATTTGTCGGCATGAATTTTACTTGCAATTGAAAGTCATAAGGCTTACATATATTCTCAACGAAAAATGATGACCCTAATATGTTATGGTTTCTTTCAGCCAGCCTGGTTTATAAAGAAAAGGGAAAGAAAAGCGGACACAAATTTTTCAATAATTGTACCTCAGGAATTTAATAATGTCATAAGTGTTATATTTTTTATTCACATAAAGTGGCTTTAGATATGTTCTATCAGTATCTACCGGTTGTTCCGGCAACGCTTGGGTTCTTGATTCGGCTTGCTCCTATCATATGACTCCTAGAAGAGATTGGTTTACTACCTATCAGTCAATTAGTGGTGGTGAAGTTCTGATGGGAAAAAATATGACCTATAAGGTCTTAGGGATAGGAACTATGAGAATTAAGATGTATGATTGTGTTGTTAGGACTTTGTCTAATGTTCATCACGTGCCAGATTTGAGGAAACATCTTCTATGTTTGGGTATATTCGATTCTCAAAGGTATAAATACACCGGTGAAGGTGGAGTTTTGAGAATTAGTAAGGGTGGTTTAGTTTTCATCAAGGGAAAATTGGTGAATGGTCTCTATATGCTACAGCGAAGCACAATTGTTGGTGCTGCAACAATATCTTCATTAGTAGATCCAGATTCAAATAATACTCATTTGGGGCTTATGAATAAGGTTGGCGTGTCAATATTGAGCAAACAAGGTTTGTTGAATGGTCAGCAAATTGGGAAGTTTGACTTTTGTGAACATTGCGTCTTTGGTAAGCAGTGTAGGGTTAAGTTCAGTATAGAATTTTTGGTGTATTTTCTGAAATACAAGAGTGATGTTTTTGTCACCTTGAAGCAATATAAGACGCTTATTGAGAAGCAGGCTTGTAAAAGGATTAAGCGTCTCAGGATTGATAATAGTTTTGAATATTGCTTAGGTGAATTTGATGAGTTCTACAAGAATGAAGGTATAGTGAGACACCGCACTTTTAGAGGAACACCACAACAGATTAGGGTTGTAGAACGTATAAACAAAACTCTTTTGGAGAGAGCTCATTGTATGCTCTCAAAATTTGGTTTGTCTAAGGACTTTTGGTCTAAAGCAATAAATATGGCCTGCTATTTGGTAAATAGGTCTCCATCAACTGTCATTAAATTTAAGACTCCTTTTGAGGCATGGTTTGGTACTCTTGCTTATTACTTTATTTTGAGAGTATTTGGTTGTCCTATTTATGCTCATGTGAATGATGGTAAACTTGAGTGGTGGGCAAATAGGTGCATATTCCTAGACTATGCATTGGGGATAAAAGGTTATAGGTTGTGGTGTATGGATTCAAGGTCCCCATGGTTAATTATCAGCAGAGATGTGAAATTTGATAAGTCTACTACTATTGACTAATCAAAAGAGAGTATTGGGACAGTCAAAGACAACGATGTTGGTGAGCAAGTGGAGTTTGAGATTGAAGCCTTGTGGATTGTTGCTTTGGGTGAAGAAATTATGTCTCTTCAATATTTGAAAGGTACTACAAATGTTGACTTGGTATATTATAGGGCTTCTACAAAGAGTAGTAGCATTGTTGGATTTGTGAATTCTGATTTTACTAGTGATTTGGATAAGAAGAGATTTCAAACAGGTTATGTCTTTACATTATTTGGTTGCGCCATTAGTTGAGGTGATGCTACAGTCAACGATTGTTTTGTCTACTATAGAGACAAAGTATATGGCAGCAACAGAGGCAGTGAAAGTAGCTATTTGGTTGAAGGGTTTGGTTGGTGATCTGGGTTTATAGTAGGATGATGTTGTTGTATTTTTTGATAGTCAGAGCACCATACATTTGACTAAAAATTAGATGTATCATGAGATAACCAAGCACATTGATGTCAGATGTCACTTCATTAGTGAGATTGTATCTTAAGGCACCATGTCAGAAGGTTGCTAAATTGGATAACCCAGTGAGTATGATGACCAAGCTAGTTCTTTTGGACAAGTTCAAGTATTGCTTGAACTTGATTGGTGTTTGCAGTTTGTGATAGCCCTTTGGGTGTATTTGGGGTTCGAGCTTTGTGAGAGTGTTTTGGTACTACCTTTGTAATCTCTTTCTTTTGTTAGTGAAACTTTCTCCTCGTCACTGCCCATGAATGAAGGCTTAAGCCAAACCACATAAATCTTTATGTTCCTGTGTGACTGTTTCTTTTGTCTTTCTATTTCTATTTTGCATAAACCTTCATACACAACAAATAGATATTTACACTTCCGCTATTCTCAACAAATTGGTATTAAAACTTCCACTTTTACAACAAAAGACATTAACATCTCGAAAAGGTATATAAACATGCAAAGTCTGATCCCTATATTGCAATGCTTATGTGATCTGTGGGGGCCTGATGCACACCGATTCAAGTCAGAAATATTTGCTCATGGCATTGTTAGAGGTATCAAGACTCCATGGGCTTATATTCCATTTGGAGTAAGTTATTGCGTGTGTGCTGGTCAATACTTTTCCATGACAAAACCAAAGGTGGTTCTGTCTCTCATGCTATTCAAGTTTTGCTTCTCACTCTCCCCTTCATCCCCTGCATTTAGGTTAATTGTTGTACCTTGAACATGTAGTCACTGTTCTGAGGATAACTTGACATTTTTTGGCTTTGAGAAATGTAAAGGCCACCTTGGATGCACACATCGCCCATGTCATTACAATGTAGCAATTAGAGAACTTTCACTCGAATTTTGCTTTCGTTGGCAATGATCCAACAAGGCTCCTAAGATCTCTTAAAATTCCAAAGTCTCTTTCCCCCAAAGTAGGGTTGTAACCAAGTGTTCGTAGGAAGCCAGGAGAGAGGACAGAAGCATCATTGCCTTGTTTTCATAATCGAATTTTATATCGATCCGCAACAAGTCACTGATAATTTTATTGAATGTGTGGATGTGTTGAGCCAAATCCGCACCCTCTGCCATCTTAAGCTCGTTTAGTTTTTTCTTAAGATTTAGTTTATTTGTGAAGGACTTGGACATATACCGGCTCTCCAACTTCAACCATATAGCTGCAGTAGACACGTCATCCATGACATCATACATAAGCTCGTTTGCTAGACATAGTCAAATTGTATTGACCGCTTTCATATCGAGTTCTTCCCATTCGTCATCCATCATCGTCTTTGGTTTCATTGCTTTCCCGTACAAAGCCTTCACCAAACCTTGTTATGCCAACAAATCTTTCACCCTTCTTTGCCATAACCCAAAGTTACCAGTTCCGTCAAACTTTACTACGTCTACCTTAGCAATAGAAGCATTGATCTCCATTGAATAAATCAACCTGGAGCTCTAATACTAGTTGCTATGAAAATTGGTGAAACAATCTGTTTACACAAGGTTAAAGAAGAGAGAGAGGAGAAAATATGACACAAGGAATTTACATGGTTCAGCAATATGCCTACGTCCACGGGAGGCAACAGAATAAAGTTTCACTATAATTTTGGAGATTACAATAATAGCTTGAAGACACTCTCATACAAACTCAAACCCCAAATACACCCTTGGTTCTCTCACAAATAAATAGAGAACACCCTATTGTATTTAGACAAAAGTTGCAGGACACTCTAGCTTACTATCTCTAGTGCACACACACAGAAGAAGCTATTTTTTTTATTATCTTTGGTAGGAACTCTCTCTTGCATCTTTTCTCAAACTCACCATCTATTTATAGCTAAATGTTCAGCTGAAATACCAATAGTTTCAACACATGAGACTTACTTGGTCAAAGAACATGGCAAGCATTTATTGATAAAGAGTCTTCCATTTTGGCTATAAGAAGAAAGTATGAATTTGGTTTGTATGTTAGGTGTTGTTGCTTCCCTTTTTTGACTATTCATGCAAGACAACATTTAATGCAAGCTTGTTGTATTTCTTCACGCATAATATTTGGTTGAATATCATCCAAACTTTCTGACATGGGCATGCAAGCCATTTAATGGCTTGTTGGCTAATGTCAAGCCACTAAGTTTGACAATTCAAGCCATTCCAACAGGATGCATGAATTGCAGAAATACAAGTCCAACCTTTTTCTCTCTCGGAATCAGGATGATGATGTCATCATCATCTAATCCTAAAACACTATGCAACTCCCAGCATACACTTGAAGATTTAAACTTCGGAACTATGCAACAAGTAACTAGCAATTGGGTTTTTTTTTTTCATTGATATTATACGGCAGATTTATGATCTTGTTATAGATTTTGTGTTTCATATATGATAATGGTATGTCTCTATATGGGGATTTGTTAGTATGGCAGGTGTCTTAGCAAGAGAAACCAGTTCATTCATTCATACTCACCTGTGAGTAAAATCACAATCATTTACTATAAGAAGCATTAGGCCACAACTTGGATAAAAGAAAGTGATCTAGATTATTGAAAGCACTCCTTAGGCAAGAAGCTTATACTAAGAAATTGATGATAGCCATCTTCCCAATCCTCAATGTCTCAATTGCATCCAAAAGTTCCTTTCAAATGGGCTTTCCCATCTTAACTTGTTTATCATCTTTAAAGGTGATAATCTTGTGAACTTTCAAGGTAAAATATAGATAGTCAATAAAATTATTATAGGTGTCTTCACCTTTAAAATCAAGGAAAACGTTGTATTCCGGATAGGGTTTAGAACTAGAAGTAGAAGATGATGGCACAGTTTGAATGAATGCCGATGCTTGCTATTTAGAGTCCAAATCTTCTATCTCACTCTTCATACTCTACTATATACTCCACAAATAAAAACATGCCATGTGTCCATCTACTTTATTAAATGCTAAATTTATGCCTTCTATTATTTTAATTACCTAAATATGATGGGTTATTTATTTATTTATTTTAGGAAATTGAAATAATAAAAGGCATAAATTTAGCATTTAATAAAGTAGATAGACATGTGGCATGTTTTTATTTATAGAGTATATAGTGGAGCAAAAAGAACGAGATAGAAGATTTGGAATCTGCTATTTGGTAGTTTATTTTCTAGCAATTGTAATCACATATCGGAATTAATTGGTAATTAATCTCTTAAACCACTACATAATTAATTTGGGCAAAAAAAACCTGTCATTTCAATATTTTTTGGATTAACTATCTTAATGTGCTGGTCACTTAATAAATAAATAAATCAAAAGCATATGTGTAAGCATCAATTTTATCCTTAACAAGAAGGTGAAATGTATAGCTTTTAATGAGTGAACACTACAACAAAATGTATTTTCAGTGACAAATTTTAGTGAGGAAATTTTTTTCATCACAAAAAGGTACCATATAGTGACGAAATTTATATTTCATCGCTATATATATAAAAAAAAAAAAAAAAAAAAAAAGTAACATTTAGTGATGAAAATTAGATTTTGTCGCTATATGTTGTGTTGAACTAAGGGCGCCAAAAGAAAATGTGGGCGCTAAACTAAATTCATCTATAGCGACGAATTATTTCATCGCTAAAAGGTTAAGATTTTTGCGACAAAAATTTTTGTCACTAAAGGTGTTGCTTAGAACACTATTAGTGACGAAACACATTTCATCGCTGAATGTGACAAATAGTGATGAAAATAAATCGTCATTAAAAATAAAATCATAAGAATCCGTATCATTATCTGGGACGAAAATGAGTTCGTCTCTAAAGGTAACCTATAGTGACGAAATACAATTCGTCGCTAAAAGTTTTATATTAATATCACATTCAGCCCACTCTTTTTGTTGTTTCACTTCCCACTCACCCGATCTCTCTTTCCCTCCCTCTCTTCGATCCAAACCTTTGCCTCACCTTAGCTCACCGATCCAGCCGCCAATCCAGCTCACTGTCGCTGCCATTCCAGCTCGCTATCACCATAGCTCTCTTTCTACTCTTACCTTGCTATCACAGACAGACCCATGACAAGAGCTCCTCTCCTTCTTCTTGCTGCCGGTAAGTCTCTTAAACTCTCACTCTCTCATTTTTTTTTTTCTTTCTTTCCCTTTTTGCCTCCCCTTCTCTTTGTTTTTTCATTTTGGGTTTTGGGGCCTTAGGCCCTTTGGCTCATGTTTGTTATGGGTCTATGACTCAGAGACCAGAGAAGTTCAAACAAACTCATTCTCCATGATTGAGAAACTTCTTGAAATCTCTCGCCGTTAAATCTATGTATGTGTGTCTAAGTGTGAGATTTTTATCTTCAATTTTATTTTTTTTAATCTCTTGGAAATGTGTCTTTCTAGATCGTGTACAATCAATGTGCACTGGATTTTCACCAGCACACTGCTTTGTTTGGACTTTGAGAAAATTGCAATTAAAAATTCAATGTTTTTCAAGAAAGCAGTTGGCATGAAGGTTTTTTGGTTGGGTAATATGGTTATGTTGTATTTTGAATTTTGGTTATAGATTTGAGGCACGTTTATAAATTGAAGAGTTTAAAAAAGAAGAGGCACTTCCATGTTATCTATCAAGTGTTTGTTGCATTTTCCACTGCTCATAGTCCATACTAGGAACTAATATAATATGTATGATAGCTGTGACATTTTCTTATTAGTTCCACCTGACTTGATGAACAAATCATTGCATTCCTGTTGAAATTTCTGTTATGTTGTACGCACCCATGAAGACATCAATGTGTGAACTATCTTTATGGTTTTACTAATGTTATTTTTTTTTTCCCTAATTCATGGTGTTGATGACTCCTTAGATGTCTGCTTCAAGTGTTGATGATGTAATTAGAAGGTGCCGTTAGGGACTTAGAACATTAGTTAAAACAAGAAAAAGCCCTACCAACTCATTCAGGCTTTTCTCAAAACAAGAAAAAGCCCCATCGAAATGGCTTCCAAAATTATCTTGTTACATAAACATCATGCAACAGTGTAAGCACTACCTTTTTTTTTTTTTGTTAAAGATAACTTTCCCCTCATCACTTTTCTGATTGTAGTAAGCGCTACCTATATTTCACGCGTAAGCTATGAGTTTGTGTAGTAATTTATGAGAGAATCATTTTCAAGACTGAGGTACTTATAAATTTAACTTTTCTTTTGCAGGCTAAATACACATTGTTTGCAATAACTTTTAGCTTGAGCACAATAAGTAAATTCTAGTTAAAAACTTATAAAACTCTATACTTGTGATGTTGGAAATTGGATTTGTGGTGGTATATTGTGTTGGAGCAAGCGAGTGACTTGCATAGTGTTATAAGGTAGTTTAAATACATTGGGAGTGTTTTTCATTTCTTGCAAATGTGAATGAGTATTGTTGATTATATGTGATGAATAGTACTTTATTTGATTTCAATACTTGTAAGCATTATAGTTGTGATGTTTGTGATTGGTTTTGTGATGGGTTGTTGTGTTGGAGCGAGCGGGTGGCTTGCATGGTGTTATAAGGTGGTTTAAATTCATATTGGGAGCATTTTTCATTTCTTGCAAATGTGAATGAGTATTGTTGATTAGATGTGATGAATAATATTTTTTTTTTTTTAATTTCAATACTTGTAAGCATTATAGTTGTAATGTTTATGATTGGTTTTGTGGTAGGTTATTGTTTTGGAGCAAGCGGGTGGCTTGCATAGTGTTTTAAGGTGGTTTAAACTAATGTTGGGAATGTTTTTCATTTCTTGCAAATGTGAATGAGCATTCTTGATTAGATGTGATGAATAGTTTTTTATTTGATTTAAATACTTATAAAACTCTATACTTGTGATGTTAGAAATTGGATTTGTGATGGCATGTTGTATTGGAGCATGTATTGGAGCAAGCGGGTGGCTTGCATGTTATAAGATGATTTAAAATAATATTTAGAGTGTTTTTCATTTCTTACAAATGTGAATGAGTATTGTTAATTAGATGTGATGAATAGTATTTTATTTGATTTCAATACTTATAAACATTATAGTTGTGATGTTTTTGATTGATTTTGTGATGGGTTGTTGTGTTGAAGCAAGCGGGTGGCTTGCATGGTGTTATAAGGTGGTTTAAACTAATATTGGGAGTGTTTTTCATTCTTTTGAATTGTGATTGGGTATTGTTGATTTACATGTGATGGAAATATTTTAAGTGTTTTCAATACTTGTAAGCATTATATATTGTATGTTGGTGATTGGTTTTGTGGTGGGTTGTTGTGTTGGAGCAAGTGGGTGGCTTGCATGGTGTTATAAGGTGATTTAAATTCATATTGGGAGTGTTTGATTGTGCAATGTATATTTGTTTAAGTATTAATATAGACTTGTGTATTCATGAATGGGATAGAACTTTATCTAAGTAGCTTATAAACTTAGATGTTAGAATACATTATGCATAAGTTGTCCTTATTTTACTAAAATAACATTCACCTTGCAATTTTAGTCAAACATGGATAAAAGTTGGATAACAATGGGTAAGATACCTGATGGTAGATTAAGTCATCCATATATTGAAGGGGTGAATGCATTTATTAATTTTGAAAGGGCAGTTGTGGACTTGAGTGGTAATATTCCGTGCCTGTGTATTCATTGTGTGAATTGCTATCGACAATCTCTTCATACTGTGCGTATTGATTTGCTTCATTGTGGGATTATGCAATCTTACATTAATTGGTATAATCATAGAGAATCTCGTGTATTGAACGAGAACATTCATGATAATGAAATGTCGGATGATGATCTTGTGGATGGTATCGATGCCTTAATAGGTGATTGAATTAGAGGGGAACCAAGAAATGCAACCGAAGATGAGGAAGTGCGTAATTTTGATAAATTTGAGGAAAATGCTAAGCGCAAGTTGTATTTGGGTTGCACTGATTATAGTATCTTGAAGTTTGTTATTGAAATGTTGAATGTAAAGGTAATGACCAACTTGAGTAATAAGGGACTTGAGATGATGCTAGAATTGCTGTCAAAAGTTTTACCGAAAGGTAACTTGGTTCCAATGTCAACTTATGAAGCAAAAAAGATATTACATGACTTAGGCATGTCATACGAGCATATAGATGCATGCAAAAATGATTGTGCGCTATTTTGAAGGAAAATGAAAACCTTGATAAATGTCCGGTGTGTAAGGCGCCTAGATACAAGGATACACATGCCTAAGGTAAGAAGATTCCTTATAAGAAATTGCGTTACTTCCTGTTGACACCGAGACTGAGTAGATTGTACATGTCAGGCCAAAGAGCTAAGGACATGAGATGGTATATAGATAAACGTGTGGATGATGGGATAGTGAGGCATCCGACTGATAGTGAGGAGTGGAAAGAGTTTGATTTGCAACATCCTGATTTTGTCCTCGAACCTCGCAATGTAAGGTTGGGATTGGCTATAGATGGATTTAACCATTTTGGGAATATGAATAACAACTATAGTATGTGGCTTGTCATACTTATTCCCTATAACCAACCACCTTGGTTGGTTATGAAGGAGCCATATTTTATGTTGTCCTTGCTTATTCCTGGTCATCATCAACCAGGAAATGAGATTGATATTTACTTGAAACCATTGGTTGATGAGCTGAAGGAGTTGTGGGAAGAAGGTATAGAAACTTATGATGCTTATAGTAAAGAGCATTTTCAGATGCATGCAACTTTGTTGTGAACAATACATGACTATCCTGGATTTGGTAACGTGTTTGGGTGGAGGACAAAGGGCTATCATTCTTGTTACACTTGCAACGATGAACCATATTCAGAAGTTTTGGAAAGTAAAATTGGATTCATTAACCATCGAGCTTATATGCCTATGGAACATCATTGGAGACATAGTTGGTTGCATAATGATTTATCGGAGAAATTGAAAAGATCTTTAGAGTTACCAATGGGAAAGATACAAAAGCAGCTAGATAGAATGTCAGATATAATTTTAGGAAAGCATCCAAGTAACAAGAAGAGACAACTCATTGGGGAGCCAAATTGGTCAAAGGTGAGTATTTTGTACAAGCTTCCATACTAGAAAAATAAAAAGCTTAAGCACAACATTGATGTCATGCATGTGGAGAAAAACATTAGTGAGATTACTTACGGTACTTTGTTGGGCATTGAGGGTAAAAATAAGGACACTGACAAGGCATAGATAGACTTGCAAAATATGAACTTTAGGCACACGTTGCATTTGAAACAACGTCCTGATGGATCATATGATAAGCCTTGGGCTTTCTTTTCGTTAAGCCCTGATGAAAGAGATAGTTTTTATGACTTTTTGAAATCAGTCAAGTATCCGGATGGCTATGCAGCCAACATATCAAGGTTAGTGAATGCAAAAAATGGTAGATTATTTGGTTTGAAAAGCCACGACTATCATGTAATACTACAACGAATTCTTCCAATTAGGTTGCGAGGGTTTGCAGATAAAGACATTAGTATTGTATTGTTTGAGTTAGACAACTTTTTCCGAGACTTATGCTCAAGGACCTTAAAGCAGAGTGGATTGGAGAAACTAGAAGAACATATAGTTCTTATCAATGCAAGCTTGAGAGGTTCTTTACTCCAACATTCTTTGATGTTATGGTCCACCTTGCTGTTTACTTGCCTTGAGAAGCAATTCTAGGAGGCTTGGTACAATATCAGTGGATGTACCCAATTGAAAGTTAATTAGATCCTTTGATGCATCCATCAATTGCATCTTTCCTATGTGGTATAAAATCACATATTGTGCGTATTTTTTCCTCATAAGTACCTTAAAGAATGTATTAACAACTGGTCTTTGTATATTGATGGGGTCGAAACTATGCATAATCGAAGAGAAAGAAATGAAGATTTTGGTGAATCTAGCGAAGGATTGATAGTTTTTTCATGGATTGCCCAACCAACAAGTGGTAAATGGAATGATGGCAACTTGTCTCATGCATTGCTTGATGCTGCTCATTGGTACTTGTTGTACAATAGTCATGAGCTAGAGCCTTATTTAAAGTATGTGAATTCATATGCAAATATTATCTGCAATGCTTAGCTAAAAATAAATCACCTTATTTTTAACAATGAACACAAAAGCACATTGCATAATCCTACTGGAGAAGCCATAACTCAAATCCAACGACAAGAGTTTCCTAAGTGGTTTAGAGAACGTGTAAGACATTTGAAATTTAATCACACACTAATAAATTTAAACATTTAAATAGTTTAGTCATTGCTTATTACTAATTAATATCATTTGTTGTATGTCACTATAGATGAATAGATTGAAAGTTAACGAATCATCAGAAGCTACTAAATAGTTATGGTTATTAGCAAATGGTCCTAAGCTGCATGTGAAGGAGTACATAGTTTGTATGATCAATGGTGCAAAGTTCCATACAAGGGACCTAGACAAATGTTGTGTAACCCAAAACAGTGATGTATGTACTGAAGGGGACCATGAGGGAGAAATGCATGCCTTCTATGGTCATGTTTGCAAAATTTGGGAATTAGAGTATATGTTTCGCCATAAAGTTGTTTTGTTCCAATGTGAATGGTACAATACCGGTACCAATAGTCGAAGGAGAACAATAAGAACCGATGCACACTGCACGAACATTGATTTTACAAGTCAGTGGTATTAAAATAACCCTTTTATATTTCCTAGTCAAGCGAAACAAGTTTTCTACCTTCAAGATACCAAATTGCGTGACCCTTGGAAAATTGTGCAATGCATCTTGAATGTTCAAATAATGTGTAATACACCTTAAATGTTTAGACCCCCCAAATTACAAATTACCAATTCAAGCTTATTATCAAACAATCTATGTGCAGAACATGAACATAAGCTAAAACAAAATTGATAAAACAATCTAAACCAAATAAAATCACAACCACAGCAAAAATTAAATGGCAAAGATTAAGGGAAGAGAGATGCAAACACAAAGACAACACAACGATGTGTTATCGAAGAGGAAACCGAAGTCCTCAGCGTAAAACCTCTTCGCCGCCCTCCAAGCGGTCAATAATCTACTAAAGAATGAAGTTGGGATATATGAACAGCAGAAGACCCTCCAAGCCTAATCTACCCAGTGTACCTAAGCCCTCCAAGCTTCTTGCACCAATGAGGTTACACCGAACCTTTGTCTTTTTTAGCTTACCGAATTCCGCTATAGCCTATAGCATCAAACAATATCAATTGGTCCCTTCCTAACTGCTTCCCAAGTATCAAATAACTTTCTCATAGATATGGGTATGGTGAGAAAAGGTTTTGGCTAATGTACCTTTCAAGGATATAACAATGGAGAGGGTGAGAGTAGAGGAATTTGGAGAATCAAAGGATGAAGATTGTGGATTAATCAATCTTGTTTTTCTCTAGGGTTTCTCTCTCAAAATTCTCTCTAGAAACTCTCTACATTTTGTGGGTATAAGGGTCTATATATTGTAGAGTGTGTATGGAATGAGAAGAGTCAGTTTTTCCCAAATAGAGTGGACTGGTGACTTGGCCTCGTGACTTGACTGAGTCGCGAGTCCAAGCCGCGAGCTAACTGAATGGCCAGTCTAGACTTTTTGTCCTGTAGTGCTCCAAATGGCGTGACTGTTCAGCTCCTCAACATGCTTTACTCGTGTGCATCCTTTGGCGACTTGCAAGCCACGAGATCCAGTCACGAATCTCTTGCTGAGTGCACAATCTTAAGCTTTTCTTCATACTCTCTCACACACTACTCTCACATGATTTCCACCTAAATACAAAGTTTCTAAGTGCTGAATTACAAGCAAATTGGCATGGAATAAAGCCAACAGAATGGTTGATTAAATTCAACCTTATAATCTCCCCCTTTGGCTATTTCTTGACAAAACCCTACCACAAACTCTAGACTTAATGCATGAGTTGAGAACAATTGAACAAAACTCACTCACACCTAACTCTAGAATCTGTGAAGCTCTTGAACCATAAGAATAAGAATCTCCTGAAACACAACAACACAATATGATCATTGTATGCAGAAAACTTGTAATGCATATGTAGCAAGCACAATGCGATCAAGCAAAATGGAATCAAGCAATAAACCATGGCTTGACCAAAAACAAACAATCACTATAAATAGTGACTACAATGCTCATTCACACAAGGAATGAACATCTGGACATGCAAGCTAATAAGCTCAATGCAAAGTATCATTTTCATGTCCAACACTCAACCAATGCAACAACACAAGGAAATTGCATTAAGGATATAAAATCCAACAAAGGGCACAAGAGTGATGTATTTAAAGAAAATGCATAACATTTAACAGCAAGTACTAAGTTACAAAGCATGGGTAAAAATCCCAGTAAATTTAAACTAAATATAAACAGATAAATATATAATCCAATGTACCACATATTTCAAAAAAAAAAAACTTAAAAGCATCCATGAGTTTAAACCAAGAAAATAACCAAAGTGTTTAACATAGTATGTAGCAAACCCATAACTAAAGATTATCCAAACCATATGTAAAGTTGTGATTTACAAATTTGTATTTTGTTGGCTTTTATTCTGTGCCAAATTTGATTGTAATTATATTCAATCTTGTGTACCTTGTATTTATTGTGGGATGTGATTGTAAGGGTTGTGTGTTAAAGAGAGAGAGAGTGTGAAGACTCAAGCAAGTGAAGCCAGAAGACTTCTCGCGGGTGTCTCGAGACTAAGCTTCCCGCGAAGTGAAGCATGTGCCTTGCACATGACTGGAATGCCAAGAATCTGTACAGATGGAGACAACTGTGTCTCGCGAGTATCTCGCGGGTAAGGCCTTCCCGCGAGACACTCGCGAGACATTCTGTTCTGCCAGTCTGTACTGTCTGATACACACTTTTTGTACCCTCATTATATATTACCCACAAATGTGAAGGAGAGCTTCTGAGAAAAAACCCTAGCTAAAACACTTGAGAGTTAGAAATTGTTATACCGACAATTCTTTACACATTTGTTTGTGGAATTTCCTCATCTCCTACGTCTCCATTTCCATATCATTGAGAGGTCAATAGCCTAAACACTTACCACACCGTTTAAGAGTGTCCAATGAGGTTTTGGTGCTGTTGGGAAACATTGGAAGAAGCCAAAGATGGCAGATGCAACATGGAGCTTGTCACGACCCAAATCCAAGGAACATGAATTTAGATACATGACTAACTTGCTGAACAATATAACTTACTAAACATAACTAATCCAAAATAAATTAAAACTCCAAAGAAGCAATACTCTTAAAAACCTCTTACAAAATCCAAACTCCACAAATTTAGAATAATCTCCAAAAATACAGTGAAATCTAAAGCGGAATAAATAAATAAAACTAATAATCTTTTAAGACTTCAAGTATTATTGACTTCGCCTAAAACTCCCATGCTCTACCTTGTAGCTTACGAAGCAATGCAAAGGTTCTGTTCCCCAACTAAACTTTAATCTGAAAATTTGTAATTGATGGGGCGAGCCACACATCCAGTAAGTAATTATACAGAATACACAACGAAATAGAGTCAAGCCAGACACGAGTATTTTGATTTTTCACAAACTCATTCAATGATATCAAAAATAATTATTCCAAAATATATAATGAATCACTTAATATAATTGTAATCACATCTTAAAATCAGTAGAAAACACATACATATAATTGATCAGAGCACAGTGTCACATATACACATCACATATTCTCACATACAATCCTGTGAATGGATACCAACATCTAACCCCTGCTGGTGAGGGATCAACACATATTCTCACATACAATCCTGTGAGCGGATTTACACATATACCTGATACATCTGATCAATTCTAAAACACTTATTTTGAGTCACATATCACAAGGCAAAGTTTATACAAAATATAATAATTTTCTTAGCATTAACAATTTCCTTTTCAAATACAGAGGCATATCAAAGATCATAATATCGAATAGAACATAAATCAAAAGATGCTTGACTCTCATGGGGAACAAATAGAACTGAGGAGTTTATGTAAATATATTACAATTCTTGAGTAAATCTGAAAATTAAATTTGCTAAAAGAAACATTTTAAATACCATTTGGAGAATAGGAATATGACCTTGAAATCACTTGGTTCTAACAAATTTAAAAAACAAGAACCTTTTTTTTTATAGAAAACTTACATTGAAACTCAATTATTTACGGAAAATAGTTTAGTTTAGAAATCACCTTTAAAATAGGATTTGGACATTCGAAACTTATTTAAAATTCGAAGTATCTCTTTAAAATATTATGTAATAGTTGAAATTTCTCTTTCAATGATATAAAAATAATGCTTTCGATAAACTTTAGAAAACGTAAGCTTTAGAAACATAACTTTTGAAAACTTTTGACTTCTAAGAACCTAAAGAATAAAACTTGTGCATATTATGCATAATTACTTACAGCATTTGAATCACTCTGAAAGTCCAGCCGAAACAACCTCCAAAAAGCCTCAAAACACTCTTAAATAGGACCTATAATCAATCATGGAAATTACTAAATATCCTCCACAAAATATAAAACTTATCAAATTATACAAACTAACTCACTAAGAAAATACTTTGCTGAACTAATAACACTTTCAACACTAAATTAACGTTTCTCTAACCAATGGTATTCTAATCAATAATACACCCTTGCATTAATCAAAACTCGTTTAACCATGAGGAATGCAGTAGCAGCACTTTAGAATTTAATACAAGGATTTCTGGTATGAAATCATAAAACTGCCACTAGCCTTTTAAAAAGAAGGCTGTAGACGTGTAGAACCTTAAGGTATCATTCTGTTTGGAATTAGTCAACACCTAGGCAATAGACTACCAAGGCCATTACTTTATCCATCTCTAATGATTCATTGTAGTCAAAGTGCAAAGACTACCAAGGCCATCACTTTATCCATCAGAGAAACTTGAACTTTGGCAAAATGTGAGCAATCTAGTGTGAACACTATGCAACCTTATTCATGGTTTAATAGCATAATCTCAATGGCAAGGAAAACGGTGGCAGCAATTGTTGACTTATTAATTAATTTTATATATATATATATACATATCCTAATGAAAACGTAGAAGTCCTGCCTTGTTCATGGGTACATAGCGACAATCTAACCGTAAAATATAAGTAGAATTTTAGGACCAAAATCAAACTTCTGAACAATCTAACATCACAACTGATTCCAAGATAACCTTATAAACTTTTAATTCTTTGTTTCTAATGGTGAGAAATCATACCTTGAAAAAAAATCTGATTGTCTCTTCAATTGTATGTGCTCTAACTCCAAGGAAAACCTCTTAGCCTCTTTGATAAAACCCTAGCCTCCTTAGTGATGAAACCCTTCTTATCCCAAAACCCTAATTATTTTTTTTTTTCTCCAACTTATATTTTAACACAAAAGAGATGTGGGCTTGGTGGGGTAGTGGGCTGGATTTTAAAACCCACTTGAACTTATCTCTTTATTTGCAAGGAGCCCATAAAACATCTTCCTTTTTTCCTTTTTATTTATTTATTTTTAATTTCCTCACTAAATCGTAGACACTAAAACTTTAATTTTCTCATCTATTTGTAGCACCACAAAATTGTCTACTCCCATCTTACTGTGCACACACATATGGTACATCAACTCTATATTAAAATTGACAAGGTACAGTGATAATCATAAAATCAAAATTTGGGGTATTACACTATGTAACAACCCAAGAAAAAGCGTTAGCCACATCTGCACTATACCTCAAAAGGACTAGTCACAATTGAGGCTCCTTGTAGTTGTTAATAAAGCCCAGTTGAACCCAGTAAATACTCGATGTGGGACTCATCACACACCCACACACATCACACAATCAATCAAATTGGGGCATCACAATCTCCTTCACTTAAATCCCTAACATCCTCGTTAGGACTCACTTTGTGGGGTAGTGTTTTTGAGCCCACATGGGATTACCGGGTCAGTTCTGATACCATATGTAACGACCTAAGGAAAAGCGCTAGCCACATCTGCGCTATACCTCAAAAAGACTAGTCACAATTGAGACTCATTGTAGTTGTTAATAAAGCCCAGTTCAACCCAGTAAATACTCGATGTGGGACTTATCACACACCCACACACATCACACAATCAATCAAATTGGGGCATTACAATTGGTATTAGAGCTATGTAACAACCCAAGAAAAAGCGCTAGCCATATTTGCGCTATACCTCAAAAGGACTAGTTACAATTGAGGCTCCTTGCAGTTGTTAATAAAGCCCAATTAAACCCGGTAAATACCCGATGTGGGACTCATCACACACCCCACACACATCACACAATCAATCAAATTGGGGCATCACAATCTCTCCCACTTAAATCTCTAACATCCTCGTTAGGGCCCACTTTGTGGGGTAGTGTCTCTGAGCCCACACGGGATTACTGGGCCAGCTCTGATACCATATGTAACAACCCAAGAAAAAGCGCTAGCCACATCTGCGCTATACCTCAAAAGGACTAGTTACAATTGAGGCTCCTTGCAGTTATTAATAAAGCCCAGTTCAACCTAGTAAATACCCGATGTGGGACTCATCACACACCCCACACACATCACACAATTAATCAAATTGGGGCATCACAGAGCTTGTTGTGGGATCTGGAGAGCTAGACAAGACACGGTTCCGAGAAGCCTTGTTGGAGTAGGAGCTTGGAGGGCTTAGGTATAGTGGGTATATTAGGCTTGGAGGGTCTCTTTCTAACCCATGTATCCCAACTGGTTGTCTAGTGGATCGATTTCTGCTTAGAGGGCGGCGGAGAGGTTTTTCGCTGAGTTCTTCGATTTCCTCTTCGATAACACATCTCAGTGTTATCTGTGTTTGCATCTCTCTTTCCTACTCTTGTTCATTTCATTTTACTGCTGTGTTACTTGAAATATGGATTAGAGTAGCTCTCGTGTTTATTTGCTTGTGTTTACACTATTCTGCACTTAGTATTAAGTTAGTGTAAAATCAACCAAGCCGTAATTTGAATTGGGGGTCTAAACAAGCTCTTGTGTTTTCACACATTTCGAGTTTTCAATTGGTATTAGAGTGGGTACACTTGTTTTGGTTTCACTACCTAAGTGTGATCCTTGACCCCTTGTGTGTTTTGCTGTGGGTAATGCTTTGTATGCCTCTATGGTTATTGATGATTGTAGCATGCCATGTGTTTGTGAAAATGCCTCTATGAGTGTTTATCCTCATGATTGTGATGCCATGTTACATGAATCTTTGGGTGTTGTTGATATCCCTAACATCAAACTCTTTAAGAAAAAGGCTAAGAAGTTTCATTAGGATTTGAGCAAGTTGTTTTGTGAAAATGATGATTTGATTGCTAAGCTCAATGAATCAAACAAATTGGTTGAAAGATATAAGAATCTTGCTGAAATTTCTCTTGAAAAGCTGAAAGAGCTTGAATGTTTGAATATGGACTTGGATGCTAAACTTGTTTTATCTAACAAGCTTGTTGATGATCTTAAATCTGAAAATGAATTTCTTAAGATGCATGTCAAGTGTTTGATTATTGAACCTGTTGCTAAAACGGAAGAAAATATATGTTGCAATCATGTTGTGGTACTCGATTGTGTGCCTATTGTGTGTTCTACCTCAAAGGACAAATCGGTATACATTCCTCCACACAAAAGAAATCAAAAAGTTGAGAGAAAGGCTTTTAAGCCTAAGCCTTTATTTAGGTCCCATCCTAGGGAATTGAGTGGATCTAAGTTTGTTCCTACTTGCCACCATTGTGGTGTGATCAGTCACATAAAACCCCAATGCCCCAAGTTAAAGAGAGAACAAATTCATGTTGTTAGATCCCTTCTCAAAAGGCCTAGTGGACCTAAACACATTGTTTGTCACCATTGTGGTGCCTTTGGTCATCTAAGACCTCATTGCTCTAAGTTTCAAGCTCTTAAAAGAATCAAAAGAAAAGAGAAACTTGAGCTTTTTAGAAATTGTGCTAAAAAGGATAAACTAGATTTGAGTGATAATAGCATGTTGTTAAAGAAAGTGTTTAATGCTCTTAACTCCTTGTCTATGTGCATCTCCGATTCTCATTCTCCCAACCCTCGTCTCACTTTTCATAAGACACTCATTTCGAACAATTGGATGAGGAAGGGTTCCTATGGTTGAGCTTTTGTTCTTTTGGTCCTTGATCTAATTCTTTTGATCTTTGTAGGACCCTTCATGCATTAAATGTCATATCTTCATGCATTTTGTGCATTTTGCATTTATTTGTATGCATTGCTTTTGTTTTGATCTTACTTTATGTTTTAGTTTTGTGTAAGTAAAAAATCCAAAACCACATAAAAAGTGAAAATTTTAAAAAGTTTGATCGTATATGGTTGAGCACATTTCACATGTGAGTTTGGCCTAGTACCTTCGTACTAATGGTATAGTACATTTACGAGTTTAGCTTGTTATGTATGCATATATATCTTTGTGGGAGAAATCTTGAAATCTATGTGTGATTGTTGTAAATAGATCTTCAAACTTGTCATGAATGATTGGTCAATAGTCTTGTTTGTCTTAATACTTGCATAGACTTGTGTCTATATATCTTCCCACTTTTATTTTTATGTTTTTGCAAATAGAGCTCATCAAATGTAAATCTCAAAATGAAAAAGAGATTATGAACTGCAAAAGCCCGTAGCACATATTAGTATTTGACTAGGAAAAAGGGAAAGCGACCTTTTAAATTGAAATGTATGGTGCCCAAAAAGCCAAAGGCTAAATCACAATGTTGAAATATCAAAAATTTCAAGCACCAATCTCAAAAAGAGATGAAATATCCAAAAAGGATCAATTGTAATGAATTATGCAAAAGCCTAATGAAAAGCTTCTAAGAATTGTAGTCATTCTCTTGTGGGAGGTCATATATGCTCATTTTTATAATAGAGATAGACCACTTGATTCCGTACCAGGTGTGTATGTTTTGATTGAATTGATCATTGAAGCTTCACTCTGGACTATGGACTATTCCACATTTGATACTCACACACAACACACGAGACTTTGTTCAAATAATGTTGATCTCATTTGTGTGATTGTACATGTTCAAATGTGATGTGTATGCTCAAATACTTGTTAATCAAACCCAAAAAGATTTTTGAGTGTTTTATATGTTTTTGAAAGTGATTTTGTACTTTCATGTTTCTAGTTTTTGTTCAAAATGCATTTTTGTGTTTTTCATCAAAACCTGGTTCAGAGGCTGTTTCGCAAGAAGCTCGCGACTTAGAGCTTCCCGCGAAATGTGCTTGAGGGAAATAAAAAGTTATATTTTTCATATAGAAACTCTCGCTATTGCCTCGCGGGTATTTCGCAACTAACCTCTTCTTGCGAAATGGTTTTTAGGCAAAAACTGGATTTTTCACAAAATCACACAAAAACTTTCGCGACTGTCTCGCTCCTAATTCGCAACTAACAACTTCTCGCGAAAGCATTTGTGCTTCAGTGGTTCTTTTCGTGACTGTTTCGCGACTAATTCGCTACTGCCTAACTTGCGAAAAACACGTGTTTTCAGTCTAAATGTAGCAAATGTGACATGTTTTCAAACATTCTTCATTTCCCTCGCATAAGTCTCTCGAACCTATCTCAACCCAAAATCAATTTTCTCTCAAACCCCATCAATTCCAAGCTTGTTTTCTGTGATTTTAACTTTAAGGTATGTTTTCTAAAACTTTTTACCTTTTATTTTTCATAGATTATGCAGAAAATTAGTTTGGGTTCTCAAAATTTGGGGATTTTTCAAAAATGGGTTGGGGTTCTTAATTTTTGAGAAAATTTTTCCAAAATCTTGATTGGGCTAAGTTCCATTTACAGTTTTTGTATCTGTGTTGACCCCTTGTGGCATTTTAAGGTTGTATTGAGGCATTTTTCAATCTATTCATGCATTCTTCATAATAGTTATGCATGGTTGCATACCAAGTGCTTGACAAAATGTTCTAGTGACATTTTGTTACTAAATTGGATTCAAGTGAATACCAATTTCTGGACTTATACCTGTTTGACATTGTTTAACTTCTTTTGGTCAATTCTTGGTTGTTTCACACACTTTGCCCATGTGGCACACACTAGGCACCCTTAGGCACCCCTCACGCACCTCAAGATGCACACACATGCACCAGCACATGCACAGCCTATGCACGCACTGATACACTCACTTCATTCATGCATTGTGAGTTTGTTTACATGGCTTACCTTCTTTAACATGTTGTTTATGTTTGTGTGCTATGTTTTGCTATGTTTTGAGATGTTGTCAACTAACAAGGATCTGATAATATTTTATGTTCTGTTTGTGCCTTGTGAACTTGGTTCTTTGTTGGTTCTATTGTTATACAAATGGCACCTACCAAGCATGCAGCTACCAAGAAATCATCATCCAAACATGCACGCACTGATTCTAACAACTTCAAGTTAGTAGAAGCATATATGAAATACAATGATTGCTATAAGGACAAAACAATCATTATGGAAAGGGTAATGCAACTGGAATCACTTGAGGGTACTTTCATACCTGAGGTATTCAAAGAAAGAACTTGGACCAAGTTGTTGAACCCGGTTGGGGTTGTGTATTCAGAGATTATCAAGGAGTTTTTCTCCAATGCTGCTGTTGACGGGGATCGTATTGAGTGCTGGGTGAGGCACAAAGAATTTGTGATTACAAGGGAAATCATCCAAGATTTTTTAGAGGTTTGTCCTCCCTCACAGCCAATTACAGTGCAATATGAGGATAGATTGGGGTCTACTGATGAGATGATACGGGCACTTGGTGGCACACCGAAAAAGTCATCCATGAACACAATCCCATTCTCATCGGAAATGAGGGCCTTGGCATATGTGATGATCCATAACCTATATCCGGTCACCAATCTTACCACATTATCTGCTCCGAGGACAAGATTTCTGTATGATCTTTTTACCCACAAAGAGATAGATATTTGTGGCCATATCTTCCATGTGTTGACAAAGAGCATTGAGAAGCAAAATTCGAGGACTGTGATGCCTTTCCCCTCATTGATTATGGGTCTAATTGCGAAGACAAGACTAAAACTTCTGAGTGGCCTGACAGTAGTTCAGAGGGACTATCCAATTGGTGCACACACAGTCAATAGGAGCACAACTCACATCAAGGGCTCTAGAACAGGTGTGCATACGATACCATAGGATCGTGATGAGGACGAAGGTGGAGATACAGAAGAGAAGATTGATAGATTCACTTTTGCTTAAGAGACCTCAGCACAACCATCATCTTCTGCACCAGCATGAGGACCAGACAGACTTGATTGCCTCCTAGCTAGGGTGGATCAGATGTTCTCCATGCTAGACACCCATGTGCAACACACCGCGGGCCAGTTTGCATACGTCCAAGGTCAGATCACTGCATTGTCTTCCCAGATCGATGACTTGTCTATGGCGCGGGGATCAGATTCAAAGTTTGATCAGTTCTAGCTCCTTTGGCCATTCCGGTCAAAAAAGGGGAGAAAATTTTGAGGGGGAGCTGAGGAAGAGCCTGCACAGTGTTAGGGGGAGCATAGGTTTAGGCTTAGAAACATTGGTTATTGGTTCACAGGCGGTTTACCTGTGTTTAATTTTTAGCTTTTATATCTATGGATTTATGTTTATGTTTTTACTGTGTTTGCTTAAAACTTCAGCACACTTTGTTTTTATTAATCTCTGTTTATATTCAGTATATTTTGTGACTATCTCAATGCTTGTGTAGCATTCTCTATGAACTTTTAGATATTGCTAAAATGTCTTAAGTACTTCACACTTGTGCCCTAGTAGGATTGTTCCTAGATGCATATACTTTGTGTATTTTGCACTGGTTGTGTGATAGGACATGCAAGTAATCATAAGTGATTGCTTTATTGTACATGTCCAGATGAACATTTACTTGTTATATGTTCATTGGAGTCATTCTTTAATGACTGACCTTGTGTGATCAATTTTTTGTTTACATGTTATCAAATTTTTACAAACTTGGTCACTTTATGCTTGCTCTTGTTCATACCTTGTGTTCAACTTGTCATAAGCATAATGAAAGTTTTGTTTGTGTGCGAGTGTTTCAGGTTACAGGTATAAACTGCAAGTGCTTCATAGTTTCTAGATTAGGTGTGAGTGAGTTTTGCCATTGTTCCTAAACTCACGTTTAAGTCTAGAGTCTGTGTTAAGGGTTTTGTCACGGAATAGCCAAAGGGGGAGATTGTAAAGTTGTGATTTACAAATTTGTATTTTGTTGGCTTTTATTCCGTGCCAAATTTGACTGTAATTATATTCAATCTTGTGTATCCTGTATTTATTGTGGGATGTGATTGTAAGGGTTGTGTGTTAGAGAGAGAGAGTGTGAAGACTCAAGCAAGTGAAGCCAAAAAACTTCTCGCGGGTGTCTCGCGACTAAGCTTCCCACGAAGTGAAGCATGTGCCTTGCACATGACTGGAATGCAAAGAGTTTGTACAGATGGAGACAGCTGTGTCTTGCGAGTATCTCCCGAGTAAGGCCTTCCCGCGAGACACCCGCGAGACATTTTGTTCTGCCAGTCTGTACTGTCTGGTACACACTTTTTGTACCCTCATTATATATACCCATATTACCCACAAATGTGAAGGAGGGCTTCTGAGAAAAAACCCTAGCTAAAACACTTGAGAGTTAGAAACTGTTATACCAACAATTCTCTACACATTTGTTTGTGGAATTTCCTCATCTCCTGCCTCTCCATTTCTGTATCATTGAGAGATCAATAGCCCAAACACTTACCACACCTTTTAAGAGTGTCCAATGAGGTTTTGGTGTTGCTGGGAAATATTGGAAGAAGCCAAGGATGGCAGATGCAACATGGAGCTTGTTGCAGGATCTGGAAAGCTAGACAAGACACGGTTCCGAGAAGCCTTGTTGGAGTAGGAGCTTGGAAGGCTTAGGTACAGCGAGTAGATTAGGCTTAGAGGGTTTCTTGCTAACCCATGTATCCCAACTGATTGTCTAATGGATCGATTTCCGCTTGGAGGGCGACAGAGAGGTTTTTCGTCGAGTTCTTCGGTTTCCTCTTCGATAACACGTCTCGGTGTTATCTATGTTTGCATCTCTCTTCCCTACTCTTGTTCATTTCATTTTACTGCTGTGTTGCTTGAAATATGGATTAGAGTAGCTCTCGTGTTTGTTTGCTTGTGTTTACGCTATTCTACACTTAGTATTAAGTTAGTGTAAAATCAACCAAGTCGTAATTTGAATTGGGGGTCTAAACAAGCTCTTGTGTTTTCACACATTTCGAGCTTTCACCATAACAACAAAAACCACATAAACATAAAGTAAGAAGTTTTTGACTTGCTCTGCCTCAAAATGGTGCTCCCCGTCAAGAGCTACCCCCAAAATCCTCCCCCTTTTTTACTGGAATGGCCAAAGGGCTACTACTGGGTAGTAAAGCTATCAAACTTTGCTGAAAGGAGGTTCATCTATTCCAGGATAGTAGCCAGCCTGTCAGATTGCTCATTCTAGACGTCTCGGAGTCCATCAATCCTGTCAAGGATGATTTGGAATGCATTTGGAGGTACTTCAAAGGATGAGGAAGGTCTACTCCTTTTGCCACGGCCTCTTGATCTTGATGGTTATCCTTCAGCTTCTGTCTCAGTCTACATAGGTTCTCCCTCTTCTTGATCACCCTCCTCTTCATCACCCGGAAGACGAACTCTTATCCCTGTAATGGTTAGAGAATTAATGGTCGAGGGCATGAAACTGATGTCTTAAGGGATTTCCATACCCTTTGCTCTAAAAAGTCTCATAAGTAGACTGGGGAAAATCAGCTTTACTCTTGTAGTGGTTCTTGTCTCATCAGCAATAATGTAGAAGATATGAGCACTTATATCAATGTAAGTGTTCTCCTTGAGTTCCATGAGAAAAATGCTTCTAGCATTATTAATGGTGGTCAGCTTCCTCACCGGGTATAGATTGAACATCATGATCACTGTAAGACATCTCATGTTAGTTGGGAAGGCAGTAGTATTGAGGCATCTCCCCTTTCTAACTCCACCAATATGAGATTGGACAGTTTCTATGGATAGCATCCTATCCTTGTAATGGATGAAGTCATGGTCATCTAAATCTTCAAAACCCAGCACCTCATCTATGTCATTCACATTTATGGTGAACTCATGTCCTCGTATCCAACAATTGATCTCATGCTCTCTTAACACAGCATTTGCGTAAAATTCCCTAATCAGAGGTTCACATACCCCAGGCAAATCACTCAATAGCTTATCCCAACCTTTGCCCTGAAAACAACTGGGGATAAAAGTGTCCTTCAAATCATCCAAGTCCACAAATCTTTCTTGGATGATGGTGGCCTTCAAGTAGATCTGAGTGTATCTCTCAAAGTGTTTGGTGGACCTAAACTTTGTGTTGTCCATTTTCAAACTCTTGTCACCCTTTTTGGCAGTAGTTTTCTTCTTTGTAGGAGTCATGTGCACAAACACAGCAGTAAAGACCACAAAAACAGAGCACAACAAGTGGAAACTCAAAAACATCAATAACAGATTAGTAGCACTGTAAGGAACAAAGAGTTATACCAAAGATTTAGTCCACTCATGGTTTTAGAAGTAACAAAGCATGAGATAACATACCATAGTAGAACACAATATAGATTTATCACCAACTATGAATCAAAACCCAATGTGATAGTGTGCACAATCAAAACAAGAGCAACCTAGGGCACAATCTGTGAACCAAATACAACACATAACCATACCATCTCACTAAATCCCTAATCACTCAAGCACATGTCTACAAGACATTTCACAATGGGTATGATATGCAGAACTGAGGTCAGAACAACAAATGTACTCAAGAAATAAAACAAGTATGAGAATAAGCATATCAAGCATCAGATTATTAAATCCAACAAAACCCATTCAAACAAACCCAATAAAATAACCCCAACCCATATCCGAATCAACACATATCTCAAAATCCAAACAACAACTCAAAAACAAGAAAACAAGGCTATAATCATGAAGTACTTAAAGAAAATAAGAAAACCCATACCTTTTCTTGAAGATTGAAGTTGAGATGTTGAAGAAAAATGAATGTTTTTGAGAGTGACACGGTGAGTTTGAGAGAGAGTTGAAAGGACAAGACAATGAACAGTTGACAATGTTCGAGGGAAAACTGAAAAGGTTTAAAAACTAACCTTAAAACGCAAAACATGCATTTTTTGCGACTGAGTTAAGTCGTGGATAAGTCGCCAGGACAAGTCGCCAAACACCTTAGAGACAAAAATTTGAAAAAATTTTCTAAGTGTTTTTCATGACTGGAAGTTCCACCCACGAGAGAGTCGCGAATTGAGCCGCGAAACTTTCGGTATGACTCTTGCGACTGAACCTTCCACTCACAAACAAGTCGCCACATCAAGTCGTGAGAAACCTAAAAACCGAGATTTTGAAAAAATTTCTAAGTATTTTTTTTCACCGCTCTTTATTTTATGTCTTTCTCTACCTTCATTTTGTCCATTTGACTTAAGTTGTTTTCAATAGTGCCTTAATCACTTCCTCTACCAATAATCAAACCATTTCAAGCAATTTTCCCTCATCTTTTTATCAATAGGAGGCCACCCTTATCTTTAAGTGACTCTTATATGTATGTATGTATGTGTGTATATATATATATGTTTGAAATAATATCCTATTTATCCAAAAAAAGAAAAAAAATTATTTGGCCGAATGATAGAATTGGGTTGTGTGGATCTTTAACAAACTAATCAAGATCAATCACATGTTTTATTTTCTGATATCGTATTCCAGCCAAATTCATACCTCTATTACCTCCTTCATTGTCAATTTTTTTTCCACCGCTCTTTATTTTATGTGTTTATCTACCCTCATTTTGCCCATTTGACTTAAGTTGTTTTCAATAGTGCCTTAATCACTTCCTCTACCCATAATCAATCCATTTCAAGCAATTTTCCCTCATCTTTTTATCAATAGGAAACCACCCTTATCTTTAAGTGAGTCTCCTCATTTGAAATCCATACTTTTTTCTTTTCCTTTCTTTTCTTTTTTCCTTTCATTTTTTCCATCTTAATATTTTATTTTTGATTGCATTCATTTCATAAACATGTTGCTTCTTACAATCCAACGTTTAGTATCACTAAATAAAGCATGTCTTATAGATTTCTTATAAAATTTTCTCTTTAACTTAATATATATTTTAGAATCACACAATACTCTTAATGGACTTCTCCAATTCATCTACCTTACTTTTATCCTATGATTCATCATCTTCAATTTCTCAATCTTCATAAATTATTAATACAATTATATAAAAAGTTTTCGCTCTTTAGTATGTTTTGATCATCAAGCCTTACAACTCTTTATCTTTGTATCTACTATTACTAAAGCAATATTCCTGCTATGTTTAGTCATACTTAGTCAAAAGCATTTCCATTGGCTTTGTCTAAGGGGTAGGGAGAGTGGACTAGAGGGAAGAGGATGGAGGTGTTTAGTTAACGTTCTTTGATTAGGTTTCTCAAAAAAAAATTCCCTGTTTGATTTTATTTTTTTTATTTCAAGAAAGATAATGGACTTGAGGGAATTTGGAAGGGCAACATACCCCATCATATCCCTCATTTTTAAATCTCCAAATTTGGGAATTTTAGATGAAAAGGGGAGGGTTCCACTTTTATTTTTAAGTATTAATGTTTCTCTTAAAATGTCAATTTATATATATATATATATATATATATTTTCTTTAAACTGAACAAAAGAGGGCTATAATTATCAATTTATATGATGTCTTACCATTCCCTCTCCTTCCTACTTTTATGAAACTCTATTTCAACCCTAATTTTGTGATAAGGAAGACAACCACTAAAACACCAAGAAAAACCTTGAGAGAATGGATCCTAGTCTTCCAACACTCTCTAATTGAACATCCTTGAGAGGTTGAGTACTCCAAACACAAAGATCACCTTCATTGTGTTGAACCGCTACATATAATCTAGCAATTGTGATCACATATCAGAATTAATTGGTAATCAATCTATTAAACCGCTACATAATTAATTTGGGCTACAAAACTGGTCCTTCCAATATTATTTTGGGTGAACTATCTTAACATTCTGGTCGCTTAATAAAGATATAAATCAGAAGCATATGTGTGAGCATCAATTTTATCCTTAACTAAAAGGTGAAATGTATTGTGTCTAATGAGTGAGAGTGAGAGAGAAGGAGATTATATATTATGTTTGTCACAAACAAAATACTCATATATAGTGGATGACTTACCTGCAGGTCACTTTGGCCAAGTTGAGTCTCAGTTTCTTTCTCTGAAATCAAGTTGTTGCAGTGTTGTAGTTCCTGCTCAAACTGTACTTGATCGTGCTGGTACAAAAGTTGTAACGCACATTTCTGCACCATTACACCTGGCCAGTCACTCACAAATGAAGCCTCAATGCGGCTGCAGTGTTGCAACATATTCTTAAATGGCTCCCCTGGTACGTAGGATATCCAAATAAATTCACCTAGCTCAAGTAACCACGTGACTTCTTCTTTAGTAGTGCAGAAAGCAATTGTCTGATCATCGACATTAGCCATACTCATTTGGCATTGACAATATAGGGAGTGAGATTTTCCGGAATTCAAATGGCTAAGGATGAAGTTTGGATCTCCGTGAATTGAGAAAGATGCATATAGAACAAACCCCATGCAATTACTATCATGGTACAAATTTGAAGGCAGGTCCATTGTCACTGAGTGTCCATGATTCTGATGACTGAACCAGTCTTGAATTTTACTTGGAGGGAAACAACAATTATACGAAGAGGATGGATGAAAGTCCTACAAAAGAGAAAAACAGCGTGCAATTAAAGAGAGCGGTAATCATATTTCTTTAGGGTTGAAAATAATATTTTATAATGCTTTGTTCGGTTTGGTGGTATATATCTTCTGTTCAAACTAGTTCATAAAAATGCACTCGGCAAAAACTATAGTTCAAGTATTAATAAAATTTTTAATTATTATTATTATTGTTATTATTATTTGCTCTCAGATAAAATTTTACTCTAATTTTATCTAAGTGTATATTTGTGTGAAACTCACTCTTGGAGACTTGAACCTCAATTCTTACTTCCCACACCTTCACAAGCATTATTAATGTCAGGGGCGGGGCTAAGTGTTTATCAGGGTGGTCACATAACTACTGTAACTTGAATATATATATATATATATATATATATATATACACACCTTAAAAAAATTGAATTTTAAAATAATATGGGTCTTTGACCACCCTATAAAAAAACTTGAACACCCTAAATAAAAATTTGAACCCATTTTAAAATTCAACATCTCCAAAATTTTGGTCCGTTGAATGTTGAACCAAAAAATTGCGAGAAATGTCATCTTTACAACATTTTGCAACAAATTCTAAGTAGTAGTTTGTTACTGATGGACAAAAAAATAATTGCAGTGGTAGGTTCAAATAAAAATCAGTAAAAACTTAATACCTAGGTTTTGTTGCGAAAGTGTACAAAAATGTTGCGGGCGTATCACTTTCCAAAAATTTTCCAAACAAACAAATTAGCCTAAAAACCCAAATCAAACATTTAATTGTGATTTTTTAAATTGTGTTTTCAAAGGAAATATTTTAAAATCACTATTTTTTATATAATAAAAAAATGCATACTTTTCCAATAGCTCGTCTGTTAGTGCTTGCTTTAGTCTTTAGCTAAATTTGTTAAATTAATGTGATACATTTTTTTCAAAAAGATAATGTGTTTTTTTTACATTGTTACGTATTTAGGCAATATGTTGGCAATTGAATGAGAGATCAACAGTGTAATGATTGCTTGGTTGTGTACATTGAAAAATATGTAACTAATAACATTAATAGTGAAGTTATCATATCACACAACGATTTGAAAATATGAAAACTTATGAAATGAAATTTTAAAAATTATATATTTGTGCATGGTTTTTTTTTTTTTTTTTGTGATTTTAATATATTTAAGTTTTATTTTTATTTTTTTCAATTTAAGTTTTTTTATGAACACCCTGACAAAAAATTTCTAGGGCACCACCGACTAATATATAACAAAACCTAAAAACTATGGTGGTAATAAATGTGATTGATGGTGTCACATATCAATAATATAATAAATATATTTTTTAATTATTTTTTTGTGTTATTAAAAAGGATTAATGTTAGAGTTTTTAATCTGATGTAGCATCAACCATAACTAGGAAATTTAACATTTGTTATTTATATTATTAAAGCAACATTATTCATGCACATTCATCATATTATGTTTGTTTATAAATCATTCATAGAAAAATTTATAATATTAAAAAAATAATTGAGAAATCAATTTATAAAATTTATGTTAAAAAATTTGTAATTTCTTATCCAAAAATAAAGATGTTACAACAATCCTTTCCAGTTTCCAGTTTTGTTTTTCTTGTCTCAAGGAATATAAGATGCATGGTTGTATAAAATTTTAATATAGATCATAAATTAATGCTATTTGAAGTGGAAACCCAATCTCAATGGAATAAAATCAAGTTTTTTCTTTAAAGATAATGTTATTTGCTCAAACAGTATAGAAAACTTACCTTCACGGCAGTTTGATACAACTGATAGCGAGTGTGCATGCCCTCATAAGAGTACTGGCCAGAAGTTCCATTAGTCTGGTCCTCGTGGCTATCATTGTCACTGAATTTGTCACGACCAATAAAGGGCAATCTTTCATTTGAGGAGGAAGGACCATTGTACGAGGTTATGCATTGTGCCAGTGTAAACTCTTCCAAATTATGCTGGAAGACAAGTTCGACCCCACACTTCAATGCCGACACATCCAAAGTATCGCTTATAAATGAGAATTCAACCCAAGTGCATTTACTCCATTCCAGTGAGAGTAACCGACGTTGTACGATTGATTCCCAACGGAATTCACATTGATATATCGAAGCTAATACGTCCTCTTCCCTAATGCGATAATAAAGTAATGGATTCATGCAACCCAAGTTGGTCTTCAAATGGCAAATGACCATATGAGAAAATCTTGAACCTTGTTTCATACTAGCAGTAGTCGAATTCTTGTGAAATGAGAAAATAGAAGAAATTGCAAATCCTATCCATTCTGGTCTGTTATACAAATTTGGAAGTAGGGGAATTCTCAGTGAATGACTATTATTCTGTTCGGTGAACCTCTTTGGGATTTCACTTTGAAGAAAACAGCAATTGAACGTACTAATGGACTTGTGGTGGTCCTGGAAAACATATCAAAAGTGTTAATCAAGCTTGACTAAGTTCTGTGGGACTTTTTTTCCATTCAACACAATTTTGCTAACAATTTCGATAGTTTTTAAGTTTCTGAAACTATTTTGTAACCTAGCATTTTGAGTCTCTAAAATTCAAGTTCAGTAAAAAAACTCAAGCCTTTAAGTCTCAAGTTCCAAGTGCTGGCAGAGGCTAATGTGGATTTTTATCCACATGGAAGTAGAATCTCTAAGACTTGAGTTCCGTAATGTGTAAAATACAAAGAAGAAAGGCAAAGTTACATATTTGGAGAAGAAGAACAAATTAATTAATAAAAAAGCAGATCTGGAGAAGAGAAGAGATCGTTCCAAAAAGAGAGGTTTAGAGAGAAGAAGAAGGATTGACTTGGTTCTTAAGTAAGACTCAAGTTCCACGTGAGTTTTTTTTTTTTTTTTTCCCCCATAAGATTTTAACACTTTAGAACTCAAGTTTCTAAGACTCGAGTTCCTTCATTGATCTCAAGTCTCTGAGATTCGAGATGCTACTAAACAAATATGTTTACAAAATCTATTAACTAACAAAATTGTTAGCAAAATTAGGCTATATGGCAAAAATAAAAATCGAAGTTTTGTTTGATAGTAAGTATAAATGAGGCTCAAAAAAGTTGCTTGTCGTATCCTAGTTTGAAATCCATGCTCAAAGCTGAAATTTATTGTTTATAGAAAGAAAAATGTTAAAGGTATTATTATATGGAGCTTATAAACTGATATTGCAATCAATATGATTGATAGATTTCAATAATATAATAAATAAATTCCTAAATTTATTTTTTACGAGTGATAATATAGTTATTAACATCATTCAAAAATAATTGAAGGAATCAGTTGACTTCGTAATAATCATTACTAAAGTGAATAAAAGAACTCATTGTAGTTTTGTTTTTTTTTTTTTTTTTTTTTTTTTTTTTTGGAGATAAGAGATAGGAGAACTTGTTGTAGTTAAAGAGAAATATACGTGGGATCCATTTAGCTCAATTATTAAAGATTCTTATCATCGAATAAAATATTAGGTGTTCAAAACCCACTTATAACAAAAACCGATTGGTGTTTTTGCCTGATGATAAGAGCAATTATTATAGAGTGAACACCATAAAAGTTGAAGTACATATATTCAAGGATTATTTTTATAGAAGTTTTGTTCATTCAAAGTGAAAATTATTTGAAATTGATTTCACATTGCCAAGTTTCAAAATTCTTGATTTCTCAAGGTATCAAAAAATTTGTGGTTTCTGAGTACACTATAGACCATTTTTGTGTTGATTTGTATGTCTAATTACTTGGCTGAATGTGGGGTTCTAGTTAGTTCAATTGGTAAAATCTCTTATCATTAAATAAAATATCTAGGGTACAATCTCTACCTACACCAAAACTAACTTTGTCAGATAATAAAAAGTAATCGTCATGAAATGAATGCCATAAGTTTAAATTATTATAGTATCTATATGCGTGCGTGGGTGTGTGTTTGAAATACTATCCTATTTATCAAAAAAAAAAAAAATTTATTTGGCTGAATGATAGAATTGGGTTGTGTGGTTCTTTAACAAACTAGTCAAGATCAATCACATATATTATTTTCTGATATCGTATTCTAGCCAAATTCATACCTCTATTACCTCCTTCATTGACATTTTTTTTTTCCACCGCTCTTTATTTTATGTCTTTCTCTACCTTCGTTTTGTCCATTTGACTTAAGTTGTTTTCAATAGTGCCTTAATCACTTCCTCTACCCATGATCAAACCATTTCAAGCAATTTTCCCTTATCTATTTATCAATAGGAGGCCACCCTTATCTTTAAGTGACTCTCCTCGTTTTGAAATCCTTTCTTTTTTTTTTTTTTCTTTTTCTTTTTTTTTTTTATATTTCATTTTTCCATATTAATATTTTTAATTTCAATTACATTCATTTCATAAACGTGTTGCTTCTTAATAGCCCAACATCTAGTATCATTAAATAAAGCATGTTTTATAGATTTCTTATAAAATTTTCTCTTTAACTTAATATATATATAATTTTTTTTTATTAGAATCACACAATACTCTTAATGGATTTCCCCACTTCATCTACCTTACTTTTATCCTATGATTCATCATCTTCAATCTCTCAATCTTCATAAATTATTAATACAATTATATTAAAAAAATTCGCTATTTTGTATGTTTTGATCATCAAGCATTACAACTCTTTATCTTTGTAACTACTATTATTAATCCAATATTCCTACTATGCTTAGTCATACTTAGTCAAAAGCATTTGCATTGGCTTTGTCTAAGGGGTAAGGAGAGTGGACTAGAGGGAAGAGGATGGAGATGTTTAGTTAACTTTGTTTGAATTTCGCTTTCTCAAATAAATAAATTCCTTGTTTGATTTTTTTTTTTTTTTTTTTAATTTTTAAAGAAAGGTAATGGATTTGAGGGGATTTGGAAGGGCAACATACCCCGCCATATTCCTCATTTTTAAATCTCCAAATTTGGGAAATTTAGATAAAAAGGGGAGGGTTCCACTTTTATTTTTAAAAAATAAAGTATTAATGTTTCTCTTATAATGTCAATTTATATTTTTTTCTTTTCTTTAAATTGAAAAAAAGAGGGGTTTAATTATCAATTTATATGATGTCTTACCATTCCTTCACCTTCCTACTTGTATAAAACCCTATTTCAACCCTAATTTTGTGAGAAGGAAGAGGACCACTAAAACACCAAGAAAATTCTTGAGAGAATGGATCCTAGTCTTCCAACACTCACTAATTGAACATCCTTGAGAGGTTGAGTACTCCAAACACAAAGATAACCTTCATTGTGTTGAACATTTAGCTAGAACAGTAGAGATGCTATCAAATGAAGGGGAGAGAGAGAGAGAGAGAGAGAGAGAGAGAGAGAAATTGGAGGAAGAGTAACTGTAAATGTGTACTATAGGGTCACAATTTGAGGCCCAAGCCCAAAATATATGGAGTCTTAGTCTAATGAGCCCAATACAATGAATTTGTAGAGGATAGGTCGAAGAGCTAGGTCCTAATGAGTTGGACAGCGGCGAGTATTAAACTAAATGACAATCAAATACAAATAAGAGATATTGATGTCAATGGAATTTCAATCTGAGGAGGTCACAATTATTGTATATTGATCATAGTTGGATATTGAGATAGTTTAGATTGCTACAGTGTTCTCTCTCTATTTTTCTGATCCCCTTCTTATAGGGGTTCTCCCACATTATATAGCTCCTTTCTGATTATCTTAACCCTACCCTTGTTGATCATTTGAGTTCCTACTTGAATGTCCATCCTATCAGACACCCCCTTCAGCCTTCTATGAGTTATGGTATTCAAGACAGTACTGTTTAGAGGTCCTTTCCACATTAATGCAGCTAGAAAAGTAGTTGCAGTGCATTTAATGCAGTGGTAGTAGCTTTTCCTTTAGATATTTTGAGTTTCCTTCCCTCTCACATGTTCATGGGACACATTTCTATTGCTAGAGTACATACTTGTACTACATTCGTCGTATCTGAGGAGGAATTCCTCCTTGGATCTCCTTCCCTTCATCTCCCGCTTATGAGACTTTTACTGGAAATTCTTTAATGGTTATTTGCTCCCCCTCGGACTTGTTAATGTCCTCGGACAAGGCCCAAGGTCCAATACATTATTTTGGGCATTAGTCCTTACATGAACTAATAGGGACAAGATGGAAATAAAAGGTTGAATATAAGTGGATAATGTGGCACAATTCTATTACATGTACATTCCATTATAATTTACATTTAGGCTACAAAATGTATCAAGTTGTGGTAGTAAAAAATGATGATCTTGTGATGATTAGTAAATTATGACTAGCATGTAACTTGCACTATGCGTAGCTACAATTCTACATATACTAAGATTTGCAAATCATATATTTAGCTATAATAATTTATTTAGGCTGTATTTTTTATTTTAAGTTTCTTTTACCTGTTATTTGACTTAAACCATGATAATTTCATCTAACTTTTTGTTAACGCGTATTTTTAATATTCTATCATACGGTTCAATGAGGTGTTTCAATCCTAATTAACTAGTATATACTTGTAATTTAATCAATAATTTTGGTACTAAAACTAAACTTATAAATTACTCACATAGTACTTCTAGCATGTTACATGGTCCATAAAATGCCCCATATTATCCTAGGATCAAACTTAAGGCGGTTCAGATCATAGATAATTATACAAAAAATGATTAGATTAATTAGTTGTATGATTGATTTCTTTATATGGTTCATTTATATAAGACTCTTCATGTTTTTCAATAAATAATTAACTTGACACAAAAATTAAAAATTGGACACATGGCGCAAAATTGAATCTCAATTTAGAGTCTAATTGTATTTTCTTTTAGTTTTGGCTTTATATATACTAACTTGTAACCTCATGCATATGCATAAATATACTTAAAAGATATACATTAAGATACATAGTATAATTCTTATATATATAAATATATATATATATATAATTTAAACACTATTAATATATAGTCATTCTTATATTTTGTTAACTCTTTAAAAAATCTTCTAAGAATATTATTAGGTAGAAAATGTAATTTATCCATATGTTTTTTTTTTAATTTTTTTATTAATTCTTAATTTTTGATATTGTGAAGCACTTTTTTTTCCTTTTTTTTTTTTTTTTTTTTTTTTTTTTTACAGTTTATTAATTCTAGACTATTTAGTTTTTGTACTCAATAACTCACTTGGATGAATATTTATGATGTGGCCCACATTTGACTTTAAAATTAAGAAATAAAACCCTCTAGCAATAAATAATTTAGGACACATGACGCAAAATTGTACTTCAATTATAGAATCTAATTGGATTTTCTCAAAACTTTACATATTAATATATATTAGCTTGTAACCCCATACATATGCATGGATATATTTAAAAGATACATGTTAAGATGCATAGTATAATTCTTATATATATAATTTAAATATTATTGATAGTCATTCTTATTTTTTTTAACTCTTTAAAAAGTCTTGTAAGAATGTTATTAGGTAGAAAATGTAAATTGTCCATTTTTTAAATATTTTTATGTTTATTAATTCTAGACTCTTTGGTTTTTGTACATAATAATTTACTTGAATGGATAGTTATGATATAGTCTCACATTTGATTCCAAAATTAAGAAATAAGAATCTCTCTAGAAATAAATAATTTAGGAAACATGGCGCAAAATTGGACTTCAATTATAGAATCTAATTGGATTTTCTCTAAACTTTACCTATTAATATATATATATATATATATGACTTATAAATTTGAATTGTTTTAGTTATACAAAAAAAAAAGGGCTCATAAATATAAAGTCATTCAAACTCTCTCTTCCTCTAATTTTATATACAATGTTAGATATATGATTATGTTTTTTATGATTTATTTATATTGGATTCTTCGTTTTCTATACTAAATTAACTCATTTGGCACAAAAATTAAAAAATTTCGATTAGATGGAACATATATATATGACTTATAAACATGAATTGTTTTTAGGTCTATATTAAAAAAAAAAAAAAAAAGCTCATAAATATAAAATCATTCAAAAATTATGTTTGTTATAGTTTACATATATTGGACTCCTCATTTTTTACACTAAATTAACTTCTTTGGCATAAAAATTAAAAAACTTAGATTAAATGGGACACATGTTGCAAAATTAAACTTTAATTGAAATCTAATTTTTATATTGAATTAACTCACTTGGCACAAAAATTTAAAAACTTATATTAGATGGAACACGTGGCGCAAAATTAAACTCTAATTGAATTCCAATTTGAAATCTAATTGGATTTTCACTTAGTTTTAACTATTATTATTATTATTATTATAATTATTATTATATAGACTAGTGTGTAACCCCATACATATGCATGAGTATATTTAAAACCAATTACAATAATATATAGACATATAGATATATATATATATATATATATATATATGATTTATAATTTAATTGGATCTAGGCTCTTCATTTTTTTTTAACCCAATAATTCACTTGTCACAAAAATTAAAAAATTAGATGGGACACATAGTACAAAATTGAATTTCAATTAAAATTCAATTTAGAATCTAATTAAATTTAGACTCTTTAATTTTTGCACTAAATAATTCACTTGACAAAAAAATTTAAAAATTAAATGAAACGCGTAGCACAAAATTAGACATGATTTAAAATCTAATTGGATCTAGACTCTTCGGTTTTAACACCCAATAATTCACTTGCCACAAAAATTAAAAAAAAAAAAATTAGATGAGAGACAGGGCACAAAATTGAATTTCAATTAAAATTCAATTTAGAATCTAATTAAATTTAGACTCTTTGATTTTTGTAACTAATAATTCACTTGACACACAAATTTAAAAATTAGATGAGACATGTGGCACAAAATTAGACTCAAATTTAGAATTTAATTGGATTTTCTCTCAGCTTTGGTTATATATATATATTAGATGAGACACATGGTACAAAATTAACTTCAATTAAAATTCAATTTAGAATCTAATTAAATTTAGAATATTTGATTTTTGCACCTAATAATTTACTTGACCAATAAATTTATAAATTAGATGAGAGACGTGGTGCAAAATTAGACATGATTTAGAATCTAATTGGATCTAAAATCTTCGGTTTTTACACCTAATAATTCACTTGCCATAAAAATTAAAAAATTAGATGGGACACATGGTACAAAATTGAATTTCAATAAAAATTCAATTTAGAATTTAATTGAATTTAGATTCTTTGATTTTTGCAGCTAATAATTCACTTGATTTACAAATTTAAAAATTAGATGAGACACATGGTACAAAATTATACTTCAATTTAGAATTTAATTTGATTTTCTCTCAATTTTGGTTATTAGTAATATATATATATATATATATATATATATTATTTTTAAAAATAATGGAAAGAAAATGGTGACATGGCCACTTATGTGACTCAAGTGATGCGTAACAATAATAAGTATTACCCTTTAACTTTAGATTTTTTGTTTTATTTTTAAAATAAGGGTATCTAAATCTCTTCAAATATCTCATCATTTTCTTAAATGTATGGTTATTACAAAAAGAAATCCTTTCTGGTAAGAAAGGGCAAAGATAATGTTTTTCATGAATGCAGCCTTGCAATATTCTACGTTGATGTGAAAGATGTTCGGAAAAATATTGATGATTGGCATCCGGACTCCCTAACATGTACTCCACAAGTGATTGCACGAACTCTTCAACATCCTGCTCATATACAAGACGGATTCAACACATTTCAACTTGCACATCTGGGTCACCGCTTTCAAATACAGCCCCAATCTGATTACACCGATTCAACTGAAAAACACGGCGTGGTATGTAAAATACAACAAGTCGTTGCGATGACTCATCAAAAAGGTCTCCAGAGAGGGAAAAGGCCGGGTATGGTGCAAAAGAAACTGAAACACCAGAATAGTGAAGCAAAATTGTTGAATCCAGCTTGTAACCAGCTTGTTTCATCTGAATACCATACAGAGCATATACAGTGAACCCCAACCATGTTGAATTATAGTGCACATCTGGAGGCAACTGCATTTCTATGAAGGGCCCATGTTTTTGACAAGTGAACCAGTTTTGTGGACGGGCAATCTGATGAAAGATATAATCATACAAATGGTTTTGTGCCCAATCTACCTGTAAAATACATAAATGTATGGCGATCAAATGTTCAATAGAATGGTTTGAGAGAAAAACATATACAAAAATAATAAGTTTAGAGACAAATTTTAACTTTTTCTTACAACCACTGAGTTGACATGTTGGATAAACACATGTGAATGAAAGTCTCACATAGAGAAAGAGGAGATATATTGAGGAATTAATATAACATAACTGGGCCTAAACCCATAATTTTTTTGCTAAAATGGAGTTTCTTGAGATATAAGAAGAGACCTGATACAATCTTGAAAGCAATGACTTGAGATTTTGTTTTAGCCAGGGGTCATTGCCTCGTGAATGGCTCATATGATCTTCTATCAATTTTTCATGACCTCGACTGGGGTCATTACAGCTCCTGAAATTTTCTTGCCTTAAGTTTTGTACAAATTCTATCATATCTTGCTCATATAGAATACGTGCACCGCACATTTTAATCTGAATATCCAGTCTCGTGGGTTTAATCAAAGACCCAATGCAACTTCCTCTGTCAGAATGTTCTGTAAACCTCGCATGTGATATGTATAGCCAAAGTCCAAATGAACCAACAAATGTTTCCTTAGGAACCTTAAGGACTAGGGGACAATTTATAAAAACGCCCTCCATGTCGAAATGACAAATAAATTCATGAAAGTATTTTGAATCCTGACCAGGAGAAACATCTTTCAAATTTGGAGGGACTACAAAAATGACACATAGAGCGATCCCTTTCCAACTTCTATTATTGAACAGATTAGGAGGTAATGGGATTCGCACATATGGCCCGCACTCCTTATTCTTGAACCACTCTGAAATTTCAGTTTGAGGTACAACCAGGCAAAAGCCTTTTAGTTGATGAATTTGGCCCTGTAAAATATTAATAGACAAGTAAAAAAGATATTCAATGCGTGCACGCACATGAGAGAGAGAGAGAGAGAGAGAGAGAGAGAGAGAGAGAGACCTCCATGTATCTTTGCCACAATGATTGTAAGGGCATATTTTGCAAAGTAACATCAGCAATTATGCCTCCTTTATCATCGGCCAAGCCATGGCAATTAATAAAAGTGAATCTTGCTGCACCCGAAGTCCATACGACAACTTGGTTTGAATAATTTTCAAGTGAAGTACATCCTTGTGCCGAAACAAATTGTGTACTTAATGGAAGATATGGCAATGATTGAAGCTTGCTACAATGATCCAAGAAAAGAAGTTTGAGATTTAAAAGCTGAGAAATGCTATAAGGTAAGCGTGTAACACTATTGTTCCCCAAGTTCAGAATGGTTAGTGAGGACAAGTAGCTAAGATCATCAGGGAGAGCACCGTCCAACAGATTAAAGCCATTTAGATCTAGAGATACTAAAGAGCCTAATCCCAAGATTGACTCAGGCAACACCAGACTGATGGGCTCTGGTTCAGGTTGTCGATCAGTGAGATAGGTGTAGGGAAGAGTGAGGGTGGTACCGATTGAGGATAAAGTGGAGATGAGACCACTCAAATACCTTGCTTTTGGTGGTTGAGCCTTACATCCTGATAGAATGAGAGTTTTAAGAGATATCAAACTACAAATAACACTTGGAAAACTTGAAAGGTTTTTGCAGTCTTGAAGATTCAATAAAGTCAAGCCAGTTAGATGCTTGATTGATGATGGTAGTTCTTCTATGGCAGTCCTGTCCAAAGAAAGCTCCAACATGCTTGTCATGTTTCTCCCAATCTTTGGAAACTTCTTGAGTTTTGAACAGCCAGATAGAATTAAAAATTTAAGAGAATTCAAGTTGATCTCATGTGGAAGGTTCTCAAGACGCTTACAGTCTTTTAGATTTAATAAGATAAGCCGTTTAAGACCTCCAACAGAATCGTGCAACGCATGCAATCCTATACAACCTTGAAAAATCAACCTTTCAATATTTGGCAATCCCTTGAAGTTAGGAGTCTGGCATAAGTTTTGAGAGTCACTAAGATCGATAAACTTTAGCTTGAGTAAGTTCTGAGATAAAACAATAAGTAAATATAGAAAATTTAGCAATTAGTACATAATAATAATAAATAATAACAACAATAATAATAGTACTAAAACTACATCAAGTGAAAATCGTACACTAAATTCACTTGGAAGTTGCTTAATACTACTGCGATGCATAATGAGCTCAACAAGTTCAGGAGGCTGGAAACTCTTTGGTAATGATTTCAAAGGATAGTCATGCCATTCCAACAAACGTAGCTCATTGGAAAGATTACTAAGACAAGGACGGTGCAGCTTACAAATTTTGAGCAATCTTAATTTATTCATCTTTGAGAGTGGCTCAACATTCAAAACTTCTTGTTCTTCATTTGGAGACAAATTCAGCACCATGCCTTCAATTTGTTCTGTTCCCTAGTAACCAAGAGCAATGAAATTAGTGTAAGGCAAGATACAGCAAAAACTTGCATGAATGGTAGAATTCCATACTGCACTGAATTTATATATATATAATACACTTACATTACAGTTCTTTAATACATCAAGGACATCATCACGATGCCATAGCCTACTTTGACATCGAAGCTCTGTTGACTTGTCAGAAACAATTTTCCAACCCATTTGTTGTATTAAATGATGCATGCACAATTTCCCCCCTACAATAGTAATTAGAGATTTGTCAATGAGCTTCCTTCTATTATCGTCCGAGTAGCAAACTGATTTTAGTGTATTAGCTACTCGATTCTAGTCCTCCCCTTTGAAGAAACATGCAATATCCAAAAATAATTTTTTCTCCAACTCCTCCAATCCATTATATGCTATTTGAAGTTTCTCTAGAATATTTTCATTGGGAATTGCTTTTAGTTGATTCCAAGCACTTTCCCATTCCTCTTTTGTTCTTTTACACAAATGGGAACCCAAAATTTTAAGAACCAAAGGAATGCCTTGAGCATAAGTGACAAAATCATTGCCCAAATATAATAAATCATTTTCACGATGAGCTTTGTGGAAGGCATTATAACTAAAAAGTTGTAGAGCTTCGTCATCATTTAGTCCGTTAGCCTTATATACGGTCTGAATTTCATTGCTTTCCGATGAATGTATATCTTTAGTAATTACTATGATTCTACTTTTTGGACCATACCAATCACGCTTCCCTACTAATGCTTCTAACTGTTTTTTTTCAAACACATCATCGACAACAATAAGTACCTTTTTATTCTGTAGTACATTCCTGATTACTTGGATTCCATTATTCACATCCCTTACCCTTAAAGCTCCTTTACTTATATCACAAAGGAGTTGCTCTTGTAATGTCTCTAGGCCGTGTGCTTTAGAAACCTCTTCGACATTTTCGAGAATGCTGCAAGCTTCAAATTGATTATGAATCTGTTCAAATACTAGACGTGCAAGAGTTGTCTTGTCCATTCCACTCTCCCCACATATCCCTATAAAGCGGACATCATTTGAATTCATATCTAGACATGAAATCATTTCCTCAACACAAGAGTCTATTCCAACAAAACCGTCTCCATAAACAGTTGAACATTTATCTTTCAATTCAATAAATATCCAGTCAACAATTTTTCGGATGAACTCTGCCTCAGGCCTATAAGAAAGACAACAAAAATCTTTGTGTCAACACAAACCAATTAGGGATGTAAGCGTTGATGTTCCGCATGTTCATTTCAGAAAAGGAGCTCTAAAATTGAATTAAACTAGACAGTCGAGCTCGATTTGCTTGGCAAAATCCTAGGGCATGTAAAAGTGAATTATTAGTTTCAAAAAAAGAAAGCATGGCTTTTGAGGTAAACTTGAAGTGGTGGGGACTATACTATTGGATATGGTTTTTCACTTTTTATTTTTTAGAAAACTACTTAAATTTAACTGAAATTCTAATTTGGCTTTTTGAAAACGAGATATCTGCTAACTTTTGCTCTCTTTCTCTCTAAGAACTCAAATAAAAGTGATTCTTATTGATGAAAGAGAAGGAATAAATTACTCTGCACCTAAGTTAAACCTATACCGGTATTCTTATAAAATATACTACATTAAATATTGGGTAACAATGATTTTTCAGGTGTTTAGGCTAGTATTCATGTTTCAACCAAGACAGTAATATATATATATATATAATTAAAAGATTTTAAAAATTATTATAAACATGTTATTCAAGGTAATATATTGAGTTAATGAAATTAGGCTACTTGGGCCTATAAAATATGTGGATTTTAAATTATATATATATAACCTCAAAAACGGTACCCTATTATTAACTAGTGAAATATTTCATACTCCTAGCCAAACAAAAACAGCATCCACTATGAAATTTAAATCCTTGAGACTCACTATACTAATGATCTATGATTTAATTTTTGAACCATAGTCGTTAACTTGGGACATTGGTTACTTTATCGGGGGTTGGGCTATTCAAGTTTGCAGGCCTTGGGTATGTTAGAACTAGATTTTTCTACTAGAGTTACATATCTTAGAGAGAATCTTAACTTTATATTGGACCTTTCGCAGCTTAGGATACACTTATGTATTTTATATTAAATGTATACTTCTGGAGTCTTTGATGTGTAGTATTATTTATAACCAACATTACCTACTAAAAATAAGAAATAGATCAATCATATATAATAACATAAACATTTACCTAAAATACGCTTCTCTTTGAAGTGAAAAAACAGGGATGCAACTCCAAATAAATTCACTCCTATAAAACAAGTTAAAAAGTCATTCTAAGTTTGCTCACCTGAGATCTTGAGTTACTCTGGATATAATTCTTCACTGTATCATCCAAAACCTTTTTTCCTAGAAAACCCTTAATTTTTCTCATTATGTGTGTCTCATGGCCCCAAAAAATAAAATGATACTAATAAATAAAACTAACAACAAAAACCCGCACACTTTTCTTTACTCAGAACTCACATACCATATCACAGTGCTGTAATTCTTTTTCTGCTCACTAACTTTATTCTGCTCTCTTTTTTTTCTTTTTTCCTCCCAACCATATGGACTGCACATATATAAATACTGCTCTCTTTTTTTTCTTTTTTCCTCCCAACCATGTGGACTGCACATATATAAATAAATAAATATATATATATATATATATATTTTTTTTTTTTTTTGAGGAACGGACAGCACATATATACTTAGTGACAACCTTCAAACTTGAATTAGTTACAACCTTTATCTTAATCTTGCATGATATACATTTAGTGCTGTTTGTAAAACAACATATAAGTCATGCTTTTATGGTAATGTAAACGTCAACCTTCTAACATCTACACTTAAAGTAATTAAGTGTTGCAGTTAGAACAAGCAGAAAAAATGCTCAATAGAAGTTCAACAAGTGTTACCCATTCATTAATGTCTTTCCGGAGAGGTTGGTCACTTCTCTTAAAGCAGTTCTCCATATCTGCACCTTCTCTGGGTTCTCCTGGAGACGTTTTCCGTGTTCATCAAAGGCCACAGCAAAAGTCTCCTTCTGATGCCGCACATGACTAGGATCCACATGGTAGAAAATGGGCAACACTTTCAACCCTCCCTTCATGCATTCAACAATTTTTACAAGTTCTTCTAGGCACCATGTTGAAGATGCATAATTTTCAGACAAAATGATGACTGCCATTCTTGATTTCTCGATCGCATCCAAGAGTTTCATTGAAATGGGAGTTCCAAGCACAAGTTCTTTATCATCCTTAAAGGTGATAAATCATTTATCTTTCAAAGCATGATATAGATGGTCCGTAAAATTATTACGGGTGTCTTCACCTCTAAAATTGAGGAAAACGTCGTTTTTTGGTTGAGGTTTAGAACAAGGAGAGGAAAAAGATGGTGGGACAATTTGAGTTCTGGTGGAAACCATTGGTACACATTTATCACTAAGCGAGTTACAGTTGAGATTCTAAGACAGACAATATCATGTATTCAAACGGAGTAGTTGGCAAGAAGCAAGCAAACTATAGCAACGACAGAAATCAAAGAGATTATGGGATGCTAGTAGAAGGCATTGGACACCCACCACTAGGCACTAGCCAAACTTCCTATACATAAGATTCTATTAAGACAAAAAATCATGCCGTCCGTAATTAGTGGAAAGAAGAAAGGAAACTTTTTATTAAAAAACATAAAAGCAAGGAACCGACCAACTTCGTTGGCTTTGAAAAAGCGAAAACAAGGCAAAACCGATACATACGCGTGCGTTGTAACTTGTAAAGCGGTAGACCTTGGGAAGCGCGCCCAACCCTGTTTCAGGTCTAGCATCAGCCCTTGTCACCCCCACACTAACCAATTTTGTTGTGGTGTATGGGTGGTATTTGTAATATCAAAGGCTATGTTAAGTGAAATTTTGTAATATTATTTGTTTGTAACAATGTTGAAAAAGTGTTTGTAGCATTGCTCATTTATTGCATACATTATTTTACACAATTTTACCCATACAAAAAAGCAACTAAAATCATGATTGACATCACAATTTTATTTGTTTTTTCGACTATGCAAAATTGTATAAAATAGTTTGTATGTATGACACTACCCTTAAAATAAAACAAATTTTGTAGGACTATACTATAGTGTTCATTCAACAATTTCTTTTTTTGCTTTTTGGACCCCTAAGAATAGAGATGTTAAACTAGTCAAGTTTTGTCAAGTAATGAGTGTTCTTACTTGGCTCGACAACAAAGGTAAAATCTAAAATGTTCAAGCTTGGCTCAAGCTAGAACCAAGGCTATAAATAATGTTCAAACTCGAGCTTGTTAAAAAGTCTAAAAGTTTGAGCTTGGCTTGGCATATACATTTAAATTTATTGAAATCAAAAGTGATAATACATGACATATGAGCTAAAATAATAATGTTTTACTCATATTCATCATACTCCCTAATAAACTCAATCCAAATCAATGTTATCATGTTCATCTTGCGAGATTATTTCTTCATTGACATTTTTTACATCATCATCGACATTTACTATTTCTTATTGTTATTCTATTTTAATAATTTTTTCGTTATATTTATTTTTGGCACTATAGCTTCTTAGACTTACAACAATAATAGCAAAAGTAAAATCAATAATTATATTGTCATTTAATACTTTATTCATAATATACAAAAGAAATTTACTTGAAAGTGAAGTATCAAATGTGTAATCCAAATTTTGTATGAGAAAAAAAAAAATTCAAGGACAAGTTATTTTATTTGGCTCAATTAAATAATCCAATAATTTTGTGTTAAAAATAAGTCCAATAACTTGTTGGACTCAAATAAATTATAGCAAAAATATTAACAAAAAAAAAAACTTATTTTAATTCACATATTTATGTATCATATGGTACATATAATTTTATGATTCATACTATACGCACTAATATATTGTAATATTTCCAATAAATACACTTACAATAAATATGTATATCTTTTCTTCTTTTGTACACGATACGATGTACGCCTTTATTGAGTCTTTCCAATGCGCGTCAATGGGGAAAATGAATGCGAAATTCCCCTCATGTCAATTTTCCAACTAACCATAATTCAATTTCAAATGATTACCGGGGTACCCACCTTGTCTAATAATTTCATCCTCTTATCACAAGTCTTGCAGATCCACTTTCCATGTCCACTTCTATATATAATATAAAAAGCGTCAATGCGCAAACGGGGTACCCCCAACTTGTCTAATAATTTCAACCTCTTTTCACAAGTCCTGCTTATCCACTTTCCATGTCCACTTCAATATATAAAAAGCGCCAATGCGCAAATGGTGCCAGTTTGATTTGTTCAATCGGCACCGTATCTACCGCGCTTCTTTTTCTTTTTTCTTTTTTTTCAGTCATCCGTTCCGTTTGTGCTTCTTTTTTTTTAATATTTATATAAGTTGAAATATATATTATTATACTAACATAATAAATTTCACAATATTTTTACAATTATTGAGGTGAAAATTTCTTATAAATCAAAATAAAATAATAATATATGAGACTGTAACCAACCACAACTGAAAAAAAAAATTATAACGCTAGTTGTGTGAAGATATAAAAACTACAGTACTTTTTGGTTTGTTCAATATATACTGTTCATCATTTTTTTTCCTGGTCATCAATTTGTGCTCTTTTTAAAAATATATATTTATATGAGCTTGCATATATATTGTTATATCGACACAACAAATTTCACAATTATTGAGATGTCAAGTTCTTATAGGTCAAAATAAAATAATAAAATATGAGAATATCACCAATCACAACTAAAAATAAATATTTTATGAAAATGTTGTAACACTTGTTGTTATCATAATATTTTCACAATTGTTGAGATCTCAGTCAAGGGAGTCAATACCGTACCGGAGGCTGTACCGGTTTGGCCAGTAGTATAATATATTTTGGATACCAGTCAATACTAGTGTACCGTTTCGGGTTTACCGCTATTTTTTATATTTATAAATCAATAAATATATATATATATATATATATATATATGTATGTATGTATGTATGTGTGTGTGTGTGTGTGTATTATAATAAATATAAAAGTTTACCATAAAACATTTCCTCAATTCAGAACTAATTATTCATGGTTTAGACTTTAGTATCAATTAAAAGAAAAAAGAAAAAAAAACACACACAATATAAAAAATAGAAACCTTAAAAGTTACCATTGCATACTAAGAAAACAAATAATACTAATAAGTTAATGCAAATAAGTTACCATTCTGCCCTAAAAAAAATTCAAAAATTACAAAACTTTAAAAAAATAAAATAAAATTATGTACTGGTCGGTATTGCCCGAAATGGTATTTTTTCCGGTACAAAACAGGGGGTTATATGTACCGGTTTGCTTGCCGGTATAGTATATTCCAGCGGTGCCGGTCAGTATGGTATGGAATTGACTCCCTTGATTCTCAATTTCTTATAAATCAAATAAATAAATAAAAAAAATACTAAGCCTTGATGCATACTTTTGCTAAAAGGGCACAATAGCAAGAAGAAACCCAACAATATAGAAGGGGAGAAGGAAGAAGAATTAGCAAAGTAAGAAATAAAAAACATTAAACTTGAATGGCAGGAATAATGGTCCACAGGCCTATAAAATAGTAAAAAATGCCCCAAAGAAAGCAAACGAGCCCAAGGGAGCCGAGAGAAGGAAGTAGTAAGCCCATGGGAATTAGAAGAAATTGAAAGCAAGCAAAAATGGACCAGAGGAGCCTAAAGAAAGGAATTAGTAAATGGGGTTGGTGTAAAGGTCAACAAACCCTAAAAGTAAAGGATATGGTAATTGGGATAGGGAAGCCTAAAAGATGTAGCCAAAGCCGATGGGAATGTAAGAATGGAATAGGCCAAAGATGCCCAAAGGAATAAGGCAGGCCGAGGATGCCCAAAGGAATAAAATGGGCCAAGCCCAAGATGGTATAAGAATTAACCCAGCAGAAATATTGGGCAACGTGAATTGAATAAAAAAAAAGTACATGACAGGCCCAAAGGAGGCCCAGCAAGCACAAGTTAAGTGATAACATGGCAGAAGCAATGGAGTGACGTGGCAAGAATACTAGTTGACCCACAAACTAGAAGTAAAAGGAGACAGGGCCTGAATTGAAGGAGGAAGGGCCCATACCCAACCAAAACCTAGCCCAAGGGAGAAATGAGATGCAAAGAATGAAGACCCAATGACTCATTCATGCCACAAAGGGTTAAAAATGAGCAGCAGAATGTGCAGCAAAGACCAGACAAACCCACAAGCAATGGCAAACGTGTGAATAGCAAACAAGCCATAAACTCACATGAAAGTGGTAGTGGAGCATGCACAAGGCTCAGGCACCACCCATTTATACCCAGCCAATATAGGGATAGTAGGCCATGGGTTAGATGTAAGAGAGGGTATGGTCTAGCTGTAGGGAGAAAGGGGAAGTCTATTTTGGGATTCCCACTTAAGCTCTTTTGGGGAAAATATCATGCTGGAATGACATACCACCTAAAAGAGGGAAAGATGAGATGGAATCACTTGGTGCATACCATAGGAGTTAGTAAGAGAGAACACCCAACCCTTATCCAGAGGGGAATGCCATAGAGAGTAGGAAAATAAAACAAAACTCTTTTGTCTGGGAATGGAACGTGGCGTAGCCAGCACATGGTAGTGGTGATGGTTGAGCAACTAGCAGACCAATGATTAGTTTGGGAAGGACACCCACACCAGACCAAAAGTAGTTAAGGGACAAAAAAGTAAAACTTATCATGGCAGGCAGTATAACAAGGCCTTAGCTGTGCACAGTAAAGGGGGGGTGGGGGGGAAGCAAGTAGTAAGGAGGAACAAGTGAGAAAAAACAGCAAAAAAGAAAACAATGGAAAACAAGGAAGAATAGAGGGAATAGTGGAATGAGAAAGGAAATGGAAAGTAGAGAAAAACAAAAAGGATAAAAAGTGAAGTGAGGAAGTAAGAGTGTGATAAGGCATGCACCAATTGGCTACTCCCTTCTCTCCCTCTCAACAGCCTACTCTCCAGTAAGTTGAAGGGTTTGAGAATAAGTCATTTAGGTCCATTCTTTCAAAGCTACAGGCAATTTCCATAGTTGGATCTCCCTGTAAGATTGCCCACATTCAAGAGTGGTTCCCTTTCTAGACTTAAATCTGTTAAGGAACCAAGCACAATAGACTAATTTTATTGACTGATGATGCATTAACATTATTCCTTTTTTTTTTTTTTTTACTTATTATTGTCACTAACCTATTTCTGCCATACTCACATTACTGTGTTTTCTTACTGAGAAAGTGGTTTAAATATTATCTTCGGTTAGCAGCAAACATGTCTTTTCTTAACCTATTATATTATGTGCCTCTTGCTATAACATTTCTGTGACACATCTTCTACCGTGGCAATGTAACCAAGATCTTAGCAAAGGGGTCCTAGCTTGCACACAAGTTGGCTTGAGGTGAGTTTCCATCGAGCCAATCCCAACTCTCCTATCCCAACTCTCCTACCCCAAAACTATTGGGCCACAACATGGCAAGAAGTAGTCCAGCCCAGAAAATACAAAAAAGGCCTACCACACTAAGTCCGCAACATTTCCACATTAATTTCGCAACAAAACATAGGTAAGCTACTATTGATGGATAAAAATATGATGTCAATCGTGGATCCATTTTAAAATTAATAACAACTTGCCAATTAGAATTTGTTATGAAAATATTATGGAGATAACATTTTTATAAAACAAATAATAATATATCAAACTGAAACTTATTATAGTTGAAAATAAAAGTATTGTGAAAATATTGTAACAATTTGTTGTGTTCTTAGACTTCTTTTTTGGTTTAGTCAAATTTGATAAACAAAAATTCACTGTTTCATGCACAATTTTCTTTTGTTGGTTTTTTGTTTTGTTTTTTTTTTTTTTTTTTAATGCATAGTTTAAAGTAGTTGTCCCAATTAAAAACCAATAATAATTTACTATCAAGGATTTGTTGTGAAAATATTGTGGATGTGGCATTACTCTAAAATAAAATTATAAAATATCATATCAGAGCTCACCATAGCTAAAATAAAGGTATTGAGAAAATATCGTGACACTTATTGTGTTCCTGACTTTTTTTTTTTTTTAGCCTATTTGTTGAGCCAAAATTCATAGTTTTATGAATAGTTTTCTTGGACTAACTTTTTTTTAACACATTTTTTAAAGTAAAAAACACAAAGTTTTACCCCAAAAAAAAAAAAATTATGGAAAAAAGTACTTTCCCCTTTTATGTTGGGAAAGTTTCATCCCCTCCAATTTTAAAGTTTAATAATTTCCTCATTTATATTTTGTAGACAAGTATATAGTCCTTACTGTTACTCTCTTAGTTAAACCCTAACAAAATCTTATGATTCCTAGAATATTTCATTGTGCAATAACTACAATGCCTAATTAAATTTTAATGTCCCAAAAATTTTCTTCGTGTATTTTGAGTTTTATGTATTAGTCATACTTAGAAAGTAAAAATGGTGACGTATGGTATTTTATTTGTTACCTAGAGAACACTAATTTATTAGTGGATTAAATCTTCTAAATTTATAATTTTATCTAATAGAAACTTAATGACATATGTCTTTTGTTATTTTGTTCTTTTTTTTATTTGTTTTCTTTTTTAAAAAGGTGTTCATTAAAAATTAAGTAAGGTAAGCATCGTAGATAGGATCATAAAATAAAATGATAAAGAGGGAAGTATGAATAAAAAAATATTTATTGCAAATAGTTGTAGGTATTTAATTTGATAAAGAGTTTCAATAGTAGCATATGTCATCATTTATTGCGAAAATTTAAATATTGTGACAATGTTTTATCAAAACTTAGTTGTTAATTGTTGGAAGATGATGACATTTGTTATCATTCTCAGTAGAATTTTTTTTTTTGTGAGTAGATACTATCTTTAGTAAATAGGTTCTAAGAAATGAAAATTATTTTGTATCAAATGATACCATATCATACATATCAAAATCTAATAAACGAGAGACATGTATGTAAACATAACTACCCACTAATGCATGTCTTTCAATTGTTAATGGGTTAGTTATTTTTTGCTGACATGTCTCACACTTATTGGATTTTGATACCGTTGACATGGTATTATTTGATACCAAATAACTTCTCCTAAGAAATTATCATACTATATAGATAGTCATATGTTAAATAATTATTCTAAATTTAAATACATAGTTTGATACTACTTCAAAATAAATTCTATCTTAAATTTTCTCACTCAAGGGGCAGCACGTGCCTTGCATGTGCAACCCTTACTAGTTCTCTAAAAAGAATAAAAGGGTACAAAAATAGTATTTTCGATTATGTAATTTTTTTTTTTTTTTTACCACACGGGTGGCTTGATGATAAGAGTTTTTGTCCCATCATTCATAAAGGAGCAGTTCGAGCAATAATTTCAGCAAGGCCCTTGTGGTATACGCGGTATTACTCATTACTATCATGTGACGTGAGGTTAATGAGCCCACACTACCAGAGACCCATTTTTTACTTTTAAAAAAATTATGTAATTTATAAATAAAAAAAAAACTGTTTATGTTTATATAATCTATTCCTTAGATTTAATAAATTAGTATATGAGCTAAAGAACCCAAAAATTTTAATCTTGCCGGTTAGGTTTTCTTCCAATCCATAATTTGTTGGGAGTTATATTATAAATTTTTGTAGGAACTAAATTAAACAAAAAGAAAACACGTGTGGTACAAAAGCATAAGGGTAAAGGGAAAAAGTTCAGAGCACTCTTTATGGCATAGTTTCTCTTTTTCTTTTTCTTTTCATAAGTCACAAAAGTAGCTAGTACATACTACACTGGATGTGGCTTGATGATAGGAGTTCTTGTTCCAATATCTAGAGAGGAATGATTCGAGCAATAGCCCCTATAAGACTCATGTGGTACACATAGTATTACCCATTGCCGTTACGTGGTGTGGGGTTGATGAGCCCACACCGAAGACTCCTTTTTTTATTTAGCAAAAAAAAAAAGAATAGCCAATACATTACTTTATTAGTATTATTATTATTATTATTATTTTTTAATTTTGGTGATTGGTGAGTTTCACATACACTTGGTGGGTTTTAAACGCGCGACCTTACCCTTCATCCCTTTATTATGGGAATAGGAAATATCAATTGAATTATAGGCTATATTGCTTGTTGGGTTATAGATTGACTCCGGTTAATTAGTTTAATTACTCAAATTAATTAATTAGGTCAAATTAAATGCAAATCATGGAGGCACCAACAAATTACTAAATAAACTAAGTTCAGCAGAAATTAAATTGACACGGTAATTTGTTGACAAATGAGGAGAATCTCTCGCAAGGCAAAAACCCCCTATTGTCATTTTAAAAATAGTTACCAATGACTTATGAAGCAGGACTATCCCCTCCTCAAAACGATTTGGAAGGAAGACATAAAACTAGACCCCAGGTGCATCTTTCATCGATCAAATGTGCAAAAATTACATGTCCAACTGCTACATATTACCTTTTTATGTCTTTCAACACTGCTGGTTTCTTTTCCTCTGTCTTCCTCATATTCTCTTATGGAAACAAAACTTATGTGCAAGTTTTACTGCCAATTGCCCTAATCTCCATGATGATAACTTATATAACACTATCAGTCAACATGTTGCCAAATGGTCTCTCCTTGCTTATTTTATACTTGACAACTATGGGCATTTTCGCTTATTGTGTCTTGGCGATTGAAGTAGTCAAAAAAATTGTTCAAAGTATCTATGGTTTTGCGGCAGAAAGAGTTAGTCATATATTGACATTAACTCGAAGAAAGTGGAAGCCATCTTCTGCAGATGTCTCCAAAGAAGAAGCTTGACCAGCTAGGTCTCATGATCATCTTGTGAATTTTAGTCTCCTTCGGATCCTAAAGTACTCCACCTTGTTTTTTTTTTTTTTTTTTGGTTACATATTTGTAAACATTTTAGGAAAGCCAATTTAAAATTTTTATTTTATATTTTTAAAAGAGCATCTAGTATATTTATTTGTAAACATTTGACAATTTCATTTTGAGACTACCACGCCTAGTAGCATTTTCTATTTCTAATTATATTGTTCTCAAGTGCTCTGCAAATATTTGTAAGTGTTATTGTTTATCAAAAGTGCTCTATAAAGATTTCAAGTGAATTAAACATCACTCGCGTGAATGACCAGAAATCATTGTGGAAGAAGGCATGTTTAAGAAATCAAACATAGAACACTTTGAATAAATAAGTAAGCTTCTTTTTAATAATTCAGTTTTTTCTTTCTTTCTTTCTATCACAAATAATGTATCTTTCTCAGAAGACTAAAAGTAGTAACTAAAAAAAATTAAGTTATCTCATTTTCTCCTGAAGTTGTCGAAATTATTTGTAATAATTTATTGGCTGCAATTAATAAGGTCTTCCTGATATCCATTTATCCGATATCTAGGCATAAGTAACAATCCATTCTATGATTTCTTTTATTTAATTACCTCTTGTGAGAAAATGATCCCAAAAACAAAGGAATTAATTGTAAAGTACGCAATAACATAAGTTATATAACAACGGGGGAAGAGGGATTTGAATCATAGGCGTTTGTTGAAAATATCAGAAAATATCAATTGAGCTATAAGACACTTGATAATGCGGAATTAAGCATTTTAAATTCGTAGTTATATTGTCACAAGGAAAGATGAATACACTAGCTCCTGAGTTATAATAGAAGGCTGAGAATCCAATTCAGATCAGATTAATTTACATTTTATTTCAATAAAAACATGCCTTCGATGTTTTAATATACTTACTTGGAGCATGGCAAGATTCATCCAATCTTCAGTCACCTGAATATACAACGAAAGTATTATTAGTGAGATAGATTGAGCAAAAACAGAACCATATACTACTTGATCTGAGAAATTAACATAATAAGTTTGTACAGAAGTACTGACAGATCAATACATACACCATTGTTGCTATACAGATTAAACTTAAAAGAACTATATCTTAATTTACAAAGCTAAATAAATGTTAAATGACAATAGTTGTGAGGAAAGATTTTAAATGACAATAGTTGTGAAACAATTTGCATCTCTGCACCACACAACACACAATGACACAATCAAAACTGACGAGCATGTTACTCACCTTTTTTGGGAGTATGTTTCTTACCTAAGAAAAAAGAAAAGAGCATGCCAATACAGAGCAGTGACACCATTTTACTTGAAACTAAACAAGTAACTAAAGTAAACTCTAATGCCAGTTAAAGCATATTCTAACAAGCATTTGAAATGGTCAGAAACTCAGAGTAGGACCAATGGAGGCCGCTCTTTAATCCAATTATAAAGTCAATCATGTCCTAATTAGGTTCTTGTTTTTCAGTAAATACATATATAATATTAATCATCAATTCCAACGCTCTATACAGAGTTTGGGGTTCCACTAAAACACTATAAGAGGGTTGTTAGTATATGGGTTGATAAATGAATATAATACTCATCCCAAAAAAAAAAAAAAAAAAAAAAGATAAATGAATGTAAGCTTCTATAAGATGCTATGGTCTCAGAGCTCCAAAAATATTTCTAGTGTAGAATTTTCTAGAATGGGCAATATGAAAATGGGTTGTTACTCAAAACATGTAATTCTTATGATTTCAGCTCAGCCAAAAGGAGAGAATGAAAGAAATCTTTGGTGCTATGAATTCTAGTATGGGTGTATTGATATTTTTCATTGTACTTCTATACATGCTCTATGTATTTACCAGTCAATGTGATTTCTGGTCACTTTTCTGTGTTTTCCTTTGACTCGTTTATCAAACTTTTGAAGGATTTAGTTTAAAGTATGTAAGAGGTTTAATTCATGACTGCTAAACTGTTATTTCACAATGACTTTAAAGATTAAAATTTTGATGGATGAAAGATTGATAGTACAGCTTGTATAGTAGCTAACAATGACTACCAAAAAAATCTGACAAAGAATGAGATAATTTGATGTTGTTTTCTTAGTATTTGGGTGCAAAAGCCTTAGTGTAAAGTTATTTCTGTCCACCAAAATCTCCCAAATGGTAACAAGAATGCAAAGACTTTAATGATGAATCCTTAAATATAGCATTTCATGTTCAGAAAAGGCCATTGTTCTTTCCAGGGCTAAAATTATTCAGGCTAAATATTTGCAGAGATATGAGGGGTGCCTTTCAGACATTATCAGAAATTGATGAAATTGGTGTTCTTTATCAAAAGTGTCTAATTAACTAAAAGTCTAAAACTATAATTGATGGTGAAATTGGTGTTCTTACTACCAAGGTGGTTGAAAAAAATAATAATCTCCTAATTCCATAGGTTCATAGTATCGTGTCCTCCCCACACTCCCAACCAAATCTAATCTAATCCCAACTTATGGATAAGGGTTCCCACGCCTCACTCAAGTTTCAAGTCTGAACATCCCCAAACTCAAAAGTTTAAAGATTAAATTGTTACATATATAAGAACCGAAACTCAAAAAAAACAACAATTGCATAAACCCACAAAGTTTAGAGAAATATCATAAACCCATATCAGCGTTAATCCTATGTGGAGAGAGAATCTGAAGATTGTGGGTGGCGCCGCCGAGTTGGATTGGAAGAGAAGAAGCTAGATAGATAGGCAAACCTGGAAGAAGATGATACCGAGCGTGGAGCCTGGAACCGCAAACTTAAGAAAAGCGTGAGTCTGAACTCTGAAGAGAAGAAGCTAGAGAAGCGTGAGTCTGAGAAAACCTGGAAGAAGGAGCGTGGAGTCTGATTTGTTTTTTATTTTTATTTTTATTTTTTAAAATTATATGAATGAACAAGATCAAAACAATATTAATGGTTCAGATTACACTCACTCATCTACACACTTTGCACGTGCTAGCTTGATAAATGGTACATACAAGACTAATACTACACGTAGCTTTCAATGTACACACGGCTTGTAGTTTAGAATTCCAGCATATTTTCTTCTTATTCTTCTGATCTGTCATCTTCTGAACTATTGCCCAAGCTGCTGCTCTAATATCCGACACAAATTTCAACAACTTGTAAACAGGTTACTATTTTTTCCGCCAACTTCCGGTCATAAACATGAGTTAGTGCGTGTGGAGTTATGATTAAAAATTAAAATTATTTCACTTATTTTTGCTAGAATTCATATATCCCCTTGTATTTTTTGACACTATTTATGAATCTCACAGTACTATTTCAACTAACTTTTACCTTTAAGCTATCTACAATACTTTCGGCAATAATTTTCCATTTTCATAAAAAAAAGCGGTATCTAAACACATCCTTAGTTTTCCTTAGTAAAATGTTTTCTAGAGAAATAGAAATCGATTTTCTTGTTTGTTGTAAAATAGTTTCATTGATCTTGACTCTGGTGTTGGGTATGAAGGCAAATTTGTTTTGGTGCTTTGGGAGGCCTTACCTACACTTTTTTTTTTCTTTTTTTCTTTTAAATTGACTTTTTTTCTTGGTAACCAAAGTACCAAACAAGAAAAAAGTTATAATTATTTCACATCTTCTTATGTACCAAATACATATTGACGAGTATGAAATTAAGATCACTGACGAGTACGAAGAAACATCGTCCAGGTAAAGGACTATCTCGTCCACACCTAAGTTGGGGACGAGAATGAGCGAGAAAGCACGACGTCATTCGTCGTGCCTCTGAAGCTAGCCAAATCAACACCCGTTGAAGGCACACATAAATGTCAACAGGTTAGCATATATGCAATAACTGCGCTAGACCGGTTACAAGAGCAATAATAGCTCAATGGTCATCCGTTACACCTAAAAATGGAATCATCATTAGCAATCAATGCACCATTCTTCTTAGGAGGAAAACGCTTAGAACAGCATTAACAGACATAACTATACCGACTCAAAGCAAACCATAAAAAGGTAAAGGGAACTCAGGTAAAGGGCATGAAAAATTATTAGAGAGAAAGAATTGTGAGAAGTTTATTCTAAGAACTTGTAATCTGACTTTAGCATCGGAGAATTCTCAGCTAGCCTTATGCCGGCTAAACACTCCTTTGCCTTTTCTTGTCTTGACAACAGTTCTTGAAGATCATCCATCGACATTGACAAGGAGCATACTGACGAGGTCAACCCTCGGCTTCATCAGTTTGGCGCCATCTGTGAGGAACGTGTAACGAGTTGATTCTTACTCAAACCATTGTGCTCCTATTGATAAAGTTCCTATCTTTAGATGGACGATGCAGCAGCAACACCTCCAGATCCTGTGGTGATGGCTCAACAAATCTAGGCCCTAACAGCAAATGTGCAACAGCTAATGAGACAAAACGAAGAACTAAAGCGACGAGCCCGTCCATAGGGCAGTAACACTTTGCATCATCAGCGAAGTCGTAATAGACATGATGAGGAAGCTAGCAGCCCTGAGAATAGCAAGGGAAAGGATACAACAGAATACACTGGACAGTCTGCACCTGATAAGGACCATTTAATGAAAAATCTGCGGAAGGAGCTCGATGAAGTGAAAAATGCCATGAAGGGAAAGACAGCAATGAACCTGGATGGCATGCTTAAACGAACAAATTCTCCTTTCACAGCTAGTGTTCTAGAGTGCCCCTTGCTTCCAAAATTTCATTTGCTGCAACTAGAGTTCTATGATGGTACGAAGGACCCCCTTGACCATATAGGGGCCTTCAAGACTATTTTGAACCTGCAGCAGACCCCAGACGAAGTTATTTGCAGATCTTTCCCTGCCACCCTCAGAGGGGATGCAAGGGTTTGGTTTAGTAAGTTACCAGCATCTTCCATAGCAAATTTCGAACAACTTAGTAACTCGTTCATTCATCATTTCATTGGAGGGCAGCGCCACAAGAGGCCAACCTCTTACTTGTTAACAATAAGGCAGCAAGAAGGGGAAAGCTTGAGGGATTATGTGAAGTGATTCAATAAGGCAGTATTAGAGATTGACGAAGCTGATGATCAGGTCATCATGACGACCTTCCAAGCAGGGCTTAATAACCTCGACCTCATCTTTTCGTTAGGGAAGACGCTGCCAACTTCTATGACAGACCTGTTATTCAAAGCCCAAAAGTATATGAATGGGGAAGACGCCCTTACAACTAAAGGACTAATAAGAAAACAGAAGAAAGAGGAGACCGGGGAGTGTCATGGTAGGAAGAAAGATCGTAAGGATTCATACTTGGAGGTTAAGGCCGGCAAGAGTAGTCTTGACGCTCCGAAGAAAAAGATGAACTTCACTCCGTTAGTTATGCCTGCGGACAAAATCCTGATGTAAATAAAGGATGAACCAAGGTTGAAATGGCCTAAGCTGTTAAGCACGTCCTCAAGGAAGCGTGACCCAAAGAAGTACTGTCGTTTTCATAAAGATCATGGTCATTACACAGATGAATACTGTGATTTGAAAGAGCAGATAGAGGAGTTGATTCAACGAGGAAAACTTCAAAAGTTTATCAAAAGGGATCACCAACCTCAATCAAGGGCTGAGGATAAAAATCATGACAATGCCAAGGATGACGGACGAGACCATACAAAGCAGGTCGTAGGAGAAATATGGACGATAGTAGGGGGACCTGTATCAGGAGGGTCGTACAAGTCTTTGAAGAAGACGTATTACTGGCAAATCGATAGTGTCCACATCAAGCATCCATCCCTAAAGTACCGACGATCAGAGAATGACAACATCACGTTTTCTGAACGCGAAGCAAGTGGGATTAAGCAACCCTATGATGATCCACTCATCATTACATTGGGGATAGAAGGATTCAACACAAGGAGAGTGTTAGTTGATAATGGAAGCTTTGCAGACATAATGTACATGACGGCCTACCAGCAGCTGAGGGTAGATCCTAAGAAACTTAGACCCTTCAATTCTCCACTGGTCAGTTTTAGTGGAGATAAGATTTACCCAAAAGGAATCGTCGCATTGTCCGTCACAACTGGGGCACACCCGGCGCAAGTAACAATCCGAGTCGATTTCTTGATCATTCATTGCCTATCATTCTACAATGTCATCTTAGGACGACCAACTTTGAATAGACTCAAGGCTGTAACTTCGACTTATTGTTTGAAGATGAAGTTTCCAACTCCAAATTGGGTAGGCCAAGTATGTGGAGATTAGCTTTTGGCAGGGAATGTTATCAAGCGGTGCTGGCTTCAAAAGAAAACCACACATGGGTGGTTGAGGAAGAACCAAAAAAGTTATCCCAAGAGCTGGAAGAGGTGAACCTAGTAGAAGGGGATATTACCAAAGTGACAAAAGTGGGGATCTGAAGAGCAAAATCGTGGAGTTCCTGAAGCAAAATATGGATGTCTTCGCCTGGACTCATGAAGACATGCCAGGGATAGACAATAAAGTGATAAAGGACAAGTTTAATGTTGACCCCACCAGGAAGCCTGTCTAGCAAAAACAACGAGTTTTTGCTCCTGAGAGAAACAAAGCTGTTATGGAAGAGGTCGAAAAGCTTTTAGATGCTGGATTTATCAAAGAAGTCTATTACCCTGAGTGGTTGGCCAACGTTGTCATGGTCAAGAAATCTAACAGGAAATGGCTCATGTGTGTAGACTTTACAGATCTCAACCGCACCTGCCCTAAGAACAGCTTTCCACTTGCCAGGATCGACCAATTGGTGGACTCAACAGCCGGCCATAAGCTGTTAACATTCATGGACGCATCTTCAGGTTATAACCAAATCCACATGAACGAAGAGAACCAGGAAAAGACTGCATTTGTTACTAGCCAGGGGCTATACTGCTACAGGGTCATGCCATTTGGCCTGAAGAATGTAAGAGCCACTTATCAAAGATTAGAAAACCAAATGTTCAGTAGGCAAATTGGACGAAATATGGAGGTTTATGTAGACGACATGCTCGTGAAGAGCAAGAAAGCAAAGCTGCGCTTGGACGACCTCAGATAGACTTTCGATACGTTAAGGAATTATCAAATGAGGCTAAATCCAGCAAAGTGTATGTTCAGAGTTTTGTCAGGCAAGTTTTTAGGGTTCATGGTCTCACAGCGAGGTATAGAGACTAACCCTGAGAAAGTTAAAGCCATACTAGACAAGACGTCCGCGAGAAGTGTGAAGGAAGTTCAGAGACTAATGGGGCGCATAGCGGCCTTGAACAGGTTTGTGTCCAGGGCCACAGATAAATGCCTCTCGTTCTTTAAAACACTAAAGCAAGCTTTCCAGTGGACAGATGAGTGCGAAGTAGCTTTCCAAGCATTTAAAGATTACTTGTCCAAACCCCCATTACTAATTCCGTCCGTCAAAGGAGAAGATTTGTTTATGTACTTAGCCGTCTCTCAGACAGTTATAAGTTCGGCATTGATCTGAGAAGAACTCTAGGTTCAAAGACCGGTTTACTACACAAGCCAAGCTTTCCAAGGTGCGGAAGCAAGGTACCCAAGGATAGAGAAGTTGGTTTTTGCTTTGATCGTTGCATCAAGGAAGCTTCGTCCCTACTTCCAAGCACACACGATACTAGTCATGACGAACCAACCATTGCGAAAGGCTATGGATAGGCCAGACGTGGCAGGGAGAATGGTCTAATGGGCAGTCGAATTAAGCCAGTTCGACGTTGACTATAAGCCAAGAACAACAATCAAAGCCCAGGTGCTGGCAGACTTTGTCGTTGAATTCACCATAGCTAAGCAAGATTTAGAATCAGGTTACTGGACGATGTATATGGACGGTTCAACGGCATCAGGCATGGGTGGAGTAAGGATGATTCTCTTCTCCCCTGAAAAGGACGTCTTGAAGTATGGGGTCCAGCTTCAATTCCTAGCAACAAATAATAAAGCTGAGTATGAAGCGGTATTGATAGGCTTGAGAGTTGCGAAGGCTCTAGGTGTGAGAAACCTGAAGTTGAACTCTGATTCAAAACTCGTGATCAGGCAGATGAACAATGAGTACGAGGCTAAGGAGGATAGAATGAAGAGGTACTTAGCACTGACTAAATAGTTAATTTCTAACTTTGATGATGTTAAGATTACCTAGGTACCCCGAGAAGAAAATTCTGAAGCAAACGAGGTTGCTAGACTGGCATCGTCAGAGACCAATGAAAGACGACCTGGATTGCTCATGGAAGTGCAGTATCTTCTGAGCACTAAAGGGGTTAATGTGAATTATGTGCAGTCAGGAGAAAGCTGGATGGACCCAATTTTCACTTACATCAAAAGTGGTAATCTCTCGTTAGATTCAACAAAAGCAAGGAAAATCAAGATTAGGTCGTCCAGGTTTACGATCTTGAACGACGAGCTTTACAAGAGGGGATTCTCTCAGCCCTACTTGAAATGCCTCGATCCAGAAGACGCTGAATATGTTCTAAAGGAGATCCATGAAGAGGTATGCGGAAATCATTCTGGACCATGTTCACTCGTCGGACAAATCGTTTGTGCAGGATATTTCTGGCCAACAATGCAGAAGGATGCAACTCAGGTTGTCCAGAAGTGCGACAAGTGCTAGCAATTTAGGAATGTGCAACATGTCCCAGTGGAGCATTTGACGAGCATAACTTCACCTTAGCCATTCTCCACATGGGGAATTGACATAATGGGCTCCCTACCCCTTGGTAAAAAGCAGGTAAAATTCTTAGTCGTCGCTATTGCTTATTTTATGAAGCGGGTAGAAACAGAACCTTTGGCAGTTATAACGAAGGCCAAGATACAGCATTTTGTGTGGAAGAATCTCATTTGCCGATTTGGGATTCCACGAATCATCATCTCAAGCAATGGACGACAATTTGACAGTCATAAGTTTAAGGATTGACAGTCATAAGTTTAAGGATTTTTGCAAGGAGCTGGGGATACAGAACCACTATTCTTCACTAGGTCATCCACAGGCCAATGGCCAAATAGAAGTCACAAATCAGACTTTGCTCAGTTTGAAAATTCTATCTTTCAATCCAACGGTCCGATTTGGAAATCGAACATACCGTTGTAACCGTTAGAATCTTAAGATCATTTTTATAATATGCAATGAATGAATTAATGCAATCATGATTATTTGGGTACATGGATGGTCATTCCAGTCATCTTCCTTAATTAAATCATGGGTGCAAAATCGAGTGTCTACAATATGCAAGCAATCAAGACCCAAAAATAAAAAATAAAAAATTGCACCACAATATGTTTATGAACATGTTTTAGTTTTTAGTTTTTAATTTGAATTTTTGTTTCAACTAAAGTGGATTCATCTTTCTATTTTAAAAAATGCTAAGATTACAACTTTTATTACAATTTATTCATAATTTGCTCACGTGACAAGTTATGAGTATTAGAGTAAAAATGGTATGTCTATTTCTTCACCACTCACAGCTTACTACATGAGCAAATTATGGCAAAAATTAGTCTCTTAGTGTTTACTATATTTTATTTTACAGCAATTAGCAAATAGAGAAAGATAAAACAGAGTCCCAGTCCAGTTATAAGTCAAATAGCTCAGGACTCTCAGTCAATTGCAATGGCGAACTCAAGGCTTTGAGGTCTGACTTGGTGGAGGAAGTGGGCCAAGAAGGACTGGGCAATCGCAGCCATTGTCTTCTCTCTCATCGTCTTTCTTTTCACTCTCATCTCCGACTCTTGGAGCCGCTGTGATGACTCCAACCTCAACAACCCGTTCGATCACACTCACGATCTCGGACTTTGCTCGGTTTCCAAACAGAAGTCACAACAGTATGTTCGGTTTGAAAATTCTAAAGTTAATTTTACTAACACATACAAAAAAAAAAAAAAAAAAGTTTCTTTCCACTCTTCTTTTTGTGAAAGGGGTCTAAGTAAGACCAACACATAATTAACACAACTGCCAATAATAATCTAGAAATTTTATACAAGAAGAGTCATTGTCCTGTTTAAGTTGAGTATCGTGGCAATTACAGTCTTTAGGAATATGTCAATGTGTATGATAAAAATTTAGAAGCTACATCATGATTACCTATTTCTCAATATAACATTGATGATAAAAGGATTTCATGAATAACAAAAAGTAGATCCACATCATAAAGTACGTAGATTTTTAACTGTTTACTTTGAGATGAAGTTTATTTCATTACCTATATACTATACAAGTATGAAAGAACTGAACGGATCAAAAGTGCCTTTGAGCCTTACAAAAAATATCAAATAGTTGAAAAGCATTGCTTTAGAGAGCTTACTGCCCGTAGCAGAGTCATCCGGTCTCTTTCTCGAGCATTCTTTTAATGGCCTACAAAAACATCACCAAATCCATTAGCTTTTAACACTCAAAACCAAAGCCTTATCTGCACAATTCATACTAATTATTGGACATAATCAAGCAACTTTTGCTCGGCCTCCACCTCTGAATAATCTCTACAAGAACAAACACCATATAAACAAAATTTCATATACACCCACAAAATAATATATATATATATATATATATATATTAAACAAAACCTTCCGACTATACGACCCACACAGCAACGGCATTTTGCGTATACACTCTGCTTCTTTGCACAAAAATCAATTTAGTCCAATAACTTACAATTTATTCATTTCAGTCTTATTACTTTTAATTTATTAATCTTTTACTGGAAATTAGAACTTAAATGAATAAATCAAAAATTATAAGGCACTCGAATCTTGGGACTTGTACTTTCCATTTGGCAAGTACAGTAAGGGACTCGTACTTTCCATAATGGTGTTTCCATTCGATCTGCTCTTTACCACATAGTATGTGTTTGGATTCCACGTCCATGGCTGTGTTTTGCGTTTCACGCCTTTTCTCTTTCTTTTTTTTTTTTTTTTTTTTTTGGGTTCAGCCTGCAATTGTTGACAAGTCAACTGTGTACAGTGCACTCGTGCACTATTCATGAGTCCCACAAATTACACTTTTCAATCACTTTGTCATTAAAAATAGGTCCCACAATACTATTTACATATCTAAAAATTATTTCGTTATAGTGTTTTCAGTTCCAATTTTCAATTTTCAGTTTCACCAAAAACAAGTTGTATCAAAATGGACCCTATAGGCACACACCTGTAATCTCAGAATACAGCCTAAACTTTCCACCAACTTCCTATCATAAATATGAATTAGTTTTCCTTAGTAAAATGTTTTCCAGAGAAATAGAAATCGATTTTCTTGTTTATTGTAATACCATTTTGTTTATCTTGACTTCGGCCACCCCAAATTTCAGTTGCTCTGAAAAAAAAAAAAAAAAAAAAAATTGGCTTCCCCCAAAAAAATACAAAAATAAATAGCTTAATCTTTCCAAAACAAAATTTTTAAATAAAAAAAAAAAAAAAACACAATACACAAGGATCATCCATTATTATTTTTCATTTTTTAATCTTTTCATTTATACGTCCAATCAGTTGAGTTACAAGATTCCTGACTCCATTATATTTAAAAATTTAATTATTTTTCTTTTTAGATTATTTTCCGTACATGTTTAGAGTAAAGTAGACAATTTGTGTATACTCATTAGAGTTTAGAAAGATTATATTCATTAGAAAAAAAATATTAGGAAGATAACGAGTTCTTGTTAATCTAATTGTGTATGTATATGTTTTGAATTTATCTAGATTGATTTATAAATACCATAGTTTGGCCCTTGTAGACGACTAAATTTCTAGTTTGGAATAAATCAAACAAGTAAAATAGTTTCACAAATGCGAATTTGTATTGATGATTATGTGGTACAATTCTCTGAAATTACAAAAGAGTGATCCTCTGATTCGATCTCCTTGCAAGACTTATTGATTGGATTTGTGGTAATGTGATTTTGACTTGAACACAAAATATCCTTCGATTTGTTTGAGGGATGGATTGAAGATTGCTGAAACAGATTTACAATGAATCTCTGGCTATGAGCATGTTAGAAATCCTTTGTTCTTCACGTTCTTCGTGTTCTTCGTGTGTTCTTCATCTTTGAAGGTTTGTGGTGGAAGTTCTTCGGGGCTTTAGAAGCTTGGATCCGTAAAGCTTCACTGACTTGTGATTTGTTGATGTTTTCCGACACTTTAGGCTTGATTCCCACAAACTTTAAGATCTAGGCAAATACTCTGGATGATTCTGCTTCGAATGTTCTTCGATTTTGGGGTTGAAGTTCTTGATGCTCTTGAAGGCTTTGAGGCTTAATTCTTGTAGAGCTTTTTCACTTCTGAATCTTGGTCCCCTTAAATGTCTTAGGAAAGCTTCTATTTATAGGTCTTTGGGGGTGGGTGAACGACACGTGGCGGAGCCTAATTGGTGACACATGTCATAGCCTGATCGGTCCACTTGCATCATCGCTTACACGTGCTGGACTGCTTAAGTCATCGCTTACACGTGCAAGGCTGCTTGTGTCATCGCTTACACATGTGCTGATGCGTGATTGGTTTTTGCATGACACTTGGCAAATTTCCATTGGCTTCTGAATAGTGATAGCAAAACCTAGTAGCAGTACGTGGTGCTTTGTAATTGGCTGTATTTTGTGGACTTGGTAATGTGACATGTCAACTTGTGATTGGTCCGGAATTTTCCCTTTCTACAAATGCCCCTTTGAGACTCGTTCACACACACAGTCTCGGAGTGTGGTGTGGGAATGAGTTTAGAAAATGGATTTTTGTACTTGACTCTTTAAGTGAAGTAGTTGAAGGTGGTGGAGCTTTCAGCGGGATGAGATAATTTCCGAAGAGTAAACCCACCTATATGAAAGACTTTGATGAGACTGAAAAGGGGTCTGCCAGCATTTGAATGTATTTGGGTGACCGAGCCTTCTCAGCATAGTTTAAGTTGAAGTAATTTCAAAAGAGTGTTCTATGGTATTTGAAGTGGGTTGGTGAGGGGGAAAGTTATTTGCAAGAAGTTGGATGTACTTGCAAGATTGACTCATTTCAACAGAGGTTAAGTTGAGGTAATTTCAAGAAAGTATTTCAGATCATTAGTGGCGATCACAGGGTGTAGAAGATGGGGAAGATGAGAGAATGGTGGCTGGGTACATCATGTAGAGTCAAGGGGCTAACCTTGTGTTTTTAAGAAGTCCAGGTGAAGTGATTTCTGAAGAACATACTCTGGATTACGGCGAGGACATGTGGGAAAGTGGTTGAATGTGCATATGTAATTGTTTCACTCAGGTTAAGTTGAGGTAATTTCAGAAGCTTATGGATTCTGGGGATGCTGATGTTGGTGGTGAAGAAGACGGGGATGAAGCAAAGCAAATGGGTGAAACATACACCACCATGGCACTGGCCCTGTATGTTGGGGTCCTTCTGGTGTAGATGTTTATGGGAAGTACATCTTTGGATATGGGACTGACTGCATGCTGAATGAGGTTTAACGGTAAGTCGTAAAATGTGCATGTGTGATGGGACCATGCCGACGGACGTTAAGTTGAAATAATTTCAGAAGAGTACCTTCTGAAATTCTTCAAGCTGATTTTAAGTTGGAGTAATTCTAGAAAGTGAGTTTTGAGGTACCAGCAATGATGACCTTTGAGTCCCACAGTGGTGGGGACATGGAATAAGGCTTTGGTGACCATTTACTGACACCAAAGGCTGAATTCTGATGAGCTGGTGCCTTGGAGGTTGTTTCAAGTGTTGGATGGAAGACAATTTGTAGGATACCCCAATACTTTTTACCATCTTCACCTACTGCCACTTGTTGGAAAAGCACAGAAAAATGAAAGATGGAGCTAACTTGTGATTCTGGTCTTTGAAACTAGCCAAGTTGCTGTTTGTTCCAAACCACTGCTTCTACTGGAAGACTAAGCAATTGGAGAGAGACTACGGGAGACCTGAGGTTACGAACAGGTGTCTCTGCTGGACTTGGATTTCCTGGCCAACCAAGTCCACGGAAGCATGGAAGGACACTACAGACCTTGTTATGAGTAATTTTATGGACAAAGGTGGTCGTTAAGTGGAGAAACAAAATTTGTTTGGATCTCAAAACTACAATGATGTTGTAAAAAGGGTTTTGACCGAACCATAAGAGGGTTGATTTCAAACGGATTATGAAGCAATATTGGTTACTAAGTGTTGAGAATGATGAGGCCATAGTGAGAAATGGCTGTGAGAAGGAGGACTTGAAAATTTGAAAGAAGCAAATCTTCATTTCATGATTCAGTGTGTTTTTCTTGATGAGTTCTTGATGAATCCAACCTTTCTATTTATAGTGGAGAGACGAAGAATGGTAGATGGGTAGTTGAGAATGACGGATGAGGATTTTTGGTGAGAATGGTAGGCACCGAACAGGAGACCGGTAGGTGGGAGACTGGTAGGGAAAGAGAATGGTAGATGGGAGATCAATAGGCACCGAACGGGAATGGTAGGCTGAACTAGTGACCCAGTGTAATTTCAAGTTCAAGACACACTTGTGAGAGTTCATTTGTATTTTGGAAGAGAAGCCTAGATGAAGTCTGGAGAATAACCCTAAGAGAATCCAGACCAAGTGGATGAATCTCAAATTTTGATCTTGGGAACTTCTGTTTTGGACACTGCTTGTACTTCGGAGAAATGTGTCACATAGGTGGTTTCTAAGTCCAAAAAAAATAAGCGGATTTCACAATTAGAACCTATGTGAAAATCTGTTTAAACAAGCTTTGCTCGAACATCCTTATTCTTGGTCAAAGTTCACATTAAAGCCAATAGCTATAAAATCACACTTTTTGAGCAATTTCAGACTCTCAAATGAAGAAATAAACCCCAAAATTGGAATCTACACGAAAAATTGGGCAAGACAGGTCCTTCTTGAAAATTTTGACTTTTGGTCAAAATTTGTGCAAAAGTCAAAATTTCTAGAAATTGGTCGGTTTGCACAATTTCCGAATCTCGAACAAAGAAATGGATTCCAAAATCGGAATGTACACAAAAAACTGAGTGGGACAGGCCCTTTTTGAAAATGTTGACTTTTTGGTCAAAGTCAAAGGTCCACTTGGTCAAAGCATTTTCTTTCTCACTTTTTTTTTTTGGCAGGCGGTTCGGATCCGGGTCGGATTTCCGGGTCGGTTGGACAAACGGGTCAGATCAAGTAGTGGAGGATGATGTCATCCATGACGTCATCACTCTAGGCTCGTGTGTCAACACCAATGCATGAGAGAACGCCGACGCGTGGGAGCACGTGAACGGGAGTAGCTGCGCATGTCGCCGAACACAGCCACCACCGAATCTTTTGGCGGTGCGTGCTTGGGTTTTTGGGCCTGAAATTTTCAGGTTTTGTAGATCGGGGCACGCTAGATCAAGTGGTAGTTTCTGTTTTCTGAATTGGCGGGCATATTTGCACAGATTTGAAGGACTAGGCCTCGGGTCATTTGAAAGATCGTGGCTTCGTGTGGCGGTGCGTGCAGCCGTTTTTGGTCTTAAAATTTTTAGGTTTTGTAGATCTAAGGCTGTAGAAGACCATAGCATAGTCAGTTTTCTAAAATCATGGGCAGATTTGCACAGATTTGAAGGAGAAACCCGCAGGACGTTAGGAGTTTGTGGCCACTCATGGGTTTGGTGGGTCGAAGGCCGTAGAAGACTCCCCGTAGTGTCGGTTTCTTGGCTCTATAGTCTTCGGCGGCTCTGACAATGGATTAATGTCTTCGGCGGCTCTGATAGTTTTTGACATTGGTAAAGCAGCAATGTCTCTGCTTTCAAGGTCGGCAGCACAAGTAGCTTTGAACAATGTTTAGGCTAGAGCTCCATCCCAGGCCTAGTGTAGCAGTTTTTTTTAGATGACATGTGTACTTTTGTAGGCCTATAAGCCATCTTTTCTGAGGTCTAGTGTAATATTTTCTTTCTAACAGCATGATACATTTATGAGCTTTTACCTTTCTGATTTTTCAAGGTGGGTACGTCACCCTTTGAAAATATGTACTATAGTCTTCAGTAACATAATACTCTGTATAGAGAAACCATGCCTTTTCTTTTTTCTTTTTTCTTTTAATTATTTACTTATTTTCTATTATTTAATTATTTTTTTTTTTTCACAGCTATCATGATGCTGTCTTTTAAGGATTCGAAGATTAGTCAAGAACCAGCCTTGTTTATTTGTAAGAAGGGAGATGGCAAGGATGCGAAGGCTACGACTTTGATTGTTCGTCCGCCCATAATTGGAAGATTTTCAGAGATGGGGTCGTAACTCTTATCCTTTCAATTTGCCGAAATGGTCACAGGTCATTCCTTCTGATGGCAGCTCTAACTTAGAGACAACTATCCTTCTTTCTTTGCATTACAAAAATGTTGCTAAATCAAAGTCATACAACACTTTGGGACGAGAGATAATTGCAAAACGTGCCGATTGGGACTTTTCCTTTAGCGTGAACGGAGGGTTTTCCTACTTCTCCCTTTATTGGGATTGGCTAGAAGATGTTCTCGGTCGGTGTAAACACCTCCTTAATGCGACCCACCTCTACGGTGCTGTCTTTGCCTTCTTGTTCACATATGATTATGATGAGAACCTCATGAAAGCATTTTGTGAGTGTTGGAGTCCGTCAACCAATACCCTCCATACCTCAGTTGGGGAAATTTCCATCACACCATGGGATCTTTCCATTCTTGGTGGACTTCCTTGCACAGGTGCATTTTATGACGAAGTAGTACCCAATGCGCAAGAGCTGGATGGAATCAATGACCAAGGATGACCCTATCTGCCGTACAACTGTCGCTACCTCTTCCTAGCGTATCATCACCTTCAAAACCGGTTGAAGAGACAAGGGAAAGTAAGTGTTTGTGACTGGATTACTTTTTGGTATAGAGGAAATAGCAAGTACTCGGCTCCTAGAAAACCAACGAGATGGACAACCATTCCCAAGTGTAGTCAGAACCCCTCGGGAGAGATAAATGAGCATGGACCATGGTCTGATAAAGAACACGGGGTCTTTGTGGATCTTCAAGTTGAAGGTGACTTAAAGGAGGAGACTTACCTATCGACGCTTCTTTCCTGTTGGCTGTGCATATTTGTCTTTCCTATCAAGGATTAGAACATCATCCGTCTAGGCACTTTCAAGATTGCTAGTTCCATAGCTAATGGTCGTTCATTCGGCCTTGCTCCCCCAGTATTGGCTAGCATTTATCGTGGACTTAAACACCATTTCTTCCTCTCCTACCCCGAGCAAGTCTAGAGCTAGTTTTGCCATCCATTATGTTTATGCCTGGGTAGGTCATTTCTTCCGAAGCAATCGCATCACCCATGATAAACCATCTGATGCTTTGATGACTAAATATTCCAGTGTAGGCTACGTCTCTCCGTTCAACAAATTCTTTGCACGCAAGCGCATACAAACTGCCACCAACTTTCTTTGGCACCGAACTACTTTCAAGAAAAGTTATGACCAGACTTTTATTGACAATGATCACTTATCCATTTAGAAGTTTGACTACTTTATGAGCCTTCGCTCGGGATATTTGTCACTTCGATGTGAAGATCAACACATTGTGAAAGCATATAGTCCTCACAGATTCAGTGGGTGCTTTGGATTTCATCAAGACATTCCAAGTGATTTAAAGGAAGAAATTCATACAGGCTCTTTAAAAGACCTATGCCAATTCTACCAATCATTCACTCACTGTAACACAGACTCTAAGGTACTCATTTTAGCTTTTTCCATAGACTTTGGAAGTTGGGTCAGACATAGCTACAAACAATGGTGGGAAGGGGTTTGTGGAAATGATTTTACCAAAGGAACAGATCTTCTAGCTGACATCGCCTTCTTCCATGTTAAGCCATTAACATCCAACAAACCTCAGAAGGGAAGAGGGAACTACAAGACCCATACATTCCACAACCTTTGTTAGAGTTTGCACGACGTCGTCTTGAAGATGATAATCATTCAAAAGACTCATCTCGGCATATCGGAGTCGCTCGAAGTTAAGGCACCAAAGGTCCATTTGTTTTACCAGTTAGGGATGCCATTAAAATTTCTGAAGAGGAGGTGTGTAATGACCTAGGCTAAAATTGGAAACATTTGAAGAGTCCAATGAAGGGTGTTGATGCAGAGAATTCTATTAATCATGTGCATCTTCTTACAAATAGTGAGTCTTCTATCTCAAAGCCATCTGCGAAGAGTTCGGATCTCAGGAGGTGTAAGTTTGATGATGTTGGTACGTCGTCCAAATTTCTGAATGAGACAGAAAGGGCACCTCTCCCATCCCTGCAACCGACTAGCCCTCTGGCAGTCTCTGTGTTTCAAGCCAAGGCACATATTTCTTCCGTGCGTAGGAAAGGGGCTTTTATGCTAGGAGATGTTCTTCTAAACAGGCTTTCAAATCTTCTTGTAAACAACGTCCTCCCACAAGCTGAAGTACATGAAATTTATAGTGGGGTTGAAAGTCTTGGAATGGACCCTCAACACTTGCGCGAGAATGTTGACAAATATTGTGAAGGTATCGCAGACTATTTGAAGATGAAGGAATCTCTGAACAAATGACCAAGTCCCGTTATCTTAATTCAACACAAGGCTGAAGTTGAATTCCTCCTTTCTGAAGCATCGCAGAAGAAAGCATATTTGAAGACCGAACTTGATACTGTTAGATTGAGGATGGTTGACCTGCAAACCGAGCTCATCCAACTAGAGCAATCACTGTCTCAAATTGAGACTCATCAAGTTGAACAATACAATGTTGTGCAAGACTTAGAAGAACAACTTGAAGAAGTCAAATCTACCCCCGCTCTTGAAGACCAGGATATGAAGGCTTTAGAGAAGATACGAGCCCTTCTGGAAGATAATCGTTCTAGCTTGAAAGACTTGAAATGGATGTCGTAATCTTTTTGTTTTAATTCCCTTCATACATGTCATCATGCTTTCCTCTGTATTATTTTCCTTTTGTCAATCAATAAAGAAGACTTTATTCTCTGTTCCTTCATTTTTTTTTTTTTTAGTGCGAGACTGAACTTAGCAAAAGATACTAAGTTGCCTACGTACCCTTGAGAGGGATCAAGTCATCACGTAGTTCAAAAGATTTTTTTGTTTTTTTTATTATAATTTTTTTTTCTTATATGTTTTTGCAAAAAAGGGGGGCGCAGTGTATAATAGTGGGTATCACTACTGATCGAACCCGAGACCTCAGCCTCAAGAGTGACATAGGCATCCAACCACTACACTGCACTCGCAATTGATGACATAGAGTAGGATTAATTTCTTCTTATTGGTACGCTTTCAAGGGTAATGGGAAGACATCATGTACTCTTGCAGCGCTACAGTGGGCAGTTTAAACTCTTACCAATGAGCAATCCTTAATTTTCAAGCATAGAAGCGTTTGGGCAACTTCCCATTGATAGGGTCGATCCTTACACCATCATTATCAATCAACTTGTAAGCTCCATTAGTGTAGACTTCTTGCATAACATAAGGTCCATCCCATTTTGAAGTGAACTTATTGCTTGTACGATGAGTTGTGATGATAGGTCTTCGAACGACGAGGATTAAGTCACCAACTTGGAATGATCGTGGTTTAACTCTTTTATTAAATGTGCTTGAAAGACGAGCTTGATAGCATTCAAGGCGTTGTTGGGCCTCGAGCCTTTCTTCATCAAGCGCCTCTAATTCTTGCAATCTGAGCTTGGCGTTTTCTTCTCCAGTCAATCCTTCTTGAATGGCAATCTGTAATGATGGGATTTGGCGTTCTAAAGGAAGGACGGCTTCTACTCCGTAGACAAGAGAATATGGCGTCGCTTGAGTAGGCGTTCGAAATGTTGTTTGATATGCCCATAATGCTTCTCCGATTCTTTCATGCCAGTCTTGCTTTGTCTTGGATACCACTTTTTTCAACAAACTGCCAAGTGTTTTGTTAAATGCTTCAGCTAGTCCATTTGCCGGGGCATTGTACATGGAGGAGTTGTATTGTTTAAATTCAAACTTCTCGCATAGCTCTGTCATCAGCCTATTGTAGAATGGTTTGCCATTATCAGTTATGATATACCGAGGGACACCATACTGATAGATCAAGTGAGTTCGAATGAAATTTATCACCGTTTCTTTCTTCACTTCCCTAAGGGGTACAGTTTCTGCCCATTTTGAGAAGTAGTCAGTTGCGGCCAAGATGTACAAATGGCCATCGAATGACTTTGGTAATGGCCCTATTGCATCAAGCCCCCATGCATCAAAAGGCCAAGAAGCTACAGTTGGGTGTAGAGGTTCTGGCGGCTGATGGATGAAGTTTGCATGATACTAACAAGCTTCGCACTTCTTAGCGCACTCCATAGAATCTTGCACCATCGTCGGCCAGTAGTAACCCATTCGTTTGATCCTATAGTGTAACTTAGGACCTGACTGATGTGTGCCACATATTCCAGAATGAGTCTCCTCTAAGGCTTATTTAGCCTCCTCCTCTTCTAAGCAACGGAGAAACAATTTATTAAATGAACGGTGGAAGAGAGTGTCTTTATAGTAAATGAATCGAGCAGCCCTTTGCCAAACTCCGGTCTTATGGCGTTTATCATCTGGGAGTCTTCCATGTTGAAGGTATTCAATGATCACTTGTCGCCAATCTTCTTTTTCAACAAGGCATACAGAAATGATGTTGGCTTGGTCTTCTTCATCTTCTTCAACCAGGAGAGGTACCACCCACCTTTGGGAAATAGCAACTTTGGTTGTCTCTTCTTAGGATAATGCTAAGGCGGTAGCCAAATTAGCTAAAGTATCAGCCTGTCTATTCTCCTTCCTTGGTATATGCTCCAATGTGATGGCCTCAAAATTTGCTACCAACTTCTTTGCATATTTGCAATAAGGGATAAGGTTTTCTTTCTTGATATCATACTACTCCGAGACTTGGTTGATAATTAATTTGGAATCCCCAAAGATCTCAAGCTGCGATATGCCCATCTCAATGGCCATTTATAGACCAATAATCAATGCTTGATATTCAGCTACGTTGTTAGAGCAAAGTTCGCTTAATGAGAACGAGTACAGAAGTATTTGTCTTTGTGGAGAAACAAACACTACACCTGCCCCCGCTCATTCTCGACGTGCAGCCTCATCGAAAAACATCATCCATGGTGGCATTACTTCAATGTAAAACACATCTTCATCCGGGAAATCATCGGAGAACTCCCAATCAGATGAAACTGGGTCATCAGCTAAGAAATCTGCCAATGCTTGTCCTTTGACAGCTTTTTGTGGAACGTATGCAAGGCCATATTGTTGTAGCAAGACTGCCCATCAAGCTATATGACCTGAAACCACTGGCCTGGAGATGACATATTTAATCGGGTCCGCTTTTGCTATCAAATGGACCATATATGCTTGCATGTAGTGTTCCAATTTGTCTATGGCAAAGGAAAGAGCGAGACACATCTTTTCGATAGGAGAATAATTTAATTCAGCCTCATTGAGAGTTCGACTTAGATAATAAAGGGCTCTTTCTTTCCCCTCTTCATTTTCTTGTGCCATAAGAGCACCTAGAGACTTTTCTTGTGCCGCGATGTACAGCACCAAAGGCTTTCCTGGGATAGGAGCACCCAAAACTGGAGGATTAAGCAAGTATCTTTTGATGCATGCAAAAGCATTGCTACAAGCCTCATCCCATTCAAAGTGCACATCCTTTTTCATCAATCTATTGAAAGGTTGACATCGGCTAGCCCAGTTCGAGATAAATCGTCGTATGTAGGCTAGTTTTCCTTGCAAGCCTTTAAGTTCTATCAAATTCTTGGGCTCTGGCATTTTCTGGATGGCTTCAATTTTGGATTGGTCAATTTCAATACCACGGTGTCTCACAATGAAACCAAAAAATTTCCCAGATGTTACACCGAAAGCGCATTTGCGAGGGTTCATTTTGAGCTGATACTTTCTTAGGCAGTTGAACACGGATCGCAGATCTGCCAAATGGTCTTCTCTCCTTTTTGTTTTAACCACCAAATCATCGACATAACACTCCACATATTTATGAAGTACATTATCAAAGATCTTTTGCATGGCCTGTTGATAAGTAGTACCAGCGTTCTTTAGTCCGAAAGGCATTACTTTGTAACAGTAAATGCCCTTAGGAGTACGAAAAGCTGTAAGCTGCTCATCCTTCAGATTCATTCGAATTTGGTTGTAACCTGAAGAACCATCCATGAAAGATAAAGCTTCATGACCGATAGTGGTGTCAACCATGACCTCAGTGATGGGTAATGGAAAATCATCCTTGGGACATGCATTGTTCAAATCACGGAAGTCAACGCACACCCGGATTTGTCCATTCTTATTTTTGACAGGGACATTGTTAGCGATCCATTCTGGGTATTGTACTTCACAAATGAAGCCTGCTTCAATGAGCTTATTGACCTTGGTTTCTATTTGAGGGATAAGCTCTGGCCAAAAGCGTCTTTGGGCTTGTTTGACTGGGTGCACGCCCTTCTTTACTGCCAAATGGTGTAGAGTAATACCTGGATTGAGCCCAGGCATTTCCTTGTAAGTCCAAGCAAACACATCTTTATATTCTACCAGGAGCTTGAGGTATCCTTCTTCCTCTTCAAGGGTGAGAAGTGCACTGATGAAAGTTGGCCGGGGTTCTTCAGCAGTTCCTAAATTGATCTCTTTAAGTTCATCAATTGTAGCTTGTCCTGCATCTTCCAAGGCTGGAGGAGCTTCATCAACCTCTTCATTGGTTGCTTCAGCATCTGACAGTATACCCTCTTTTATTGTAATATGAAAAAAGGATGATACCTCTTCAATTTCCTCATTGTGGATGGATGACTGACTTGTTTGTACAATCGTTCATCTTTTGACTTTGAGGGATCCTTCAGTGTTGATATCCAAGGTAAAGTTACGTTTCATGCATGAAGGAATGCTACTGCGGATCTCATCATTAGCTTTCTTCTTCCGTTGAACGTCAAAGTTTATTGAATTTTGAGAATGACTATCAATAGGCCTTTTTGTTGCCCCCAGTCAATCAAAGACTGATTTACAAGCAAAAGTGTCCCGATTTTGTGTTAAGCAAGTTGTATTTAACCTGTCGAACATTGTGATTTGTGGCGATGAGGCCTCGATGCAATCAAACATTGAGACACGGGGAGAAGGGTGGTCTTTTCTTTGATTGGAACTTTTGCCAACCTCCACTGTTATGTATTGGGAACTCGAAGTATTTCTTCTTTTCTTGATCCATATCTGGGCTGGTTGTTTAGGAGTATAACCTAATCCGGTCTTCGGGATAGGAATTTTGTGCCCTTCAAGCCGTATTTTCCTTTGTGTTTTGCTAAGACCATGCATCCTTTCTCCAGTGGCTTTTGGAATTAGCTTCCCTAAGTCCTCTTGTTTTGAGAAATCGTAGCCTGCTTTGGCTAATAGCCTATATGCCTTTGGGTTGAACCATTCTTTCGTCCACTCACTTGGTAGAATATCATGCTCTATCGGACTTTGCAAAGACCTCACGAATCCATTTAACGGCTTCGAGGGCAAAGGATTTGTGGATGAAGTTAAAGGCATGACATGATTTTCTTTCAATATGGCTACATCTTCTATCGTGAGTTTTGCAGAAGGCCTCCCCATGTCTCTTGTAGGTTGAAGGCATTCCACGAATGGTGATTGTCCATTCTTGCGGTGTGATAATGGTACATACCGGAGGAATGGAGGGCTATTGGAAGGCACTAAAACTTCCACTCTCACTGAATTATTGCTAGATTCAGTAGAATGATCATTCTCATGTTCTGGACCTTTCTTTGGGGAAGAAACGTCCTTTCTGGCGATGAATTTAACATGCTCCTTTTTACCCTTTTTACTTTCCATAGACGGGATCCCAACTGGAAGAACCTCACTAGAAATGTCTTCTTTTACATAAAATTTTGCATCAGTAAAGTGAGCTTCGGTCTCAGCAAAAGGCTTCAAATCAGCATCAACCTTTTTTATTCCATTTTGAAGGAACTTAAAGCATTGATGCAAAGTCGACAGCACTATTCCATTTCCATGGATCTAGGGACGCCCTAACAACATGTTGTAGGTCGTCTTGGCATCAATGACGTGGAACAAGACGTTGCTTGTCAATTCTCCAATGATCAGGTCTAGGTGGATCATGCCGATTGCACGTTGTCCTCCTTGGTTAAAACCTTGGATGACCAAACAACTGTGTGATAACTCTTCCATAGTAAGACCCAGCCGTTTCATGGTCATTTTTGGAAGTATGTTAACGGCTGAACCTCCGTCAATGAGGATACGCTCGATCCTTTGTTCACGAGCGTAACCAAAGACATAGAGTGGGCGATTGTGGGGATTAGAGCCTAACAATAGATCCTCATCAGTAAAGGTTAAGTCTGGAGAGCATGCGTAACATCCCTATGTTTGTTGAAGTGTGTTGGTTTAAGGGGTGTATATCTCTGGCTTTTCAAGAGCTTAGGTGAGCACTTCTTTCAGTGAGATGGAGGATTACAAGGGTTCAACTTCATTGATCTGAGATTGGAGTTCCTCCAAAGATGACAAAGTCTCTTTTGAACCACCTTGTCAACATCCTCCTTTTCATCTTGAATTTTGCAACGAGAAACTGTGTGGACAGCCTCGGCTGAGTTATTTTGAAAGCATTTTCTGGGCAAGAATTCTTCCAATGTGATGAGCTTTCAAGATTTTTGGGTTTGTGCTGAATCTTCATACACTTTTGTTCCCAGTCTCCCTCGCCTCTTATTGCCCCTTCCTCTTGACCGAGGCTGAATTTGCTTTTGTGCTTTTTGGGACTATTGGGCGATCAAATGAAGAGGGAATGTTCGTCTCTATTTCCATCTCCTGCGAGTAACCATTGTCCAGCCCTTTTCCTCATCCATTGTTGACCTTTTATCATCATTTGAATTATAATCAGGTGCTTTTTGTGAGAGCTGAACTTGAACAAGTTCCAGAGAACCAAATTGGATGAGCGTGGTATTTGCCCCCTGCTTAGTAGTTGGAGACATGCAAATAGGTAACCCATAAGAAATTGTTGCAATGTTTGATTGAGCAACATCATTAAAATCCAAGTCAATCTTCCTTTCCTTGGCTAGCTTCATGATGAGTTCTTTAAGGACAAAGCATTTTTGGATTGGATGGCTTATGATGCGATGATACTTACAATAGTTCAGGTCATCAACTTTTCCTATCTCTTCCGGCCGTTTGCATTTTGGCAATTCAATTAATTTCAACTTGAGCAGTTGTTCTAGCATTTCGGGCATATCGGTATCTAGGAAAGGATACACCTTTTGTTCCCATTCCTTAAGTAATGAGCGACGCGTCTCACATTGTTGGCCTCCCTCGGGCCTCTTCTCATTAGCCCTCACATTTCTTGTTGAAACTTTGACTGAGGCAGGGTTGACATTCATTGAGTCTTTGATATTACTTTTCGTATTCCTGTCATTTTTCTTTATTTCCCGTCTTTCTTTCCTTTCCTCAGGTACGGGAGGTTTCGTATTTCCATGGCTAGAGATACTCAATTCCATGTCATGCGCACGAGTTGCCAACTCTTCAAATGTTCAGGGCTTTATCCCTTGAAGGATGTAAAGAAGTCCCCAATGCATGCCTTGGATGCACATCTCTACAGAAGATATTTCAGAAAGTCTATCCTTGCAATGTAGACTCAAAGAATGCCACCGATTGATATAGTCAACGACAGGCTCATCCTTCCACTGCTTGGTGTTAGTAAGCTCCATCATGCCTACCATGCGACATGTGCTATAAAATCGATTGAGAAACTCCCTTTCGAGTTGCTCCCAATTGTCGATCGATTCGGGTTCCAAATCAGTGTACCAATCAAATGCATTTCCCTTGAGTGAACGGACATATTTTTTTACAAGGAGGCTTCCTTGAGTTCCTGCATTCTCACAAGTCTCTACAAAGTGAGCAATATGTTGTTTTGGATTTCCCTTCCCATCAAATTGTAGGAACTTAGGAGGCTGGTACCCATTTGGCATTCTCATGTTGTCAATGTGCTTTATGTGGGGCTTTGAATATATGAGGGAACTAGTGGAAGAACCCCCATACTGTGCTCAAATGGTATTTGTTATCATGTCTTGCAGTTGTTGGACAGATAATGAGGCCATTGAGGTGGAATGTCCGTGTTGAGAAGTGCCTTCACCTCCTTTTCCTTTATCAACCCTAGCGTTTTCTCCTTTCAAGGTAAAGCCAGGTGGGTGCTCAGGGCCAAGACTTGATTCACCCGAATCTTGTACTTCCAGTTTGTTCATCAGGGTTGCAATTTTGACAACCTTCTCTTCAAGTGCTTTTGTGAGAAGGGTGACCCTTTGTTCCATTTCAGCCATTTTGTCTTCCATGGTAGAGGTGTTAGTCATCATCACTGGCATGACCTCCAGATATGATTGAGAGAATGATGAAACAAGATGAGTCAAAGGTATTTCATTCCTTAAGTTTCTCATCACGGGTGAAGAGTTGATAAAAAAGGTCTTTGTTGGGGATCATTCATTATTGATCTCCAAATCTTTTGAGACAGACAAATCCTTAGCGGTAGCTTTCCTATTTGCAAGAAAGTCTAGAGAGATGGTTGGCTGGGGTTGAAGTCGATCAAGAGCTTTGGATCGACTACGAGTGATTGGGCCGACATAATCATCAGCACTGGAATCATCGACCACTGATTTTCAGACATTCTTGCTAGAGGCCATTGAGACTAGTAGCAAATCAAATTTCTTTTCTTTTGAAGGAGAAAGAGATGAGAGGCAGAGAGGTCCCACTGGGCGTGCCAAAATTTGTAGACGACTAAATTTCTAGTTTGAAATAAATCAAATAAGTAAAATAGTTTCACAAATGCGAATTTGTATTGATGATTGTGTGGTACAATTCTCTGAAATTACAAAAGAGTGATCCTCTGATTCGATCTCCTTGCAAGACTTATTGATTGGATTTGTGGTAATGTGATTTTGACTTGAATACAAAATATCCTTCGATTTGTTTGAGGGATGGATCGAAGATTGCTGAAACGGATTTACAATGAATCTCTGACTATGAGCTTGTTAGAAATCCTTTGTTCTTCACGTTCTTCGTGTTCTTCATGTGTTCTTCGTCTTCGAAGGTTTGTGGTGGAAGTTCTTCGGGGCTATAGAAGCTTGGATCCATAGAGCTTCACTGACTTGTGATTTGTTGATGTTTTCGGACACTTTAGGCTTGATTCCCGCAAACTTTAAGATCTAGGTAGATAGTCTGGATGATTCTGCTTCGAATGTTCTTCGATTTTGGGGTTGAAGTTCTTGATGCTCTTGAAGGCTTTGAGGCTTGATTCTTGCAGAGCTTTTTCACTTCTGAATCTTGGTCCCCTTAAATGTCTTACGAAGGCTTCTATAAATAGGAGTTTGGGGGGTGGGTGAATGACACGTGGCAGAGCCTGATTGGTGACACATGTCACAGCCTGATTGGTCCGCTTGCGTCATCGCTTACACGTGCTGGACTGCTTAAGTCATCGCTTACACGTGCGAGCCTGCTTGTGTTATCACTTACACGTGCACTGATGCGTGGTTGGTTTTTCCATGACACTTGGCAAATTTCTGTTGGCTTCTGAATATTGATAGCAAACCTAGTAGCAGTACGTGGTGCTTTGTAATTGGCTGTATTTTGTGAACTTGGTAATGTGATGTGTCAGCTTGTGATAGGTCGGGAATTTTCCCTTTCTACAGCCCCCTAAGCCAAAATTTCTAGCTTCGTCACGAGATATCTAGGTGAATTTGTTTTGGTGCTTTGAGGGGCCCTGCCTGCTGCTCATTTTTTTTCTAAACGAGATTCTGTTTTGGACTTCTGGGTTTTAGTTTTAGAGTACCTAAAACACTGTGACTTTAGTTGTTTACTATGGCCGCCAGGGTTATTTTATTTTTTTATTTAAATCAGACTCTTTTTTTTTTACTTTTTAACCAAACAAAAAATATTTATAATTATTTTACATCTAATGTACCAAATACTTATCCTGAAAAACTTAAATATTTTCTGTGGTGGGTAAAGTCTGTCAGTTGATGTTGGGCCATAACTCATGTACCAAGCCCAGCCGCGATAAAGAAGAAAAGGCATGGGCGTAGGATATCCCGTCCCAATCGTGATGGGCCGGGCCTGCTAAGGGGCGTCCGAGGAGGAACACCTCCTCGGACTCACCAAGTACGCATCCAATTTGCACCCCATACTTAGCGAAAGGTCGCCCAATACACGGAAACAATGCGTGACACTCAGGAAGGAGGAGGGGACAATCACAACTGCCGCATTAAATGCCAGGGAACTACTTTTCCAGCCGCATTAATGTGGAAGGGACAGGAACGCAGAATGACCTTGGCCAGTGCAACTCACAGAAAGGAGGGAGGATGACCTATGGAACAGGCACTCGAGTGGAGGATCGGATGACTGACAAGTGTAGGGACATGATCTCAGGAAGGGTGCTATATAAGGAAAGGAGATCCCCATGGAAAAGGATCGGATGGCAGATAGAAGAAAGGATAAAGAAGGAGAAAAGAGAGAAGTAACAGGAACAGCCTCAGGGACTTTTACTCCAAAAGCTCGAAGGAATATCCCTACGTCCAACTAGGTTGCATGGCTTGGTCGTAACTTCATTTCTCCTGTCAAAGACCTAGTTCTATAACCTGCTCTCTACAAATTCATTGTTGAGGGACTTTTGGGCCAGGATCTCCCACCTGTTGGGTCTGAGCCCCAAATTCGTCACCCTACAATTGGCGCCGTCTGTGGGAAGAACTTGTGTCTCGACAAGTGAAACAGCAAGGGATGGAAGGATCAGGTCCGCGCCAAACCGGACGTACTGAATCTCAACGACAGGACAACTTTGTAAACCTTGAACGAGCAAAAGACCAAAATGATCAACGAGAGGGCAGTGTGAACACCGCTCACACAAGTAAAAGTCGCTCGAAAGGGAAAGACCATGCATCCCGCCAGCACAACGAGCAGAAGGCTCTGCAGCAAGAGATTGAGGATTTGAAGAAAAGGCTGCGGCGAGCCCAACAAAAACGTCCTTTGCCCATTTCGGATACTAGCAGTGGTGAGGATGATGAATACAGACGAAGGAGGAGGACCCCCCCGAGCGAGACGTTCTCCTATGAGGAAGAGAGGCCTCACAAACGCGGCCGCAAAAGCCCACCTTACCAAGGTTTAGTCAATGACGCCATGAGCAAGGCCCTGGATCGAATCTCCCAGTCGCCATTTACCCGTAGGATAGAGCGGGCGGTGCTCCCTCGGTGATTTAATCAGCCAACGTTTAGCCTGTACAATGGTCGAACTGACCCAGTGGAGCACGTGAGCCAGTTCAACCAGAGGATGGCCGTTCACTCCAGGGACGAGGCGTTAATGTGTAAAGTGTTCCCCTCCAGCCTGGGGCCCCTGGCCATGAGATGGTTTGATGCCCTCCCACCAAACTCTATAGACTCCTTCAAACAATTGACGCAGGCCTTTGGCTCCCGCTTCATCACCAGCACTAGAGTCCCTCGGCCCCTCGATTCCCTTTTATCTCTGTCCATGCGAGAAGGAGAGACGTTAAAGGCCTACTCGGACAGATACTGGGAGGTGCACAACGAGGTAGAGGGGAGTCACGATGACGTCGCCATCAGTGCCTTTAAAAGGGGCTTGCCGACAGAGCATGGCTTGAGAAAGTCTCTCACAGGGAAGCCAGCAACCAGCGTGCGGCAACTTATGGACAGGATAGACAAGTATAAGAGGGTCGAGGAGGACCAGCAAACCGGGAAGGGAAAGGCGAAGTTTGTCCCACAGGAGAGAAGGGACTTCAGGTCGGACCGCTTCAGTAACAATAATAAGCCGAGAAGAGATTATGCAGAACAGTCGGGATCTACAGGGGCTCAGGTAGTCCACGCTGTGTTCCGAGAGCCATTACACGTGATCATGGGAAAAATAAAGCACGAACCCTATTTTCAATGGCCAAATAGGATGGCAGGTGACCCCTCAAAACGCAATCAGAACCTATATTGTGCGTATCACCAAGAGCCCGGCCATGTCACAGACGAATGTAGGAATTTGAAGAACTATGTGGATCGACTCGTCCGAGAAGGAAAGCTAGGGCATCTGTTGCAACGTCCTGAGCAGTCAAATGTCGATACCAGGCAAAGTACCTTGAGGCCACCCATCGGCACGATAAATGTCATTCTTGCCGCACCTGGGAGAACCGGTTCCGGCCCATTCAGAGTAATGTCAGTAGGTAGGTTCCCGACAGAGTCAGGCGAAAAGGAATCCAAGAGGGCTAGAGGGAGAGTGCCATTAATTGGATTCACGGAAGAGGACAAAGAGGGAACTATTCAGCCCCATGACGACGCCCTAGTCGTGACACTCAGAATAGGAGGTTATGACGTGAGGAGGGTGTTAGTTGATCAGGGCAGCGCCGTGGAGGTGATGTACCCGGACCTATATAAAGGGCTGAATTTAAAGCAGGAGGACCTGTCGCCATACAACACTCCTCTGCTTAGCTTTGAGGGAAAAATCGTCATCCCTAAGGGCATGATCAGATTGCCTGTGCAAACAGACATAGAAATAGTGGAAGTGGACTTCATTGTGGTGGACGCATACTCACCCTACACGGCTATTGTGGCACGGCCATGGCTTCATACGCTAGGGGCTGTGTCATCTACCCTGCACCAGAAGGTGAAGTATCCCTCAGAGGGCCGAATCAAAGAGATAGTGGGGGATCAAGGAATGGCCAGGCATTGCATGGTATCGGCCATTGCTCGACGATTAAGCGACGCGCCTTCCACTTCAACCGGGAATACCTTATAGCAATCAAAAGCCCCGGTCCGAGTTGCAGGTAATGAAGGACCGGACATGGAGGTGAGTTGTGAAGAGCTAGAGAAAGTGCTCGTCGGATCAGACCCCGAAAGGTTTTTCCAAATTGGCTCGGAGCTACCAGCACAGGAGAAGTCGGCGCTAATTGATTTTCTGCGTCGAAATGAGGATGTATTCGCTTGGGATCCTTATGAAGCCCCTGGGGTTGACTCAGACCTAATACGCCATCACCTTAACGTTAACCCAGCTATTACCCCAAAGAAGCAGCCCCCTCGGCGCCCGTCAAGGGAGCATGCAGACGCTGTGAGGGAAGAAGTGGCGAAATTGAAAAGAGCTGGGGCTATCAAGGAAGTTTTCTACCCCGAATGGTTGGCGAACACAGTCGTGGTGAAGAAGAAGAGCGGGAAATGGCGAGTCTGTGTGGACTTCACGGACTTAAATAAGGCTTGCCCGAAGGATCCTTTCCCAATGCCGCGAATAGACCGACTGGTCGACGCAACCGTCGGGCATCCCCGAATGAGTTTTTTGGACGCTTTCCAGGGCTACCATCAGATATCCTTGGCCACGGAAGACCAGGAAAAAACTGCCTTTGTCACTCCAATTGGCAACTATCATTACAAGGTGATGCCTTTTGGCCTGAAGAATGCCGGTTCGACCTATCAAAGGATGATGACTAGGATGTTTGAACAACAGATGGGAAAAACTGTCGAGGTGTATATAGATGATATGGTAGTAAAGAGCAAATTGGAGACTGACCACATCAGGGACCTTGACGAGGTGTTTCACATCTTGAGAAGGTACAGGCTGCGACTGAACGCATCCAAGTGTTCATTTGGAGTGGGATCGGAAAAATTCCTTGGCTACATGGTAACCCATCGGGGGATCGAAGTTAACCCTGACCAAATAAGGGCCATTCATAGTATGCAACCGCCTCAGAATCCCAAAGAAGTCCAGAAGCTTACCGGCATGATAGCAGCTTTGAACCGTTTCATCTCCCGCTCGGCGGATCGATGCCGACCTTTTTTCCTCTTATTGCACAAGTGGAAGGGTTTCGAGTGGACTGAGGAGTGTGACGTGGCTTTCCAACAGCTCAAGGAATACCTCGCCCGACCTCCGATAATATCCAGCCCCGAGGCCGACGAGGTACTCTATGCATACATCGCAGTCGCCGATCATGCAGTCAGCCTAGTACTGATCCGAGAGGACAACGGCACGCAACGGCCCGTGTACTACGTAAGCAAGTCGCTACAGGAGGCAGAGACCCGGTATCTCCCCCTCGAAAAGGCAATATTGGCTGTCGTGCAAGCTACAAAGAAGCTTCCCCACTATTTTCAGACGCATACGGTTGTTGTGCTAACCCAACTTCCATTGAAATCAGTCCTCCGCAGCGCCGACTACACTGGGAGAATCGCTAAGTGGGGAACCATCTTAAGCGCCTTTGACATCAGATATATGCCGCGCACCGCCATAAAAGGTCAAGTCCTCGCTGATCTGGTAGCTGAATTTGCGGAACCAACCGTGGAAGGGATGGACGTGTCAGGGTCACCGAATAATGATAGGAGACTGGTCAGCGCGATTTCTGTGCGAGAGCACGATGAGTGGAGAGCATACATTGATGGTGCAGCGAACCAAAAGGGGTCTGGAATGGGGCTCGTTCTAATCTCTCCCGAAGGTATAACCCTGGAGAAGTCGTTGAGACTGGGATTCCCAGCAACGAATAACGAAGCTGAGTATGAAGCACTGCTAGAAGGGATGTCGATGATCCGGAAGCTGGGGGGGAAATGCGCGAGCATATTCTCGGATTCAAGACTCGTAGTGGGGCAAGTAAGCGGGGAATTGGAGGCGAAAGACGAAAGAATGCAACGGTATCTTGCCCAAGCTAAACGCCTACGCACCCACTTCGATGACTTCCGTTTGATGCATATACCCAGAAGCGGGAATACTCACGCCGATTCTTTGGCAACACTGGCCACATCCTCGACCCAACCCCTTCCGCGGGTTATCTTGGTCGAGAACCTCTGCCGCCCCACGGAAGAGGAGGCTAAAGGTATTCGAATACACAATGTTGGCGGGGGGCCAAGCTGGATGGACCCTCTTGTACAGTTCTTGCAGAATGATTCCTTACCAAACGACAAAGTCGAGGCCGACAAAATCCGGAGGAGAGCTTCTCGATGCTGGTTGTCCGAGGACTCCAAGCTCTACAGACGTTCATTCTCGGGGCCATACTTGGTGTGTGTACACCCAGGCGCAACTGAACTCATTCTGGAGGAGTTGCATGAGGGGATTTGTGGGAGCCACACGGGGGGCCGGTCCCTCTCCCACAGGGCTATGACGCTGGGTTACTGGTGGCCAAGCATGCATAAGGAAGCTCTGGAATATGTGAAGAAGTGTGACCAATGCCAACGGTTCGCTCCGAATATACATCAGCCCGGGGGGGTGCTTAACCCATTGTCCAGCCCTTGGCCATTTGCACAATGGGGCCTAGACATACTAGGTCCGTTCCCCAAAGCTGCGGGGAACAAGAAGTTTCTTCTCGTCGGCACCGATTACTTTACGAAATGGGTTGAGGCTGAGGCGCTGGCAAACATTAGGGATGTTGATGTCAAGAAGTTTATCTGGAAAAACATTGTCACCCGATTCGGCACCCCACACACCCTAATCTCGGACAATGGACTACAATTTGATAGCAAGGCCTTGAGGGAATATTGCAGTGAATTGGGGATTGTCAACAGGTACTCTACACCAGCCTACCCTCAGGGTAACGGACAAGCCGAGGCAGTTAACAAAACCATAGTGAATGGGCTGAAGAAGAGGTTAGACGACGCGAAAGGGAGGTGGGTTGAAGAGCTCGCCCATGTTTTGTGGACGTATCGCACCACGCCCCGCCGATCCACGGGAGAAACCCCCTTTTCATTAACCTACGGGTCCGAGGCCGTCATCCCATTAGAGATAAACTTTCCCTCCCAGAGGACTGCTACTTTCGACCCCATCGTTAACAACGGGCTTCTAGAGAAAAGCTTGGACCTCCTTGAAGAGAGAAGGGATTGCGCGATGGTGCATCTAGCTCAGTACCAGCAAAAGCTCAAGCGGGGCTATGACGCCAAGGTGAAGTCAAGGCCGTTGACGCCTGGGGACCTAGTGCTAAGGAAAGTCCTCGGCAATGCGAGGAACCCTGCATGGGGAAAACTCGGGCCGAATTGGGAGGGTCCATACCGTATCACCTCTGTGGCTGGCATTGGAGCGTACTATTTGGAAGACTTGGATGAACGTGTAGTGCCACGTCCGTGGAATGTAAATAACCTGAAAAGGTACTTTTATTAATGAAGAATGTTTTACTTGATGTCGCTCTATTGTACAATCTCAATAAGCGTTAAACAGAACCCAAGTCCTACATGGCTCCTCGGACCACAGACTTGGGGGAAATTAACCGCGCAACGATCTCAATAAGCGTTAAACAGAACCCAAGTCCTGCATGGCTCCTCGGACCACAGACTTGGGGGAAATTAACCGCGCAACGATCTCAGTAAGCGTTAAACAGAACCCAAGTCCTGCATGGCTCCTCGGACCACAGACTTGGGGGAAATTAACCGCGCAACGATCTCAGTAAGCGTTAAACAGAACCCAAGTCCTGCATGGCTCCTCGGACCACAGACTTGGGGGAAATTAACCGCGCAACGATCTCAGTAAGCGTTAAACAGAACCCAAGTCCTGCATGGCTCCTCGGACCACAGACTTGGGGGAAATTAACCGCGCAACGATCTCAGTAAGCGTTAAACAGAACCCAAGTCCTGCATGGCTCCTCGGACCACAGACTTGGGGGAAATTAACCGCGCAACGATCTCAGTAAGCGTTAAACAGAACCCAAGTCCTGCATGGCTCCTCGGACCACAGACTTGGGGGAAATTAACCGCGCAACGATCTCAGTAAGCGTTAAACAGAACCCAAGTCCTGCATGGCTCCTCGGACCACAGACTTGGGGGAAATTAACCGCGCAACGATCTCAGTAAGCGTTAAACAGAACCCAAGTCCTGCATGGCTCCTCGGACCACAGACTTGGGGGAAATTAACCGCGCAACGATCTCAATAAGCGTTAAACAGAACCCAAGTCCTGCATGGCTCCTCGGACCACAGACTTGGGGGAAATTAACCGCGCAACGATCTCAATAAGCGTTAAACAGAACCCAAGTCCTGCATGGCTCCTCGGACCACAGACTTGGGGGAAATTAACCGCGCAACGATCTCAGTAAGAGTTAAACAGAACCCAAGTCCTGCATGGCTCCTCGGACCACAGACTTGGGGGAAATTAATCGCGCAACGATCTCAATAAGCGTTAAACAGAACCCAAGTCCTGCATGGCTCCTCGGACCACAGACTTGGGGGAAATTAACCGCGCAACGATCTCAGTAAGCGTTAAACAGAACCCAAGTCCTGCATGGCTCCTCGGACCACAGACTTGGGGAAAATTAACCGCGCAACGATCTCAATAAGCGTTAAACAGAACCCAAGTCCTGCATGGCTCCTCGGACCACAGACTTGGGGGAAATTAACCGCGCAAACAACTTTCAATAAGCGTTAACCATGCAACACTCTCAGTAAGCGTTAAACAGAACCCAAGTCCTGCATGGCTCCTCGGACCACAGACTTGGAGGAAATTAACCGCGCAAACAACTTTCAATAAGCGTTAACCATGCAACACTCTCAGTAAGCATTAAACAGAACCCAAGTCCTACATGGCTCCTCGGACCATATACTTGGGGGAAATTAACCGCGCAGCAATTTTCAATAGGCGTTAACCACACAATTCTTACATCCAGGGTTAATCGTTCCTGATTCACGAAGAGCGTTAAAGGGAGCCCAAGTCCTGCGCGGATTCTCAATCATGGACTGGGGAAAAATCAGCATTGAAAACGGTGTTGCTCAACTGCAAAGTATCGCAATTCTAACGTCTTCATTTATTATTGTTTGACTTTAAAGCAGTAAAAGGGTAAGACCAATATTCATCCATGATGAAAACAAAATAAAGTAAGGCAGCGATATACGTAATCAAATAACTTTTGTCATATAATGTTCAAAGTAATTCAGTTCTGAAATATTAGTAAGGATCAAACAAAACAAAGTACAAAAGCGGGACAGACGAATTCCTAGTCTACGTCCCTAAGGGCCCTGAGTTGGGGCAGGCTGATCATCCACTGCTGGGTTCTCCGGGGCGACCTCCTGGGCCTGGGCAAGGATCTCGCTGATGCGAAGACTATCCTCGGGTGACTGGCCCTGCGTAGCTTGTTCCATGCTGCCAGTCTCGGGAATGGGGGGATCTGCTGGAAGAGGCTCAGTGGAAGCGACCTCCCCAGGGGTCTCACGTATCTCGGCAGGATAAAAGATGTTCTCAGCTTTCCTGAGATCAGAATCTGCGGGAACGGCTGCCCTATCCATGGCCAATCCCCAGGTCGAGGTGACATAATCCCTGCAGACAGTGGCGATTTCCTCGGTCAATCTTTCCTCAGTATCGTGAACTCCACGTTCATACGAAGCCGCCACAGCCTTCTCGGCAACCTCCCTGGACAAACGGGCTTCCTCCTTCGCCCTTGCGAGCTCGGCCCTAAGCTCCGAGACCGCTTGTTGCTCCGCTGACAGTTTTTCCTCAGAGTGTCGGAGCTGCTTGCGCAGCTCTTCGGTTTGCTTTTCAGCAGTCTTCAGGCCAGCCTCTGCACTCGCCGTGGCCTTCTTTGTTTCTTTCAGCTCATGATCCTTACGATCAAGATCTCGTTTGAGATCGCTCGCTGCCCTCTCAGCTGTGGCACGGGACTGAGCCTCCTTATGCGCATCCTCCCGAGCTTGCTTGGCCCACTCCTCAGCAACATAAATTTGTTGGGTGACCTGCACTCAGTCGGAAATGAAGACGATACCAAGATAAGACGATAAGAAGGTTCTCAACACAAAGATAAGATAGAAGATTCCACTTACCACAGCCATGTCCCTCTTCAGTGACATGAAAAGCTCCGGTTGACGAATCTTCCTGAGGCCTTCCATATCTCGAGGCAAGAGAAGAGGTTGCTGCAACGCTTCAGCCAAGAACGAAGCTGGCTCACGCTGGGACTCCCATAGGGTCGCATCCCAGAGGATTGGAGCGCCATCTAGCTCGATCCGAGGAGACCATGTCCGAGGTCCCCTCTGAGTGACCGCCTCATCTCGGCTCTCAGTGGACCTTGTTCTTTTTTCCCGGGTCTCTTTCGTTTCCTTGCCCTTCTTTTTAGGCCCGGCCTTCTCACGGGCGACCTCCCCCTCCTCTGCCTCTTCTACAGGCCTTTTTCGCTTTAGATTAGGCATAGGCTTCAGCGCCGCACCCGACGAGGGAGGGGGAGGAAGAGCGGGGGCTTTGGAGACGACCTGTTCTCTCGAGGCCTCCTTAGAGGTCTGCCCTTTGGACCTGTTGGATAAAAGGCCCCTGAGACCAGTCCTCGGCTGGAGGTCCATTCCTTCTTCTTCCTCTGTGTCCTCGCTAAGATCAGGCTGTGCGATGACCAAACCAGTACCAGGAGCCGCTGAGGCACAGTCCAAATCAGCGTCAGAGTCGGAGATCTCTACTACTCTGACCGAGGCCTCCCCTTCCTCAGTAAATTGGAACCGGTCTATCTGATCCTCTAAGGATGAATGCGAAGAGCCGGACTCCACCTCTGGGATAACTACTGGGGGACAAACGTGTTGGGGGGGTAATTGAATTGGAGGCAAGTCTGTATCAGCGAGGAACCCTGGTATGGACACGTCAATCCGTGCTAATCTCGGACTACCGGCCCTTATAGCTTGTCCGGCTTCTACCTGGGCTCGTGTGAGCGGAGTATAATCCAAAATTAAAGGGGCCGACCGTAGTTGTCCGTCCCTGCTAACAAAAATCTCGGACCTCAGGAGGTAATTTAGAGCTGGGACATTGACTAGGCTCAGCCGAGGAGTGGTTAGCTTCTTGTCTGCAAAGGCCGTCAAACGATTTATGTTAGTCCGAGGAAACATGCAATCAAACCACCAAATCTAAAGCAAGTAAAAGAAAAAGGGGTGGAGGAGCTTGAAACCAAAATCCTCCCCACGGCATCTAATTCTACGACACCCCACCTGGTTTTCCCTCCCTAGTCGGACAGTGAGGGCCGTCAGACCATGGCCCGGAGACGATCAAATGGTCGTCCTTCAAGCCTTTGCTAGACTTCGAAAGGCAAGATATCAACCTCACTGCGTCAACCCTAGACTTTAGATAGTATGTGTCGCCGAGTTTATGGCATTCGTAAAGATGAACCACGTCGTGCCATGAGAGGCCGAGGTTCATCTGATCGTTCAGGGCTTCGACACACCCCAGGATCCGGAATACATTAGCGGTGCATTGATGGGGGGCCAACCTATGACCACGCAGATAGTCCCTAGTTATTTTCCCCATCGGAATAGTCATTCCTCCTTCCACGAAGGCTATCATTGGAATTGCGACTTCTTCTGTTCTCCGTTTCATCAAAATGTCCTCCAGATGACAGTACTCTAACCCTACCTCCGGTGGGATACGATACTTCGCCCTGAAGCCCGCCATACCGGCCGGAGAATCTACCAGTTTCTCAAGCCTACCCATCCCCTCTAATCCTAAAAACAACTTGAAGGCAGTATGATTAATGAAGAATAATGGAGAAGAAGCGCGAACTTACGGGTAAGAGGTTCGAAGAAATCTTCAAGAGAATGGCAGCGGAAGCAAGAACAGACTGGAGGAATAGGCTCTGAGAAGTTCTGAATATTGGGAAGCTCGTCAAAAATGGGAGACGAACGCCCTCAAGACCTATTATACTTGGTAGAAGTCGAACAGACGCGCTCGCGTCTAAGGCATGCGAGACGCTGTCCACCGTAGATCCTGCCTCTAACCGTTGGATTGAGCGAGTGTAAAACCTCAAAAGCTGCGGTTACTTCCCCCTGAGCCACCAACTGCCCACAGCATTAATGAAGCACGTAAAGGCGTGCCTTCCCCCTTCCACGTGTGAAGCAGTGGTTCGCCACGAGCCGTCTAGTGGGTATCAAAATCCCGCCTTTTCTCCTCGGACTCAAAAAAGGCCGACATTTTGAGGGGCTATTGTGGTGGGTAAAGTCTGTCAGTTGATGTTGGGCCATAACTCATGTACCAAGCCCAGCCGCGATAAAGAAGAAAAGGCATGGGCGTAGGATATCCCGTCCCAATCGTGATGGGCCGGGCCTGCTAAGGGGCGTCCGAGGAGGAACACCTCCTCGGACTCACCAAGTACGCATCCAATTTGCACCCCATACTTAGCGAAAGGTCGCCCAATACACGGAAACAATGCGTGACACTCAGGAAGGAGGAGGGGACAATCACAACTGCCGCATTAAATGCCAGGGAACTACTTTTCCAGCCGCATTAATGTGGAAGGGACAGGAACGCAGAATGACCTTGGCCAGTGCAACTCACAGAAAGGAGGGAGGATGACCTATGGAACAGGCACTCGAGTGGAGGATCGGATGACTGACAAGTGTAGGGACATGATCTCAGGAAGGGTGCTATATAAGGAAAGGAGATCCCCATGGAAAAGGACCGGATGGCAGATAGAAGAAAGGATAAAGAAGGAGAAAAGAGAGAAGTAACAGGAATAGCCTCAGGGACTTTTACTCCAAAAGCTCGAAGGAATATCCCTACGTCCAACTAGGTTGCATGGCTTGGTCGTAACTTCATTTCTCCTGTCAAAGACCTAGTTCTATAACCTGCTCTCTACAAATTCATTGTTGAGGGACTTTTGGGCCAGGATCTCCCACCTGTTGGGTCTGAGCCCCAAATTCGTCACCCTACATTTTCTATCCTCACTTTTAGTTTTATGTATCTTCTCAACATTTTGTATCCTTTCACTTTTTTATATTCTCAACTAATTAAATTCTATTTTTTTAATAATAATAAATTGATAGTTACAATGAGATAAAATTTGAATTCTAACAAGTTAAAAATACTATAAAAAAAATTCCAATTAAATTATAAGACTATGAGAAATAGTGTAGCAAATTACTGATATGTTGGCAACAACACCACTCCATAACTACAAATCTGTTTCTTAGTCAAAACTTAAAAGCCAAAAAAGGATCTCTCCCTACAGTGAATTTTTTTTTTCATTTTTATTCTCATTAAAAATGAGATTACAGAATGTCATTCGATGCAATAGTCAACTTAAATATTTTCTATCCTCACTTTTAGTTTTATGTATCTTCTCAACATTTTGTATCCTTTCACTTTTTTATATTCTCAACTAATTAAATTCTATTTTTTTAATAATAATAAATTGATAGTTACAATGAGATAAAATTTGAATTCTAACAAGTTAAAAATACTATAAAAAAAAATTCCAATTAAATTATAAGACTATGAGAAATAGTGTAGCAAATTACTGATATGTTGGCAACAACAATACTCCATAACTACAAATTTGTTTCTTAGTCAAAACTTAAAAGCCAAAAAAGGATCTCTCCCTACAGTAAATTTTTTTTTTTTCATTTTTATTCTCATTAAAAATGAGATTACAGAATGTCATTCGATGCAATAGTCAATAGCTATGTAATACCACTTTTAAGGGTTAAGATTAAAACTTGAAAGTTCACTTTGAATCAAAAAACTTTATTAAATTTTTAATTTTTATCTTTCTATTTTTTTTTTTTACCTTAAATCTTTTACTTTTCACACTAAAATGGTAATTTTAGTTGCAATTATTGCATAATGCTAATTATTGAACCATCCAAATCCCAAAATGCCTAGGGGCCCAAACCATTTCTAATCTGACAAAAGACCCATTTAGATATAGTAGAGATGGGACACAACGCAGCCCAAGAAGTCACATTATGGGCCAAAAAATTATCTTGCCAAGAGACAAAACATGAAACCCATACAAAACAAGAAGAGTCCAGCAAAAATCTAGCTTTTAAAGTAACATGGATGCTTCTTTTGCCACCAACAAAATAGCGTGTGCTTCATCCCTGTTTGCCAATCCTCTAACATAAGAGTTGGTCCAATAATGGCAAATGGGCATTTGAAATTGAGATGCCCTAGGGTCTCTAGCTCTATCTTGTATTGTGGACAAACATCATTGTCTACTTGAAACTTGATAGAAGAAAATGTATCTCATGTGTCTGATGCATACAAAAATTTTTGCCCTTGTAGAAAGGGTGGCTTTAGACGAGAGAATTGCTAGAAATTGCTTAGTATTACAAGATTAGACTATGACTCCTATTTCTAAATTCAAGCATCCCAATTAATGTCCATTATTGCTTCAAATATTTACGATCAGTAAAAAACAATGTTACTAAAGGAACTATAACAACTCCTCCAATTGCTACATAGTAATGACACGAAATGTGTGCATCAAATATGCCCTTACATAAAGATAATACAAATAGTCTACATGTCTCTCATTTTTAATCTTCTTATTACCACCAAAGCCTTTCTCAAAGCAAGGAAATGTCAAGCTTTCCTCACACGGAGAGTAACTCCAGGTACAAAACTTGGATCTTCAATCCTGTTATGGCAAAGTAGGGACAAAATCAGACTAAATTACATACATCAGACTAAATTTACATACATCAAACTAAATTTACAACTAATCATACAGACAAAATCCCCTAATCCCCTCAGTGTTTCACAAACAAACCAAAAAAAAAAAAACACAAAACAAAATATACAAAAAAGGTAAAAAAGTTGACATACAAATAACATGATAATATTTTTTTAGAGACATTGGTGATTGTATGATGCTAGCATATTACAAACCAAACAATCATACACTCAAAATTATCAAATACCTGACTAAATTGATGTTCACCAAGCTGCTCCCTGATATGAAGACTTTGTCCAGAGGCAAATACAGTAACAACCACATGCCTGACATGAATAGAACCAGCAGCTATGTGCCTCACAAATATTCAGTAATTAGTAGGCTACTATCAACATGCCTTGCCACATTTAGTTTGGTGCAAAACTAGGACAAAACCATATAAATCAAAACTCCAGAGAATGATCCTACCGAAGACCATAAGCCAACTGAATAATCACATCATTATCGAAGCTTTCTTGAAAAGCAAATTACTGGCAGTAGCATGAGAACCAACCGGTTCATGAATAAACTAATTATGACGTGTTCATGCTGGAGGATGCAGATAAAGCAATTCACAAGAATTCTAAGTCCAAAATCAATATTAAAAGGGTTAATCTCCTCCCTGACCTGAGTGTCTCCAGTTCATGGGTCACCATAATACTCAGCCACATGGCAGCATCAGGTAGCTCTTCCAATCTTTCACAACACCGCAAATGAGGTGAGTTGGTAAACTACCTTGTTCTATTTGAAAATACGCTTCAGGTCACAATTCACCGCACCTTAAAAACCAACCCCTTTAGTTTGAGTGATTGGTGATATAAGAAGCTAAAGAGTGTAGCACCAAGCCTCAGTGAATATTCTACAAACATCTTCAACAACTTTTTCTGAAATTTCCATAATCACAAAATCCATGTGACATGTATTTCTTTATGTACATAAGAACTGTAGTGAGTGGCGGGATCAGTGGTACTTGCTTACCAAAACATACATACAAAAATCAAAGATTGTTCATAAGCTTTAATAACTGTATGCTGTTGTGAGGAGAAGCAGGTCCAAAGGAATTTTGAGGTCTAGTCACAAATGGATGATCCAATAGCTGAGTTGCTGTAGGCCGATCCTTCGGGTTAACTTGTAGGCAGTTGAGGATGAAATCTCGGGCATCTCTTGACAAGGAATCAGAAACTAGAGGAGGTTTACCCTTGCCAATCATAAACAATGCTTGCATGCCTTCCAAGTGAGAGTATGGATGTTGACGCGTTAACATCTCCAGCACAGTACATCCAAGGCTCCATATATCAGCTGCAAGCCCGTAGAAACGGTTCTTTAAATTAACAACCTCAGGTGCCAGCCAGAATGGATTCCCTTTGCAAGACTTAATATCATTCAATTTGGTTACCTTTGCTAACCCAAAATCTGCAAGTTTTACAGATCCACTTGCATCCACCAATATATTAGAACATTTGATGTCCCTGTGGATCACTTTCTTATCATGAAGATACTTCAATCCATTCAAAATCTGTCTTGTGTAAGCAGAGACTTGAGAATCACTCAAGCGATTCTTTTGATAAAGACTGGCAAGTGACCCTTTTGTTATGAGCTCAAGGAAGAGATAAATCCTACTTTCATCCTTTTCCGTGCCAAGATACTGAACTAGATTCTTATGTTCAAATCTATATATTACTAAAAGCTGAAGCGTAGTATTTAATGCTGCTGCTCTTAAGTTGCGCCATATCAGCTGCCACATTATTCTTTTTTTTCTTTTCTTTTTTTAAATATAATTTGTCCTATAATTTTAAAATGATTTTTATAATTTTCAGCCCTATAAATGTAGCCTACTACTTATTTATTTACCGTCACTATCACCCTATAATAAATCTGTATAATTAATCTAACCCACTTCTTATTTATTTAGTTCTACAATCAAGCCCAACCTAAAACCTTTTCAGATTAGCTTTAGGGTTTTGTGTGAGTCTTTTCAACTTAAAAAAAAAAAAAAAAAAAAAAAAAACCTCACGTTGTGCCACATCAGCTGCCACGTCATTCTTTTTTTTCTTTTTTCTTTTTTAAATATAATTTGTCCTACAATTTTAAAATGATTTTTACAATTTTCAGCCCTATAATTGTAACCCACTACTTATTTATTTACTTTCACTATCACCCTATAATAAATTTAGCCCACTACTTATTTATTTACTTCCACTATCGCCCTATAATAAATCTGTATAATTAATCTAGTCCACCTCTTATTTATTTAGTTCTACAATCAAGCCCAACCCAAAACCTTTTCAGTTCAGCTTTAGGGTTTTGTGTGAGCCTTTTCAACTTAAAAATAATAATAATAATTAAAAAAAAAAAGTTAAAGCCTTTCAAGCTTTAGGGTTTTTTTTTTTCCAATTTTCTTATAATTGTTTTTAACATTTATTTTTTTAATAGTTACACTTCTCCAACCTTTTTCTCTTCCTTACTATTTCATCTCTCCACTACTTCAATCCTTCTCTCTCCCTTACCTTTTCATCTCCCCACTACCCTCTACATTAATATCATTCTTTCTCTTTCTCTTCATCTTCCTTTATTTTTGTCTTTTCTTATTCACACCCTCTTATTATAAATTTGTCACTATCTCTTCTATTCTATGAATAGTTTTCCCTCACAAAAAAAGGTCCCCTCTCTCTCTCCCCCCCCCCCTCTCTCTCTCTCTCTCTCTCTAAATTTTTTGGTAGATTTTTTTATTTTTCTTGCATCTCTACTTTAGGTTGATAATTTTTTATTTTCTTTAAAACTCTATTTTGGGTTAATGTGATTTAGTTTCATATTTAAAATTGTGATTTAGTTTTGTTTTTTAAATTGTTGTTGTTTTTTTATTATTTTTTATTCTCTTTGATTGTTAAATGTTATCCTATTGCGTTCTAAAGAATTAAATATAGTATATAAAAATATAATATTATTCTATTACATAGCATGATTTGGATAATTTGGTATTTTTTCTGTTACATAGCATGATTTTTTATAGTGCTCAATTTAGATGTTAAATTATGAGACTTTACTATTTTTTTTTTTTTTTTCTAATCCTTTGTAGTGGACAAAGTACTCTTAATAGTTGTATTAGAAGTTGTAAAGTTGAATTTAATCAACCATTTTATTGGCTTTATTCCGTGCCAAATTTGTTTATATTTCAGCGTTTAGTAACCCTGTATTTAGGTGAGTTTGTTGTAAGGGTAGTGAGTGAGATAGAGTGTTGATTGCTCAAGAGTGTGCAAGAAAACAGAGACTCGCGGCTTGCTCTCGCGGGTAGCTCGCGGCTTCAAGCCGCCAAACGCAGCACACGTGCCAAGCGTGCCAGAAGGTGAACAGTCATGCTAGCTGGAGCACTACAGGACAAGACAGGACAATTGGGTATACGGTTATCTCGCGACTGGATCTCGCGACTTAGTCAAGCCGTGAGCCACCCCTGTTTTGTAAAACCTGACGTTTCACATTCCTCACTCACTCCAGTATAAATACCCCTTATACCCACAAATGTAAGAGAGCTTCCAGAGAGAATTTTGAGAGAGAAACTCTAAAGAAAAACAAGATTGATTCACCAACAATCTATACATTAGAGTCTCTTCAAATTCCTCAACTCTCTTTCACTCCATTGTCAAATCCTTGAGAGGCATTTTACCAAAACCTTGTTCTCACCATATTCATCACTGTGAGAGGGTTGTTTGGTTTGCTGGGAAGCAGTTAGGAAGGAACCAATCTACATTGGTTGATGCTATGATCTAGTAGCGGAATCCGGGAAGCTAGAAAAGAAAAAGGTTTGGCGCAACCTTGTTGGAGCAAGAAGCTTAAAGGGTTTAGGTGCACTGGGTAGATTAGGCTTGGAGGGTCTATTGCTGTTCTTATATCCCAACTACATTTTCTAGTGGATTGTTTACCGCTTGGAGGGCGGCGGAGAGGTTTTACGCCGAGGGCTTCGGTTTCCTCTTCGATAACATATCGCGTGTTGTCTTTGTGTTTGCATCTTCCTTCCCTTTTATCTTTGCCTTTATTATCTGTTGTGGGTTGTGATTTTAATTTGGCTTAGATAGTTTATCCAATTCTATATTATACCTTATTTTCATTTTCCGCACACTAGTTGTTTGACATAATACTTGAATTGGTTAATTTGTAAATTGGGAGTCTAAACGTTCAAGGGTGTTTATACACATATTTGAACTTTCAATTGGTATCAGAGCAGGTACACCTCTAGTGGTTTCATTACCATTGTGTGATCCTTGACTCCCTTTTGAGATGGATCGGTCTTAATCCCTAAATGCTCCTCCATATTTTGATGGTAGTAATTATGCTTTTTGAAAGGTTCGCATGAGAGCTTTTCTGTGTTCTATTGATGAATCTGTTTGTGATGCTGTTGAGATAGGTTGGACTAGGCCTGAGGAAGCCAAATCCACTTGGGATAAGGCAGCACTTGCTACATCTAATGCTAACAGCAAAGCACTCAATGCTATTTTCTGTGGTGTGTCCCTAGATGAATTTCACAGGATCTCTTACATTACCATTGCTAAAGAATCATGGAAGATATTGGAGACCACTTATGAAGGCACGAAGAACGTAAAAGACACCAAGCTGCAGATGCTAACCACTCGGTTTGAGGAGTTGAAAATGAGTGAGGATGAGTCCTTTGACTCTTTCTATAGCAAGTTGAATGAGGTGATTGTCAGCAAGTTCAATTTGGGAGAGAAAACGGAAGACTCTAAAATTGTAAGGAAGATCCTTCAATCATTGCCGGAAAGTTTTCGTACTAAAGTGACAGCGATTGAAGAGAGCAAGGACCTTGATGACATCAAAGTCCAGGAGCTGGTTGGTTCTCTTCAGACCTATGAGATGTCTCTGCCCAATCAACGGAAGAGTAAATCCCTTGCTCTTAAGACCATTAGTGAGAAGGTAGAGGATCATGACTCATCGGGAGAAGATGTGGTTGACAAAGATGTTGCTTACCTTGTGAAAAATTTCAGAAAATTCTTGAAATTCAAAAATAATGGCAAATTTGGTGATAAAGGAAAATTCCAAAGTTCAGGAAGGGAGAAAAGGGAATTCAAAAAGAAAGATGGAAAAGAATCCCAACCTACACAAGGTGTCACTTGTTTCGAATGTAACGAGCATGGACACTTTAAGAAAGAATGTCCGAATTATTTGAAATCAAAAGGCAAAGTGTATGCCACGACATTGAGTGACTCGGATTCATCCGACTCAGAATCTGAAGAAAGCTGTGATGGAGAAGGGAACTACTCAGCTTTTATCACTATTGCTCATGTTGAGTCTTCAGACGAGTTGAATCTGCTTGTACGAGACCTTGGAGAACATAGTGATGAAGAATCAATGGAAATTGTTGAAGAATCAGATGCTGAAGAAGATGAAAGCACAGCCAACCTTCAAGAGAATTATAACTCACTCCTGGAGAAGTCGGGTGAGTACACAAGGGTGGCCAAGGCAGCTGTGAGAAAAATGAAAAAGGCAGAGGAGGACTATAAAAGTCTCCTAATCCGATATAGGGAGGCCAAATGTGAGATAGAAACACTCAATGGAGAGCTGTCAGAAGCTTACACAAAAGTGAGATTTCTTGAGCAAGAGGTTGTGCAAGCAAATGCCAAAATTGAGAGGGTCACCACCAAGAAACTGGATGATGTTATTTCATCGCAAAAGTTCTTTTCAGACAAATCCGGATTGGGATATACCGGAGGAAGTAGCTCATCTGGAAATGTCACTAAAGAAGTGAAGTTTATAAAGGCCAAAGAATCAGCTGATGTTGGTCCTACTGCTAAGAAGCCCAAGATAGAGGATAAGAGAAATGTGGGGAACGAACGGTTGTTGAATTCCCGTAATCAATCTGTGGGCAGGTCTGAATCTCGTGCCAAGTCTCGTCCACGACCACAAAGAGGTCCTAGATCAACTTATGTGTGTCATCATTGCGGACTTCAAGGGCATACTCGACCAAATTGCCAAAAGCTGAGAGCAAAGAATGGTGCAACTCCTTAAAGGTCATGAAGACCTAGAAATGATAGAAGAAATTGGGCAGGTGAACAATCGAGAGATCAAAATGGTGATCCCAGAATGATGAACGTGATGAAGATGATTGGTGCATTCACCAACTGCTTGGAAAGCTTCTCACGAAGGTTTGAAAGCCCTAACTCCCGTACCCAATCCTATAAGGAAATCACCCCAAACGCAAGTGACGTGTGGGTGAAAAAGGGTACTTATGCATAAGCATTACAACATGTTCATGCATTAATACTTCCTATACTTTGTGACAATGGTTGATTGATTGCTTGTTGTTTATGTTGTTGGTTGTGTGTTTGTTTATTTGTGCATTCTCTTGGTTTTCTTTTGTTTTTGATCAATCATTTTCTTCTTGTGTCAAAAATCCAAAAATTACATAAAAAATCAGAAAATCAAAAAGTTTGATTGACATTGTTGAGTTTATGTCTAAAAACTTGTTTTGCCCTGTAACTTTGTGCTAATGGCTTTGTGCATTTTCGAGCATAGCTTGTTTCATTGCACTCATATCACTGTGGGAGAAATTTTGAAATCTATGTGATTGTTGTAAATAGATCTTCAAACTTGTCATGAATGATTAGTGAATGGTTATGATGATCTTGAGACATGCATAGACTTGTGTCTATATATCTTCCCACTCTTTATTTTTTTTTTTGCTAAAAAGAGCTCACCAAATGTAAATCTCCAAATGAAAAGAGATATTGAGCTGCAAAAGTCTGTCGCACATTCTAGTATTTGACTAGGAAAAAGGGTAAGCGACCTAAAATTCAAGTGAATGTTTATTCAAAAAGCCAAAGGCTATCTCATCAAGGTAAAATATCTAATATCACTCTCACAATGAGAGGTGATTGTCTCAAAAAAGAATCAAAAAGATCAAATGTTATGTTTGAAAATGGAGTCAAATGTAAAACTCCAAGATATGTTATCAAGTTTTGTGGGAGGTCATATATACATATTTCTATAATTGAGATAGATCACATGATCTAGTGCTAATTGTGTATGCCTTGGTTGAATTAATCATTGAAGCTTCACATTAGACTAAGGACTATCTCATTGTTAATATCCACACACAACACACAAGTTTATATTTGATAAATGCCATAATCATTTGTGTGATTGTACTTGATGAAATGTGTTTTCACATGCTCAATCTTTGTTAATTCAAGCACAAAAAGATTTTTGAGTGTTTTAGGTGTTTTTGGAAAGTACTTTGTTCTCAAAATTTGAAAATTTTAGAAACTCAGTTTTGCCCTGTTTTGGCGACTCAGTCGCGGGTTAATCAAGTTGCGAGCCTCAGTCGCATGCTCGCGGGTCATTTTTGGCGACTTGTTCGCGAGTGGAAGGTCCAGTCGCAAGGGTTACTCAGAGATTTTTGCGGCTCAGCTCGCGACTCTCTCGCGGGTAGACCTTCCAGTCGCGAAAAACACTTAGAAAAATTTTTCAAATTTTTGTCTTCGAGTGTTTTGACGGCTTGAACTGGCGACTTGGTGGCGACTCACTTAAGTCATGAAAAACGCGTGTTTGGCAAAAATAGGGGCAGTTTTTAAATCTTTTTCAGTTTTCCCTCGAACTTTTGTGACTGTTCATCTTCTTTCTCAACTGTCTCATTCCCAAACACTCCGTGTACCCATTTTCAAACGTAATTGGTGCTTCATTTCTTATCCAAATCATCAAGAAAAGGTATGGGTCTTGTTTTCCTCATCTCATTTTCCCTGTTTCATGGATGTTTTTCTTGCCATTTGGATTGATACTGTGTTCGAAACATTCCTCTCTTTGTAAGATGGGTATGGCTTGTTATGTTTGTTGTTGATTTCATCCGTTTTCATGTTGATTGGTCACAATGTGCTTTTTCATTGTTCTGATATTTGCCTGTTGTTGATTCTGAAAATCTTTTGTTAAATGGGTTTGGTATTTATGTGACTTACTCCTTTCACTTGTTTGTGTGTTGAAGTTGGCTTGCGGTTTTGGTTTATTGTGTTTTATGATAACAACTTCGTTTTCTAAATGTTGTGTCTCACTGCCATGTGTTCTATTTTGGATGTTCTGATTCTACATTTTGAAATTTTACCCATGTTCCTATCTTATGTGGTCTGTTTTATGATATCCGTTCTTATTGTTCAAATGCTGTCTTTGTATGCATATCATGGTCACGGTAAACTGTCTCATTGACAGTTATGTTTAAATTTGTGTTTCCTTATGCTCTATTGCACTTTCACCATTTTGCTGCACCTGTCATATTGTGCACCTTAGTATTGATGGAAGTTTGTTTGGGTCTGAACTGTCTTAAGTTTGTCTGGTTTTCACTTTTATTTGCATCGAATCATGTTGATATTTATCTTGTGTGGTATTGTTGTTGGTTCTTTGCTGTGGGCCTATTCCCATGCAAATGTCTCGTCGATCTTCCAAGGGTAAAGACATTGCTGCTGACGATCCAGCAACACCAGTTGCTAAAAGGACTCGACTCTCATCACAGGCATCTCAAGACTCCAATGAGGAGAGGTTTAGAACCCCACTTACCTCACACATCTACTCAAACATCTTTGACAAGTCAACTCCTATAGTGGAACAGGTGGTGGAGTTTAACACATTAGGGACCACTTTTATCCCTCGAATCTTTGAGCCACGAGATTGGGCAAACTTGTTTGGGAACTTTGTCGATCCAATGGATGAACTGGTTAAGGAATGCTTCTCCAATGCAAGTGATCTTGGAGTTGAACTTATTTTCTGGGTCAGAGGAAAGGAATTTAGCGTTTCTCCAAACTCCATCGCCGATGTTCTCGGCATCTCTAGACCTCAGAATGTGGATCGAACTCCAGAGATTCAAGACATTCTACAAATCCTAGGATCTGATCATGAAGTATATCCACTGCCGCCACATCCATCAACACCGCAAAGTTTGCACCAGAGCTGACCACACTGAAGTTGATCATATTCTCTAATCTCTACCCACTGTCCAACACTACATTCATAAATCTTGGGAGAGCCCAATTCCTTTGTGATCTTATTACTGGAGCCCCCATTGATATCTATGCTCACATCTTTCACATCATGAGGAAGACCGCAGTTCGAACTGCAGCTCGAGGAATTATTCCATTTTGCAGTCTCATCATGAAGCTCATTCTTCGTGAAGGCATTGTTCCTCCCACAGATGAAAAAATGTTGACCCGTCAGCATCCTATTTCCATGTTCTCTCTTCAAGCTAACAAAAGTCACTCCTCTAAAACTCCAAAGAGTGCACACATCTCTCCGGTTACTCCATCTGCCTCTGAGTCAGAGACACCTGCACATACCACACCTACTTCGCATGCTATTCCTGAAATTCTACAAGCTAGCATTCCGCAAGCACAGACTAATCCTCATACTGATAGAGTGGGTAGTTTACTTGAACATATTCAGAAACGCATTGATGAGATTGTGACACTTCTTTACTCCACAAACAACCATGTTCAAATGCGTCTCGAGACTATGGAGAATCAGCTAAACGCTATTCAACAGAAGTTGGACGACAGCTTTTAGCTATTCGTGCCAAAAAGGGGGAGAGCATTCAGCAAGGGGGAGAAAGTTCAAAGGGAAGTATGCATAGTGATAAGGGGAGTACACACATACTTTTGACATACTTTTGTTTTAAGTCTTATCCTTTAAACTTATAGGTTTATGTTTTTAAGTGTTTATATGGGTTTGATACACTATGGTTTTCGGTGTATTCTTGTTTCTAACTCATAACTTATAATCTTGGTTTAATCTTTTATATACATTGTTGATATTATTCAGGATATATTGTGTTTTATATTGTCTTTGTACCCATGTGCTTATGTAAGCTTTTGGGGTTTTGTTTTTATGCATAATTTGTAGGCTTTATGATTTGTACCTTGCTTATTGCAGCCTTTTATGCTATGTTGAAATCAGTACTTTAATCTAAATGTCTTGCATTTTGTTTTAAGTACTGTCACTCTTGTGCCCTTGTAGGATTGTTCCTAGATACATATACTTAATGTATTATGCATTGATTGAGTGTTGGGCATACAAGTATCTTGCTTTGTTCTTGTTAACTTGTATGTTCAAGTATTCATTCCAAGTGTGAATGAGCACTGTGAACTCTACCTTGTGATGTTCACTTGGTTGATCAAGCCATGATTTGATTCTTCACTTCATCTTTGCTTGATCACCTTTAGCTTGTTTCATATGCATTTCATGCTTTTCTGCATACAATGATCATAGTGTATTGTTGTGTTTCAGGAGTTTCATGATCTTATGATTCAAGTGCTACACAGCTTCTAGAGTTAGGTGTGAGTGAGTTTTGTTCAACTGTTCCCAACTCACATGTTAAGTCTAGAGTCTGTTTTAGGGTTTTGTCACGGAATAGCCAAAGGGAGAGATTGTAAGGTTGAATTTAATCAACCATTTTATTGGTTTTATTCCGTGCCAAATTTGCTTGTATTTCAGTATTTAGTAACCCTGTATTTAGGTGGGTTTGTTGTAAGGGTAGTGAATGAGATAGAGTGTTGATTGCTAAAGAGTGTGCAAGAAAACAGAGACTCGCCGCTTGCTCTCGCGAGTAGCTCGCGGCTTCAAGCCGCCAAACGCAGCACACGTGCTAAGCGTGCTAGAAGGTGAACAGTCATGCTAGCTTGAGCACTACAGGACAAAACAGGACAACTGGCCATACGGTTATCTCGCGACTGGATCTCGCGACTTAGTCAAGCCGCGAGCCACCCCTGTTTTGTAAAACCTGACGTTTCACATTCCTCACTCACTCCAGTATAAATACCCCTTATACCCACAAATGTAAAAGAGCTTCCAGAGAGAATTTTGAGAGAGAAACCCTAAAGAAAAACAGGATTGATTCACCAACAATCTATACATTAGAGTCTCTTCAAATTCCTCAACTCTCTTCCTCTCCATTGTCAAATCCTTGAGAGGCATTTTACCAAAACCTTGTTCTCACCATATTCATCACTGTGAGAAGGTTGTTTGGTTTGCTGGGAAGCAGTTAGGAAGGAACCAATCTACATTGGTTGATGCTATCGTCTAGTAGCGGAATCCGGGAAGCTAGAAAAGAAAAAGGTTCGACGCAATCTCGTTGAAGCAAGAAGCTTGGAGGGCTTAGGTGCACTGGGTAGATTAGGCTTGGAAGGTCTATTGCTGTCCTTGTATCCCAACTACATTTTCTAGTGGATTGTTTACCGCTTGAAGGGCGGCGGAAAGGTTTTACGCCGAGGGTTTCGGTTTCCTCTTCGATAATACATCGCGTGTTGTCTTTGTATTTGTATCTTCCTTCTCTTTTATCTTTGCCTTTTATTATCTGTTGTGGGTTGTGATTTTAATTTAGTTTAGATAGTTAATCCAATTCTATATTATAGTTTATGTTCATTTTCCGCACACTAGTTGTTTGACATAATGTTTGAATTGGTTAATTTGTAAATTGGGGATCTAAACATTCAAGAGTATTTATACACATATTTGAACTTTCAGAAGTACTCTATAATGCCATTTATTTAAAGAAAAGCAAAGGTTAGCCAAACAAAAATAATTGGATAGGTGACAAATTTTAACTTTTGCAATTTTATTTTTATTATTATTATTTTATAGCAATGCATGTATAGAAATTTAATTCTTAGATTTTGCTAATAATTGTTTATTTGATAATATGTTTTGGACGGCCGAAATTATAATTTCTACAAAGAAAATAACCTTAATAGATTATCGAAAACAAAATTTTATCCTAATATTAGTTCAATTAATTATTGTTAAGTTTTATTAATTTTTTTTAGCTTACGTTTTTTTGGTGTTTTGGATTGTTCCTATATTACATTTATAATTGTTCCTATAATAAATAAAAATATAATTACGAAATACATTACTCATTATTAGATTAGTTTAAATTGTAAAAAAAAAAATTTAATAAAACCACCATAAAAATAATTATCACGCGCAACGCGCGGGTTCGCGGCTAGTTGCTTTAAATGTAAAATCTCCTGCTCAAGGTAGGAAATGTTCTGCTTGCCCTGGCTTCCTTGATCCAACAACGAAACCTCCTTTACAGCAAAAAAGAAGCCATCCTTAGTGTAGGCCTCATAGACAGTTCCGAAAGAGCCACTTCCAAGAAGCTCACCCTTTTGCCATGAACTAATACTCTGTCTCAATTTCCCTCTCGGTGAAAAACAATACACTGGAATCACATTCGTTGCGTGAACAATCCCGATATCATTCTCATTTTCAGTCTCATTCTCATAACAATTCGATGTTGATTCCAAAGGACCTTCGTTCTGCTTCTTATCCTCTTCTTCCGAAGAAGCCGAAGAAGAAGAAGAAGGGCTTGTCGTTTCAACATATCCTCCCAAACGCGTAGTGTTAGGAGCTACGACTTCGTCTTCAAGTGGAGCAAAGGACTTCAAAAGCTCCCAAGTTGAGGTGTAATCAACCGCCACTAACTGCCCCACCACAGGCAGCAGAGCGAGAACTGGCGGCCGAGCACCATTGATTCCTTAACTAGGTCCCGTAGTGACAGAATCCATCCTAACCCTAACCTCATCGAGCTTTATCGGTTGAGCCGGTTTGAGCCGCAAAGGATTAGGGGTAGAAGAAGCGAGATTGTTGCAGAGGCAAGTGGCGAGGTCAGAGTTGGAGCGGTGGGCTTCCCAATCGACAGTGGGGATAAAGAAGTCGTCGATCCCGAAAAGGCCCAAAGAGCGACATATGAGGTCGAATTTGCCGTCTGTGCCTTTGATCCTAAAGCTCTTTTGGTTGTGAAAAGATGGAGGAAGGTCGAGAGAGCGACTTCGATGGCCGCCTATAGACAAGGTAGTAGTGGTGGTGGACGAAGTGTTGTATTCGACGTTCTTTAAAGCGTTCCGACGATCGAGCTTCGGCCTCAAGTTTCGCTTTTGCTTTGGTTGCCTCTGCTTACTTGCTGGCGAGTTTGCGAGTTACGAGTTGCTATTTGCTTTGCAAGTTGTTTTCTTATCAATCATGGTCCCAACCTTCAAAACCACCTTCTGCTTGTGCATCGCCAGCCGCACCCCGCGTTGGATGCGGGTGCGGCGCCCATTTTGCCGCATCCATGCATCCCTTTTTAACTATAAAAAACGGATTCTTTCTAAATTCACTTGAAAATATGGAGCCGATATGTACCATGTTGACTTGTTCTACCTACTTGATGAGAAAGAAGAAAAAAAAACACAATAATACATGGTCTCATAAGTTAAACTACTTTCATCAGATACAACAGCAGAACATTTTCATTACACTAAAGCAAAATACAGGGGCATAGAAAAGCAAAACCTGCTTTGGTAATTCTTGCACACTATAAAACATTACCAAAGTCTCTACTCAAACACCCCCACAAGTCTCTACAATCACCCGAAACGAAAAAATAAAATTATGAGACGGTCTAGTGAGATCTCCATGTGTAATCCTCACATGGACTTGGCTTCAAGAAACGCCAAGACTAACAAACACCAGATATAGTAAAGAGGAACAAGAAAGCATACATGAGAAACACCCACAATTTAATTATTTCTTCTTCCTTGAAGTTCAGGAATCGGCAGAAGAATTCATATTCAAAAGATCATTAATAATTGAATTTTTGACCTCGCCTCGGGCTGGAGGTACCTTGTTGAAAGAAGAGACCGGATGGAGCTTCTCCCCATCCTTGCCTCTAAGTTTTTCACTCATATTTTGCTTGCCTCTAGGTTTTTCACTAGGGTTTTCACTCATATTTTGCTTGCCTCTAGGGTTTTCACTCATATTTTGCTTGCCTCTAGGTTTTTCACTAGGGTTTTCACTCATATTTTGCTTGCCTCTAGGTTTTTCACTCATATCTACTGCTAGTATATTATTACTTTCTTCTCCAAATTTACATAATAATTTATTTGCCGTAATGCATCTTCCAGGTTCCTCTGATTCCTCACGGATAATTTCTCGATCCATTTTTTGTAGTAAATCATAAGGACTGTAGTTGAACAAAGAAAAAGAGAAAATAAATCAAACGTCAATAAGTAACATTTAATTGGAACACAGAGATTATCAAGACTCAAGAGGAGCATAAAACAAAACAGTAATGACCATACGGCAGACATGCTGAACATGGAATTGCTACCATAAAAATATTTTTTTAGGACAATAGGTGATGATTAACTGCTGTTGTTTCTCGTCTTTTTGGGTGATTACGAAGGTATCACTAATTAAATTCTCTTACATCATTTCACTTTTTGAATACTAAAATTCTGTTTACACAGATCATAGTTTTAGCAAGTGTTCTTGACCATACATACATTCATCTACTTGGATGCTTTTTTCTTTGCAACTCTACAATTAGCAATGCATTATTCTCACAACAAAACTCAGAAGCATGGCATCTGCAATCAATTGTTGAATTTTGATGATTTTCCGCTTCAGGATTTTTTTTTTTTTTTTTTTTTGGGAGAATGTCCCCTTTAGGAATTTTGATATTGTTTATATGTGGTAAGTAGTCAAATTTTCATGACCTCTGTTTTCCTTCTTACAAGGGCATTTTTAACACCTATTATCATATTGTACCCCACAATATGAATTGGGTCTATATTTAACCTTTGTTGTTCAGGCTTGGTTTATCACAAAGCTAAAGGCTACAACCCCATTCTATATTACCTTATTGAATTTGAATTTTAACAAATCTACCTTTGTATTACATTTTCTTCTTATATTCTCCATTTTTGCAAAATTTCCAAAAAATCATAGATCAATAGCTATATCATCAATCAAATGTTTAGATTTTATATTTTTGTAGTTTAAAATTATGCATAAAAAATATGTTTATGGATCAAATAGTAAATAGCATCCACTTGGCACGAAATTTGACATGTGTACTAAGAATATAAATAATATGTAATCCATTAAATTTTCAAAGTATATAATCATGTTAATTTTTTTAGTGGGAGTTATAACCTTAAGCTACAACCAAGTTTGTAACCAAACTTTGTCTTATTGTGTCTATGGTATACTTATATTTTTATTCTTATTCTTATTTATGATATCATATTTGCATTTTTAAAATATGGAACCTCTTGAATGTTAGAAATTTTTTCAAACAAGAATTAACACATTTTTTCTTTCAAAGAAGACGTAAAATTTCAAGGATACCAAAGCTAATAATATAATAATTTTCTTAAGAAAAAAATGTATTTTCTCAAAAAACAAAAAAAAAAAAAAAAAAAAAAAAAAAAAAAAAAACAAACAAACAAATTGGGAGAGGGCACCCCATATAGTGGCTCCACTCCTGTCAAAAACATATTCCTCTCTCTCGTCAACTGCACAAGTGCACATATATATTATGGGTTAAATAATTTGACACATAATGACAATGATGTGTACAAACAGTCTATATTTTAATTGTTAGTACAATCAAAACGAAAAGAAAAACTAATTAAGTATTGCGGTCAGAACAAGCAAAGAAAGACTCTCATTAAAAGAAGATCAGAAGTTTTACCCTTTCTCTAAATGCTCTCCAGAGATTTTGGTCGGTTCTTTTGAAGCAACTCTCCTCTGGTCCACCTTCTCTTGGTTCTCCTGGAAACGATTTTCGTGTTAGGAATTTAAACTAATGCCTAGAACGAGTAAGATGTGAAAACAGAGATTAAAAAAATTGCGTAAAGAAATAATTGCACACAAAGATTTACATGATTAAGCAATGTGCCTATGTCTATGGAGCTGCAAAGATTTTCACAATGTCAAAGAAAAATACAACAGTGACATTACAAATTTCAATACATCAAAGCCTAATTCTGAAGCAACAATATGTATATCCTAAACAACGGCATAGCTAAAAATGGGTCAAGCCTCCACTCTATAGACTAAGCCTCACATTATCTCTCATTTAAAACTGTAACATTTCCAAGTCGGGTCAGGTTATTAATCGGATCAAAACAAAACTAGAATCCACATATCACAACACTTTTTTTTTGGGGTAGAAAATGGGCAACACTCTTTTCCCTCCCTCCATGCATTCAACACAAATTCTCCCAAGCACCACGTGGAAAACTTCGAAGAAAATGATGATCGCTATCCTCTAAGAGTTCCTTAGAAACGGGTCATAACTTCTTTATTGTCCTTAAAGGGGATAGCTCGTGATCTTTCAAGGTATAATATAGATAGTCGGTAACATTATTATAGGTGTCTTCACCTCAAAAATTAAGGAAAACGTCATATTCCGGATGGGTTTGGGAACTAGAGGTAGAGATGATCCGATGATGGCATAGTTTGAATGTTGGTGCTTGCTATTTGGTGGTTTATAATCTAGCAATTGTGATCACATATCAGAATTACTTTGTAATTAATTTATAAACCACTACATAATTAATTTGGACCTATCGAATTACCGATTCTCCCAACAACTTAAAATATTAGGAGATAGTGAATTTATTCATTTAATCTAATAATCCCCCCTTCAAATTATCAATAAATGAGGGGTATGGTGGACATAAGGGATTGAACCCAAAACCTCTCTGATACCATATTAAATTACCGATTCTCCCAAAAACTTAAGCTATTAGGAGATGATAAATTTATTCATTTAATTTAACAGGGCTAAAAAAACCAGTCCTTTCAATATTTTTGGGGGTGAACCATCTTAATGTGCTGGTCATTTAATAAATAAATAAATAAATCAGTAGCATATGTCATCATCAATTTCATATATCCTAAACAATCAGGTGAAATGTATTATGTCTAATGAGTGAGAATGAGAGAGAGGGAGGGAGATGACTTACCAGCAGGTCACTTTGGCCAAGTTGAATCTCAGTTTCATCAGTCTCCGGTTGATCAATAAGTCTCGGAGGTATTTTAGCTTCAAAGCTGATATTAGAAAAGATTTTTCTTTGAAGTCCTTCATCAACGTGGTATTGTTCATTTCTTTTCTTTTGATCCTCTTGTTGTTTACGAATGAGCTCGCGATTCTCAGAAATCAAATTGTTGCAGTGTTTCAGTTCTTGCTCAAACTGTACTTGATCGTGCTGGTACAAAAGTTGTAACGCACAATTCTGCACTATCACACCTGGCCAATCACTCAAAAATGAAGCCTCAATGCGGCTGCAGTGTTGCAACATTTTCTTAAATGGCTCCCCTGGTACGTAGGATATCCAAATGAATTCACCTAGCTTAAGTAACCACGTGATTTCTTCTTTACTGGTGGAGAAAGCAATTGTCTGATCATCGACATTAGCCATACTCATTTGGCATTGACAAAATAGAGAGTGAGATTTTCCTGAATTTAAATTGCTAAGGATGAAGTTTGAATCCCCCTGAATTGAGAAAGAAGAATACAGAACGAGCCCCATCCAATTACTATTGTGATACAAATTTGAGGGCAGGTCCATTCTCGCTGAGCATCCATGATTCTGATGACTGAACCAGTTTTGAATTTTACTTGGAGGGAAACAACAATTATATGAAGTGGACGGATTAAAGTCCTGCAAAAGAGAAATACAGCGTGGAATTAGTGAGAGCTGATCAAATTTCTTTAGTATTGAATATAATATTTTATAAGGTTGTGTTTGGGATCTTAGATTTGGATTTGGATTTCAAATTAATAGATTTGAAATCAAGGAATTTCAAATTTATTGATTTTAGAAGTTATTTCAAATCCAAGCATTTTAAAGGTTTAAAATCCTTAGTGAATTTGTCAAATCTATTACTTTCAGGATTGTTTTCTCATCAATCATGGTCTGGACCTTCAAGACCACCTCCTGTTGCTGCAAATTCAAATCTTTTACATGAACTGCATAATTACTTACTTCTCCAAATTTATATCTACATAATAATTTATTTGCCGTATTGCTCTTTAATACTTTAACGACACCATCATGAAGCCAGAATCTATTGCGTCTTCCAGGTTCCTCTGATTCCTCACAGATAATTTTTCGATCCATTTTTTGTAGTAAATCATAAAGACTGTAGTTGAACAAAGAAAAAGAGAAAATAAATCAAACATCAATAAGTAACATTTAATTGGAAAACAAAGAGATTATCAGGACTCAAGAGGAGTATAAAACAAAACAGAAATGACCATACGGCAGACATGCTGAACATGGAATTGCTACCATAAAAATCTGCCTTTAGGACAATAGGTGATGATTAGCTGCTGTTGTTTCTCGTCTTTTTGGGTGATTATGAAGGTATTACTAATTAAATTCTCTTACATCATTTCTCTTTTTGAATACTAAAATTCTGTTTACACATATCACAGTTTTAGCTAGTGTTCTTGACCATAGATACATTCATCTACTTGGATGCTTTTTTCTTGGCAATTCTACAATTAGCAATGTATTATTCTCACAACAAAACTCAGAAGCATGGCATCTGCAATCAATTGTTGAATTTTGATGATTTCCCCTTCAGGATTTTTTGGAGAATGTCCCCTTTAGGAATTTTGATATTGTTTATATGCAGTAAGTAGTCAAATTTTCATGACCTCTCTTTTCCTTCTTACAAGGGCATTTTTTAACAACTATTATTATATTGTACCCCACAATATGAATTGGGTCTATAGTTAACCTTTTTTTTGTTCAGGCTTGGTCTATCACAAAGCTATGGCTACAACCCCCCACTCTATATTACTTTATTGAATTTGAATTTTAACAAATCCACGATTGGATTACATTTTCTTTTTTCTTTTTTTGCAAAATTTCCAAAAGATCAAAGATCAATAGCTATGTCATCAATCAAATGTTTAAATTTCATGTTTTTGTAATTTAAAATTATACACAAAAATATGTTTATAGATCAAATAGTAAATAGCATCCGATTGGGACGAAATTTGACATATGTATTAAGAACATAAATAATACGTAATCCGTTAAATTTTCAAAATATATAGTTATGTTAATTTTTTTAATAGGAGTTGTAACCTTAAACTACAACTAAGTTTGTAACCAAACTTTGTCTTATTGTATTTATGTTATACTTATTTTTATATTCTTATTCTTATTTATGATATCATATTTGCATTTTTAACATATGGAACCTCTTGAATATTAGAAATTTCTCAAAAAGAATTAACACATTTTTTCTTTTGAAAGAAGCACGTAAAATTTTAAGGATACCAAAGCTAATAATATCATAATTTTAATAATTTTCTGAAGAAAAAAAAAAGCATTTTCTCAACCAAAAAAAATTGGGTGGTGGGCACCCCATGTGGTGGCTCCACTCCTGTCACAAACATATTCCTCTCTCTCGTCAACTGCACAATTTCACATGTACATTATGGGTTAAATAATTTAACAAAGAATGACAATGATGTGTACAAACAGTATATATTTTAATTTTTAATACAATCAAAATTGAAACGAAAAATTAATTAAGTATTGCGGTTAGAACAAGCAAAAAAGGATTCTCATTAAAAGAAGATCGGAAGTTTTACCCTTTCTCTAAATGCTCTCCAGAGATTTTGGTTAGTTCCTTTGAAGCAACTCTCCACTTGTCCACCTTCTCTTGGTTCTCCTGGAAACGTTTTACGTGTTAGGAATTTAAACTAATGCCTAGAACCAATAAGACGTGAAAAAGAGATTAAAAAAATTGCGCCAAGAAATAATTACACACACAGATTTACGTGGTTAAGCAATGTACCTATGTCTATGGAGTTGCAAAGATTTTCACTATGTCGGAGAAAAATACAACAGTGACATTACAAATTTCAATTCATCAAACCCTAATTCTGAAGCAACATTATTTACATCCTAAACAACGGCATAACTAAAAATGGGTCAAGCCTCCACTCTATAGACTAAGCCTCACATTATCTCCCATTTAAAATTGTAATATTTCCAAGTCAAGTCAGGTTATTAATCGGATCAAAACAAAACTAGAATCCACATATCACAACACATTAATTTTTTTTTGGGTAGAAAATGGGCAACACTCTTATCCCTCCCTCCATGCATTAAACACAAATTCTCCCGAGCACTACGTGAAAAGCTTTGAAGAAAATGATGATTGCCGTCCCTCCCATCCTTGATTTCTCAATTGCATCCAAGAGTATCTTAGAAATGGGCTCTCCCATCATAACTTCTTTACTGTCCTTGAAGGGGATAAGCTCATGATCTTTCAAGGTATAATATAGATAGTCGGTAACATTATTATAGGTGTCTTCACCTCAAAAATTGAGGAAAACATCATATTATGGATGTTGGTGCTTGCTATTTGGTGGTTTATAATCAAGCAATTGTGATCACATATCAGAATTAATTTGTAATTAATCTATAAACCGCTACAAAATTAATTTGGACTTGTCAAATTATCGATTCTCTCAAAAGCTTAAAATATTAGGAGATAGTGAATTTATTCATTTAATCTGACAATCCTCCTGCAAATTACCGATAAATGTGAAGTATGGTGGACACAAGAGATTGAACCCAAAACCTCTTTCTCTGATACCATGTTAAATTACTAATTCTCCTAAAAACTTAAGCTATTAGGAGATGATGAATTTATTCATTTAACCTAACAGGGCTAAAAAAACTAGTCCTTTCAATATTTTTGGGGGTGAACCATCTTAATGTGATGGTTATTTAATAAATAAATCAGAAGCATATGTCAGCATCAATTTCATATATCCTAAACAATCAGTTGAAATGAATTTTGTCTAAAGAATGAGAGTGAGAGAGGGAGGGAGATGACTTACCAGCAGGTCACTTTGGCCAAGTTGAATCTCAGTTTCATCAGTCTCCAGTTCATTTTTTTTTTTTTGATCCTCTTGTTGTTTACAAACAAGCTTTCGATTCTCTGAAATCAATTTGTTGCAATGTTTTAGTTCTTGCTCAAACTGCACTTGATCGTGCTGGTACAAAAGTTGTAACGCACAATTCTGCACTATCACGCCTGACCAATCACTCTCAAATGAGGCCTCAATGTGGCTGCAGTGTCGCAACAAATTCTTAAATGGCTTTCCTGGTACGTAGCATATCCAAATGAATTCACCTAGATTAAGTAACCACGTGATTTCTTCTTTATTGGTGGAGAAAGCAATTTTCTGATTATCAACATTAGCCATACTCGTTTGGCATTGACAATATAGGAAGTGAGATTTTCCTGATGCCAGATTGCTAAAGATGATGTTTGGATCCCCATTGATGGAGAAAGAAGCATACAGAACAAGTCCCATCCAATTACTATCGTGGTACAAATTTGAGGGTAGGTCAATTGTCACTGAGTGTCCATGATTCGGATGACTAAACCAGTCTTGAATTTTACTGGGAGGGAAACAAAAATTATACGAAGTGGATGGATGAAAGTCCTGCAAAAGAGTAATATCGCGTAAAATTAGAGAGAGAGCTAATCATATTTGTTTAGTGTTGAATATAATATTATATAATCCTTGTTTGGTGGCATGTTTTGTACAAACAAATCTGTATAAATGCACTTAGCAAAACCAATAGTTCATATAAATCTTAAAGGTATTGCCAGTTTTACTATAAAATTCTTACAAATTTAGGTGACAAATCTGACGGTAGCGAGTCATGGCTGAACCACTCTGAGATTTCACTCTGAAGAATACATTGATTGAAAATACTACGGTTGTTATAGCGGTCCTGCAAGACATATCAGAAATGATAATCAAGCTTGACTAAGTTTGTGTGATGGTAATATAGTTATGAGCCCTATAAACATGTTGACCAAGAAAATTTTACACACAACAAAAAGGATACTACCAAGGGTGGCATTGCTGTTACTGAAACCACATCATTAATTAGAAGACGATAGATTCAATTTGTATTTAGAAAGACTTAGTTGTCAATAAATGAGGCTCAAAGGTCATAAATGTTCCTTGTCATATTCTAGTTTGAAATCAAAGTTCAATAATGAAATATATTACTAATTAAAGAAAGTTTATATTGCCAAGGCCTTGTAGCTCAATTTATTGGTACTTCTCGGTGTTTCCATGGAAGCATCCAAATTTCAAATCTCTCCTGTTCCAACTATCAAATTATCAAAATTCTAAAAAATACTGTAGTTGGAGAAAAGTATATATAATTGAAGATTTATTATTATGGAATTCAGGATTCATGTCAATAACATAATAAGTAAATTAGCTTTAATTACTTTTTGCATTGTATTTAAAAATCAGTGATGCTAGAGTCTTAAAATTGATGCATCTCCCATCATAAAAAAAGTAATTTAATATTTATAACATTATTGAGATGGCACCAATGATCAATCACATTCATTACTACATAGTTTGTAGGCCTTTTTATAAAAATATTTGTAGTAGTTTTAATATTTTTCTTTGACTAGTGAAATATCAATTTATAAAATTTATGTGATAAAATTTATAATATCTCTAACATCATCAAAAGCATATTTCAAAGAACATATAGTATTAGGTCTTATAAAATTTTGGGAAAAACTTGTTACACGCACAATTACACACGTGAAAAAGCAAAGTACGACTTCTACAACTGGGAAATTGTTTCAATTGCTTTTTTGCATAGGTAAAGGCGTGTGCTTTAACTTTCCTGTAATAAACATTATTCTAAAATTTAATATGGATCATGAAGTGGGAAGCCAATCTCAATGGAATAAGATCAGGTTTGTGTTAGAGAAAGAAACCAACACCTTTGCGTTAATGTTATTTGCACTATTAGTATAGAAATCTTACCAAGGCGGCAGTTCTGTAGAATTGATCATAAGAGTAGTGACCAGAAGTTCCACTAGAGCCGTCACTGCCCCTGAATTGATCAGGATGATAAAAGGGAAATCTTTCATACGATGGGAAAGGAGCATCGTATGAGGTTATGCATTGTACCATTCTACGTGCAAATTCCAATTTTTGCCGGTATACAAGATCGACCCCACACTTTAGCGCCGATACAGCCGAACTATCGCTCACAAATGAGAATTCAACCGAAGTGCATCGACTCCATTCAGGTGAAAGAATCCAACATGGAATGAATGATAACCAAAGGAATCCACGTTGATGTAATGATATTATTACGTCCTTTTCACTGATGCTATATAATGGATTCATACAACCCAAGTTAGTCTTCAAATGACAAACGATGATAAAAGAAAATTCTGAACCTTTCATAGGAACGGAAGTAGGATGCTTTTGAAATGAGAAAACAGCAAAAAATGCAAATCCCATCCACTCAAGATTCTCATACAAATCTGGAGGTAGCTTGATTGTTACTGATGAGGATCTAGCAATATTTTTAGATTTAAACCACCCTGGGATTTCACTTTGAGGCAAACATTGATTGAAAGAACCAGGGCACTCGTAGTGGTCCTGGAAAACATATCAGAAATGTTAATCAATTATGAGTCAATTTGTATCAAGAAACATTTAGTTTGTCAGTAAATGAGGCTCTCATAAACGTTGCTTCTCGCATTCTAGTTTAAATCCAAGTTCAATGCAGAAATTTATTGTTTATAACAAGGAAAATTAATATATATATATATATATATATATATATATATATATATACCCCATGTTAGTTTTATAATTTAGGACACAACAATTTTTAAAGGTCATTTAGAAATAATTAAAAGATAGAAATGTGTTAAATTTTTAGAAATTTTTTAAATGTATTAAATTAAAATTAAAGGCCACAATTAATTTAGTAATCAACTAAAATTAAAATAAATGTATTAAATATGTAAATATTAGTAAAAATGTCTACAATATCTTTAAAAAATAGAAACAAACTTTCAAATAAATTTTCATGATAATATATCGTTAATAGTTAATAACAAAACATAAATAAGCATAAATTTTTTATAATAATCCTTCATCAAAATTTTTTTAAAATAATTTTATAATAATCCTTTACTTTGATTTAATTTTTTTAAATTCACTTTAAAAATAAATCCTTAATACTTAAATTACAAGTAGATTTCACAAATAAAATAAATTTACTAATATTTAATATATTGAGAGAGAGGTGATATAATAAATCGAAACACTATTAATCTCCATTAAAAAAAATACTAAAAATCATGTAAAATTAAAATAAATATAATAATGCTTTCCTTTTTCTTTTTCTTTTTTCATTATGAAACCCAACAACTCTAACCGGTCTGTTGGTTACTATACCAAACATTGTTCTTGATTAAGGGGTCTCAGGTTCACAATTCACGACCCCATATCTCAATTATTAGAAACCCTTGACCCAATTGAACCATAATTATTTTTCAAAAAAGCCTTGACCAAATTGGACCAGCATACTGTTTTGACAGTTTTTTTATTCGACCACTGGTTCAGGAGGCTCTTTTCAGATTATTTAAATATCTGGTTCTCTCACATATAAAAATAGCATCATCAATTCTCAATTAATCTGATCAGACCAACTAGTTCGGTTTGGGTTTGAAGGCCATGGTTGTGGGGATCTGTAGCCAATGAGGGGTGGGTCATGGTGGTGCGGAGATATTTGTGTGTTTTTTCTCTTTTTTCTCTGTTTTGAAAGCTAGATTTTCTTATGGGTATAAAGCATGAAAAATGAATTTTTTTTTTATTTTTTTATTTCACAGTTTTGGCTTGACTTGCAGCAATGCTTCATTAGTTTGGTCAAGTGGGTCGAATTTTGCTCTCAGTTTAAGCCAAATTAATTCAACATGAAAAATAAATAACTAAAAACTAAAGATAGAGAACTTAGAAGTCAACATTTAGGCCTACTTAAAGTTAGCACCAAATATTAGAAACCTATACCTACAATTTGCAGGAGTGTACCAAACCATGAGGCATTTTCAATAGAAATTTTATTCATTAATATAAACCTCCTAGTAGGAGTACGAGACTTTGGTTATATATATAGACTTCTAAATCCTAATAACCCTGGGAAATAAAATATAATAACTTAATAAACTACCAAGATCTAAAGAATATATATATATACATATATATATATATATAGACCAATAAAAAGACAATTGAATTACAAAATAAAATAAAACTAAACTAGTTTTCTTTTTAAGCCTCCCACATCATTGAGTCAATAGACTTTAGATTGTTCTTTTTTTTTCTTTTTTTCTTTTTTGACAACTATAATATTTAAAATGTAAGCATAAAAGACCAAATTGTAGTTATTTATTTTAAGCATAGGTTTTTATGTGTGCACTTGAACCCACAAAAGAGAAATGATTTAATAAAAGTCTCGAGTTAATTTAATCCAGAATCATTAATTCTTAGGGACATAAAAATTTTCAATTTTTTTCTCAACTAGTTTTCTTCTTCTTTTTTTTTTTTTTTTTTTGAGAGAGAGAGAGAGAGAGAGAGAGTTTTCACAACTAGTTAGTTGCCCATGCAATGCACAAATAATTTTGTGATATTTTATGTAAGACAGTTTAGAAGAATGTTGTACATATATTATTAAAAAAAAAGTTAACTAAATTAGAGTAAAGAAACATATACATTTTGAGATATCAAAAATTAGTTTAGTAGTTTCACTGCACATTTGTAGCATTCTCAAGGTAAGATTAATTTAAAAAATAAATAAATAAATCATGAAACAAAAAATAAATGCAAAAGAGTAACAAGATCATAAAAATCATCTAATTTGTGTTGTGATCACATTGCATACCATGAAATAAAAGTATGCCCAACTCTTTCGACATCTACTCATTGATAGTGCGATATTAAGAAATGGTGTGGACAAGTGCGTATGAATGTGATTTATAGTTGATTTAAAACCATGGTAAAATATGGCTTTACGATTCGCACCAAATTAATATTTTCTCTACTTATACACTCAAGACAAAAACTATTCAATCAAATAACCTAAGCCTAAATCATATTTAAGCCCCTAATTTAAAAAGAAAAAAAATTACCCGTCGGGATTTCAATGGCTTGATGGTGGTGGGAGACCAGTATAACGAAGGTGACAGCTCCTCAGATTCCTCTCTCTTTCTCTTAAAAATGATTTTTCAATCTCAGGTCTTTTATTTTGGTAATAGTGAAATAGTGCATTTCATTTAACAATCTACAACATTTTCACGTCTTTCTATCTTTCATTAAGGCCTTATCTGGTTAGTTATTACTATTAGTTCTTAATTATTATTATTTTTTTCTTTTATTTTTAATACTAAAATGATGGATATACTAAAAGACATTAAGAAGAGAAAAATGTGTGTCATAAGCTCAGGAAATTAATAAAAGATTAATAAGATAATGGTAAAAATATGTTAATATGAACTTTTGAATAATATAAAAAAAAAAAAAAATTAATGAAACGAGGTAAAAAAAAGGCTAAATACAAAATTAAAGCGTTATATAACAGAACCTCGTTCACTCCCATATGAGGTCTCTGCTTATATATCTCTTAGGTTTTTTATTTTGGTAATAGTGAAACAATGTGTTTCATTTAACAATTTATAACATTTTCATATCTTTCTATCTCTCCTTGGGGCCTTATTTGGTTGGATATTACTATTAGTCCTAATTATTATTATTTTTTTTTTTTTTTTTTACTTTTGTTTTAATACTAAAATGATGAGTATGCTAAAAAACATGAAAAAGAGAGAAAGGTGTGTTGTAGACTCAAGAAATTAACGAGAGACTAATGAAATAATGGTAAAAATACATTAACATGAACTTTTGGGTAACAGTAAAAAAAAAAAAAAAAAAAACTAAATGAAAAGAGGTTGAAAAAATAATACTAAAAATAAATAAATAAATGTAAAATTAGAGAGTCACATAGCAAGACCTCGTGCATTGAGAGAGAGAGAGAGAGAGACCTGTAAATATGGCCCATGTTTTAACCAACATTCAAGGCTGCTTGATATCTTGCCCAAATAAAGAGACCCTTGACTTGAACTTTTTGAAGTGCCTGCAGCTATTACTTGATTTGAAAATATTGTTTCTCGTGAAGTACACTCCCCTTGTATAGTTTCATTACTTGGTAGAAGCTCTGTCACGGGGGTAGGCCTCCTGCAAGCATCAAAAAATATATCTATGATTTGACTAACAAATTTCATATCTATTGCATCTAAGTGTGGTAACAAAATACTTGTTGAAATCCTGCTTGTCAGGGGCGCCCAATATTATTTGGAGCCTTCTTAAGGCAAAAAATTTATTCAGAACTTTTAATAGGTAAATATTAATTAAATAAAATTATTTAATATTGATCAAATCAAAGTTAATTTGATGAATAATACCAACTAAATTAATGTTAATTTCATGTAAATAATTAAATATCATAGTTGAAATATAAATATTAATAAAAATATATTACAGTTAAAAAAATACTTTATTTTGGATATACAACGATACATAGTTAGGTAAAGTTAAAATCTAATTTTTAATTTTATGTCTTATTTTTAAGAGAAGTGCATGAATATTATTTGGTGTGTGACTTTGTCGGATATTAGTTTACAAAAATTAAAATCTCAAACTATTAAGAGAAATTAATCTATAATTAATGATTTAATACATTTGCAACAATTTTTTGAAAACATTTTTGAGTTTCAATTAGGTTAGGGTTCTATTGATCTTGTACATTGAGAGTCTTAATAGAAATGAGAAAGGAAAATGCACTTAAAATACTATAAAATATTCACAATATGATGCAACATTGACTCTCATTAATGAAATTCATCGATCTAACTAATGAATGTTTAAATCACTTTTTTTGTGATTAGTAACATGATAATTTGTAAGCCAATAATAAAATTTGTAGTATCTTTAACATCACTAACTAAAAAATATGCATAACCTTTAAATATATATTATTTTATAAAAATTTCGACTTTTAACCCTTGAAAGTGGGGCCTTTTTCCCTTAGCGGATTTTTTTTTTTTTTTGGGGGGATGGGGCCTTAGGCCTAGGCCTTGGGCCGGCCCTGTCACTTGTAATTGAAACCATCATTTTTCATCTGAATTGTATACAAAGCAAATATAGTGAAACCCAACCATCTTGAATGATAATGCAAATCTGCAGGTAACTGCGTTTTTATGGCGGGCCCATGTTGATAAGCAAACCAGCGTGGTGGAGACGCAATCTGAGGAAAGATATAATCAGACAGATTGTTTCGTGCCCTTCAAATGTTCAATGGATGAAAGAACAAAACACGTACAAAAATAGTAAGTCTAAAGATAAATTTTTTTTCCAATTACTAGTTGGCGTAGGCTTTACATGTGTTTGTGGAAGTCTCATGCAAAGAAAAATAAGGAAATGCTAAGATTTACTACACCTACACGTGTGAGTTGAAGTCTCACGCAAAGAAAAATAAGAAAACACTAAGATTTACCACATAAAGCTTGCAAATTGATATGGTAATAAATATGATCAAACGATCTAGGTTTCAACCCATCATAAATAAATATTTGAATATATATCTAAAAACTAAAACGTAACGTTTAATATTACTACATTACTGTTGAGTTACATCAGCGTCATATCATCAACCTATTTTCAATATTTTTTTCTTTCCTTTTTAATTATTATTCTCCTTCTTAATTTCCCACTTTATAATTACACATTTTCTAACATTTACTTACTTTTACCTTTTTATCTCCCCATTACTCTATACTTTAACCTTACGGTTTGTCCATCCTTCATCTTCCTTTTATTTTGACTCTTCTTCTTCCCCTTTTTTTTTAGTATAAGAATTTGTTATTTTCTCTTCCACTCAATCCATATTTTTCTCGCACAAAAAGGTGAATACTCTCTCTCTCTCTCTCTCTCTCTCTCTCTCTCTCTTGATGGATTTTTAATTCTTTATTACACCTAATTTAAATTGATGAACTTTTATGTTTAATCTACTATAGGTTGATATGATTGGTTTATATTTTAATTTTTTATCTGTTTTTATTTTATTTCTTTTGTTTGTTACATGTTATCCTATAAAATTACAAAATGATTCAATGTTAATCTAATACATAACATAACTTGGATAATTTGGTGTTTATAAGTATACATTTTCTTTTGAATACTCTTCTACTCATCTTCTTTTATATAATTTTGTTATTTGTCTCATATTCTCTTCTAAAAAAAAGGTGATTACTCTCTCTCTCTCTCCATAACAAACTATACAAAAGTTTGAATAATATAGATCACTTGAAAAAAGAATAGTATTTCTATCTTTTATCACCCAAAAAAAAATAATAATAATATCAATCAAATTAATGCACCTAAGCTTTTCAAAAAGGCAAAAAATAATATAATGATATATTTGTAGAGATGGAGAGATGAAAAATAATTTTAAAAATAATATCTCCAGTATGTTTTGGAGAATAAATCATACATTATATCACGTTATAAAATAGTGTATATTCTCATGCATTGTGTGGATCTGCGACTAGTTGTCTATAAAATAGTGTTATAATTAGTAACATGTCTATTTGGAGACTCAAAATAGTAAAATTTGTAGTGCCTATAACACTGCTCAAAAGATAAATAAATTGCGGATTTTTTTTTTATGTAATAAGTTGAGGAATTAATATTACAAAATATATTGGACTCAAAACTCATAATTTTATGCTTTGGATAAAGTGGAGTCCTTATATATATTATATTTACTCCTAATTAAAGTCCCTAAAAAAATAAAGAAACAGATATGATAACAATTTTGAATTTAGCGACATAGACTGATAGAGGAACAGACCTGATACAATCTTGAAAGCTGTGAGTGTGAGTTGAGCTCTCCACGGAGGTCATTAGGACTCCCAACAATTTTTTGGCCTAAGTTTTGTAGAAATTCTCCCACATCTTGCTTATTATATAGAATACGTGCACCACACATATTAATCTCAATATCCGGGCTGTTGGTTCCAATGAAAGGGGTAATGCAACTCCGTTCGTCTAAACATTTTCTAAACCTCGCAAGCGATATATATAGCCAAACTCCAAATGAATCAACACATGTTTCCTTAGGAACCTTGAAAGCTATAGGATCTCCATTTATAGGATCTCCATTTTGTTCCAAACGACAATAAAACTCATGAAAGTATTTTGTATCCTCTCCAGGAGAACCGTCGTTTGAATGTGCTGGGACTACAAAAATGACACACAGAGCGATTCCTTTCCAATTTTTATTACTAAACAGATTTGAAGGTATTGGTCGAAATGACCCAAACCTCTGATGCTTGAACCACTCTGGAATTTCAAATTGAGGTAAAACATGGCAAAAGCCTTCCATTTGATGAATTTGATCCTGTAAAATATTAAAAACAACTGTAAAAGATGCTCATGCGTGTGTGTGACAAGTGAGAGAGAAAGAGATACCTTCACGTATCTTTGCCATAATAGGTGTATGTCTAGCAAAGAAACCTCAGCAATTGTGCCATCTTCATCCTCGGCCAGCCAAGGCAAGTAATAATAGTGAATCCTGCTTCACCCAAAGTCCATACAACAACTTGATTTGAATAATTTTCAAGCGCAGTACATCCTTGTACTGAAACTAACCTTGTACTTAATGGAACATATGGCAATGATTTAAGCTTGCTACAATGATCCAAGAAAAGAATTTTGAGCTTTGAAAGTCGAGAAGTGTAATCGGGCAAGCATGTAAAATTATTTTTGCTCAAATTCAAATACTCTATTGACAACAAGCAGCTAGGGTCATCAGGGAGTGCCAACAGATTGCAGTCACTTAGACTTAGAGTTACCAAAGTGCTTAATTCTGAGAACGAATTAGACAACAACAGGTTGATGGGCTCTGGTTCAGGATGCTGGGCATTGTGGAAACAATATATTGACAAAGCAATTGTAGCAAATATAGGAATTCTGAGATAGGTGTATCGCCATGCCAGGAAAGATAGAAAAGGAAATAAAATTAGTCGCGGAAAAGTGGGGGAGGCACCAATTGAGGATCCAATAGGAGAGAGCCCAAGCAAATGCCCTGCTTTTGGTGGTTGACACTTACATCCTGATAGAGTGAGAATTTCAAGAGATGTCAAACTATGAATGTCACTCGGAAAACTCTTAAGGTTTTTGCAGTCTTGAAGATTCAATAAGGTCAGGCCAGTTAGACGCCTAATTGTTGGTGGTAGTTCTTCAATGGCAGTCCCATCCAAATAAAGCTCCAACAAGCTTCTCATGTTTCTCCCAATACGGGGAAATTTCTTAAATCTTGAACAGCCAGATAGAATTAAAGTCTTAAGAGATTCCAAATTGAGCTCATCATATGGAAGTTTCTTAAGATATTTACAATCTTTTAGATTTAAAAGAATAAGTCTTTTAAGACCTCCAACAGAAGGGTGCAACTCATGCAATCTTGTACAACCTTGGAAATTCAGCCTCTCAATATTTGAGAATCCAGTGAAGTCAGGAGTTCGGGTTAAGTTTTGGGAGTCACTCAAGTCAATGAGCTTTAACTTTCCCAACTTCTGTGATGAAAAAATAAGCAGGGATAAAAAAAAATTAAGCATTCAAGAACTTAAACTTTATAAAAATAAAAAATAAAGAAAAGAAAAAACAGCAAAAGTGAAAATCTTACACTAAATTCACTTGGAAGTTGCTGAAGACAACTGCGATGCATAATGAGCTCAACAAGTTCGCCAGGCTGAAAACTATTAGGCAATGATTCCAAAGGATAATCATGCCATTCCAACCAACATAACTCATTAGAAAGATAACTAAGGCAAGAAAGGCGCACCTTACAAATTTTGAGCAATCTTAGTTTATTCATCTTTGAGAATGATTCAGCATTCAATTCTTCTTCATCATCTGGAGGCAATCTTAATAGCATGCCTTCTATATGTTTTGTTCCCTGGTAAACAAAAATAGTAAGATTAGTATACCGCTAGATCAAGCAAAAACTTGCATGAATATATTGTAGAATTATATACTTCTCTAAATTTATGTCTATATAATAATCCACTTACAGTATTGTTCTTTAATACATCAAGGACGTCATCATAATGCCACAACCTACTACGTTCTCCAGCTTCATCTGATGCCTCACTAACAATTTCCCAACCCATTTGTTGTAATAAATTATGCATCCACAATTTTTCCCCCACTACAAGAGTAATTAGAGATTTGTCAATGAGATTTTTTATTAGATTAATGCCTGAGAAGTAAGATTCTAGTATATCAGCAATGCGATTCTTCTCCTCCCCTTGGAAGAAACATGCAATATCTAAAAATAGTTTTTTCTCATCCGCCCCCAATCCATCAAAAGCAATTCTAAGTTTCTTAGTAGTTTTTTCATGGGGTATTGCTCTTAGCTGATTCAGAGCACTTTCTCATTCATTTTTTGATCTAGTATACAAATAGGAACCCAAAACTTTAAGAACCAAAGGAATTCTCTGAGCATACTCAACAAAATTTTTGCAATATTCCAAGAAATTATTCTCACAATGAGGTTTGTGGAAGGCATTCAGACTAAAAAGTTGTAGAGCTTCGACTTCATTTAGTCCTCTAGCCTTATATACAAATTTAATTTCATAACTTGCCAACAAACCTCTGTTTTCAGTAGTTACAATGATTCTACTTCCTTTGCCCAACAAATCACGCTTCCCTACTAATGTTTCTAATTGACTTCTTTCACTCACATCATCAACAACAATAAGAACCTTTTTGTTATGCAGTATATCGCTGATAACTTGCATTCCCTTATGCACATCCTTTACCCTTAATCCCCCTTTTCCTATATCACAAAGGAGTCGTTCTTGTAAAGTCTTTAAACCATGTGCTTCAGATTCCTCTCTAACATTTTCGAGAAAACTAGAAGCTTCAAATTTTTTAAGAATCTTATCAAAAACAGCTTGTGCAAGAGTTGTCTTGCCCATACCACTCTTCTCACATATTCCAATAAAGCGAACATCAGTTGATTCCAGATCTAAATATGAAATCATTTCCTCAACACGAGAGCTTATTCCCACAAGACCATCTTCAGTATCATTTGAACGTTTCTCATCCAATTTCAAATCTATCCATTCAACAATGTTTTGGATAAAGTTTGCCTCATGCACCCTATAAAAAAAATATTACAAAAATCTTCGTGTCAAAACAAACTAATTGGAGATGTAGCATGCAAACGTTGATGTTTTGCTTGTTCATCTCATAAAAGAGAAAGCTCTAAAATTGAACTAAACTACACAGTCGAGCTCAATTTGCTTGTCGAAATCCTAGTGCATGCAAGTAGATTATTAGTTCTCAGAACAGAAAACATGGCTTTTCATGTAAACTTGAAGCAGCAACTATTGTACTATTCAACATAGATGTTCTTTTTATTTTTTAAACCAAAAAAAACTGCAATTTAATTGAAATTCTGATTTGGCTATTTGAAACCTAAATTTCAACAACTAGAAAATCTCAAATGCCATGTCATTTAGTACACAATCTGTTGACAATTTCTTTTCAAAACAAAAAAAGAATAAAACAAAAAGAAGAAGAATACAATCCGGGTGAAGCTTGTATCCAGTGGCCAGCGCCACTGGACACGTTGCGATGCGGACAGGTGTCCAAGACTAGACACGTGTCCGTATCCTAACAGGTCTAATGGCTGCTGGCCACTGGACACATGCCAGACCCATACAATCCATACTATTGAGTATTGACCGATGCGAAAATCATCTTCATTTCAAGATCCTAAGTAGAAGCCCATAAAACTTGTTGAAACCGGGCTTGAATGGCTGCCCAAAGTACACATGATGTAGCAATTAGCATCACATATTGGGCCACAATTTATTCTTAAGTGAATGAAGGAATTTAACAAGGTTGCATTAGGATACTTGAATTTGAATTTAGATCTGGATTTTAAATCAATGGATTTAGAATGTCTTGATTCCATATTTATATTATATACATAAGAGTATTTTAAATTCTAGATTCTTAAATCTATTGTTTGGATGCTTTAATAACCTATAAATTGGATTTGAAATCCTCTCTTTCAAAATGACCAAATACTTTCATAATCTCCTAAATCTCACCTAAAACATTAAAATTAGTGAAATACTCTCAAAACCTCAAGAATGACAAAAGTGTCCCAAAAATATCCCAAATCTATAAAAATAACCAAATAACCTTGAAACCCTACAAAATACCGTTGAAAAATTTTTAAATAACAAAAATCCTAGGGAAAAAATCTCAAATGACCGAAATACTTCTAAAACTTTCAAAATAGCCAAAACACCTGTTAACCTATAAAATGACCAAAAATAACATTGGAACCTCCAAAATGATTAAAATGTCCAAAAATAAATAAATCCTTACAAAATCCAAATTTATCGAAAATTGAACCTAAAATGGCCAAATTGACCTTGAAATTAAACCTCCAAAATGATCAAAATTTCCAATGGGATTGAAATAAAAATAAAACTACCAAGATGATAACACCCCACCACCCTCCCCCACCCACTGACCCTCAAGGAAAAAAACATCAAATGACCAAAATTCTAAATCTTCAAAATGTTGTATATGACAATTATTGGTTTACATTACACTATTCATATAGTGTGTGTGTGTGTTTCTTTGTTCCTACACACACCACATTGTATGTCTTTTTTTTTTTATCCACTAAAACTACTCTCTCTCTCTCTCTCTCTCTCTCTCTCTCTCTATATATATATATATATATATTTCTCCCTAGTTTTCCTACTAAACATATACATTTTTTTTAAATATATAATTCAATAGTTTCAATGAATAAGGGGATTTGAACCATGGACATTTTCATTACAAATATTAAGAGGTACTAGTTGAACTATAAGACTCGTAGCTGCACGTATATTTTTAGTGACTACTTTAAAATTTTATTTTATTTTTTTCAATAATTCAATAGTTACAACAAAGTTAGTGGAAGAATTTTTAAATGTAGTTCTACTGTCTAGTTACAAGACTTTTGATGACAACCTAAACTAAATCTTGAAACTTAAATTAGTGACAACCTTTTTCTTAATTTTGCAATAGTATGTATGTAGTGCTGTTTATAAAACTACATATAATTCATGCTTTTGTGGTATTAAAGATATTAACCTTTTAACATCTACATTTAAAGTAATTAAGTAATGCAGTCAAAACAGGCAAAAAAAAAAAAAACTCATCAGAAGCAAATCAATAAGCGTTACCCATCCTTCAAATGCCTTCCAGAGAGACTGGCCACATTTGTTAAAGCAGTTTTCCACTTCTGCACCTTTGTTGGGTCCTCCTCGAAACGCTTTTCATGTTTTGCAAAGGCCTCTGCAAAAGTGTTCTTCTGATGTCGCACGTCAGTAGGTTCCACATAGTAGAAAATGGGCAACACTGTCAATATTATCCCTCTATCCCTGCATTCAACAATCTTTGCAAGTTCTTCCAAACACCATGTGGAAGATGCATAATTTTTAGAGAAAATGATGACCGCAACCGTCGATTTCTCGATTGCTTCCAAGAGTTCCAGCGAAATGGGCTTTCCCATCTCAACTTCTTTATCGTCCCTGAAGGTAATAATCCTTTTATATTCCAAAGCACGATATAGATGGTCGGTAAACGTACAACGGGTGTCTTCTCCTCTAAAACTGAGGAAAACGTCATATTTCGGTTGGGGTTTAGAAAAATCAGAGGTAATAGAGGATGGGACAGTTTGAATGCTGGTGGATGCCATTGGTAAGTACTTACTACATGGCTTGTTTGAGTTTAGATTCTATATATGACAGACAATGTCATGTCTTCAAACGGATTTGCCAGAAGCAAGCAAACTACATCCTTTAGAACAAGAAGAGAAATCAAAGAAACCATTGAGCAGCTTGTATGCTAGGGAAAGCCATAGCACCCCTACTAGCTAAAGCTTCTTTGAGTTAAGATTCTAAGACATATACCAGGCGGCGAGTTAGAGTTGAGATTCGTAGACAGAATGTCATGTATTCAAAAGGAGTTGGCAAGAAGTAAGTAAACTATACAAACAAAAGAAATCAAAGAGACTGTTTACTAAAAATTAGTGGAAAGATGCAGGAAACTGTTTATTAAAAATTTTAAAAATAAATAAAAGCAAGGAAACCAACCTTCCCGGAAGCTTCCGTAGCTTTGAAAAATCGAGAACAAAACAAAACCGAATGCGCGTGAGTTGTAAAGTGGTAGACCTTGGGCAGTGCGCCCTGCTTTATTTCGGATTGAGACTGATTGAGCTTTTAGCTTGAAAAAAAGCCGAGTTACTTTCTTCTCGTACTGTTCACGAAGAAAGTACCTCAGCTTTTATGAATTCGGGAACAATTTTTAGTATAATTTTGTAGTACAATTTGTCATACGCGAGTTTGGTAAAAATATGTCGGTCATATGAGGAGACTTTTTTACCGATCACAATTTATTATATAATAAATTGCGTCAAAAATGTAGTCTTCAGCATAATTTCAGTTTATTTCAAGCTAAAAGCTTCGCTTATGCTGCATGGGACATACACTTCTTTTTACTTTTTAGAAGAAAACAGACGGTTAAAAACTGGTGACATAAGCTAACCTACCATCTATGTCTTACTTAGTCTAACGGCCCTTTAACTCCGTTAGTTCTGACTTCTTAGAGCGTTTTCAAATTATCTTGGCATAAATGCGTTTTTTTTTTTTTTTCTTGGAGAATGACCGCGTAAATGCATTTTGATTTTTCTATTTTGTTGTTATTTTTATTTTGGTTCTCACTTTTATTTTATTTTATTACTTTTAGTCTTTAAAATAAAAATGCATTTTATTTTAGTTTCTATCATCATCTTATTAATAGAAAATAATCTATATGGCACACAAGATGCCTAGGTGGCTATTAAAATAATAATAATAATAACTTTTATTTAGCATTCAAATAATATCACATCAACATTTTAAATATTAAAAAAGCCATGTCAGTTAAAAAAAAAATCTAATTTTATGATTTTAGTAAAATAAAACAAAATAATTTTTTTTCTTTTCATTATTTTTTTTTTTTTTTTGGAAGAACATGCACCAAAACATGACTATTCATGATCTTTCCCTAAATATCCTGTTTGGTTGCCCAAAAAATTTACTTTTTCAAATTTAGAGATTGAGAAAAAAATTTGTAGTAAATTTCACAACTTTTCTTAAACATTTTTGGCAACCAAACACAACATTAGTTGAAAATCCATAGTCATTATTATTTTCCTATGTCTTCCTCTCTCTCATCTCATGCTCTTTCTCTCTCAGCTCAAAACTCTCTCAATCTCTCAATTGAAAACCAAATCTCCCCCCCCCCCCCACACACACTCTCTCTCACTCTGAAAAAAAATTCCTCTCTCTCTCTCTCTCAAATCGGTGGGTGGGTCTCTATCTCATCTCTCTATCTCTCAGCTCAGTGGTGAAGATTGTGGTGGAGATAGGTGGTAAAACCGATAGGCACCTATTTTCATATAGACCCAAATCAAGATTCTCTGGTTCTTGGTTTTCAAGAAGCTAGATTTCCTCCAATGGATTTGTTTGTTTCAAATTTTTATAGGTTTGGAATTTATGAGTTTTCTTTTTGGGTTTGATATTTGTGGAGGGTTTGATTTTTTTGGGTTCACATGATGTTCTGGGTTTGCTGGAGATTGATTATTGGGTTTGTGTTTGTGTGATTTGTGTTTTGAATCTTTGAGGGTCTTTGTATTTTATAGATCTGTGGGCTTTGAATTTACGTGTTCCCTGTTGGGTTTTTCTTGAGTTTTTAATTTTCTAGGCAACCAAACATATTATTCGAGGGAGAACATGAAGAACATGTTCTTCATGATGACTAGGAAGAACATGATGTAAATAATTTTTTTTTTTAATCAGAAGTTTAGAATTTTATGTTTTTATTAGTTTATCTGATGTGAACTTTTTCTTAATGAAAATGTTGACATGGAATTTTTGAAATATTATTATAGAGGCCATATCAGCTTTTAGTGTGCCAGTAGTATAAACCATCTGCCACATGCAATTCTAGTTAATGAGATGACGGTAAGGACCAAAACGAGACCAAAATGAAAATATGGTCAAAATGTAGAGACCAAAAGTGCTACTATTTTTAGATCAAATCCTAATTTGAGATGTAAATGGGCAGGTATTGAAATTTTGGCATCTGAAAACTTTTCTTCAAATATTTGTTTTAGGGAATATCACAGATTCACAATACATCATTCATGGGAGGATGAGTCATTTTTTCCCAAAACCAAACAAAATTTATTTCTACCAAAATCGTCTCCAATATTGGTTTCACAAAGTAAAGTGGATGTTTAATACATTCCCATCTTATAACCTAGCATCCGAACTTAGATCAAGGGTTAGTGGATTAAAGTTTATCTTAGTAATTTCCAATCTCTAGATTGTAATTAAGAATCAAAGCCACATACTTTACTTAGATTGTATCTATGACCAAAGTCATGTAATTTTCTAGTTATTTATCAAAGAGATGTACAATTTCAATTCTTTTTTATTTGGTTTTCTTATTTTTCAAATAAAATAAGTGACAAATCCATTGTAAAACCTTTAATTTAGGAGGGAAAATAAAATTATTAGAACCTCCACTCTTAAGAGGCACCAACACAACTCCAACCATTCACATGAGTTTGGCTTGACTAAAAAGGAAATGAGTCAAGTCGGGTGCGCAATTGCTCACATTGTGCTTGATTTTGAACATGTTGAGATTTTCATTTGTTATGATTCCTTTGGAAGGATGATGATAGTGATTAACAAATCTCAACTTACCAGCAATGATGCTTGATACAAAGGATGATGCTATAAACTTGAGTGGTAAATGTGCGCATGCTCATGTAGACACCCTTTTAATCTCACCTGCATCCCATTACATATAATCATCACATCACATCACATTTGACCATTTGATTTTTAATTACATTGCATGATATAAATCTTAAAGGCATAACGATTAAAATGATAGTCATAAGCTCTAATCGGACCATTGGAATGAAAGGTATCTTGTAAACAATTTTAGTGATTAACATGCACTTGCATGAATTAACTCTCTCAACCATATGTGATTATAAACTTTTAATATTAATTGGTCTATTTTTAGTCCAAATTAAGTTTGACGATGTTTCATAACTCTATTGGTTGTGGATTTAATTTATTTGTGAAGTTACATGTACCTAATTTGATTTGAGAGACAAAGCATTAATTGATTCTAAGAACAAAATTGGCAAAATTATTTAATTAAATAAATTTAGAATTAATTTGCTAAACTTGAGGTCCAAGAAAGTATGAAAAATCAGTGAAAATTTGGAGAAAATTAGATCATTAAAAGGAATCGTAGAGAATCAAACCGAAAAGGAAAGAATAAGGGAAGTTTTGCTCGTCTTTCTCCCCACTTAAGTTGACTTTTGCCCCCAGCATTGCCTAAAGGCTCATCCCAAACCCTCAACATCCTATATAAATACCCCTTTCCCATACCAATTCAAAGCACAACTGGTTTTCACCAAAATCTCTTTTCTCTGTCCCAACTCTTTAGAGTCAGTAATAAGTAAGGTTCCTTTAGTGTTTTGGTCCTCCAGGTCTCAATTCACTAAAAGTGATAGTTCAGTCCTCTTGGTCTCAAGTAAGTTTCCTTTAGTGTTTTGAAATTGCATTTTTGTATGTAAGATGACTGCATGGCCCAAAATGATAGCAAGTTTAAAAATATAAGGACCAAATGAAGTTATAAAAACTTGAGGATCAAATTAAAAATATGACCAAAATATAGGAACTAAAAATGTATTTTTACCATAAATGTTTGAATTACTTTCATGTGATTGGGTGAAATGTTAGTTTTTAAACCTTATGCAGCAACTTCAATATTGCTCCCAAGTGCAAGATTGTCTTGAAGTAATAACTTGGTGATTCTAAGGTTGAATTCACAGGGAAAGAGAGTTGATTAGCAAACCACAAGATAAAAATAAATAAAAAGGCAAAACGAATAATATTTAATTAAAGTGAAATTATGATGAGTTGATAAGGAAAAATTAAACTTAGAAATAAGAATTTCTTAAAACACTAAGATTTAGGGATCCACACAACACATTTATTGGTTCTATGAATTTAATTGATTTTAGGTAAGACAAACTAGTATTTTAATTCATGGGAAATCATAAGTATTTAACATGTCTTGAGTCTACTTTATATCAAAGAATTATACTAGGGAAAAAATACACTTTTTTAGATAGGTAAATCAATCAAATAAAAACACAAAAACTGAATCATTAAAATAGTCAAAGTATTGTTAAGAACATATGGAAGGTTGTATTTCACCTCTTACCTTAACAAGGCTTCTACAAAGCTAACACACACACACACACAATCCTCTAAAAAATGGGGGGAAAAAAAAAACTTATTTTCCCTATAAGGCTGCCACCCTTTGAATATGACCTAAATAGGCTAAGAAATCCTATTATAAGTAGAATTCATGTTTGGAAAAAATACATGATTTATAGGCTTCGCTTAACTGACTTTTTTTTTTCTCATTAAATCAAAGAATTTGGATTTTTCATGTCTAATTTTTAGTTATCTTTCCAGCTTTCTCAATTCGATATCTAAGTTGAAAATTATGCCCAAATTGTAATGCTTGTGCATGCTAAAATCTTGATCCAAATCAAACCTGGATTTAGTGTGATTCCTTACTCATTGGACACAAATTTAATTGGCCTGAATTTCTATAAATTTATTATGGCCCTTGCAAAAAAATTTAGTCTGTAGGGTCACGGTTTGAGGTCCAAGCCCAAAATGTATGGAGTCTTGGTCCAATGAACCCAATACAATAAATTTGTAGATAATGGGTCAAAGAACTAGGTTCTAATAAGCTGGACAACGGTTAGTATTGAATTGCATGAAGATCAAACATAAATAAAGGATGTTGATACCAATAAACTTTCAGTCCGAGGAGGTTAAACCAGCCTATAATGATTCACTCCTAGATATCAAAATGATTTTAGATTGTTATACTATTTCTTTTCTCTCTGTTCTCGATCCCCTTCTCATGGGGGGTCTCCTACATTATATAGCTACTTTCTGATCATCTTGATCATACACTTGTTGATCATTTGAGTTCCTACTTAAGTGTCTATCCCATCAGACACCTCTTTCAGCCTCCTATGAGTTGTGGTAGCTAAGGCAGCACTGTTCAGAGATCCTCTCCACATAAATGCGGCCAAAAAAGTAGCTGCAATGCATTTCATGCGATGGTAGCAATTTTTCCTTAGATATTTTGAGTTTTTTTCCCTCTCACATGTTCATGGGGCACATTTCTATTACTAGGATACACACTTGAACTACATTCGTCGTATCTGAGAAGGAATATCCGAGGAGGGATTCCTCCTCGGATCACCTTCCCTTTATCTCCCGCTTATGAGACTTTTACTGGGAATCCTTTAATAATTATTTGCTCCCCCTCGGGCAGGTCAATGTCCTCGGACAGGGCCCAAGGCCCAATACACAATTTTGGGCCCTAGTCCCTACATAGTCCATAGCCTTCTTTACACAAATCCACTTATGTCTTTCTTGCTATAAATAATTCTTTTATCTTACAAAAGACATATTTGTGCATGAAAATTTATTTTAAGCAAAAAATTAATTATTCAACATTATTCCAAAATTAAATATAAAATACATGAATTAACACAAATATAATTATATTTTCTATTAATGATATCAATATGCAAAATCAAGTTATTATCACCTTATTTAATAAAATTGAAAAATCGCTAAAGTCATAAACTATTTTATATATTTTTTTTTTACAAATTGTTGATATGGTAAATAATTATTGGTAAGTAAAAAAATAAATAAATAAATAAATTCATATTAGAGATGGGCCCAAATGAGAACTAATAAAAATTTGTCATATAAATAGTTTATAAAAATGTTATAAATTTTTTTATGATTGTAGCATTACTCAATAAAATTAATAGTATCCCTAATATTACTCATAAAATAATAATTTGAGAAAATTACATTTTACCCCCTGAACTATACCTCAATTTACACTTACCACCCTAAACCATGGAAATTCACACTTACCCTCCTAAACTATTACTTACATAACACTTTGCACCCACTGTTTATTTAGTTGTTAAGTTGGACAGAAATTATTGTCATGCACAAGTCACGTGAATGGAGCTTACATAAAACCCCTAAAATGACCTAAATGTCTCTCAGCAAAAGCTTAATTTTGCCCCTCTTAAATCACTCTCATATTCAATCTCTCTCACTCTTTTAATCTATCTCTCCTCCCAACAGCTACCTTGTCCTGGCTGACAGCAACCAATCACAACGCAAGCCATGAAATGGGTGAACCCAAATCAATTTCTTTGAAATCAGGCTTGTTGGCCTTGTAAGTCATGACTGAGTGAGTCACGAAACCTATTGTTGTTGGCCTTGCAACTCAGTGATTCAATGGTTAGAAAGAGTATTAACGCCAATGGAGGAGTCTAAAAAGAATGAGTGAGATTGAACTCGGTGTGATGTTTCAGATTTGGCCACCGACAAAGTGGATGAAAGAATTTGGTGGGCCATGGAGGAAAATGAATCCCTCCATTTTTATTTCCTTCACTCCAATTCCAATTCCTCCCAAGAGCATTAGCATTGTGGGTTGTAAGCATTCACATCTGGGAATTTTATCCCATCCTATTTTACCATCCCAAAAAGCCACTTTATTAATTATACAATACAGTTTTACAATACTCCAAGCATCCCAACTTTTATTTTACAATACAACACATTAAAATAATATAAATAATACAATCAAATAATAAACAAATTTTATCTCCCTCCTTTCTAATTTTTGTCTCTCTGTCACTCTCACCGCATAGCAACCATCCTCTCAACCACACCACCTCTAGACATCCACCACCATGACACCAAACCCGCCACAATCCCAAAAAAATACCAATCCACCACCGTTGTCACTCTATCTGAGCTAAATCAAACCCTAGTTTCGCCATCCAGCCAAAATCAATAGCAAAATCAAAACTCAAAATTCATAGCAAAATCAAAAACCAAAATTCATAGTAAAATCAAAACCCAATCCACTGATCTCACCACCCATCGATCTTCGCCACACCAATCTCGCCACCCACCGATCTCCACCACACTGATCTCCACCGTTGTCACACCCACGCCGATCTTGTCAAAATCCATGCCAATCTCCACTGTTGTCAAAACCCACAATCCATCGTCATCAAAACCCACGACCCACCGTCGCCAAAACCCATAATCTCCACCGTCGTCAAAACCCACGCCGACCCACTCCCATGTCAGTCGCAAACCCACCACCACTAGAAAGACAAGTAGAGAAACGCACAACCACAAGATGAGAGAGAGAGGGGGGGCCATCGGAGAGAGCAAAGAGTCTTGGGTTTGAAGAGAGCATAGAGCAGATGAGAAAGAGAGAAGGAAGAGAGAGAAAAGAAGAGAAATAATGAGAAAGGAGAGAGAAATTTCGGGGTTAAAACGGAGGAGAGAAAGTATTAAAAAATATTATTTTGTTTTATAATTGTGCTACAGTGCAACTCTAAAGGTAGAATTGCACCGTAGCACTATTGCAAATTTTTTTGCAATAGTTGAATTTTACAATTTTGGTTTAAGCATGGTTTTTGTGTGAAAATTGTAAAATTACTCTACATATGCCATTTAGGGTCCGTTTGGATATTGCTGAAAACTAAAAACCGAAAAACACTGTAGCAAAATAATTTTTAAATGTGTGAATAGTACTGTGGGACCCATTTTTAATGAAAAAGTTACTGAAAAGTAAAATTTGTGAGTCTGTGAATAATGCACGGTGTGTACTATTTATGGGAAAAGTCAAACTTTTCGGTTGAAAAAAAAAACTGAAATCACCAGAAACGCAAAACGTACGTTTGGGAAGCGCAAAACGCGCTTCCCAAACGCACACTTAGAGCGCTTGTAGCAGTAGAGTTAAATAGCTATAATTCTATTTTAGCTCCACCAAAATACCAAAAACAGCCATGTAACAGTGGAGGCATACTTATAATTTTTAGATGAATTACTACAGTGCACATCTATAGATAGATGTGCACTGTAGCAAACATGTAAAAAAATTAATTTTTTATTCACCCCCGGATTAAAATAATACTACTTGCTTTATTTTTTTTTCATTTCTTTTATTCTCATCTCACCGTGCTCTCTCTCAGTGTCACTCTCAAGCTCTCATTTGAAAGTTCTCTCAAGCTCTTACCTCTCAGTTTATCGCCGCCTTAGCCTACGCCATCCCAGCCTCTGATCGCCTCAGCCCACGCCGTCCCAGTTGCCGATCGCCTCAGCCCACGCCGTTTAGCTGCCGATTGCCTCAGCCCACGCCATCCCAGCTGCCATGGTTGTGTTTTTGTTTTTGTTTTTGTTTTGTTTTTTTTTGTTTTGTTTTTTTTTTCTATGTTGTGTTGTGGTTGTCAAAGTAGAGTGGTGGTTGTGGCCGGTGGTGGTGGTGGTGGTGGTGGTTGTGGTTGTGGCTGTGGCTGATGGTAGAGGTGGGTAGAGGTGATTGTGGTTGGTGTTGTGAATATTTTTTGGTAGTAAGATATATTATTTTGTTGTAGAGGGTATATTATTTTATTGTAATATTTATATTATTTTATTGTGTTGAAAGTTAAAATAGATCCACTACTACAGTATATGTGTAGGTAAAATAGACAAAATAACTTTTGATGGAGCTAAAAAGTTAAATTTTTAACTCTACTGTTGTGAATGCTCTTGCTCTTGGCATACCTGAGAAATGCTGGTGCCACACACTTGTGCACAACTTTGTGCCACAACTCGCCACATAGCGAGTTGTGGTTGGTTAGAGTGTGTCCCCACATGGCCCACTAACACACTCTATCCAACCACAACTCACCATGTGGCGAGTTGTGGCACAAAGTTGTGCAAAAGTGTGTGGCACCAGCATTGCTCTGGCATACCTAGTGCGCGAATACTCTAAAAATTCCCAAAATGCTATTGGAAAAAATTGCCAAACAGACTATTCTTGGGAAAAAATTAGGCGCGTGGCACATGTTCAAAGTTATTTAGTAAGTTAGACTGTTTTTGAAAGTCGAGTTTGGCAAACTCGACTTTGGGCTGGAAAACAGACACTATAGTGGCGTTTATTAGTGGATATAGCAGCGTTTATAGAAAACGCCACTATAGGGAACCTATAGTGGCGTTTCTGACGAACGCCACTAAAAAAAACGCCACTATTGTGTCTGTATTCCAGCCCAAAGTCGAGTTTGCCAAACTCGACTTTCAAAAACAGTCTAACTAACTAAATAAGTTTGAACGCGTGCTGTCCGACTAAAATTTTTCAGAATTTTCACTGTTTGGCAAATTTTGCCCTATTTTACGTCTCAAACACCAAAACTCTAACAATATTCAGGCTTGTATTTAAATTTAGAATTTACTGTAGCTCAAATGTAAACTTAAAAAATATTATCTTATTTTCTCTCTCCTATGGCTCAGCACTTTCTCAGCTCTCTTCTTTTCTCTCATATTTTTCATCTCTCTTTCTCTCTCCCAAATCCTCTGGTTTCTTTTCACCGAGGCTCCATGGCTGAAGCTAATGAGCTTCTCCTCCACCTCTCATTGAACCTAAACTCAAATCTCCCTTCTCTCTTTCTCTCACCCAATTCATTGAGCCGAAGCTCCTTGGCCAGAGCTTCGAGCTCTATAAACTCTATTTTCTTTCCTAGATCTCTCAGCCTCTCATTTTATTTCAACCCCTCTCTGGAACTGAATCTATGGTAGGGGAAGGTTTGAGATGATGTTTGGTCTTTGTTTTTAGCCGTTCAAAGGCCATAGGTGGCGCGTGGGTGCACTCTTGACGGCGTGTGAGGACGGGAGTGAGTTTATTTGGCTCTCCTTTTCTTCTCTGTATTTTCTGGGAATTGGGGTTTGCTTGCAGGGACTTTCATGGTTTAGTTTGGTGAGATTTTATGGTTTTGCAGTGAGCTATCTTTGGGTTCTTTTTGGGTTTTTGCAGGTTTTTATTTATTTATTTAAAATTTTTTTTTATGGTTGCAATAGTACACTAGTACTTGTTTATTGCTGGTTTTTTTTTTTTTTTCCTTGTATAATTGCAGTGGTGGTTGAATTTGGTTTGTGGGTGGTTGAGTTGGTAGAACCTCTACTTGCCGAAATCTTGTGGAGGGGTAGGCTTTAAATTGCTTAAGTAATTTAATTTAACCCTTTTAGCTAAACAAGGTTGGCGGCTTCAGATGGGGCAAAATTCTTTGGTGTATCAAGTTTTGAAAGCTAAATATTTTCCGAACTGTGAGTTTGTTCAAGCATCACTTGGTAATAATCCTTCTTATACTTGGCAGAGTATTATGGCAGCTCAATAGGTGGTGGAGGAGGGAATTCGATGGCAGGTGGGTAATGGGTCTAAGATCCAGGTATGGAGTGATAAGTGGTTGCCTAGTGCAAATATGCATAAGGTAATATTTCCATGTGGTGACTCATCTCCAAACCTTCGGGTTTCAGACCTAATTGATCACAACTTATGCTGTTGGAAATCGGGGTTGTTGGATTCTCTTTTTCTCCCTTTCGAAGTTGATGTTATCGAAGTTATTCCACTCAGCAGTAGGTTGCCAAATGATAAACTTATTTGGGCTGAGACTCAAAGTGGCTCATTCACGGTTCATAGCACTTATAAGAGCATTAGCATTGGAAAATTGCAATGCTATTCTATTTTACAATTCTAAAAATCACTTTATCATTTATACCATCCTATTTTACAATACTTCCACATCCCAAACTTCTATTTTTATTAAAATATTAATTTTTAATCTTTCTTTACTATTTTTTTCTAACTGAAACTTTTGTTTTCCTAGGCTTTCCAACAGTTTTTTTTTCCTCTCTTTCTCCTTCAACCTTTAGCACCAGCTCAACACACAAAGCCACACACAGGCCCATCGGAACAAAAACCCAGAAAAACCCAAGCCACCACTGCCCACTGCTCACCAAAATCCCACCGGAACAAAAACCCATACTAAAAAAAAAAAAAAAACCAGCGTCACAACAGAAGGAAAAAAAAAAAACAACCCATCAGAAACCCATCGGAAACCCAGAATAACCAGCCACTTCAGCCACAACCCAACCACAACAAAGCCACACACACACAAACACAAACCATCAACAGAGCCACACACACAAACCATCAAACCAGGCCGCCGATCAACAAACCCACCACCCAAGCCACTGATCAAACCATCAAACCATCAACGGCCACCACCCAAGCCACTGATCAAACCATCAACGGCCACCACCCAAGCCACCGATCAGCAAACCCAAACCACCGATCAACAAACCCACACCCAGGCCGTCGAAATACCCAAAAATCATCATCGGAGCCACCATCGGAGCTACCGATGATCCACCCAAACGATCCACCCACCGATCAACGGATCCACCATTTCAAACCCACTGATCAACCGATCCCAGCCCAATGATCCAAACCCAGCTCGCCGATCCACGCTAATCCAACCTCCAACCTCAAAAATCCAAAACCCAGCACCGGTGCAATGAGAGAGAGGCAGGCCGTGCGATGAGAGATGAGGGAGTGGCCGTGTGAGATGGGTAAGAAATTTCAGAGATGGTAGAGAAATTTTGGCAATGAAGCTTCGGAGAGGAGAGAGCAGATGGAGAAAGAGAAGGAAGAGTGAGAAGAGAACCGAAAAAATGAGAAGATGAGAGAGAAATTTCAGCTTAAATAGGAGGAGTATAATATTATTTTTTTTTTTTTCAATTCTGTGAACAGTACAATTCTATGTTTAGAATTGTACTGTAGCAGTATTGCAAAAAAATTTGCAATACTGCTGTTTACAATTTCCTGATGCAATAGTTTTTTGGGTGTAAAATGCTAAATTCCTCTTAGATATAGCATTAGCATTTCCCAATGCTAATGCTCTAAGGTGGCAATGGAGTTATCTGATGTTTTAGTGGGTGGCTTAAGCTCTAAGTAGGGGCGGCGCCACGTACTTATGAGGGTGGTCACAGGACCACCTTGAATTTTTTTTTTAATATATCTTAAAAAAATGAGTTTTAAATTAAAATAGGTCTTTTGACCACTCTAGAAAAACAACTTGACCATCCTAAAAAAAAAAAAAACTTAAACAATCTTAATTACAATCGAACCCAATAAAAATAAAATTAAACCTCTTCAAAATTTTGGTCCATTGAATGTTGAACAAAAAAAAAAATACAAGAAATGCAATGTTTATAATATTTTTCGCAATATTTTTATAACAATCCTAAATATCAGGTTGTTACTAGTAAACAAAAAATAATAATTTCAATGGTAAGTTCAAATTAAAACCAGTAAAAACTTACCACTTAGGCTTTATTGTAAAAGTGTTGCTAAAATGTTGTGGATATAACACTTCTCAAAAATTGCCCAAACAAAGAAATTAGTCTAAAATCTCAAACCAAACGTTTTATTGTGATTTTTTAAATTGTGTTTTCAAATGGTATATTTTAATATCGCTATTTTTTTTATATAAAAAATACACACTTTTTAAATAGCTAGTATGTTAGTGCTTGCTTTAGTCTTTAGTCGAATTTATTGCATTTATGTGATATATTTTAATAGCTAGTATTTTTTTGAAAAGATAATACATTTTTTTTTTATTAGCACTTATTTAGGAAATATATTAGTAATTGAATAAGAGATCAGTTGTTTAATAATTGTTTGGTTGTGTATATTAAAAAAAATGTAGCTAATAACATTGATATTGAAACTATCATATCGCACAATGATTTCAAAATATAAAAACTTGTGAAAAGAAATTTTAAATCTTTATATATTTGCTTGTGTTTTTATTTTGTGATGTTAATATATCCAAATTTTATTATTATTAAATTTTTTTAATTTAAATATTTTTAATGACCAACCTGAAAAAAATGTCTGAAGCCGCCATTGCCTCTAAGGATGGTCATCTTTGAAAATTTTGGAAGCAATTGTGGAAGCTGCCAGTCCCCTATAAGGTTCGGCATTTTTCTTGGAGGGCTTGCCAAAACATTCTCCCAACTAAGGAGAATTTACACTGGAGAAATTTTCTTAATGAGGATCTGTGTGAGGAGTGTAAAGCAAGTTGTGAGTCCTCGAGTCATCTTTTCTGGTCTTGTGAAAGAGCTTGCCGCATGTAGGGCTGTTCTGGACTTTTTGGCCGGCAATTGGATGTTCATTTCAATAGCTTTCTTGATCTTTTGTGGAGCATGTTGATGATACAAAGTTGCAGTGAGGAACAACTCAGTTTGGCAGTGACCTTAGCATGGTGCTTATGGAATAATCGCAATGAATGTAGACATGTGGGAAGAGGACGGGCGAATGGGAACTGGTGCAGTGGGCTAAGAATTATCTATTGGAGTATCAAGCTGCGAATGTAAGCACTCCTGTACCTCCTCCAAATTTTATGTAAATTATTAAAAAGATATTTTTTTAATTTTAAAAGTTAATAAAATTCTATTTAAATAAAAATAAAATCTAAAAAGAATGTACTACAGACTAAAAACGAATCAACTTTAGCAACCCAAAACGATTGATCACTACATCATTATGGTACCAACTCCCCGCAAGCGTATCTTTCACAAAATGGTAAAACTAGATCGAAAGCGTCATCATAGCAACCCAACCCCATCTCCTGTACTACCGAATAAGAACAGCAGGTGGTTTTGAAGAGTTGGTGGTACAGTAAGTCTTTTCGCTGCGCGTGTAATGGGGAGAATGAATGCGAAATTCCCCCTCATTCCCATTTCCCAATGCACAGACCAGGTTTCAGTTTCACATGGGGTACCCCACCGTTGTCTAACAATTTGCCTCTCTATAGTCTTTTCACAAGTCTTGCATATCCACTTTCCAAGTCAACTACCGCGTAATTAGAGAAACTACACGTCATGGAGCAAGAGAAAGGATTAAAAAATAATAAAAAGTTGTACAAAGTAACCTAGTAAAATTTTTTACCGTATAAGAGATTTGTATTAATTTTTATTTACACTAAAAATTAATTGATATTTTAATTTAATGTTAAATAATTATCATAAAATATAGGCTTTATAAGTTGAAAATCTCTATAAAAAAAGTACAAACACATTTTAGTTTAAGGGTGATACCTGTTTGTTAAGAGTAATATAGTTTTGGTTTTCAAAACAATATGAAAATTGTGATTTAAAAAATGTACTAAAATACGACTTTTAAGTACTCATAATTTAAAGAAATGCGTTTAGTAGCATATTTTTATAACATTTTTTTAAAATTAAAAACACAAGATTGGATATTTGATATGGGTATTTATTTATTTTATTAAAAGTGTGTATTACTCTTACATGAATAATGTAAAATAATTTACTTTATTGAAGAGATAGAAACTTGTCACGTCATGTAAAATAATTTATTGGGTAAACTATCTATTTGGTCCATATTTTTTACACTATATTTCAATTTGGTTCTTAATTTTTCAATTGTGTCAATTTGATCTTTAACTTTTTAGTGTCGTGTCAATTTAATTTCTATCGTTATATTTTAGATGAAAAGTACTGACATGGCAAATGGCTAAAATAAAATTTAAGTTTATTGTCACAACAAGGAACACTAATTTTTTATTTTGGCCATTAGACGTTAACAATTTTCATCCAAAAGAAAACAACAGGGACTAAATTGACACAGTACTATAAGATTATAGACCAAATTGACACAATTGAAGGTTAGAAATCAAATTGAAATATAAAGACCAAATATGTAGTTGGCCTTAGTTTATGTTATGTGAGAGAGAGAGAGAGAGAGAGAGAGAGAGAGGAGTAATTGTCATGTCAAGTCAGTTTTGGTGGGACCCACATTTTTACAATATTTACTACAATGCCATTGAATATTGCTACTTGAGTTCTAAAAACTGCTTTAAAGAGTTCTCTAAATATATTCTTTAAGTAAGGAGTGTTATCTAAATATCCTAACAAGATTTTCCTTATGAAACACAAAACTTAAAAGTGGGGCCCACAGTTTAAGCATTTAATTACACAAAACAATCTCAAAGTTCTGCTACCATATGGGCCCCAACCATTCATTAATCAGCTATTTTAGAAAGTTTTTTTATGAAAAATTGAAAAGCTGTTAAAAAAGTTAATCATTTTTTCATTTTTCTGTAAATTTATTTTATAAAATAATTTATTAGTGGATTCCTTAAGGGTATATATTAGTAAAACCCTTAGTTTAATGCTAGGATCACTAACACAAATTTTGCCGTAGCAATTTCAAGTTGTGAGTGGCAAAGTGTGAATGGTAGAGGTGTGAGTGTGGACTTACATAGACCTAAAATTTTTCTTCACCACTTACTACTTACCACGTGATCAATTGTGACAAAAGGGGTGTGATTGTTTGCGGTCCTAACATTGCTCTTTAGTTTATTTCGATGGATTCTTGGTTTTTATTTTTCGTTTTTGTTGGAGAATCGAGAATTTTCTGATGGCTTGAAAAAGTAAAAAGAATAAGAGGGTACAAATTAAATGAATGTTTACGATTATGTAAGTTATCCCTCTGATATGATAGATTAGCATATGAGCTAAAGAACCCCAAAATTTTAAACTTGTCCGTTAGGTTTTCTTCCAATTTATAATTCACCTGGAGTTATATTATAAATTTTTGTAGGAACTAGATTAAGTAAGAATATTGCGTTACAATAATTTTTCTTCAAAATTAAGATCATAGTGAAGAATGACTAAACATTAATCTTAAAGAAATGCAAGTGCCACAAAAAATTTCATAACTTTTGTCATAACTTATCACGTGATGATTTGTAAGTGGTGGAGATGTAAACTCCCATAGACCTACTAATTTTTCTTCAGTATGTGGCGAGTTGTGAAACTTTTTGTGATACTAACATTTCTCTTAACTTTACCATGTCCAACATAGCTCTATTACGTCATCAACAACATCGCCATGTTGATGTGGTGTATAATTCATAGTAAGTTGATATACCATCTGTTTGTCTTCAAAAATAGTTATAAATAATTCTAATACATACTATCTTACATGAACTTATTTTAGTATTTTTTTTTTTATAAAGTTTCAATTTATGGTCTCCGTTTATGATGGTTGTGCTTATTTTCATCAGACCAAAACACCAATCGGTTTTTTATTTAGGTGGAAATTGAATCTCAAATTTCTTATTCAACAATAAAAAACTTTACCAGTTGAGTTAAATGGAACCCACATTTATCATAGTATCTTAATATTCTTTCCTAATTGATTTTTAACTTCCTTTTTATACTCTTGAAAATTTTCATATTTTTTAGGCTTAAAATATGTGTCCATTTCGTGAATGTAAAAAATATTTGTCCATGAGTTTTTTATTTTGTTATTTTATTGAAGTTTGTCCATAAGTTTTGATATTCAATGAACCGCAAACATGAGAGCGTACAATAACGAATAATTGATTAAACATTTGTCCCTTAGGAATAGAAAATCTAGTCATTTTACCAAATATGCAAGGTTGAAGTAGTAAAATTAATGTTATGATTGGAATTAATCTCATGCTAATCATCATTTTCAATTTTTATTTTATTTTATTAATGTGTCTTAATCTCATATGCCATATAGGTAAGGATCATCAACGCATACACAAAAATCATTATATGCAATGGAATGAATAAACACATTAGAGCAAGCAAGAGGATCAACTATTGGATTATTGTTAGCAAAGGAGCCAACACTAATTAGTTGATATAATCTATCAATCTTAGTCCCCCATATTAAGATTTACCACGTTTTCTAGAAGACACTTTTCTACAACGAAAACGAACCTTGAATCCCTTTTCATCTTCGTACGGGACAGAAATGAGATTGCATCACATGATGGGTTCAAAAAGTACATTAGGTAGATAGAAGTTTCTACTCCAACTTTCATGTTATTCACGGTTCCAATGCCTAACGCATGAAATGAGTTTTTTAAGGAGATGAAAAGGGATTTGAGGTTCGTTTTCGTTCTAGAAAAGTGTCATTTGGAAAACATGGTAAATCTTAATGTAGGGAACTAAGATTAAGTATTATTGTCTATGCAAACATTATGCCTATTTTATAGAATTTCTAAGCTTATGCAACATTGATTCTGAATTATAATGGCAAGTTTAAATTAGGCATATGCTTTTTTTTTTTTTTAATTTACATATTTAGGTTATGATTTCTCAAACTTAATTTTATATATATATTTAATTTTTAAAATTTTGTTATTTGACCCTACGATTTGACTGATAACCTATTGGTTGAATTAATGACCCAATAACCTAGATCATAGACTAGGTCAACATTTGGTCTAGGTTTAATAACTATGCTTATAAGTTTCCATGCATCAAAATAATATTAATACTAATTTATAAAACAAAAAAACAAAAAATTTAAGTGTGCAATGCATTGGCCTATCACTAGTGAGTCAAATAAGTTATGAAAAATAGTAAAAGCTTGCATCCTATCAGGAATTTAGTTTCCCAGTATAGTTTGCAATAGTTGACAATTTATTGACATGTTCAATCACATTTTCACCTTCTTTTATTATGGTTCCATTAAATCTCTCGATTAAAATTTGAACGTAAGTTTCAGAGGATGCGTGATATGCTTAGTTATAACATCAAGCAGGATTTTAGCATGTGTATATTCTTAAAAAAGAATTTTCATATCAAGTTTTGTAAGTAAAATATCTCTGTCAATTTTATCATCTTTTAAATGTATTTCATATATTCTTTTTAAATAGCATTTTAAGACTTCAAAATCAAACAAAGTTCTCTCCTAACTAGTTTGGAGATAAACTCTTCAAACTTTTCATGTATCTCTTTTTTAGATCTAAATTTTGAAAATTAAACCGTGTAATTTCATGTTTCTTATGTTCTTAACATGCATATCAAATTTTCTTCAAATCGGATATTATTTATTATTCGATCAATAAACTTATTTTTTATACACATTTTAGATCACAAAACTTGAAATTTTAACATTTTTTTGATGATATAGCAATTGATATTTGGTCTTCTTGAAATTTTGCAAGCATGAAAGATATAATAAGAACTGTAGGGACTGAATTCGAGCACTTCTTCTATTGGATGAGTGGACTCAAACCCAACTAGCCCAATACAATAAATTTATAGAAAATGGGTTTAAGAACTAGGTCTTAGTCAGGATTACAACAACTAGACACGATTATGTATAGATTGAATAATAAGGATACAGACTAAAGTATGAAATTCTGTCCTCGGGCACTTCGTCCGAGGACCTTAGTGTTCTTCTTCTTTCTTCAATGCTAGGTTATAATGGTTTCCACGATCATGCAAATTGCTACCGGATTCTCCTCTCTTTTTTTCTCTGCCCCCTTTCCTGGAGGATTTCTCGCATTATATATCCTCCAACAGTCGATTTTGGCCCTCCATCTGTTAACCATGCAGGTCACTACTTGAGTGCTTATCCCATCAGCCAACTTCCTAAACCTTTAGTGAGTTGTAGCAACCAAGACCGCACTGTTCAGGGGTCGTTTCCTCATTAATGCGGTCAGAACGTTAGTTGTGGGCATTTAATACGGAGGTGACAGTTTCTCCTTGAACTGTTCCTACACCATGCCCCCGTGGCTGTCCTACAGTACTTGTCCTTTTTCTTGGGACGCTCTGGGAGGCTGCCATTGATGACGGGCTGTTCTTCCCTACTAGGATCTGGATTGGCCAAGGACATGATTGTCCTTGGCGATGTTTTTAGGCCATTTGGGCCTTCTTTATTCGTCCTCGGTCATTTCTTCCTTCTCGGCGTGGGCCTTGGGCTTAGTATGAGGTGGGTCGGGGTTGTCAAATTCTCTGACCCCACAATAACCCCTCAAAATCCTACTGTCCAGCTCCTCGAACGGAGATGGGGATTTTAGTGTCCTCGGGCCTTTATCATGGCTTGTCAAGTCTTGTCCTCCGTCAGTGCTAGAGTCTCTTCCCTTGTCCAAGGCTTGTTCCTGGTGCTTCGGTATACAGAGCGCGCCCTCATTAAATTCTGGCGGCTCTGTGCTCCCTACGTTCAATGGTGTGATGGTAATCTAACGGTGGGGATTTCTTTAACTTTATGGGTGGGAAAACCCGCATGGTTATTTTTAATTGGAGGTATAAATACCCATTTGAACCGATTCGTCTCTTTACTTTTGCACTCAAGAGTTCTTACGCACATATCCTGAGTTCAGTCAAATCTCCAGCCAAACTCACGTCTCTCTCTCCAGCATAAAAAGCCTATTCGAGGAGCTTTTCCTCATTTCTGTAAGTTTTCTTCTCTCTTTAACTCGCGTTTTCTATCTTCTAAATTTCTTTTCCTCTTACTCCTCTCCTTCTTTCGTCCTTCCCTAAGTCTTTTTAGCCATTTCTAGGGATGGGTAAATTAAAAAATTTGGTTGAGTCCAAAGAGGCGATGGAAAAATTCATTGCCGATTATAGGATACCCCCTAATGTAGGTTTGAGGTACTGTGAGGAAGGGGAGTGACATTTTAAGAGGCAAGAGGGTGAAGTGGTGATTCCCTTAATCGCCTTTATAAAAGGTGGCGTGAGAATCCTTATGGGGCCAGTGATGAGGGATTATCTTAGGCATTTCCAATTAGCTCCCACCCAGTGCGCTGCCAACGTGTTTAGAATCCTGGGCTGTGTGGATTCTTTAAACGAGAAAATGGGGCTAAGGTTAACCCATCACGATGTAAACTAGTGCTACAACCTCCAATACCTGAAGGGTAAATCCTACTATATGAAGACGAGAGACGATAAGGTTCGGCTTATTCAGTACCTCCCCGAGACTAGCAAAGGGTTAAACAAGGACTTTCTTATTGTGTCTAGGGAGTGGCACGATGGCCTTCATTGCCCAATAGAGGAGGGGGAACCAGGTGGGGTATCGAGAGTAGGAGAGGGCTAATCTTTTGTGTCATCATAATTTACGCGGTTCGATTACTAATATGAACATCTTTTCTTTTTACAGATCTACACGCCTTTGAACTACACTTTCACCTGGTCAACCGGGGAGATTTAGAAACTATTCTCAAAGCGACAGTTTTTGTAAACGAAGCTGACAACCAAGTCAGGGCTGCTCACAAGATCCTAGGGTACGATCTAATCCAGAAATTGTTCCTCGCTCCGAAGCACGTGATCAGAGCTAACTATCCTTGGCTTCACCAAATCATCGTAGCAGAGCACGAGTTTTTGCTTCCCGAAGGATCTCCTGTCCCGGAAGGCATCCCGTTGGCAGGCTCTTCTTCATCCCATCAAGCAGCAGAGGCCGAGGGTGATTTGGGTCTGGCCGAGGAAGAATTTGGTGTATTTAACCAAGTTAGTCCATCCGAGGATCCCTCTGGTAACTTGGGCGATCCCAATTTGTCCGAGGCGGATCTCCTATCAGTAGGGACATCTTCTCAGGCTGAAATGAGCTTTAAGAGAAAACCTCCGACCAGCCTGTTCGACCTAATTGAGGGTGAATCGGGGAAGGACGTGCCGGGGAAGTCACAACCCAAGCTTCCTCCTCCTCCACCCCAACCTCAGCCTGCCCAGACCAGGTTGTCTTCCACCCACGATTGTCCTCGGCGATGTTTCTAGGCCATTTGGGCCTTCTTTATTCGTCCTCGGCCATTTCTTCCTCCTCGGCGTGGGCCTTGGGCTTAGTATGAGGTGGGCCGAGGTTCTCAAATTCTTTGACCCCACAAGAACATGCAATCTAACAGTTAGATTTTTAAAATTTACTCTCAATATAAAAATATATAAGAAATTTGAAAGATTTTTCTCTAAACTAGTTTAGCTCTAATCGCCAAAGTTTTTTTTTTTTTGAGAGTTTCAACTTATGATGTCCGCTCTTGATGATAGCTCTTTATCATCAGACCAAGACCTCTAGATTGATATGCTTATTATTAAAAACACTTCTTCCATATCTTGGGACACCATAAAGCACTCATGTAATCATTATGTATATACAAACCAAATAAAAACAATAATTGAATACTTTATTACGACATAAATATTAGTGTGTTTCTCTTTTAAAAAAATAAATTGTGAATATATTATAACAAGTTCATAGTAGATTTAAACATGCATTTAAAAATATTTCATAATGAATTGTGTATACTTATCTTAGAGAAATAGTATTAGCAATTCTATACCAAATGTCATTTTTTTTGGTAAATAGGAATTCTCATTAAAAAACTAAGCAGCCTCTAAAGGAGAGGTTACAAAACGATCATACATGGTACCAGAAGCATCTAAACTAAGAAGCAATTCAAACTCCAAGGGAGGTTGGATAAAAATAATAAAATCTTGGGCAAGGAGGGCTCCCTGTTTGGCTAAGGCGTCTGCACACTTGTTGGCCTCCCTATAACAATGTTTGATTTTGACAAAAGGAGTTTCTTTTAGGCCTTCTTTGCAATCAGCCACTATAGTGTCTATGCTATTAGGATTACTAGTCTCTTTTCCCATGAGATCAATGACCACCTTTGCATCCAGCTCTATTTCCACTATTGGCAGTTTAAGGGAGATGCAGAGCCAAAGGCCATCCTTTAATACCCATAATTCAACAGCTACACTAGTCGTGACTCCAATGGCCTGAGCATAACCTTTCAACCATCCACCATTTTCATTTTGGATAATCCCTCCACCTACTACCAAACCTGGGTTGCCCATAGACAAACCATCAGAGTTCAACTTGAACTAATTGATAATGGGAGGTACCCACTTCACCTAGATTTTAGTACGGATTGGGGCCAGCTTCCCATTTATGCTCAAATAGGTGACCTCCGCTACTTTCGCCAATGTCTTGTCCAGAAGTTTTCATTGTGAGTTTGTTCTTCCAAACACAATGCTATTTCAATGGAGCCAGAGAGTCCAAATTGTCATGGGAAAGACAATGTCCCATTCGATATCGGAAGCACCACTGGCCCAAGAGCTCTTGCAGTTAATCTTTAACCAGTCAACTAGCTGCTGTCCATAGAAGAATGATGAGTGAATTGGGGGAAAGAAAGAGTTCCAAAAGTTCTAAGCTATGGGACAGTCTCTTAATGCATGAATTATGGTCTCTGACTCGGCATTACACACAGGGCATGCAAGCGGGGTGTCCATTCCTCTCTCATTAACCAGGGCCTAGACTGATATGCTTAAATAGCAACATTTCCATAGAAAGCATTTGACTTTTGGTAGGGACAAAATCTTCCACACCCAAGCGCCTCCAAATGAAGGTTTACTCATGTATTCTTCCTCCTTAATTATCAGCCAGTATGCATCTTTCAACTTGAACTCTCCACTGGGTGAGTAGTGCTATGAGATCCTATCCTTTCCTTGATTTGAGAAAGGGGGAGGAGTGGCCTTCATCTCAAGGAGGAATGGGGTCGGAAAAGAGTAGGAAATATTCTCCAGATTCTACCCAAAGAAGCTAGCAACATCTCTGAGTCTAATTTTTTTTCCTTACCTTTGTTATGTGGGCCCAATATTAGACTTCTTAGAGTGCCTTTTTCTAGCAACTTATCAAGCCAAAGAGATAGCCCGCAGACCCTTCTAGCAATCCACTTAGATCCCTTTTTGAAGATAGCTTCCTCCTTCTTAATAGCAACCCAGGTTGGGGAGCACGAGATAGGGTTCACTTGGTTTCGAGAGGATCTACTTTGACTGTGATATTTTTGGGAAAGAACTCGAACCCATAGGCAGGATTTTTCTGAGTGGAACCTCCAATTGAGCTTTGCCAATAAGACAATGTTTTTTGGCTTTGCCACTTGAATTCCAAGACCACCTTCTTCTTTTGGCTTTGTAATCTTGTTCCATCCTATGAGATGCAATTTTTTTTTGCTTTCTAAAGAGCCTCACAAAATGTTCCGGATAAGTTTATCAACACATTGGAGAATTATAGAAGGGTGTGTTATGCATTGCATAGTGTAATTGGAGATGGTAGACAACACTAATTGGGTTGGAACAACTCTGCTAGCAAAGGACAAAATGTTTTTTTTTTCCAAACAGCCAACTTACTTTGAATACGATCAAGGATTAACCCAAAGTCCTGGGAGTTCCTGTATATTTAATGGGGAAGCCCAAAAACTTTCCAAGAGAGGGGGTAGAATGTAAACCCAGAATATCACACAACTTAGATTTGTTCTTTGAATCAACATTCGGTGAGAAATAAAACCTAGATATTTCACCACTAATTTTATGTCCTTAGATTTCACAGAAGGAATCTAACACATCCCTAATAGCAATGCAATTCTTCCTGTCTACTTTAGCGAACAAAATAAGGTCATCAGCCAAAAAAAAACATAAGAGAATACCAGTCCACTTTGAGAGGCTTTAACAGGGTTTCATATCTTAGCTTGACATTTATCCTTGATTAGAGCCCTAAGGACTTCCATATACAAGATAAACAAGTATGGAGATAAGGGGCCTTTTGTCGAATGCCTCTTAATGGGAGTTGGATTAAGGCTCCCTCATTGACAAGAATAGAGACAGAAGATGTAGATACATAACTCATAATCAAGGAGACTAGGTGGCTTAGGAATTTGTAAGGATTCAGGGTGTCTCTAATAAAGCTCCACTCCAAGCGATCATAAGTTTTTTTTTTTTTTCTAAATCTAGCTTTATTGCCATCACTCCACCTTTACCTTTTTTCTTGAACATGGTATGAATTAGTTCCTAGACGATGATCGCATTGTCAGCACCTTGTCTCCCTGGAACGAAGGTAGATTGCAACGGGGAGAATAAGTTTGAAAGCAAAGGCCGATCCGGGCCATAATAATCTTAGTCACTACCTTGTAAATTGTATTACAAAGATTAATAGGATGGTAGTTGTTTAAAAACTCTAGGTTTTTGCATTTGGGGATTAAAGTAAAATGAGTTTTGTTGAGATATTTAGGTACCACCCTTGTATTGAAGATAAGTTTAATCTCCTTTTTCACTGATTCTCCCAATAGAAGCCAAAAGCGCTGGAAGAAACCAGCATGTAGACCATCTAGTCTAGGGGCTTTAAAGGGTTTGGGCACCCACATACCGGTTGAAATTTTAATATCAAAGATTTGTCTATCTAAATTTATGGACTATACCTCGTTCAAGCATGTATGCTAGCAGGGGGTTCCATTTTGTTAAGAGAGAGCTATTGTGACTTGAAGTGAATAGATCCGAAAACCCTCCTCTAATAAAATCAGCAATTTCTCTATCCCCATTAATCCAGTTCCTCATCCTGTCTTTCACGTATGAAATTCAATTTCTTCTTCTACACACTAGGGTTGAAGTATGATAGAAAGATGCATTGCTATCGCCCTCAACTAGCCACAAGATCCAGGATTTCATCGCTAAGAATTCCCCCTCAAGCTTGACCACTTTCGAAAATTCAACTCTCAAATTCTTTTCCAGATTGATTAGATAGTTATTTGGATTTATGGGTAGGCTCTCTTGAATTCCTTTTAATCTCACCAGGACACTTTTCTTCCTTTAAAAAAGATTGCCAAATTGTGCTCTATTCTAGATATTTGCTTTCTCAGTGAAGGAAGCAATTGCTTGATGCAAAGTTGGGGGATTAGTACAGGCTTCTCGAACCACTCCAAGGAAGGAAGGGTGGGAGAGCCACATGGGTTGGAATCTAAAAGGTTTAGGTGGTTGGAATCCTTGAGGCCTTTCAAAACACAGCTTGATAGGGCAATGGTTTGAGTGAGTTTTCTCCAAATGATAAATTGTAGCTTTGGGGTGGAGGTTGTTCCCATCAGGGTTGACAACAACTCTGTCTATCCTTTCTTGAACAAGATTAGATAGGGGTCTATGGTTGGACCAGGTGAATCGAGGCCTAGCAAAACCAATATTTATCATTTTACAAGTGTTTAGACATTCTTGGAACTAGAGAACTATACTTGTACTCATTGAATTCCCTCTGAATTTATCATCACCCATAAGCACTTCATTAAAATCATCTGTAATAACTTAGGATAGAGAGTGGAGGCCAACCACCATGTCCAGATTATCCCAGAGAAGGCGTTGCTTAGCAAATCTCGGGGTAGCATAGACAGCAGATAGAAGCCAAGGGAGTTTTGTTGCAGACGAGACAAGTGCATGGATCTTCTACTCCATAGATGATAGCTCAGCTAACTCCACTTGAATAGAGTCCCAGAGCACCCACAAATCACCAAAAAGCCCAATAGAATTATTAATAATTAGTCAATCCGAGGGATGTCTATCAATAATCCCTTTAGCTTTATCACCACTCACTTTAGTTTCAGTAATGATCATAATAGCGGGATAATGCCTACGAATCATGTCACTAACAACATTATAAAAGGTGGGGTTAATAGCACCCCAAAAATTCCAGATGAGCATATTTATTATTAACAACAAAAATAAAGAATAAATAAGGATCAAATTAAATAGTGATTAGGAACATCTCCTCCCTTATCAACTTGCATATCCCTATTTGGTGGGTCCAGTTCTGTCACCTACGCATTGCTAGTATTCCCTGGGGGCTCTTTGTTTTGACTGGATGATGGGATATCCTCATCTTTTCTTCCCACTTTCTTAGGATGAAGCTTTGGGTTTATTTGCTTGAGAGTTGCTTTGGATATGTTTCTGACTTTGATCTCTATGGAAGAAATTTGCTTCTCTCCCTCCTTATGGAGGTAATCGAAATCTCAGCTAACGATTGCCTACCGAGCTCCTAAACAAAAGGGAATTCCATGTTCATGACCACATCATCCATGACTTTAGACTTCTCCAATACATATTTGGGCCGGTCCAATTTGGGTTGGGGCAAGTAGTATCAGATGCGAAAGATCCTCCAGCTCTAAACTCCTTAATCTCCATGCCCACCTTAGGAAACCCAAATCGATCAGTTTCACCTTCATGAAAGGTGGTCCTAAAGGCTTTCAGCTTGACCATGTTTCACTCTTTCAGGGCCTTTTGTCTTGTAGTTTTTTGTTCGGATTGGTCTTGGCTTTTATTTCATTTCTAGCTACGCACAAAGTTATTCCCCTTAGGGGCTAGATGACTTAGACTTTGGTTTGGACCATTCTGATTTCGTGATAGTGTGATCTACACAAATCGCACTTGTCCTTGATACACGTCACTAGGGTTTTGAATCCCTAAGTTTTGGTCTAGGCCTGCTGAAAAGGTTCCACTCAGTGGGCTCAAGGAATTGGTGGGCTTTGGAAAGGAGACCCTGAATGGCCTAGCCTCTTTTGAAGCATTCCTGCTGGGTTTCGTTTTCTGTGCAACTAGAACCCAAGGCCCAAAGGCGTTTGACTTCGACTCAGCTTTTTTTGGCAGCCTTGCTCTATATGGGCAACTTTTTTCTTTGTGTCCTACATAACTATAAGAAAAGTAAGGTAGCTAATACCCTTGTACTGCACAGGTTGGTCTATTCTGCCTACCTTGACAAGTTTAACTATTGGCTCGTCGAAGTTCACCTGGACACATATTCGTGCAAAGCGTTCTCTAGTCTCCGAAGCTATGTAGGTGTCAATTCTTAGGATTGGGCCTATAGCTCTTTCGATATCCCTTATCATAAAGACTTTATAGTACTCAATGGGAAGTTTTGGGAGGCGCACCCATACGACAACAACTGAGAGATTTGTTGTAGTTGGCCAAAAGTATTGGTCCCATCCTCTAATGGAGAGATAGTGACCACCAATTAACCATGGTCCACCCTTAAGCACTTTTGAATGGTCCTCCTTCAAAGATAACTTGATAAGAAAGAAGTCATGTCGTAAGTCAGTACAGTCCATTTTCCCTAATGGCTTCCACATGCTAACCAATCTTGAATGTAGGAATTAGTATCCCATAGTTTTTCCAAAAACTTTTACAATCAGAGCGTTGGCCTAAGAGGCTCTGATTTTGTTTTTCCTTTCCCCAGATAGTTTAATAGCAACTTGCCCTAGGGGTAAGCCCTTAAACTCATCATTAGAAATAGCTTCATATTCCATCACATTATTGAAGTCAAAAGCTCCGGGTAACTCCCCAACAGTTGTTTCTTTGTATGATATAATCCCACTCCCTAGAGCCATGAGAGTGGGATTGAATTGATTTGCCACGATGGCTTTCCTTGACCTTCTTAGTGCTCATTTGGAGCTCCTGGTCTTCCTCTCTGGACCTCATAAAGACTTACTCATCCTCTTTGAACTCTCAAGGCTACAAATGTCATTTTAACTACAAAAATCTACTTAAAAAAAATTAATACACCATTTTACAATTAGATATTCTATTCTTCCCTTCAATATATTAAAATAATATATATATATATATATATAACACATTAAAATGATTTTAAAAAACTCCTAATATATATATATATATACAAAATCTCCCACCACCCACAACTCACCCCACCACACTCCACCACCACGATCCAAAACCAACCACTGACCACTGTAACCACAAGCCAAAATCAACCCACTGGCTGTCGTAAACACAACAACCAAAACCAGCCCACAAGCACCTCAACCCACCAATATTAGCCCATTGCAAACAACCCAAAAAAAAAAAAAAAAAACCACAATCACCAAGAAAGAGAGAGAGAGAGAGAGAGAGAGAGAGAGAGAGAGAGATCAATGGTGGTGTGGGGGGAGGAGACTAGGCAAGATTAGCGACAACTGGGTGAGATACAGTTGAGCGAGATTGACTGCTGGCCAATGCCTGTGGTTGCGAGATCGAAGGCGAGATAAAGCCTCAATGGCTAGTCTTTTTCCATCAAGCATCACCATCGGAATGAAGCAGTGGAGCCCCGAAGGCGTGACCCGAATAGCAGTGTTTGAAGGCCCAAAAAGTTTGAGATTTTCAAGGATATTAACCTAGAAAATGCTCCACCAACCATCTTCAGCTTGGCTATGAAAGTAGATGTTTAAGTCATCAGACCAGGTGGTGGAGCAGTGAATGAGAGAAGAAGTGAGTCTGAGAGAGTGAAGCAATGGGTGAGAGGGGAGAGAAAAAAGTAGAAAAAAATATATATTAAAAGGTTTAGGGCCGTTTGGTAGAGCATTTTAGTAACGTATTTTCAATTTTTAAACAACATTACATGCATTTTCACACACTTTTTTACCCACATATATTTCAAAAAAATACAAACAATATTACTCAAACTACTTTACAAAACGGGCTCTTAGCATTTCTTTTTGTACATTTCTATCATTAGAATTGCACTATTCATCAATGCTAAAACTTTTAGCATTTAGAACATTTGAAGTGAGAGATTTTTTTATATTTATTGTGCCAGACACCAAAAATTTGGCATTGATTAGTACTTTATGCCAAATTTATGCTTTATACAATAAGTGTGATATATTAACTTTTAAAAGAAACCATTTTACTTTTTTTTTTTTTTTTTAGAGAAAAAAAATGTGGCTCATGTGTGTGGCATATTGTCACTTGGGCATTTTTAGTAAATATATGGGTACCACTAGCGCACAACAGAGTTTTGCCACTACTCAACCTCATTTTTACTAAATTAATTGATAATATTATTATTTATTATATTATAATGGAAACAATTACTTCTTATGTAACAACTTGTTCCTAAAAAAAAAAAACCCCTTATAAAACGAGTGTATTATAGTAAATTTTGACCAACTATTTTTCATCATATCATTGTTTTTTATTAACCAAACAAATAAAATTTATATATATTTTCCATCTTATGTACCAAACACCCATGTTGAAAATTTATTATTTTTCTTTTATTTTTTCAACATTTGTCATTCTTAAACTTTTTCATTCTTAGAGCATTCACATCAGCTCATCTAAAAAATTCTGTCTATTTTACACCAAAAACCTACTTTTTCTATTTTACACCATCACTTTTACAAAACACCCATATCAGTTCATCTATTCTATCACCTCTTTTATTTAAATAATCAATTTTCTCAATTATTTTATTATTTCTTCCAACTAACCCATTTTATCCATTTTTATACGCGCTCTCTCTCTCTCTACCATATTTTTTGATTTCTTGCTCTCTCTCTTCTATCTCTCCATACCCACTCTCTCCCTCTCGGTCTATCTCTCTATACTCATCTCTCTCCCTCTCGGTCACAAGCACCAATCCACATCATCTCGGTCACAAGCACCGATCCACGGCACCGATCCACAGCTCCGATCACAGTTCCGATCACAAGCATCGATCCCCAGCAGCACCGATCCACAGCTCCGATCCATAGCACCGATCCACAGCTCCGATCACAACTCCGATCACAAGCATCGATCCACAGTTGCACTGATCCACAGCTCCGATCCACAGCTGCACTGATCCACAGCTCCGATCACAAGCACCGATCCACAGCTCAGTTCTCCCTAGCTCCGATCCACAAGCACCGATCTCCCTAGCTCCGATCAGGCTCCGATCAGGCAAGACCCATACCCACGAGCTCCAATCAAGCGAGACCCACGAGCTCCGATCGTTCCGATAAGCACCGATCTGTCTCTTTTTTGTTTTTCCGTTTGGGTTTGTTTGTGTGTGGGTGTGTTTGTGTATCTCTATTTTTTTTTTTTTTTAGCAAGTGTATCTCTGTGTTGATTTTTCTGTGCAGGTGTATTTGTGTGTGGGTGTGTTGTGTACATCTGAGGAAAAGAAGATGAGGAGTTGAGGTCGTTGTGCACGGAGAAGAGAGAGAAAAATTGGTGCGAACGAAAATTAATAAAAAACTAAATACACATGCTACAGTGCCTGTGTAAATTTACACGGGTACTGTAGCTCGTTGAAAATTTTAGATGATTATACACGATTTTAAATGGACTGATGTAGTATGTTTTTTGGTTCAAAATATGTAAAAGTGACCAAAATATATATTTTACACATTTATATAAGAACTGATGTAAATGCTCTTAACTAAATAGACCTTTTTTATTAAAAGAAATAATTTGATAATTATAACGACAGAAACCTATCATCTATATTGAAACCTATCATCCATATTCCAAAAATGGTCAATTCGACTGCAAATAATCCCGAATTTGTGTGTAGCACTAGTATATTGATATGACACCACTTCTGTTTTTTTATTCCACCACTATTCTCTGCTCTCTGGAGTCAAAAAGCAAAAACACCACACCGGTCCACACGGTAAAAGGAGTGGCTCTCCAACACGCAGCAACTATAAATGATTAAATTCTCCTTTATGGGCCCAGGCATTATTACAGATGAAATGACTTAATTAGTGGACCGCGGACCTAAAAATATGTGGGTCAACAAACAAGCGAATCTTGGACTAAATGAAAAAAGGTTGATTTAAAAAAGAAAAAAAAAAAAAAGAGAAAGAAAGAAAGATAAGATTTATTTGTGGATTATTTTTTAAAAAATTTATAAAAAAATAACTTACTATTACAAGTTTTTATTTATTTATAAAAATAATATAATTTAAAAAAAAAATAATATATTAACAAAATATCTTGGGCCATCCAACCTTTTATTTATTAACTAAGGAGTACTTGTTCAGAGAAAAAGAAATTACTTTGCCTTTTTAATTGTTAGTCAACACGTTTGGAAATGAAAAAAAAATTTGGCCTAACTTGATTTATTGTATTTTCTATTTTTCTGAGTAAAGGAGATTACAAACTAGGGGCCCAAATTATCCCTACTTTGACAAAAACCCAATTTAGAGAAAGCAGAGATACCAGGTTGCCACGTTATGGCCAAAAAATCAGGCTCGGTTTAATACTAATATTTAAACATCGAAAAATGTTATTTAAACTTTAAACATTATAACACATATTTTCATACTTAGAAGCTGTTTGGTAGTGTAACTAGAACAACAGTTTTCAGTGTATAAATAACATTATACGTATTTTCACACATTTTTTCATCCATACGTATTTTTAAAATATACAAATAACGTTACTAGAGCAACATTACCAAACACCTCCTTATTTATTCACACGTACTTCTAAAAAACTTAAACAATGTTATTAGAAACCTCTTACCAAACGAGCTTAAGCTTGCCAAGGGACAAAACATGATACCCATACAAAACAGCAAAAATCTAGCTTCCTTTACAATTTTCATCCAAGGCATTAATGATATTTTGGGAGTCACAGGTACATACATACTTGGATGCCTCTTTTTCTTGCCAACAAAATGGTTTATGCTTCATCCCAATTTGCCAATCCTCTAACATGAGAGCCGGTCTAGATGTCAATTAAGGTCCTAAGTGAGTCTCCACACACAACAGTTAGGAAAACTACATTGTCCCTTACTGCAACATTTACATTAATCTTCAGCCAAACTTGAGTACGTAGGGGGTTGCCAAGGAACTATAGAGGGATTATGTTTTTTCTCTCATGCTCTAAGATTGGAGTTGTATTCCTTATTTACCTACTGGGCCAAGGATAGTGGATCAGTATCTTGACTGTCTTCCCCATTATGCTCCATTTCATTCATGCTACACCAAATTTGATCACAATAACATACTGGTCTAACAATGTGATGTTGTACACCTCTTTCCTTTTTATACTAGAGGCTTTACATGAATACAGAATTGTTCTTACCCAATCTTCAATTGGTTGTGACGACATACCAAAGATGTTTATTGTCCACACAGAGATTCTTCCAACAGTAATGGCAAATGGATCAAAAGGGAGAGAGTTGTTAGCAATTGCTTAGTATTACAGGATTAGGCCATGACTCCTATTTCTAAAATTCAAGTATCCCAATTGCTGTTCATCATTGCTTCAAATATTTGTAATCAGTTAAAAAACAATGGAACCAAAGGAAATAGAACAACTTCTCCAATTCCTACATATATATAGTAATGACACATGTCACATGTGCATCAAAGGTACCCTTACATAAAGATTAAAGATGGTACAAATAGTCTTCATCTCTCTCATCTTTTTGTTTTCTTATTTCCACCAAATCCTTTCTCAAATCTAGAAAATGTCAAGCTGTCCTCACACGAAGAGTAACTCCATGTTCAGATACAATAACCAACCCAAATGCAGTGAAGTGTTGGTATGCTGGATAGTGAGAAACAAAACTCGGATAAAATGAAGACATAAGATCACCTCCAGTTTTGTCATGGCAAAGAGTTGGCCAGCACAAACACAAGACCCTACTCCAAATAGCATGTAAGCCTGGGGAGTCTTGCAAGCATCGACAATTCCATGAGCAAATCTTTCCGCATTGAAAATGTGTGCATTAGGTCCCAGGGATTGGAATCTACATGTTTATACCTTTTGAGATCATAATGCCTTTGAATGTTATCTCTTCCAGGGCTACTCTGATCACAAAAGCCGCAGGTGGGTAAAGACGCAATGCCTCTTGGATCACTAGTGTCAACTGCCATCAAATTCAAGGTTAGTGAACCTATGTCAATATATGGGTGTGTCAAGTCTCATGTATGAATTTTCATCAGTGTTGAGTACATGGTTCAAAATTTGTGAAGCATTGCTGTTAATTTCTCCTTGTAATATTTGGTAATTGAAGTGTTAAGTTCTTTATGTATGAAATTAAATTAAAAAAAATATTTTGAACCTCGGAGGCATTATTTACAGGAATGCTGCAACGAATTTTTTTCCCCTTAATAAGCTAAAAGCTTCAATTATTTTTTTAAGTCCAACAATTCGCTAGGAAAAAAGGTAGACACCATATTATCAATTTAATTAGAATAAACTAATTAAATCTTGACTAGACTTTACATATATTGCTCTTGCATTTAATTTAATAATAATAATATAAGTAATTGCAAATTTTCAACTTATCTCTATTTTTAGCTTGTTTTTTCTATCATTCATGGATCCAACTGTACTATTCAATTAATTTTTACATCTATCTACAATACTTTTAATAAAAAGTTCTTAGTTTCAGCTAAATAAGTTGTTCTCAAACGGACACGAAAATATTTAAGTAGCCAATCCAAAATGATATCCAAATGAAATTTAAAACATTGCTTCTTATTAAATTTAAATCTATAATCTCACCTCATTGTAATGTCTAATAGTTTCCTCTCTTTTTTTCTCAGCGGAAAAAAAAAAGTTTCCTTTTTTAGAGATTATTTTTGCAAGTACAGGTGTAATTAATTTTCAACAATTTTTCCTTGTTGAAATTGATTTAAACGGTTCATTTTGTGTACCTTCTTAAGAATTATCTATAATAATAAAAATTCTTTATTGGCATTATTTGCACGCTCAATTAATTTTTTTGTCCATCTTTTCGACTTTTGATTCCTTTCCTAGTTATAAAACTAAATAAATAAATAAAAACGACTTTCTACTCTTTTAATTGATAAACGCAAAAGGCTTCAAAATGACTTGGTTTTGATCATTTTGTTTTGCTCAAAAATGGTGTTTAGTTATTTCACATGAAAAAAATGACAATCATATTAGATTTGTTTTCTTCCACATTAATGCTTCCTTTTTTTTTCAACTTCCCACATTAATTTACCTTTCTATTACTCAATGCTCAGCCTTCAACTCTCTCTCTCTCTCTCTCCTATTTTTTACTATTCATCAAAGTTTCAAAAAAAGACTACATTTCTGGTAAATGTGATAATTTAGCATATCAAAGAACATAAAGCACTTCATATACTCATAGTACATATCGTTGTTGGGAATTGGGAGTTCACATACCTTAATTCAAACCTAGATCCTTATCTCCCTCATCACTAAGGTGAACTTTGTTGAATAGTACCATTTTAGAATAATTTTAGGTGAATAGTTTATAGACGAAGTTAATTAATTAAGTAGATTGTTTTTGGAACTCAAGTTTGTTAGCCTCGAGTTTGGGCTGGAACTCATGTTTGACAAACTCGAGTTCCAAAAACAGTCTACTTAACTAATTAACTTAGTTCATGTGTTAGTTTCCTAAATTTTTTCTAAAAACATGTTATTCAGCAAATTTTACCTCTCATTACCAGTATTATTTGCACTCAGTTCAGCATGTTCCTCAAGTGAGACATTGGAAATTAACTCCCTAGCCTCATTTTCTTCATTGGCGACAGTTTTCTCTGAACTTTTAGATTTTTTTTTCTGTTCATCTAGTGCAATTGAGAAAAGGGGGAGGTGGAGTTAAACAAAAAGAAAACATGTGTGGTACAAAAGCATAGGAGTAAAAGGAACAAGTACAAAGCACTCTTATTGGCATAGTTTCTCTTTTCTTTTCTTTTTTCTTTTTCTTTTTCTTTTCACAAGTCACAAAAGTCGATAGTAGATTACTTAATTTATTTTTTATTTTGGTGATTGGTGAGTTTCACATGCACTTGGTGGGTTTTATACCCATGACCTTACCCATTCTTGTGGAAGTAACAAATAGGTTTTGAACCCACAGCCACATCCTTTGCCCATTCTTATGTAAGAAGAAAGTACGAATTGAGATAGAGCTCATTGGCATAGTTGAATCTTGCAATAAGTAAAGTACGACGGCAGGGGACAGGATCTAATCCAAAATTATGTACATAAAAACAAGCTCAACTTGGTAAGAACTAGAAGTATATGTAAATGGAACAAAAACTGGAAAGGTGACATAATTAGAGATACATGTAAACACAAAATAAAATGCACAGAGAAATGATATATATTATATAAATGCAAAAACCATATCATTATGGAATTCATAATGCAAAATAACATTCAAAGTAAACAATTGGTGTGTCATCCAGAACCTAGGAGTGAATTTGGCCTACCAGGCAAAAGGATAGCAAGTTACAACTTGTATCTTATCTTGTCCAATAAAATAGACAAGAAATGAGTATAGTCATCTTTAGTCTCACTATTAGTCTAAGATGAACTAATCTGATCAAGGCTGCAATTCCCCAGGAGTCTAGAAAGCTGATTATTTTCCTACTCTCTACATATTGCATGATCAAGTATTTTCTGAATGTCTACATTAATTAGCTCAACTAAGAGTTAGTTAACAAAAAGGGTTTGAAAATTCTAAAGTTAATTTTACTAACACTAATCAAAAAAATGTTTCTTTTTCATTCTTCTTTTTGTGGAAGGGGTCCAAGTTAGACCAACACATAATTAACACAACTGCCAATAATAATCTAGAAATTTTATACAGAAAGAGGCATTGCCCGGTTTAAGCAGAGTATCGTGGCAATTACAATCTCTTAAAATACGTCAACATGTATTATCAAAATTTAGAAGCTACAACATGATTACCTATTTCTCAGTGTAACATTGATGATAAAAGGGTTTCATGAATAACAAAAAGTAGATCAACATCATAAAGTACGTTGATTTTTTAACTGTTTACTTTGAGATTAACTTTATTTCATTACCTATATACTATACAAGTATGAAATAATGAAAAAACTGAACGAATCAAAAGTACATTTGCCAGGACGTATACGTAGCCATAAAATTTTGTTTGCAGGGGCCAAGGTAAAACTATCATATTGATTTGTAATTCAAGAAATACTCAAACCATGACATATAGATATACATACATGTCTTTATGCTTTAGTTTTTATTTATTTATTTATTAATTAATTAATTAATTTAAATCCAAAGTAAGTCATAACTCATATGTAATACTACAAGATTATTGTTATCAGTGTAATTTTTATTAACACTTAAAAATACTAACAAGCTAAACACTCGATTAAGTATCTTAAGGTCATTTTTATCCAGTGTTTCTCTAATTCTTATGAAAAATTATAAGTCCAATACATTCATAGAAATTAAATATAATAAAATCACTATAAGAAACCATAAAATAAATAGAATTTAATTTCAACTAGATTAGACAACTATAGTCAAAAATAAATTCTTAAATCATAAGATATATAAATGAAAATTAAACTAAAATAGCATTGAAAAAGAAGAAGAAAAAGAAAAAAAAAAAGAATTTTGTACCATAGAATGTACTATGAAAGAGAAGGAATGTCACAAGAATTGAGAATTGAGATAGAAAAAAACATAAAAAAAAATGTAGTGTTTGTCACACAAAATCTGTTACACACATTTTTTGAATTAAAATACAAAGTTGAAGAACATAATTTTATTTTTGAAATTGTGTATTCAACCTACGATTTCAATTTAAAAAATAAGTTTGTAATAATGTGTGTATAACAGGATGTGTGTAATAATTTTTATTAAAGGTTCATGTTAATGCGGGCCGATAGGGCAATTGTTAATGTGGAGGGCTAAAAGTAGGTCAGGCTTATTTCAGGTACAAACTTGCTATTTTTACTCACACAATTAATTTTTAAGAGTTGGGATGCTCAATCAACCTCAAATACCCTTAACAAGAAGAAAAGATTGGAGTTGGATGTGTTTGAATTTATTATAAGTGCAAGTCAGTGATCTTTTATAAGAGATACCCTTGAAAAGCTTATATTGAGGTCCTCAGGTTCAGTCCGAGATAGCAATTACAAATGGTTTGTAAGTCTTAAAAAGTCCATCCCTTCCTCCAGGGGCTTCTTAGCTTTATATATTCAGCTAAGATGTATCTGAGCCATACGTTTGGGAGGTCAGGGTTAGATATCTTTGATACTTGTCCTATTAAGACCTTACTAGAAGGCTTTCATACTGGGGTATGAGCTGGGTTGACACTATTCATAGGTCATTTCCTCATTAATACGGCCAGCTAAGTGGGTGCAGAGTATTGGATGCGGAGGTGATGGATGCTTTATCCATCCTCATTCCTTTCTTCTCATCTTGGCAACAAATCTTTCTCTTCACCCTTGGTTTGTGCTCGACAACCCTTAGTCTTGGTTCTCAGTCTCCTGAGGGAATGTTGGTATCCTCGGCGTCCTCGAGTGGATAGTAAGGGAGAAATGGTTTGGTCAGTATGAGAGTGATTTCTAGTGAAAGGAGGATTCCAAAGGTTTCCCTTGGTTCATATATTTGCTTGGAATGCATGAACCAATGGAAAACTCAGTTCCCCCCATGTGCATGACACCTCCCCACAATTTTTTCTCAATTGTCATTTTCAACTAAAGCTGTTGCAGTACACTAAGCAGCCCACCCATTCCTTTCACTTTCCAAGAAGGAATCTTTCATTTATAGCTAAATCCAAATGCTCCTTTTGAGTTATAATTGCCTAAATAAGCTAAACCTTTGTCCAATGCACCTTTTCAGGTTCTAGAGGACATGGTTTTACCTAGTAGACCTGGGACGTCCTTGCCCGGGGTACCAGACCATGTCCACTATAAAAGGAACACTAAAGCATAGCAGCAGGGGGAGGAGAAAAATGGGGATTTAAAGGGATAGTTCAGAGGTTCAATAGATATATTCTTAGAGCTTTAATAGCCCAGCAAGGAAGAGAAAGAAAGAAACAAAATTGGAGAGCCAAGGTGAAGGAATTTGTCCCATATCCTTGAGATCATTCAAAATATCACTTAACCTCTAAAGAAACATATGCCAAAATATGCACACATCAGATATCACTCTTTCTCACAAAAATCTTTCTCACCTAACTATCTTGGAAGGCAATGCTCAAGTAAAGCCACTTAGACTTGAGTTCCAAATCTCACAAGTCTTGTGCAAAAGCACTAAGTCTGTGAGAATTGGGGCTAGGATCCTCGTGGCTGAATCATTCTCAAGAAATTCATTTATATATATATGTATGTATATGTATTAAAATATATATATCCTAATCTAAGAAACTAACAATTATTTGAAGATATATGTATTGTATAGTGCGTTTTTATGTAGGACCTATAGAGGTAAGGGAAATGACAAAACTCCATTGCACAATAAGCACGGAAAAAGATCGTATAGTTTAGAGAACCAGCATTTTAGGTTCTTATAGGCTTAGTATATCCGGGGTACCATGATAGTACGCTCGGGGTACCAAGTGAAGGAACTCTTTTAAATGTTTACACAATAAAAGATAAGTTTTAAATATTCTATTTCAATCTTTTTCCCATTATGAATATTATGAATGATTAGTTTACTTATTTCGTAAGAGTAAAGGATCATTTTACGACACTAAAGCACTTGGAGTGTAATGGTATTTTATTACTTAGGAGTAATCGCATTTTCGTCTTGATGAGCTTTATGTGACTTGCGCATAACTTGGTTTGTAATCAGCCCCATTTAGCTGCGGTGAACCAAGCTAGTCCACCAAAACAACAAGTAAAGGGTCAAGGATCCTTGTTTCTACTTAGGCCTGTGTGCTAAGAAAAAAGCACCCACACACGCCCTTAATTCATCTATTTGCATTCTTAGATTCTCGTCCTCCCACAGTTAATAAACCAAATTAGGAAAATATTAACATCATTTTCATGGAAAAATATAAAATGTTGTTAAAAAAATTAATTGCTTTATCATTTTCTAAATAAAATATTTTTAAAAATAATTCTTAAACCAATACCCTTAGAATATTGGTTAACATTTTACTTTATTAAAAAATAAAATATGAAGTAGAACTAAGAAGTGCCGTAGAACTATAGAGGGGCATATAACAAGTGGGAGGGTGGACTTTGGCCAAAAAATGAACTTTCTCTTGGGAGTTATCTATTCTATAATGCCATTACACAACTTTGTGGGGGTGGGAGGGGTGGGAGAATCTTTGCTCAATCTTTTTTTTTTTTTTAGAACAGTCTTTGCTCAATCTTTGCTCTTGTGGGGGCCGGGTCTTAAATAAATTGAAGTGGACTATACTTTTACCGACTGATAGAAGGTTTTTAAAAATATTCGGGGGGCCATGGCCTCCTTACACATAACGTGGCATTTGAACCTTATAAAAAATATCCAATAGCATATCATGTAGCAAAGTCCTCTGTCCTCCGATCTCTTTCTTGAGCATTCTTAATGGCCTACAACGAAATCACCAAATCCATTAGCTTTTAACACGAAAAAACTAAGCCTTATCTGCACAATTCATACAAATTATTTGACATAGTGCAGAGAAAAAATAACCACATCTTCAAGCAACTTTTGCTCGGCCTCATTTTTGAAAGTAAAATAAATCTAAAAAATATTAATTGATATTAATAATAAAGTAAATAAAAATTATATGTTAATATAATTTTTATACATAATATAAATGTAAATTAATTAATTTGTTTTTTACCTATAATTCAATTTAGACTCATTTTGTTGAGGGGGGGGGGCAGGGGGGGGTTGGAATTGAGCCCTCTCGCCCCCCTGGCTCCGCCACTCGAGGTTGAGTGGGTGATAAGTGGAAGTTAAGAAGTTTCCTTGCTGTTTGGGGATCAAATCTCATGAAGATTTTTTCTCTATCCCATTGGAGGGACTTCTAGCAACTAAAAGGTCTCACATGGAAGCTCATGCATTTATTTGTTTTTGACCGTGTAAATTACATATGGTCATAGATTATCATTCCAAAAATATGCCCCTAAAATTTGGTGATGATTGGTTGTATAAATTGAGAGGAATCGCAAATCCTAGTTTACTACGTGTCAAAATTTTTTTGATGAGTTAAGTTAGAACTACAATATTTTCACTACAAATTCTAGTGACAAAGTGGGAAAAAAAATTAATGTTAGTGGTAAACCCAAATGAAAACCAGTTAAAAATTTACATCTAAGTTTTATTGTGAAACTGTTATGAAAACATTGTGGACGTAACATTATTCTTTTTTGAACTATGCTAGTCATTTCCAAAATATGTTAACATGCCAAAAATCTACTCTTCACAAGCTTTCCGACGTATTAAATGCATGGTTTTCGATTAAAAAATTTCTTAGTGACAGGCAATTGAAAATTATATCACAATTTGGTCTTAAAAATCAGAGAACTAGGATTTCTGGAAGATAGGGATGATAAATAGTATGTTAAAATAAAATCCCACACACGAAATTGGAGAGTATAGTGCACCGTACGTCGCCAAAAATGGCGTGTCATACCGGTATCTATGTCCGATGTGTGTCGGACACCGTACGTCGCCAAAAATGGCGTGTCGGTGCAACCTGGACACAGAATAAAATGCAAAGAGAGATGATATATATTATATAAATGCAAAAACCATATCATTATGGAATTCGTAACACAAAATAACATTCAAAGTAAACAAATGATGTGTCATGTGTCATCCTGAACCTGTAAGCAAATATGGCCTACCAGGCAAAAGGATTGCAAATTACAACTTGTATCTTATCTCTTGTCCAATAAAACAAACAAGAAAGGAGTACAGTAATCTTAGTCTCACTATTAGTATAAAATGAACTAATTTGATCAATGGAGGCTCCAATTCCCCAGTAGTCTAGAAAAGCTGATTATTTTCCTACTCTCTACATATTGCATGATTAAGTATTTTCTGAATGCCTACATTAATTAGCTCAACTAAGAGTCATTTAACAAAAAGGTTTTGAAAATTCTAAAGTTAGTTTTCCTAAAACTTACAAAAAAAATGTATCTTTTCCACTCTTCTTTTTATGGAAGGGGTCCAAGTAAGACCAACACATAATTAACACAACTACCAATAACAATCTAGAAATTTTATAACGAAAGAGACATTGTCCTGTTTAAGCTGAGTATCGCAGCAATTAGTCTCTTGGAATATGTCACTATGTACGATCAAAATTTAGAAGCTACAACATGATTACCTATTTCTCAGTATAACATTCATGATAAAAGGATTTCATGAATAACAAAAAGTAGATCCATATCATAAAGAATGTTGATTTTTAACTGTTTACTTTGAGATGAAGTTTATTTCATTCCCTATATATACTATACAAGTATAAAAGAATGAAAGAACTGAACAGATCATGAGTGCATTTGAGCCAGAGCCTTATAACAAAAATATCAAATAGCTGAAAAGCATTGCTTTAGAGAGCTTACTGAACGTAGCAGAGTCCTCCAGTCTCTTTCTCAAACATTCTTAATGGCCTACAACAAAATCACCATATCCATTAACTTTTAACACGCAAAACCAAGCCTTATCTGCACTATTCATACAAATTATTTGACATAGTAGAGAGGGAAAAAATAAAATAAAATAACCACCTCGTCAAGCAACTTTTGCTTGGCCTCTACTTCTGAAGAATCTCTACAAGAATAAACACCATATAAACAAAATTTCATACACCCCCAAAATAAATAATGAATATATAAATACATATCAAAGCAATAAATTTATCAAACAAAACCTTCCCACTATACGACCCACACAGCAACGGCGTTTTGATACACTCTGCTCCTTAGCACAACCTACATCCACATCAACCCAATGCCTAAATTCTAGATTAACCAAAACCCAGAAGCAAAAAAATAAAAATAAAAAAACTTTGCCCAAAATTCAGCTTTGTCCAATAACCTACAATTTATTCATTTCAGTCTTATTAGTTTTACTTTTATTCAATGTGTTCATTTGGTTAGGTGTTTTGGGAGATTAAAAGAGTGTTTTTAAAACCCAAAACTCTGTTTTGTAATCACAACTCCTCATAGTTTTTTTACAAACGCACCCGTAATCTTTTACTAGAAGTTAGAACTGAAATGAATAAATCAAAATTCAAAAGTTATAAACACTAGAACCTTGGGCAAAATCAGAGAGTGCAATTTGTAATTTAGCAAAACATATATAAAAAAAAGTACATTGATTCAACAAATCAGAGCTAAAAATGGACTATTTAGTTTGTATATTCCAACACAAATTTGACAACTTGTAAACAATGTTACTATTTTTTCTGTGAAAGAAACACAAACCACGACAGAGATTATGGTAAGCCTGACGATCGGCGCGTTTTGTCAAAATTTGGCAGAGGACTTGTACACGAACTATGAAGACAAGAAGAAAAAGAAAAAGGGAAAGGAAATACCATTTGGCAGGGGACTTGTACTTTCCGTAACGGCGCTTCCATTCGATCTGCTCTTTACAACGTAGACACACACCCGTAATCTCGGAATACGGCCTAAACTTTCCGCCAACTTCCTGTCATAAATATGAATTAGTTTTCCTTAGAAAAATGTTTTCCAGAGAAAGAGAAATCGACTGTTTGTTGTAGGCGTTGGGTATCCAGGCGAATTTGTTTTGGTGCTTTGGGGGACCCTGCCTGCTGCTCTTCTTCTTTTTTTTTTTTTTTTTTTTTTTTTTTTTTTTTTTTTTTTTTTTCTGAAAGAGCTTCTGTTCTGGTCTTCTGGGTTTTGGTTTTAGAGTCCGTAAAACGACGTGACGTTTAGTCATTTACTATAGCTGCCAGTTTTTTTTTTTAAGTCGACTTTTTTTCTTTGTAACCAAAAAAAAAAAAAAAAATTTATAATTATTTTACATCTTATGTACTAAATACGTATCATGAAAAACTAAAATATTTTATATTCCCTCACTTTTAGTTTTATGTATCTTCTTAACATTTTTTTATCCTTTCACTTTTTATATTCTCAACTAAATAAAATCTATTTTTTTTTTTAATAATAATAGATCGATAATTACAACGAGATAAATTTTGAATTCTAACAAGTTAAAAATACTATAAAAAAATTACCAATTAATTTATAAGACTATGAGAAATAGTGTAGCAAATTATTGATATGTTGGCAGCAACACCACTTTGTAACTACAAAACTATTTCTTAACCAAAATTCAAAAACCAAAAAAGGGTCTCTCCCTACAGTTTTGTTTTTTTTGTTTTGTTTTTTTTTTTCATTTTTATTCTCAGTAAAAATGAGATTACAGAATGTCATTTGGTGCAATAGGCAATAGTTATGTAATATAAGTTTTAAGATTAAAACTTGAAAGTTCACTTTGAATCAAAAACTTTATTAAATTTTTATTTTTATTTTTTTTACCTTAAACCTTTACTTTTCACACTAAAATGGTAATTGCATAATGCCAACTATTGAACCATCCAAATCCCAAAATGCTTAGGGGCCCAAACCATTTCTACTTGGGCAAAAGACTCATTTGGATATAGAAGGGATGGGAATGGGACACAACGCAGTCCAAGAAGTCACATTATGGGCCAAAAAAATTATCTTGCCAAGGGACAAAACCTGAAACCCATACAAAACAAGAAGAGTCCAACAAAGATCTAGCTTTTAAAGAAAAATGGATGCTTCTTGCCACCAACAAAATAGCATGTGCTTCATCCCTGTTTGCCAATCCTCTAACATGAGAGATGGTCCAATATTGGCAAATGGGCGTTTGAAAATGAGATGCTCTAGGGTCTTTAGTTCTATCTTGTATTGTGGACAGATGTCATCATCTACTCAAAACTTGGTAGAAGAGAAGATATCTCATGTGTCAGGTGCATACAAAACTTTTGTCCCAGTAGACAGGGTGGCTTTAGAAGAGAGAGTTGCTAGAAATTGCTTAATATTACAAGATTAGACCATGACTCCTATTTCTAAGATTCAAGCATCCCAATTACTGTTCATTATTGCTTCAAATATTTACGATCAATAAAAAACAATGTAACCAAAGGAACTATAACAACTTCTCCAATTCCTACATACTACATAGTAATGACACGAGATGCGTGCATCAAATGTGCCCTTACATCAAGATAATACAAATAGTCTACATCTCTCTCATCTTTTTATCTTCTTACTACCACCAAAGCCTTTCTCAAAGCCAGGAAATGTTAAGCAGTCCTCACACGGAGAGTAACTCCATGTTCAGGTACAATAACCAACCTTAATGTAGGGGAGTGTTGCTATGCTGGTGATAGTGAGAAGCAAAACTTGGATAGAATGAGAGATAAAATCACCTTCAGTTCTGTCATGGCAAAGTGTTGGCCAGCATAGAAACAAGACCCTACTCCAAATGACAAATAAGCCTGTGGCGTCTTGCAAGCCCCAACAATTCCATGAGCAAATCTTTTCGGATTGAATTTGGGTGCATCAGGTCCCCACAAATCATAGTGCTGTTGCAATATTGGGATTGGAATCCGCATGTTTATCCATTTTGAGATCATAACGTCTTTGAATGTTATGTCTTCCAAGGCCGCTCTGACCACAAAAGCCACAGGTGGGAAAAGATGCAATGTCTTTTGGATCACCATTATCAACTGCCATCAAATACAAGGTTAGCGAACCTATGTTAATGTATGGGTGTGTCAACTCTCATGAATGAAATTTCATCAATGTCAAGTACATGGTTTAAAATTTGTGAAGTATTGCCGTCAACATCTCCTTGTAATATTTGGTAATTGATGTGTTAAGTTCATTATGTGTGAAATTAAATGAAAAAAATGTTTTGAACCTCAATGGCATTATTATAGGAAGAATATTCAATCTTGTTACTAACCGGCCACTAGAAGTCACTTTTCAATTGATACCTCAATGGGGCATGAAAATTCATTCTTGAAGGTTTTTTTTAGGCACCACCTTAAATTCTAAGGAAATCTTGCATTTATATCAACAGAAGCATCATAAATAATACTTCTACATGCATTTTTTTTTTTTCTCTTGTTTGCTAGGATATACTAAATTGTCATGCATCTATATGTAGTGGGAGTTTTTTTCATAGATGATAATTTGATAAAATCCAATAGAGACATAGCAGTATAAAATTCTACAACAACCACCACCAAGCCTAAATCCCAGCCAAGCCATAGTCTGAAGGGATTTGTTAAATGGGAAGTTATAAATAACGGTATGCCTAATTAATATAAAGCTTAATATGTTGAAGCACAGAAATAAGTTCTAAACTTACTCTTTGTTAATATTCCTGAAATCCACATATTAGGTGATGAAATAATTATCATTTGTGAGTCAAGGATTTTATTCTTGATGTTTGTATTCCCATAATTTTAAGTAGGGTAGACTTTATTTATTTTTTTAATGTAAATAGACTAGACTTAGTAAAACCGTTTTACTAAGTCTAGAGCTTATTAGTAACACTATCATGAGAAAGTATAAACTTCTTGCTTAAGGAGAGCTTTCAATAACATCGAGATCAATTTCTTTATTCAAGTTGTGGCCTAGTGCCTTTTTCAGTATATGATTGTGATTTCACTCATAGGTGAATATGAATGAAGGAAATGTTTTCTCTTGCTCAGACACCTACCGTGCTATCAAATGCACATGTAGAGAGACATGCCATGCATTATCATATATGAAAACTGAAAACCTATGACAAGATCATACATCTGCTGTATAATGTCAATGAAAAACCATCCAGTTACTAGGTACTTGTTGCATATTTTGGTAACCAATTTTAATCTTCGGGTCAATTCTGGGAGCTGCATAGTGTTTTAGAATTAAACGATGATTAAATTCTCATCCTGATTCCAAGAGATAAAATGAATGAACTTCTATTTCTGCAATTTATGCATCCCAATTCCTTTTCATTCTTGCTTCAAGTTCTCAATTGCTACATAGTAATGACATACGAAGTGTGCATCCAAGGTAACATTTACATTGCTTTTAATACATACAGATGGTTCTCTAATATTTTCTTTTTACCTCCAAAGCCTTTCTGAAAGCTGAGAAATGTCAAGTTGTCCTCAAACACAGAGTAACTTCTGCAATTCATGCATCCCAACTCCTCTTCATCATTGCTTTAGTTCTCTGATTGCTCCATAGTAAAGACGTGTGAATTGTGCATCCAAGTTGGCCTTTACAATGTTTTTAAGATGGTTCACTAACTTTACTAATCCTCCCCACTCTAATTTCCACCAAAGCCTTTCTCAAAGCTGGAAAATGTCAAGCTGTCCTCAGAACAGTAACTCTGTGTTCAGAATCAAGTACAACAACTAACCAAAATCAGGGACTGGCGGTATGCTTGCAAGAATGAGAGGCAAAACTTGGATAGAATGGAGATAAAACACCTTTGGTTCTGTCATAGCAAAGTATTGACCAATACACATGCCAGAACCTTCTCCAAATGGCATATAAGCCTGTTGAGTCTTGCAAGCTCCAACAATCCCATGAACAAATCTTTCTAAATTGAACTTGTGAGCATCAGGACCACACAGATCACGTTAGTTTTGTAATATAGGGATAGAAATCTGCATGTTTATATCTTTTGAGAACTTAGTGACTTTGAATGTTAGATCTTCCAAAGCCTGTCTTGTCACAAAACTATAGGTGCAAAGAGGCAATATCTCTAGGATGACCATTGTCAATTGCCATCAAATATGTCTACCATGTATACAATGTCGTCAATGTTGAGTACATCGTATCAAAATTTGTGAATCATTGATGTTAGCTTGTCTCTGTAAAATCTGTTGGCTTTCCAAAGGCAACATAGGATACTATAAAAGCTGTAAGGAAAACACTTTCAAAGAAGATGAGAGAATGAAGACTAAATTAAATACAAAATGCAAACAACTTTCATTTGAAGACAAATGAAGAGCAAGGTTGCCGCCAGCTACCTTTTACACGAGAATAGAGAAATATCACTTCCAACTCATACCTTCGCACCACCTCGCTACTCCCTTTATGTTATTACCTAACGAGTGACACACAATTTGTCCCTATTCTTGTAACTGTTCCAGTTTACTACGTAGAGAATTCTAGAACATAGAAGATCTAAAGACAAACTGTTATGGAAGACCAGAGGCAGAGGCACCTTTTGGTTTACCAATATCAACAATTTCATGTAATTGATGTGTTAAGTTCTCTATTTGTGAAATCAAATGAAGATGAGATTGAATCCTGATATGAAGTATTTCACAAAGAATATTCAATCATGTTACTAGAAGTCACTTTTCCTAGAAGATGTTAGATGATACCCTCAATGGGCATAAGAATTTTCTGGCAAAGACTTAAATTCATGAGGAAATCCCTCTGTTGGACATTTGCTTCCAATCCCATAGATGTAGCAGCCTGTCTGCCCTTTTTTAAAATGCTTATCTCAAAGAGTTCACAAAGCAAAGATCAATTCAACAATAATCTTTCAACTTTGATGCATATTCCAAACAAAAGCATCACACCAGATATGTTTACCAAAATAGAAGCTAAAAAATCCAGATAAGCAAATCAGATTTTAAATAGTCCCAGTTCCCAAACTCATCAGGACCACAATCACTTCTAATTCTACAAGTCTCTTAAAAATAAAGTTAACAGATTAAGTGCATTCATCAGTGTTCAGATAAATAAAAATAAATAAATTTAAAAACAAGACCCTTGGAATAGATCCCTTCAACACCAGACAAGACCTTATGAAACAAACCCTTCAACTTTTCTTGTAAGCATCTTCAACATTCCTTTTGTCTGCAGCAACCATCATCAATTCATCAATATTTCCCCAGCAATATTTCATCAATCTGAGGACATAAAAACAAAAATATACACATGTTATGAACCTCTTGAACATAGAATAATAAAAGAACTCGCAATTTCAGTTCCATTAAACAATGGAAAATTCAAATGATTATATATTGATTATACTTGAACAGGACTTGTTCTATAGGCTCATGCCTCACCACGATTACATATTGATACAAAGAATATTTTTAATTATTGTATCAGTTTAATGCAGTTCCATTGAACTATTTTTCAACCGTCACAAAATATAACACACTGTTATCAAGCAACCCAACCACTAAAAGGTGCTCTATACGACAAGAGTTACAACATAAATAGTCAACGATTACTTTTGATCAAGCTCATAAACAGTGGCCAGACCAAAGTCTCCAATCTTAAGAGCTTCGTTATAATCAATTAAAGATAAAACACAAGATATCTTGGTGCAAGACACTAGGACTATGGCAGTGCTCACAGTATACCTTCACATGATGCAACATGATCCTGTCAAAGGTTACATTAAGCTTACTTATCCCCCAAAAAAATAATTTAATTAAGTCATGCTTAATGATGGTAAAATGAGCTCTCCTGCTTACTGGTATATACATCTGCATATTGATTAATGTGATAGGCAAAACTAGATTCCTAACCCATTTCAACACCAATAATCTAATTCATTGACGCCCTAATCCAACAGCTAATGATTTCATATATCCCAAAAACATTATTCTTATCAAACACCGAGGTTGAGACATTGTTGCTGTAGACAATATATAAATTATCTAAAATCAATAACAGAGTGTAACAAGTAAGTGAATCAACCTATGGTTTCAAAGCTGAAAATTTCTCTACACAAAGTGTCTACGACACCCAATTCATTACACCCAAAATTCAGCTCAGTATTATATGAAAAATCATGTATACATCAATACAAAGAGGTGGATGTCAAATAATTTATCAACCAAATAACTATAAAAACATACTATATAACATTAAAAGAATATCATCCACAAATGAATATCGAAATACAATACTTGGTTTAGAATTATTTTCCCCGCACAAGGCTGAAATCCAAACTCAGGCAGTGACACTTTACTATGTGAGAAGAATTAAACAGGAACTTAATGTCTTTATACTTAGAATTCATAGGATTGGTGGAATCCGAGCCCCATGCTTAGTGGACATCACTTGAAAATACAACACAAGAATGAGAACTACCCTCTTGGGAATCCATTAGATCAAACAAAAAACAAAAAACGCCACTATCTGCAACACCATGCAATCCTTTTCTACCCATGAATCCGAACAAAGTTATTCTGCTCATGTTTTTCTTTCCATCCAAACAAACACTGTGCAACCCATGAATCCTTTTCTACTTGTAATAACCATCTGGCTTTGTTGAATAAAATCAAAACTCAGCCTAACAGTGTAGTTTTCTTTCTCTTTTCTTCTTTTGAGAAAAAAGATTGTAATTCTCATTGATAAAACTTTGCTAAATCAGCACCACCTACTTAAGGTTCTATTACATTGATAAAAAATTTTAGTACCAAACACTTTGCCACAACTCTCTTATGTGACTAGTTGAGACTTGAGAGTGGTGGAAAAAAAAAGGGTTTATATAAAAATGATAAGTAGCTAATTATAGTCTGCCACATAACATAGTTGGGGCAAAGTGTGTGGGGTACGTTGTGGCCCTAGAATTGTTATTACATTATATATTCATTTGCCAAGCCAAACAATTGATACCTTCAAACTCAGCCTAATGGTGTAGTTGACTGGTATAAAATTAGTCTTATGGCTAAATATTTTTCTCAAGAGTATGTCAACCATAATAAAGAGATATTTCTACTGTTGAACAAGTGATTTCCCCACTATAGTTAGCCTAGGGTTACTTTGCCAATGAATATCGTGTGTTACAGTTTTATGCGTATTAATCAAATCAGTTGTGCTCTCCTTTTAAAATAACTACCAGTGACTTCTTTGGTTCACTGCTGGGAGCTAGCTAGCCTTTAAAAATTACAGAAGTTATTACAAAGATAACAGAAAATTAGCATTTAATTGCAAAAAGATAATAGAGAACTGTATTTCTCTTATAATCTTATTAACAGTTTTGTCTCAATCGGCATCAGAGATCATTTTAAGGGATATGCCACTTCAATATTGGAACATTTGGCTCATTGTAAGATAAATTAGAGGAAAATCGTATATGAAATGAGGACTATTATTAACATACCAAATAATGAAGAGAGCGAAGATAGTGGTGCTGACAACATGGGATTTTTCATGGTAAAATTAGGGCTGTTAATATTCCAAATAAAATTAGGACTATTGATAAAATTATGTCTTCATCTAACCACATAAAACAACTCCCACAAAATGGCATTCCAAGGAACTCATGTTCTCAAACCAAATTCCTGCATTAGTTCAAGGATTGTTTCCCATCTGCTTTATCAAAGCAGTTACAATTATGGGTATTTTTCGTATAGACTTAAAACTGAAAATTTGGAGAGAGAATGACTTACCAATAAAAAAGAGAGGTGTCCCCAAAGATGAAAAGCAGCAGACCGATAGATGTTAGTACTCTAGAACTCCCTTACCCTTGTCTTTATGAATGGTCGGATCAACAGGTTCAGATTGAGGGTCCTCACTGGAGCTACTAGATTTTTTGGGTCTTACCTCATGTTCATTAGAGAACAAGGCCATGCATTGTCTTATTGTTTCCTGAAACTCTACCTCATCATGTTTGTAAAGAAGATGGAAGCCACACTTTTGCACCAAGCCAGGGCAATCTGTCGCAACTGAAGCCTCAATCCAGCTGCATTGATTCACCAAGTCTTTAAATGAACCACGTGGAATATAGGACAGCCAAATAAATCCACCTTGCTGTAACAACTTGAGATCTTTTTCAGTTATGTGATGGACATGGAGAGGTTCCACACATTCAATATTGGTTTCCAAATGACAAATAAGATTGTAAGAAGTTTCTGAATTCTGAATGTCAAGGATGGCAGTTGGGTTTGCTTCAACTGCAACAGAAGCACATAGAACAAGTCCCATCCAAGTATTGTCATTGAACACATTCGGAGGTAAAGGGATTGTCACTGTAGGCTCATCACTCCGGTGGCTAAACCACTCTGGAATTTCACATAAAGGAAAACAAGAATTATAGACACGGCATTGATCAAAGTCCTGTAAATGAACATAAACAATTGTGTCTAATGAGTGAAAGTGAGAGAAAAAGGGTGATGGAATAGTATGTTTGTAGCAAAGCAAATACTATTAGTTTATGAATTACCAGCAAGTCACTTTTGCCGAGTTTAGTCTTAGTTTCATTGGTCTTTGAGTGATCAATAAATATTGGAACTAATTGAACTTCATAGTTGCTAGTGGAAAAGTTTTTTTTTTTATCAACACCACCTTGTTCATTTCTTTTCTTTTCATAATCCTCTGTATATCTACGAACAATCTCCTGCTGCTCTAAAATCAAGTCGTTGCAGTGTCTTAGTTCTTGCTCGAATTGTACCTGATCATGCTGGTACAAAAGATGTAATGCACATTTCTGAACTATCACGCCTGGCCAATCACTTACAAATGAAGCCTCAATGTGGTTGCAGTATTGCAACAAATTTTTAAATAACTCAACTGGTACGTAGGATATCCAAATGAATTCACCTAGATTAAGTAACCATGTGATTTCTTCTCTACTAGTGTAGCAAGAAATTGTCTCATCACCCACATTGGCCATAATCGTTTGGCATTGACAATATAGGAAGTGAGGAATTCCGGAAACCAGATAATTCAAGATGCTATGTGGATCCCCGTGGAGTGAAAAAGAAGCATATAGAATTAGTCCCATCCAATTATTATCATGGTACAAATTTGACGGTAGGTCAATTGTCACTGAATGTCCATGATTCTTATGACTGAACCATTCGTGAATTTTACTTGGAGGGAAACAAAAATTATACAAAGTGCATGGATTAAAGTCCTGCAAAATAGAAATACAGCTTGAAATTAGAGACACAGCATGTTTTGTACAAACTAGTTCATATTGTAATGTATGGTTATGTTAATTAGGAGTCTGGTTACGTATGTTGTTTTTGCAAAGGCTAGAAAACTCTAGAACAACTGTTTGAAAGAGGCAAAAATATAGAGAGGTTTAGAGAATTAGAGATGTTACAACGGTCCAATCCATTTTTACTTTTTATATTGCCACGATCAAATAAAGTTTAAGAAAACTCTATTTCTACATTGTACTTAGGGCTGTCCAAGGGATCTGACAAACCGACCCACCCGAGTGACCTGACCAGAACCAATCCAAATCTAGTGGCTGTGTTGGGTGGTGGCTTCAGAATCTGATTCCTCCGGGTCAAGTCTTGGTTTCTCTCCTCCAACACCCGAACAAACCAATCTGACTGAAAACTCAACCAAACTTCAATGTAATCTCAACTATTTCTAGCAAGATCTCATCCAGTAAGATCTCGCCAGATCTGGTGAGTTTTCCACCAGATCTGGTGAGTTTCAATTTGTTTACAGATCTCACCAGATCCGGTGAGATTTTCACCGAATCTCCTCTGTTTTCCTTTGAAATCACGATTGTCGCTGCCTTTCTCAGTTTCAACCAAAACTGAACCTGTTGAAGTTATCAATTGGCAGAAGGTCCTCCATTCTGCCCCCCACCGGAATCGAGTTGAGTTCGGGTAGAGCCCAAACCCAATCCATGGACAGCCCTAATTGTACTGTGCATATTCATGTGAAGTGTACGTTGTAATTAAAATAATTGTATACTTCTCTCCCAAGTATATATGGATATATTGAATGTGTACCATTTACAGTATATCAATCATATAAACCTATCATTGTCCTAAAATTTAATAGATATCTTTAAGTAATCCCTCTCCATTTTATTTTAAATGGAAATAGCCCAGCCTCGATGGAATAAAATAAGGATTGTGTAAATGAAAGAAAACTTTAACTATATTTGCACAAGGGTATATATACTATATAGTGTAGAAATTTTTACCAACGCGCCAGTTTTGTAAAATTGTTCCCAAGAGTGTGAGTTCTCATAAGAATACTGGCTAGAAGTTCCACTTGTCTCCCCCTGAGAAATGGGCAAGCATGGACGGTCAAGGTCCTCATACAAGCCGTCACCGCCATTGAATTCATCACTACGATAAAACGGCAATCTTTCATATACTGCCTTCTTACAAGAGCCACGGATTTTATATAAATAGTCAACATACGATGTTATGCATTGTACCATGGTACTCGTAAACTCTTGCAAATTTTGCTTGTATAAAAGATCCACCGCACACTTCATCGGCGACACATCTGGACTACCGCTTAGAAATGAGAATTCAACCCAAGTGCATTGCCTCCAATCGGGTGAAAGGATCACACGTGGCATGAATGACACCCAAATAAATGCACGTTGATGCAATGAAATTAATACGCCATCTTCATTGATTCCATAGTACAATAATGGACTCATACAACCCAAGTTGGTTTTCAAATGACAACTGAAGATATGAGCAAATTCGGAATTCAGGTTTTTCCAAACCGAAGTAGGATGCTTGTGAAATGAGAAAACAGCACAAAATGCAAATCCCATCCAATCAGGATTGTCATACAAATCTGGAGGTAGCCAAATTCTCACAGAGGATCTATTAGTGCTCTGATGGCTGAACCAGTCTGGGATTTTACTTTGAGGAAAACAGTGATTGAAAATACTACGTTCGTTGTAGTGGTCCTGCAAACATATAGGAAATGTTAATAAGCTTGACTAAGTTTCGTGCAATTATAATTTATTTAATCTACACATTTTTATACACAACTAAAAAAGCAACTAGAATCGTAACTTAAAATCATGATTCCAACGTCAAAAATCGTGATTTGAAGTCATGATTTTATTTTTATTTTTTTAGTTGTGTGTAAAAATGTGTGAATTAAGGTGTGTACAATAAGCACAAATTAGTACAAAAGAAACTGTTTATTATTTCATGTTTTAATTTACATTTGCTAGGTCAAAATTATTATATATTGGCAACCTGTATTTAAAATGTTTGCAAAAAATAAATTATAAAAAAAAAAGTTCTCATGTTCTCTCTTACATGTTACGTATTCTATAATCATCAATTCACCGCTAAGTTTATAACCATAAAAAATAAAATAAAATAACAATTATTGAAATGGTATATTTCAATTTTGTTAACAAAGTGGTCATGTTGAACCTATTTGAAAGATTGAAATTAGTATTGTCTTGCACCACACTTTCTTTAAAGGGAAAATTACAGTTTTTATCCTAAATTACCTTATTTTTCACTTATCTCATGAACTAAGAGAATGCATGATTAGTTCCCTAAACTAAAACTCAAGTAACACTTTATCCCCTCCCATCTATTTCCCAAGTTGGATGGAAAACTAAGTCACGTGCAATTCACGCGACACGTGCTTACGTGGAACCCATTAAATTGACCGAATTCCCCCCTCATTCACTTAAAACAAATCATCTCTCGCATGTCTTCTTCCTCTAGACCATTACCATTCAATTGAAGCCCTAGAAATCCAAATCAAAACACAAATTTACTTTCATCAGGGACCAAATATAAAACCATGGAACCATACCCAATTCCCACTCCTCAAACCTCAAACAAAATACCTTACAACCAACAGAAAACCCAATCCTTAAATCAACCAAGACCTAAACCAACAAAGGACTAAAAAAAAAAAAAAAACATAAACCATGAAATAGAAAAGAGAAATGGTATGGCTCGCCATGACTAATAACCACTAAGGCTTGGGCAAGGGTTTCAAGAGAGAGAGAGAGAGAGTTTAATCTAATGCAGGTTAAAAGAAATTAAAAAGAAATTAAAATTAAATAGAAATAAAAAGAGATAATAATTTTCTACAAAAAAAAAAAAAAAAAAAAAAAAAAAAAAAAAAAAAATAAAAGAGATAAGTGTGATATGATTTCAAAGGTTTATTTGTTTTAAGTGAATAAGAGGGGGGCATTTCAGTCATTTTAGGTGGTTTCACATAAGCACGTGTCACATGTCATGTGAGTTGCACATGGCTTAGTTTTCCGTCCAACTTCTTTAGCGCCATTTGGATCCGCGTTTGTCCATGTCTGGCATTTGCGTTTTGCTCCTTTCTTTCTCTTTCTCCCTTTTTTTTTTTTTATTTCATGAGTTAAGCTTTTAGAGACAAATTTTACCGTTCATGTACTGTTCATCACTATTCATGCACTGTTCATGCATTTAAAAATATTAAAAATAGGTCTCACAGTACTATTCACACATTTAAAAATTATTTTGCTATAGTATTTTTAGTTTTCAGTTTCAGCAAAAATAAGTTGTATCCAAATGGACCCTTTAGGAAATAGACAAGAGGGGGTGAAGCATTACATAGATTTTAGTTTAGGAGGCCCGATAGTGCACAATTGTAGTTCAAGAAGTAAGTGTGTGAGGTATAGTTTATGGTAGAAAAGTGTAATTTCCCTTCTTTAGGAAATAGACAAGAGGGGGTGAAGCATTACATAGATTTTGGTTTAGGAGGCCCGATAGTGCATAATTGTAGTTCAAGAAGTAAGTGTGTGAGGTATAGTTTATGGTAGAAAAGTGTAATTTCCCTTCTTTAAGTTACCTATTATTATGGTAGAAAATTGTAATTTTCCCTTCTTTAAGTTTCCCTTGAGAGAGAGAGAGAGAGAGAGAGAGAGAGAGAGAGAGAGAGAGAGCTGCAAATATGGTTTAAACCAAGATTCAAGGCTGCTTGACATCTTACTTCCACATTGGCCATTAAAAAATGGTATGCCTAAATAAATAGGTGAGCTATCTGAGTTTCTTGAAGTGCCTACTACATTACTGTGAATTTCCGGTGTACACATCTCTTGTATCTTCTCTTGTATAGCATTACTTGGTAGAAGCTTCGGCATATGCATGGCGTGAGGCCTCCTGCAAGTATCAAAAAACATTTCGAATTTCTTATCTATTACATTCGAGTGTGGTAACAAAATCTTGTGAAGTAAACTTTAACCTTTCCGGTGTGAAAGTGCAACAAAAATCTTCTCCATGGTTGCAGCCCTGCAACTTTCCAAGTTGATCTATAAGATTTAGGTAAATAGCTTGATGATAGACCTCTGGAGTCCCTAAAATATACTCCACAAGTGTTTGCACAAACTCTTCAACATTTTTCTCGTATACAAGACGGATTCCACACATACCAATTTGCACACCTGGATTTATTGCTTTCAAATAAAGCCCCAATGTGACTGCACCGATTCATTCCAAAAAGCAGGCGTGGTATGTAAAATACCAAAAGTCGTTGTGATGACTCATAAAAAATGTCTCTAGAGAGGGGAAAGGCCGTGTATGGTGCAAAAGAAACTTCATCACTAGCTGAAAGACTAGAAAAGCGAAGCAAAATTGTTGAATTTGTTGAATCCTGTTTGTAACCAAAAGCATCTCCTTGCTTCCCAATAGTGTACAAAGCATATACCGTGAACCCCAACCATCTTGAATTATCATGCAAATCAGGAGGCAACTCCATTTTTATGTATGGCCCAAAATTTTGATAGCCGAACCAGTGTGGTGGTCTTGCAATCTGAGGAAAGATATAATCATACCAGTGGTTTCGTGCCAAATCTACCTGAAAAAATACATAAACATACGGCATATGAGTGAGACATGAAACAGTACAAAAGTAAGGAGTTCAGTGATGCATAGGAAGAGACCTGATACAATTTTGAAAGCAGTGACTTGAACTGTGTTTTCAGCCTGGGGTTTGACTGATTTTGGCCATTAGACTGACTGGATTCAACCTCATCAACGTATTGGGAATTACCCATATGATATGTTATGAATTTTTTTTCACGTAGACAGAGGTCATCAGGGCTCCCGAAAGTTTCTTGGCTTATTTTTTCTACAAATTCTGCCATATCTGTCTCATATAGAACACGTGCACCACACATTTTAATCTCAATATCCTGGCTGTTGGTTTTGATCAAAGGACTAATGCAACTCCGTTCATCTAAACATTCTCTGAACCATTTGTGCGATATAAATAGCCAAAGCCCAAATGAACCACCATGGAATTTTTCCTTAGGGATATTATAGACTAAGCGGGAATCTTTAAGGCCACCATCCACGTCCAAACGACAAATAAATCCATGAAGGCGTTTTGAATCCTGACCGGGAGAAACGTCCTTCAGATTCTTGACTTCAAAAATGACACATAGAGCAGTTCCTTTCCAACTTTTGTTTTCAAACAGATTGGGAGGTAGTTGGATTGGTACAGAATCTACAGATGACTTAGAACTTTGATGGTTGAACCAATCTGGAAGTTCGGTTTGAGGAACAACACTGTAAAAGCCTTCAATTTGATGAATTTGTTCCTGCAAAATATTTAAAGAAAAAAAGTAAAAATTATGTTCAATGCATGTTTGTGTGTGCAAGAGAGAGAGAGAGAGAGAGAGAGACCTCCATGAATCTTTGCCATAATGGTTGGAAGTGTATATCCAGTAAAGAAATCTCAGCAATTTTCCCTTCTTCATCGTCAGCCAAGCCAAGGCAATTAATAAAAGTGAATCCTGCATCACCCGAAGTCCAAACAACAACTTGATTTGAATAATTTTCGAGCGAAGAACATCCTCGTGCTGAAACATATTGCGTACTTAATGGAAGATACGGCAATGATTTAAGCTGGCTACAATGATCCAACAGAATAAGTTTGAGCTCAGAAAGTTCAGAAATGCTATCAGGCAAGTTTGTAAAATTATTTTTGCTCAAATTCAGAGACTTTAGTGAGGACAAGCAGCTAAGATCATCAGGGAGTTCTCCATCCGACAGATTACAGTCACTCAGATCTAGAGATACTAAAGAGCCTAATCCTGAGAACGAGCTAGGCAACAACAGATTGGTGGGCTCTGGAACAGGATTTCTGGGTTCTGGTTCAGGACCGGTGTATGACAAAGCTTCAATTGGCTGTTGACCCTTACATTCTGATAGAGTGAGAAATTCAAGAGATGTCAAACTGCAAATGATGCTCGGAAAACTCAGAAGGTTTTGGCAGTCTTGAAGATTCAATAAAACCAGGCAAGTAAGATGCTTGATTGATGATGGTAGTTCTTCAATGGCTGTCCCATCCAAATAAAGTTCCAACAAGCTTGTCATGTTGCTCCCAATCTCTGGAAACTTATTGAGTTTTGAACAGCCAGATAGAATTAAAATTTTAAGAGATTCCAAGTTGAGCTCATGTGGAAGGTTCTCAAGACATTTACAGTCTTTTAGATTTAATTGAATAAGTTGCTTAAGACCTCCAACAGATGGATGCAACTCATGCAATCTTGTACAACCTTGGAAATTCAGCCTCTCAATATTTGAGAATCCAGAGAAGTCTGGAGTCCGGGTTAAGTTTTGAGAGTCACTCAAATCAATGAGCTTTAACTTGTACAAGTTCCGTGATAAAATAATAAGCAAATACAGAAAATTAAGCAATCAAGAACTTAATCTTAAACAAATAAGTAAAAATTAAAATTAAAAAAAAAAAAACTGCAAAAGTGAAAATCTTACCCTAAATTCCCCTGGAAGTTTCTGAATACAACTGCGATGCATAATGAGCTCAACGAGTTTGCATGGCTGAAAACTCTTTGGCAATGATTGCAAAGGATAATCATGCCATTCCAACAAACGTAACTCATTAGAAAGAAAACTGAGACAAGGAAGGTGCACGTTACAAAATTTGAGCAATATTAGTTTAGTCATCTTTGAAAATGATTCAGCATTCAATTTATTCGATTCTTCTTCTTCATCTGGAGGTTCTTTTAGCACAATGCCTTTTATATGTTTTGTTCCCTGGTAAGTGGTAACCAAGAGCAATAAAATTAGTATACAGCAAGATATAGCACAAATTTGCATAAATTATAAAATTATGTCCATTCTCTAAATTTATGTCTATATAATAATCCACTTACAGTATTGCTCTTTAATACATCCAGGACATCTGGAAATCCCAACCTACTGCGTTTTTCAGGCTTCTTTGATTCCTCACGAATAATTTCCCAACCCACTTCTTGTAATAAATTATGTGTCCACAATTTCCCCCCTACAATAGTAATCAGAGACCTGTCCATGAGAGTGGATTTATCAATTTGGAAGTGATGAACTGATTCTAGTATATCAGCTGCACGATTCTCATCCTCTCCAACGAAGAAACATGCTATGTCCAAAAATAGTTCTCTCTCCGAATCCTCCAATCCATTAACAGCTATTCCAAGTTTCTTAGTAGTTTTTCCAAGGGGTATAGCTTTTAGCTTATTCCAAGCACTTTCCCATTCCTTTTTTGTTCTTTTACACAAATGGGAACCCCAAACTTCAAGAACCAAAGGAATGCCCTGAGCATAATAGACAAAATTGTTGCACAAATCCAGGAAATTATTTTCACAATGAGGTTTGTGGAAGGCTTTCAGACAAAAAAGTTTTAGAGCTTCATCATTATTTAGTCCTTTAGCCAAACATTCCCTTCCAATTCCACATATTGCCAACATACGTTTGTTTTCAGTTGTTACAATGACTCTACTTCCTGGATGTAAACAATTCGAATATGGCTTCCCTACTAAATTTTCTAATTGGTTTTTTTCGCTCACATCATCAACAACAATAAGAACCTTTTTATTACGCAGGTTATTGCTGATCACTTGGATTCCCGTGGACAATTTCCTTAGCCTAATATCTTTTCTACATATGTCAGAAAGGAGTCGTTCTTGTAAAGTCAATAAACCAGGTTTATCAATAGAATCCTCTCCCAAAATTTTAAGAAAGCTGCTAGCATCAAGTTGATCATGAATCTTGTCAAAAACAACTTGTGCAAGAGTTGACTTGCCCATTCCACTCATCCCACTTATCCCAATAAACAGAACATCATGAGTCAACTCCATTTGTAGGCACGAAATAATTTCCTCAACACGAGATGCAATTCCAACAAGATTGCCTTCAACAACTTTTGGACTTTTATAATTCAGTTTCGAATATATCCAGGGAACAATGTTTCGTATAAACTCAGCCTCAGAGGCCCTATAAAAAAAGACATAACAAAAATCTGTGTCAACACAAACTCATTGGAGATGTAGGCGTTGATGTTTTGCTTGTTCAACTCAGAAAAGAGAGCTCTAAAATTGAACAAAACTAAAAACTCCAGCTCGATTTGCTTGGCAAAATCGTAGGGTATACTAGTGAATTATTAGCTCCCAATAGAGGAAAATGATTTTTAATATAAACTTGGAGCGGTAAGGACTCTAATATTCAACATGGATATTTTCCTTATTTTATTTTATTTTAAATAAAATAAAAATAAAAACTGCAATTTAATTGAAATTCTGATTTGGCTATTCGAAACCTAGATATCAAGTTATCAACCACTAGGATTTTTCACTTTTCTTTTTTTTTTTTTTTTTTTGAGAAAAACCACTAGCAATCTGATGACTACCTTATAACACCATGCCATGTAGTATACAATCTGATGACTACCTTCTTTAAAAATAAAAAATAAAAAGTGAAAATTTTTTCATCTCAAAGCTTTATAAAGTTCAATAATAAGGGACAACATGTTAGTACTACTCTTAAGCTTGAAACCTGAAACTTGAAACTTAAATTAGTGACAACCTTTTTTCTTAATCTTGCAATAATATATAAGAGTTGTTTTTAAAACTACGATAAGTTATGCTTTTATGGTGTTGAAAATGTCAACATTTTAACATCTACATATAAAATTATTAAGTTTTGCAGTCAGAACGAGCAAAACAGATTCTCATTACGAGTAAATCAAAAGCGTTACCCGTCTTTTAAATGATGTCCTGCGAGATTGGCCACAGTTGTTAAAGCAACTCTCCACTTCTGCACCTTATCTGGATTCTCCTGGAAATTTACTTCATGATTAGCAAAAGCCTCTTCAAAAGTGTCCCTCTGATGCCACACATGACTAGGATCCACATGGTAGAAAATGGGCAAAATTATCAACCCTCCCTCCTTCATGCATTCAACAATCTTTGCAAGTTCTTCTAAGCACCACGAGGAAGACGCATACATTTTAGACAAAATGATGACTGCCACCCTTGATTTCTTGATTGCATCCAAGAGTTCCGGCGAAATGGGCTTTCCCTTATCAAGTTCTTTATCATCCTTAAAGGTGATAATCCCTTGATCTTTCAAGGCATAATATAAATGGTCGGTAAAAATAATACGGGTGTCTTCACCTCTGAAACTGAGGAAGACATCGTATTCTGGATGGGGTTTAGAACTAGAGGGAAAAGATGTAGGCACAGTTTGAATGCTGGTGGAAGCCATTGGCAAGTGTTTTCTACTAAGCTTGTTTGAGTTAAAATTCTAAGAGCATCTCCAATAGATGGTATATATCTAATTTTTTTGGAGAGAAAGCCTCACTATCCACACCAAAACCTCTTATCTTTTGCCCTCATTCAAATTGCACTGCCCTTCTCTTCTCTCTTCTCTTCTACACCCTTTTCTTTTATTTCTTTACCTTTATCTTCTTTTTCCTTCCACACTATTCTTTACCTTTTTCTTCTTCTTCTTTCTGTTCTCTCTTCTCTTCTACACTTGGGGTTCGTTTGGATACAGCTAAAAACTGAAATTAAAAACTAAAAAAATATTATAATAAAATAATTTTTAAATATATAAATAGTACTATAATACTCATTTTTAATAAAAAATTATTAAAAAATATAATTTGTAAGGCCTTAAACAATACATAAAATACTATTCACAGCAAAAAAAATCAAAAAATTACGGCTGGAAAAAAAAAATCTGATACGCACTCCAAGTTACACATCAAATCATAATAAATGCAAGTTAACTTGTCTCGACTTTTGTAAAAACTAGCCGCGAACCCGCGCGTTGCGCGTGATGAATTTTTTAGGATAGTCTCATTAAATTTATTTTTTACAATTTGTATTAATTTAATAAATAGTAATGTATTTCATAATAACATTTTTATTTATTATAGGAACAATCATAAATGTAATATAGGAACAATCATAGACATGAATATAAATTTGAACATTCATATTTTTATTCATTATAGGAACAATCATAAATTATAAATATAAATTTTGTAGTACCAAAATGAAAACAAAAAAAATCTCAAAAATTCAAAAGGCAAGTTGACAAAAATATTCATTTTTTAATAAAAGTTATTTATAACATTTTGTGAATCATTAAAAAGAATATAAAATTTGGAAAATTTTCTTTTATTTTTAAACAAACTTTCTAAAACTGTATTTTTTCTACCCTACAATCCAAACACAGAAAAATGTAACTAAAAAATTAACAAAACTTAACAATGATTAATTGAACCAATTGGCAAAACAATTTGTTGTTGATAATCTATTAAGGTTATTTTCTTTGTTGAAATTGCAATTTTGTCCACCCAAAACATATTATCAGATAAACAATTATTTGCAAAATCTAAGAATTAAATTTCTATATATGTATTGTTATAAAATAATAATAATAATAATTAAAATACAATTGCAAAAGCTAAAATATATCACCCTCCCGATTATTTTTGTTTGACTAAACCTTTGCTTCTCTCTAAATAAATGACATTATAGAATACTTCTTATACAACTATTAAGAGTACTTTGTCCACCCCAAAGGGTTAAATAATAAACAAAAATTAGTAAAGTCTCATATAGTTTAACATCTAAATTGATCACTGTAAGGACTCAATTTGTAACGACCCAAAATGATATTGGGTTGGCACGTAAAAAAGCCCAAACAATATCATTTGTAGAGCGTAAGTTTGAAAGGCTAGGCCTTGGTCACCGGACGGTGGTTAGTCGTGGTGTTCATACAGAATTAAACCGTGTTCGCTCGAGGAGTCTTTCTCCTTGAGGCGGTCTGGGAGGCTCTGGTTCTTGGCCTTTTTTCCCAGCCCCCCTTCCGGATTGCTTGCTTCTCCTTTTATATTAGCCTGTATCCCTTATCCTACGTCCACGTGTAGGTTCGACTTTCCAGGACTGATACTTGTCCCGTCAGCCCATACCCAAAGTGGTTGGGGGTGGTTGTAAAAGCTGAAGAGCATGGCTCTGTCAGGTGCAGAGTATTCAATGGCAGTAATGGCAGTTTTCCTTTTGTCTTTGGTCGTTATACTATCTAGCATCCCTTTCTCTATTAACATAGATATTTTAGGTTTTTCCCAAAATTGTTCCTATACCGTTCTTGCCCTTTCTTTCAATGGGACCTCGGATATGCCGAGGACAGAATTATCCTTGGCTATGTCTCAAGACTACTTGGACTTTTATTACACGTCCTCGGCTATACCCCTCCTCGGCTCGGGCCTTGGGCCCCAATGTAAAAATGGGTCAGGGCCACAAATTCTTGGGCCCCACAATAACCCCTCAAAATCCTGCTGTCCAACCTCTTAGTCGGAGAGGAGGGTTTTGGTGATGCCAAGCCTTTATTACAGCTCGTTTAGCTCTGACCTTCATTAATGTTGGTGTCCCTTTATCTATTTAGGAAATGTGTCGGGTTACGAGACATTCGTCTAGATTTTCACACGGGGCGCTCTTGTCGTTTCAGTGTACGAGGCGCATCTTTAATAGATTTACATTACGAGGCCAATCAAATCTGTCGGTTATAGGTGACATTGGGGAGTTGAACAGACGCTACCTCATTTGCAGATCTTCTTGGAAATCTGTACAGATTAAATGTCACTGAACTTACCTTCCATATAAGAAGCCAGACGAGAGGGTATTCCCTTCGCGTAAAGACCCTTTATCCTTTCTAAAGCCTTAAACCTCAAGCTATGCTCAAAGTTTTCCTTATCAGCACAGTCAAAGCTTATAGTGTGACACGTTTGAGGTAGAAGCGGAGATGAAAAGATCACATCCTTCTTCGAAGCGTTATGTCCCTCCGAAGCTTAAAATGGCTCGGTCAGAGCAGGGTTGGCGGAGACTCAAGATACTTCCCACCCTCCTTCAACCAAAATCCGAAGCAGGTGCTAGTCGCATCAAGCTTTTGGTGCGATTGAGTTGGGATTATCCATTATTAGTACCAGACGCTCTCCTATGAGCATAGCTAATATGGCACCCGCGTGTTAGGAGTCAGGGCTAACGCAGGGATTAAGTATCCCTGCTTCTTCCTCTGTTCCTTCACTGGTGCCTTCTTTTGCCTCCCCTTCTTCTTCTTTCCCATTACTAGATCCATCCCGGTGCTTTTACTTCTTCCTCTTCTTCTCCTCTTCCATCAAAAGGGGTCCTCCTCTCAATATGGTGGCTACTAGAGCAGAATTTAAAAAGACTTCTTATTGTTATTTGTTTTGTTGTTGTTGTTGTTTTTTTTTTTTTTTTTTAATTCTTGTTTTTGTAATTTGTTTCCTATATAGGCTTGTTTAAGCCCTTCATTGTACGCTGTACTACTTCTTTACATTAATAAAAGTTGCCATTGTTTTATTCTATGTATTCTTTCTTTCCTGCAATGGTTATGCCGTGAATGGACGTACTACCATATGACTTCTTTTCATTTTTATACTCTGAACAATGCTTAGGGCCGAAATCCCTGTTAATAAAAAGACCTTACTCTGCGCTTACTGAAACTATCCAGCACAATAATGCCGACTTGAACAAATGATACTTAGGGTAGAAACCCTTACAAAGAAAAAAGATGTTATTATGAACTTATTAGAGCTGTCCGGCATAATAATGCCGACCTGAGAAAGCGATACTTAAGGTCGAAACCCTTACAAAAGATGTTATTATGAATTTATTAGAGTTGTCCGGCATAATAATGTCGACCTGAGAAAGCGATACTTAGGGCCGAAACCCTTATAAAAGATGTTATTATGAATTTATTAGAGCTGTCCGGCATAATAATGCCGACCTGAGAAAACGATACTTAGGGTCGCAACCCCTATAAAAGATGTTATTATGAACTTATTAAAGCTGTATGGCATAATAAGGCCGACCTGAAAAAGGGTTGTATACCCCAAACTGAACGAGATGATGGCTGAATGCTCGGTACTGTGCAGGAGATAATCATCCGAGGATATGTAACCCAAAATGAACAGCCCATGCGGATCGCCGAGTACTAAGGTGTTTCGCCATCTTCCTAATGACCTTCATAGCCTTAGTCTTTTCTGGTATTTGGTCTGAGGACTGAGCGACTTAGAATTCTCCTTAAATGGCTGATTTTTCTATAGGTTTGAGTCGGAGGACCATGCAATACCTTGGTTTTGTCCAAAACTTAGTTTTTTTAAGTAGTTGGTTTCCCCATAGGTTTGAGTCCGAGGACCATGCAATACCTTGGTTCTGTCCAAAACTTGATTTTTAAGTAGTTGGTTTCTCCATAAGTTTGAGTCCGAGGACCATGCAATACCTTGGACAGAAACTTGATTTTTAAGTAGTTGGTTTCCCCATAGGTTTGAGTCCAAGGACCATGCAATACCTTGGTTTTGTCCAAAACTTAGCTTTTTTAAGTAGTTGGTTTCCCCATAGGTTTGAGTCCGAGGACCATGCAATACCTTGGTTCTGTCAAAAACTTGATTTTTAAGTAGTTGGGGGAATTAACCCCTCGGCTATGGCGTGGGACATTGGTTTAGGGGGATTAGCTCCTCGGCCAAGCCCCTAGAACCATCCGCGCTACTGACGCTTCGAAGCGTAGCCTTTATTGAAGAAACGTAGCCTCTAGTGGAACTTTATGCTAGAACACTACAACCGGCTGTTGGAAATAATGGGGGGACTGTCTCAACCCACCACTTGTGCCAATACTCAAGCCTTTCCCACAGACGGCGCCAATTGTAAGGACTCAATTTGTAACGACCCAAAATGATATTGGGTTCGCACGTAAAAAGGCCCAAACAATATCATTTGTAGAGCGTGGGTTTGAAAGGCTAGGCCTTGGTCACCAGACGGTGGTTAGTCGTGGTGTTCATACAGAATTAAACCGTGTTCGCTCGAGGAGTCTTTCTCCTTGAGGCGGTCTGGGAGGCTCTGGTTCTTGGCCTTTTTTCCCAGCCCCCCTTCCGGATTGCTTGCTTCTCCTTTTATATTAGCCTGTATCCCTTATCCTACATCCACGTGTAGGTTCAACTTTCCAGAACTGATACTTGTCTCATCAACCCATACCCAAAGTGGTTGGGGATGGTTGTAAAAGCTGAAGAGCATGGCTCTGTCAGGTGCAGAGTATTCAATGGAAGTAATGACAGTTTCCCTTTGTCTTTGGTTGTTATACTATCCAGCATCCCTTTCTCTATTAACATAGATATTTTAGGTTTTTCCCAAAACTGTTCATATACCGTTCTTGCCCTTTCTTTCAGGGGGGCCTCAGATATGCCGATGACAGAATTATCCTCGGCTATGTCTCAAGACTACTTGGACTTTTATTACACGTCCTCGGCTATACCCCTCCTCGGCTTGGGCCTTGTTCCCCAATGTAAAAATGGGTCAGGGCCACAAATTCTTGGGCCCCACAATCACGATAAAAAAATCAAATCCTAACTTGCAAAACAACTAATTATAAGCTCAAATCAAAACAAACCAATGGGATAAAGAAAAATAACTTGTAATCGGAAATTAGAATACCAAACTACTTAAATATGCATAAAAGTCGATGCAAATACCAAAAAGATAAACACATGTGATATGACAATTAAATCAACAATAAAAATTAAATAAAAAACCATTAGTAGAAAAAAAAATGGTTGAATCAATAAAATAAAATAAAAATCCACCAAAAAAGAAAAAAAATTGGAGAAAGAGAGAGAGTATTGACCTTTTTGTCGAAGGCCACTTGGAAGGAATAGGGGAGAGAGGTGGAAATGACATAAGAAGAAATTTATATGAAAATTAAGATGGCAGAGGAATAGTGGAAGTAGATGAAAGATTGAACAAAGTGAAACCATAGAATTTAAGAAGATATAAAGGAAACTTTTAAAAATCTAAAGGAAATCAAATGAAAATTAAAAAAAAAAAAAAACAATTATTGGAGGGGATGAAAGATTGAACCAAAAAGACAATGATTGGAGAAGATTAAAATTTGAAAAAATTAAATAAGAATTGCACAAAAACAAAAAAAACAAAAAAAAAAAAAAAAAAAAGATACTAAAGATGTAGTTAGGGGTGTCCACGGGTCGAGTATATGCCCAACCCGAACTCGACCCGACTGGGGCAGGTGAATAAAAAATTGACCTGAAACCAACCCGGAGACTTGGTCAGATTTTTCGGTTTGGGTCTCGTCGGTTTCGGGTTGATTCAAGTCGGTATCGTGTTTATCACCGGGGACGAAATCTGGCTGAATCCGACAAGATCTGGCTGAAATCTGGACGGATCCGTCAAGATCTGGCTGAAATCTGGCTAAATCCGGCGAGATCTGGCCGGATCCATCGAGATCGGACAAAAATCTGGCCGGATTCGTCGAGATCTAGCCCAGATTTCGTCAGATAACGGCGAGATCTCGTCGGATCTAGTCGGAAAATTGTAATACTTCGTCGGAAAGGATAAGGATTTGGTTCGGGTCGGGTGTCACGGGTTTGGAAACCAAAAACCGACAACCGACCCGCGTGGGGTCGGGTTAGCTTTGCCGAAACCTGCGTTCGACCGTTGGAGTCATCGGATCGGGTGGCGGCGGGTCGGACGTGGGCGGGTTGGCCGGGTTGAGTGGGTCGTTGGGTCTTCTGGACAGTCCTAGATGTAGTGCATAAAGAACTTTATAAAATTTATTACAAAACTTCCATTAATATATATAATATAGATATGTATAGACATTGTTTTTGGTTTTTGATACTTCATTGATTTCATTATTTAGTTATAAACATCTAGAATGACCCTCTAAATTAAAGTAGATGAATATATAAAGGCAAAGTTATATGTGAAGTTTGAAACCACTCTAAATCTATTTATATTTGTCTGTAAAATATATATACATATATATGAATAAAAATTAAATTCTAAATTAAAGTAGATGAATATGTAAAGACAAAATCATATGTAATGTTAAAACTGTTCAAGATGAATGTATAAATTCAATAATCTATTTATATTTTTTTTTTTATAAAAAAATAGGAATAAAAAATAAATAAGAAAAATAATAATTATGTAGCTAATGACATAACGATGAGGTGGCGCAACAGGAGCTTAGCTACAATAAATATTACGCTTCAACTTTTAGATATATATATAGATTTAGATTATTAGTAATTTTGCCACCACACGATATGTGACATATATAGTTTCATGTTAATTGTATTAGTGAAATGAATATACATAAACTATGTTATACATTTGTTGAAATCACCAAACAGATTTCAATAATAATCATCAAAACTTAATTACTTATTTATGGGTGAAACATTACAAATCCAAACAATATAAGAATTAAAAACTATTCGGTTATCTAGTTAAATTTCTCAAATCACATGGAGTACTCATATTATATGAATTAATCTCCTTATAACTGGTGGTAGCTGCTTTTAGACACAAATTTGCCAGTTACTTCTCTCCAATTCAATCCAACATGTGATCTTCCTTCGCCTATTGGCAAAATTTAAATTGTTTTTTGCTCCACATGATCATTGAGAGATTTATCTAGATAAGATTGTTGTTTGCGTAAGCTCTGAAACCAACATAAATTAGATAGCTAGATGCTTTAACCTATAATAGAATAATAATAATTTAACAATTGAACCATCTAACAAAACAATAATGGCAATAATTAAGTAATCAACAAATAACGTAATAGCAATGTCACTGAGGTAAACAAAAGAGAACATGTTACAATGTTATATTTCTATAGGAGGATTTCGCAATGGGGTACAAATTTCAAATGTAACAATGAAAGTTATAATTTTTTTTTTTAAATAAAAATAAAAATTAACAAACCATTAAGCTAAATACAAAACACAAATAACTTTTTTTCTTTCTTTCTTTCAATGGAGAATATGTAATAATGTTAGTTCATGCATTAGACTAAATGTGATAATGATTCATCAAGTCTATTTATAAATCTCACATTTTGATCATGAGTCCATAAAAGAGGTTATTTTTAGCAAGTGGCTCATCAAGTAAAATTATTTTCTGTCTTATTGAAATTAAAAAAGCATGCAGCTAAGAACATAACAATCATTTTCAGATTGAATATGATAGGATGATGAGAAATGGTCTAAAACTAACAAACCTTTGAAT